>NC_135636.1:31537500-32162500 GCF_053574225.1 Canis aureus | reverse complement strand
CCTGTAAGCTGTGCTCTGGCGTGAGCGCAGGGCCCTCCACGTTCACGGGGGTGCCCCAGCATGACTGCTGGCTCCACGTGTATCACGACCTTGTGTGGTGGAGGAGGAAACAAGGCCCAGAGGGGGCGAGGGGCCAGTCCCAGAGCCCACAGGCCAAAGCTGCCAGGGCTTGCACGGAAGCCCCCAACCCTTGTTCCCTTTTCTGCATGTTCTACTGTTGGCTTCTTGCCCTGAATCTCTACCATTCTTTCTCTCCTTCCTTCATCCCCTTCTTCCTCCCCTTCTTTCTACGTACGTCATCTACCCCTTCATACATTTGACAAATTAGTCTATGCCAGGCCTGTGCTGGGCTCTGGGCATATAAAGGAAGGCAGATCCCTCATTGCCCTTGGAGGACAAATTAAAGGATCCCTCACGTGCCCCTACACTGAGCATAATGATGAATCCCCACTCTTGCTATGAATGCAAATGATGGAGCAATCTAAACCTGGTGGGCGGCCTTCCAGGCTGAGGGAATAGCATATGCCAATGGCCTGTGGCTGGCAGGAGTGTAGAGTGCTGGAGGAGCAGCGGGTGTGGCTGGAACAAAGTGCCCAGGAGATGGTCTGGAGCCAAATACTGTGGGGCCAAGGGCCATAGCCAGAGGTCAGGCCTTGACCCCAAGGGCCACCGGGGCCATGGAAGGTTTAGCAGAGGAGCATTGATGTCAGTCTTGCATTTTGGGGGTCTTCTTTTTTAGCTGTGATGTGAGGAGGCAGAGTGGACATAGAGTGACCAGTGAGGTGGGCACCATCCCCTTACCTGGATGATGTAATGGGTACAGTGCTGCCCTGGATACAGGTGGGCAGGTGGATGCCCAGAGCAGGGCAGATGTCTCTAGATCCTCATCCTCTAATCCCTCTCTCCATCCTGTCCTCTCCCCAACCTCCAGTGCTGCGATGCCTCGGCATCCCCACCCGAGTGGTGACCAACTTTAACTCGGCACATGACCAGAACAGCAACCTGCTCATCGAGTATGTCTACAACAAGTTTGGGGAGATCCAGAAGGAGAAAAGCGAGATGATCTGGTGAGCTGGGGCCCACTGGGGAGGGTCTCCTGGAAGGGACACCTAAGAAGACTTCTCAGAGGAGGCCACTTTTGAACTGGGGTTAAAAGTTGAACAGTATTTGGACAAGGGGGAACAGGGCCCGGGGAGGGCTCTCCAGGTAGGAGCCACAGCATGAGCAAAGGAGGGAAAGTCAGCACACAATGCATGAAAAAGCATCAGGTGAATGATTTTTCGGGAGTCTGGAATGCCAGGTTAGGGGATCTGGGCTTGACGCCACAGGTTGTCACCAAATGCTTCAAACTGAGAGACACTGATGACACCGGCAGGAGGTGAGAAGGGGAGAGACTGCAGGTGAGGGGCTGGGGTGTGGTCCAAGGAGGCCGTGACGAGGCCTGAACTCAAGCAGAGCCCGCGAGCTAGAAAAGAAGGAACAACTCAAAAGCGAGGAGGAAGGCTCATCACCTGGACTCAAGAAGCCACTGAACGGTGGGGGGCTGTGGGAGAGGCACTGACAGTGACTCCCGGGCTAGGAGTGAGCAGCTGGCAAGGGCCCAGGGGAGGAAGAGCAAGGAAAAGCGTTGGGGACATGCTGGGCTGAGCCCAGGCCAGGGGAGTGTGGACTGCCCATGGGAGGTGACAGGGAAAGTCTGAGTGTGAGTCCTCGCTTCATTTCTCCAACAGGAACTACCACTGCTGGGTGGAGTCATGGATGAGCAGGCCGGACCTGCAGCCTGGCTATGAGGGGTGGCAGGCCCTGGACCCCACGCCCCAGGAGAAGAGCGAAGGTGGGTACGCGTGGCCCCCTTCCCTAGGCGGAAAAGCCAAGCCTTGGAGAGAACTCCCCGACAGTGCCTCAGCCGGGGGTAGCCAGCCCCAGTGCCGCTGGCTCCAGAGACCACTGACGGGTCTGCACAAGTGTGGGGGTCCTCTCCGACAGTGTGCGATCCCCTTCTTTATCATTTGAAACGTAATTCACATTGTGGAAAACAGAAAATGTGGAGAAGTGCAAAGAAAAAAATCAAATAACACCTTCGTCCTCTCCCCCCCGCCAAAAGAAATAGTAACATTCACACACATTAACTTTCACACCCATTCCAGTCTCCCTGGAGATATCTCCCTGGAGATAATATAATATTCCTATTATATATTTGTATGTGTGTGCAGGAGAGACCGAGACGGAGAGGGAGAAAGCAACAGAGACAGAGAGAAGGGGAGAAAAAGACAGAGAGAGAGAGACCTGGAGGGAGGGAGGGAGGGAGGGAGGGAGGGAGGGAGGGAGGGAGGGAGAACACGAAGGCAAAACTGGGTGAAACCAAATGGATCCTTTCTCAGAATAATATTTTTAAATGCAGAGAATATATTACCTAGGGTAACGAAGAAAACTATTTACACTGAAACATGTTTATCAAAAATTTTTTTTTAATTTTTATTTATTTATGATAGTCACAGAGAGAGAGAGAGAGAGGCAGAGACACAGGCAGAGGGAGAAGCAGGCTCCATGCACTGGGAGCCCGATGTGGGATTCGATCCCGGGTCTCCCGGATCGTGCCCTGGGCCAAAGGCAGGTGCCAAACCGCTGTGCCACCCAGGGATCCCTTTATCAAAATTTTTTAAAAATAAATTTATGGTATAATAACATATGCTTTTCATAACAAGATCTAGCGGTAGAGATAGTAAGTTCCATAATGTACTGGTACAGATGCGTACAGGCGGCATTTCCAGTTATCTATGACAACCAAAGTGATATATAAATGTCTGTGTTGCTTATGGGTGACAAGTCATAAGTGCGCCTAAGACTAGGGTTTGTCTGCTTTCACAATCAAAAGATGTGTTATCAAATTTCAGTGAAGACAAAGATGTGATGTTTTTCCATCCAAGTACATGGACTCCTGAATTTTATTCGCATCGCTTTGGGGGTCCTTGGTCCCTGTGTTAAGATCTCCGGCTGCATGTGGCCTTTTGTCTCTTGGCCCCGTCACTTCTCCATATGTCATTGGCATTTCTCTATCACGTAGTTTTCTGTGATTTTAATTTTATTTTTTATTTACAAACAATTTTTTTAAAGATTTTATTATTTAGTCATGAGAGACACAAAGAGAGAGGCAGAGACACAGGCAGAGGGAGAAGCAGGCTCCCTGTGTGGGGGAACCCAAATGTAGGACTTGAACCCAGGACCCCAGGATCACACCCTGAGCCAAAGGTAGACGCTCAACCACTGAGCCACCCAGGTGCCCCTGGAGTCTCCATTCTTAAGTCGTACTTTCTGCTGCCTTCCTAGAAATGGGTCCCCGAGATTGCTACACTGTGGTTGAAATGTGGAAGGTCACCCTCCCCTCAGCCCAGACTCGAGACTCTCCTCTTACCCCAACCAGGGACATACTGCTGTGGCCCGGTCCCGGTGCGTGCCATCAAGGAGGGTGATCTGAGTACCAAGTACGACGCGGCTTTTGTCTTCGCCGAGGTCAACGCCGACGTGGTGAACTGGATCCAGCAGGACGATGGGTCCTTGTGCAAGTCCACCAACAACTCCCAGACCGTGGGGATGAAGATCAGCACTAAGAGCGTGGGCCGTGATGAGCGGGAGGACATCACCCACAACTACAAGTACCCGGAGGGTAGGTGCCCCGCTGCCCAGAGCCTTGGCCACCGCCTCGCAGAGAGGCAGCGGCTCGGAGCGCGCGCGGGCGTGCGTGTGTTGGCTTTGGCAGCCCGCGTGCAATAAGGAGCTGCGGGCTACGCTCCGTTTTTTTCCTTAGAAAAGAAGCATCCTGGGAGGCAGTAGTAGAGGAGTATTCGTTTAAGAAAAGAATTCTGTATTCCATAGAAGGATTCCACTGGTTTTTTTTTTTTTAAACCTTGCTTTTTTGGCTGGCGTGACTTAAATACCACTGAAGGGATGACAGTCCCGTAGCAGAGGCGTGCATCGGAACAGAAAAAGGAATGATGTCTGTGTCGTTTATTAAGGGTATTTGTCGTAGCGGCACCGATAATACAGCTGAAGATGGGCAATCCCACCCCCATCGCCCCACCCCACCCCACCCCCTTTTTTATTGAAACATATTTGGACCAGAGCGGCTTGGAAGTCCAGAGGGGCCGGTCCTGGAAGACAGATTCCGGGAACCCTGTGGTGTTTATCCGTGCAGTATTTCACACACAGCTGGGGAGGTGAGCCGAAGACGGATGGGGCAGGAGAGAAATAGAGCAAGAGCAGCTTAATCACGTAGCTTCAATCAGATACAGAGACGAAGCCACTAGATGCTTTTTGCATCTTATGTTAAATCAGGAGAGGGAAGAAAGGATAAGGCTTATTTTCTAAATTCTTTTTGAGCACAACCAACAGTGCAATACAGTAGATGTTTTCGAACCATCTGTGAGCACAGGGGGAGCTCACAGAGGGGCCTAAGGAACCATCGCCCCCGCCCCTTTCTCTGACTCCCACTGACTCACCAGGGCCGGCTGGTGCCTGGGTAACAGGTGGCCATGCTCTAGCCAGAAGGGAGACAATGGAAGGAACAGGTGCTCCCCCACCGGCTTCTGAAAGGTCTAGAGCTGATGGTTTGATGGGAGAAGTAGCGGCGTACCCAGCAACACGGGAGAAGAAACGAGAAGGAGGAGAGGCAAGAGATAAATGGGACACAAAGGAGGGGAGCTCCACAGGTAGGGAAGAGGAAGAAAAATATTTCAGGTAGAAGTAATCCCTGAGCAAATGCTGGGAGGTGAGAAAGTTTGCCTTGTATCGGTGTTTACTATCCACCCAGGCTTTGGATACGACATAAAGATAAGTAAAATACAGTCTTAAGTCTTTGAGTGGCTCCAAAGTGTGAGTACGTAAACAGGAAACAATTTGGCTAAATAAAAAGCATGATAGGCAAGAGGCAGCCGTGAAACTCCAGAAGACGTTGTGACTCATTTTCTCCTAGGGCTGGAGTGATCAGGGAAGTCTTCCTGGAGGAGGGGGTATCTTGAGGGACGTATAGGAGTTTACTTGTGGAAAGTAAATAAAATATTCTTTCGTTTTCCTTTAGAGGAGGGGCTCCTGTAGAGGTGCCCGGAGTCACTGGGGCTCTGAAAAGCCAGCTTGCCCTGCCCCAGCCTCGTTACCCTTGGTCCCTATTTCTGCCGTAACGGAATTCTCTTCCCCATCCTCACAGGGTCCCCAGAGGAGAGAGAAGCCTTCAGAAAGGCCAACCACCTGAACAAGCTGACTGAAAAAGAGGAGACCGGGTTGGCCATGCGGATCCGCGTGAGCGAGAGCATGAGCATGGGCAGTGACTTTGACATCTTTGCCTACATCAACAACAACACGTCCGAGAGCCGCTCCTGCCGCCTCCTGCTCCATGCCCGCACCGTCAGCTACAACGGGATCCTGGGGCCCGAGTGTGGCACCAAGGACCTGCTCAATCTTTCCCTGGAGCCCTTTTCCGGTAAGGCCTTGTGTTCCTGGAGCAGTTACTGACTGCCAACCGACGATGTGCTAGGTAGTGTCCTGGGCGCTTGGCATGTGCAGTTCACCTCACAGATGTTTCTGTGGCACTTCCTCTGGGCCAGGCCCTGCCTAAGTCCTTTATAATGAGCAACCCATTTAATTCTTACAACGAAAAGTGGGAGGTGGATTCTTTTGTTGCCCCATTTTCCAGATGAGAAGACTGAGCACAGAGAGGTGAAGGAACTTTCCCAAGGCCACACAGCTAGGAAGTGACAGGACTGCGACTTGAACCCATACTCTGAGCAACTATTCTGTTTTGGTCCACGTCATCTTCATGGGCCCCTCAGACTGCTTTCCTGGACTCTCTCCTGCCCGCTCCCAGCTAATTCCTCTCCTCTGGCTCCCTGCAAGGCCCCTGCAAGAGCCTCTCCTGTTCCTCTGGCGGTTCTCAGCCTCAGAGAGAAGAGGGCTTCCTGGTCAGAAACCTGCACTCCTGTCCCCTTGGTGTCTTTCCCTGCCTGGCTGGTTCACGGCACCTGATTGTCTTCCTGAGGCCCTGAGGGCTGTGGCCACTGAGGTCACTTGGTGAGGCAGCATAGAGCCTGGGGTCCTGCCCCCCAGACGCCTGATCCTGGTTTGATCCTGGTTTGTGCGTTTGTGGCCTTCAGGCGTGAGGAGGCAAAGGGGTCTTGGCCCTGGGAGAGCACCAGGGAGCGGTGGAGCCTTCTGACCATCCTCTGAGGGGCAACGTGAACATTCTTCATGGCTGGGGCGCAGAGAGGAGGGTCCCACTCGCTGGGTGACCTGGACAAATGCCTCCCTGAACTTCAGTGTCCCCATCGGGCACGAGGGAGCCACGAGGACCCGGCAGGGTGGGACCGTCTGGTGCGGGGAAGCGGCCGTGCACCGAGTGGGTGCTCGATGCCTGGAGCCAGCATGCTCCCATGCAGAGCTGCTGGAGGGGCCCAGCGCCAGGAGGGCTCCGCATGTGTGGAGTCTGCCCCCCCACCCCCCGGCCCTGTATTCTCTCCTGTCAAACCCACGTGTCCTCCCCTTATCACCTCTGCCTCTGCCCTCCCCTATCACCTCTGGTGCGAGGGCCACAGCCTTGGAGTTCCTAAGAGGGCCTGTTAAGCCTCTAGTCTGTGGTGTGGACGGTGCCATCTCCTGGTTTTTCTATCTCGGGCCCACCACGGGCACTCCTGGAGCCTCACACCCAGAGCAGACCATCTAGCGGGGTCCCTGAGCCGGGGGATGCCCTCGGGGGCAAAGCCAGTGGCGCCAGCGCTGGGCCCCAACACTTAGGGCTGCTAGAACGCATGTCCTGAGGCCGGCCAGACCTGGCTTTGTCCCTGGCCTCCTCCACCTTCTAAATGGATAAACTTGGGTGAGGTGAACATGCTCTCGGAGCCTCGACTCACACCCATCATTCAGCACATGACAGCACATCCTCCTGACGGGCCGCCAGGAGGGCTGAAGGAGACTGTGTGCTCAGGAAGTATCTGGAAAGTATGAAATGGGGGCCTGACCATGGGAAGGCAGAGAAGCCCCAGGGGTCTGTCCTGAACACCTACTGGACAAGATGGCAGTCTTGGTGCTGAGCTCAGTAGCTCCTGAACCCCTGCCAACCTCTGCATCCAGGCCCCGAGGGGCAGGGGCAGAGGTTCATCCCTACAGGTGCGCGCCGTGGCCAGGACACCCAAGTTCTAGCTCCTACCATTCTGTCAATGGGCTGTGGGCTCCTGGGTATTCGTCTTCTCCGTTCCAGGGCTTAGTTCCCCACTTGTACGAAGGCTGGTTCATGTTTGAAGAACCTGCCAGCCCTTCCCTGTGACTGTTACACCATCAGGTTCTTCTCATGTTCAGAACCGCTTCAAAGGGAGAGACTGTCTTTCCTGGAATGTGTGGCACGGGGTGAACTCCAGCCAGGGCCAGCGATGCCAGAATAACTTCCTTCCCCTTGAGTCACACTTTGCCGCCCATTTACCATCTGGGCCCTTGCAACACTGTCCTGTGGAGGCTCGGCCAAAGCCCGTCAATGTTTCCCATCATCCCAGGGACGTGTCCGCAGCAGAGAGGTCCCTCCTGCCTCAGAGACCCATGAGGGGCCTGGCCTGTAGGAGATGCCAGAGGAGGGCTGAGGTCCTGTGTGTTGCCCCCCGGGCTGCAGGGTGAGGCTGGTCCAGGATGCCCGGCTGGGGCCTTCAATGCCAAGCTTGCCCTGAGATAGACGCTTTCACCCTCGGAGACCCTAGACTTTGGCTGCCTTGTTTGTTATTCTTTGATGATAAGATATGGGGAATTTCCAGAATGTGCTAATGGACAGGAAACCAGGCCTAGGCGAGGGAGCCATCCCCACCCTTGCCTCCTTGCAGCTTCTCTCCCCTCTCCTCCCCTTCCTGCCCCCGCCCCTCACCCCTCCAGGTGGGTCACTGGGAGTGCACCAGTGGCCACGCCCAGGGCGCCTTCTAGAACAGGGCAAGTCATCCAAGGAATAACTGACACTGACCACACACAACCTCTCCTCTCAGCCATCATCTGGCTTGAGGCCAAGGCCATGGTCCCTAGACCATGGATGACAGTTCTCAAAGGTCCGGCCTTACCTTGGCTTCAGCCTTCTGGAAAATTCAATAGCTGGGGTCATGTCCTCTAAGCTCCTGGAGAGCAGTGTTTTCCTTCTTTCCCACGTAGCTGGCCAGTTTCCACTCGGTTCCACGAGCCCTAACTCAGGGATTTTCACCCTTTTCTGTTTTTTTGGCAGAAGTTTGGGTTTCCTTCCCCGACGTCATCTGCTCAGAGGTGGGGGTGGGTCCACCCCGGGGGATGAACTGCTGGGGCTCCGGGCACGCGGGGTGGGGTGGGGGGGCAGGACCTTGACGGTGGCCGCCCACTGGGCCCTCACCGTCCTTCAGAGCCCTCGGCAGACAGGAGTACCTACCTAGCCAGAGTCCACCGAGCATGACTTGGCTTCTATCTGTTTTTGCCAGTTACCTTCTATTTATAGTAAATGAGACTGGTTTGCCACAAATGACGACAAGTATCCATGGGCAAAAAAGGTTAAAAAGAATAAAGCGAGTGGACTGAGAGAAAAACAATGAGCAAATAATGAGGTTATCCTCAGATGTGTGAGAAGTCGGGTGAGTGGCCCTTGGACTGCAGGGAGAGGTGGGCTGGGCTCCACCGAGCCCCAAGACCAGCCCTCCAGCGCCCTCGTTTGACAGGGAAGGTCCAAGGAGCCTTCCAGAAGGGGTTTGCCCAAGGTTCTCTGTGACCAAGTGGGCAAGCACTCAGTGGACGAGCCTGCAGATTCTCAGGACTCTGCTCTTTGAAGTGTTCTTTCCTGCCTCCTGCAAGCTGACTCCTCATGCCCTTGTGCCTCAGTGTTGTCAGAGAAATGGGGCTAGAAACCACACCTTGCTTCTCTGTGGTGGGAGAGGTTGGCCCTTTTCATCGCCTCATCACTGTGTGGCTTTTGCTCTGAAATGGCCTCTGGTCTTAGTTCCTCCCAGCCAGTGCCCGATGTCCCAGGGGATAGAAGGGAAACAGAGAGGGGAGGTCACCTTCCCAGGCTCACACAGCCAGGTCTCCTGATCTGAGCACTTACTGGCAGAAGTATTTGTTCATCTGTAAAATGGGTACAATCCCACCAGCTTCATGCAGGGAAGTTGAGGTCCTGAGAGGTGAAGTGACTTGCCCAGCATCACCAGCCAGCAGAGGGCAGAGAGGCAAGATTAGAACCCCGGCCTACTGGAGTTCCAACACTTCTCTGTTCTGTCTCCCCTCCCAGTGCCTCCCTGGGAACCCCCGAGCCAGGGCAAATAAGGGAAAGGCCTGGGATTTGCCCATTCGTTCACTAGCTATGTGACCTCAAGCACCTTCTTTTCTGTCTCCGTGCCTCCGGAGATGCCACGGGAGAGGTGGGGGCTGTGAATCAGCTATCACGAGACTTCTGTCTCCCCTCCTGCAGAGAAGAGCATCCCCCTTCGAATCCTCTATGAGAAGTACTGTGAGTGTCTGACAGAGTCGAACCTCATCAAGGTGCGGGGCCTCCTCGTGGAACAAGCCGCCAACAACTACCTGCTGGCCGAGAGGGACATCTATCTGGAGAATCCAGAAATCAAGATCCGGGTAAGGGATGGCAGGGTGTGGAGACAGGGGCAGGGTCCCAGGACAGGCCCCCCACACACCAGCAGCCCTGCCGCCTCTAGATCTCCGCAGGCTTCCTCAAATCCTAACTCCGTCAAAGGAAGACATCGTGAAGCCAAAAGAATTTGGGGACTCCTACCTCTAGGGATGAATCCTAGAATCCCAGAGTGGTGGGTTGGGGTGTGGAATTTAGGGATCTCAGAATCCAGAGCTCTGGTGGGGCAGTGGAGAGGCAGAGGAGTTAGGGCATAGACTCTGGAGTCTGACTCCAGGGTTTGTGCGTGGGTGGTTCTGGGCAGGTTACTTTGCCCCTCTGGGCCTCAGTTTATTCGTCTGCAAGGTGGAGTTAATACTAGCACCTAGGTGTGTTGTAAGAATTACACGTGCATCGCAGGAAGCACATCATAAGGGCTCATAGTGGCTGACCTTGTCACCATCAGCGTCGGCATCACAGCAATTTGCTTGGAGGAGCCACAGCCTCCGAGTCCCAAATGCAGCAGTTTCAAATAAATGATAAAGAGCAGAGGGGGAGGGATTGAGCCCTGGGTGCCAGACACTCTGCTAGGAGCTTGCACCTCTCCGCTCAGTTAATCCTCACGAGAGCCCTGCAGTAAGGCATTTCTCTCCTGTGGAGAAACCAAGGCTCAGAGTGGGTAGTTTACTTTCCCAGGGTCACACATTGAGAAGGGGTACAGACCAGCCTGGCCCCAAAGCCTATGACCTTTCCACTCCAGACCCTAGAACAAGGGAGGCACTTTCTACCTCCCCCCCGAGTCCTGAGGAGCCCCGCTGCAGGTCTGCGAACGTCTATATTTTCTAGATGAGGGAACAGGCACAGAGGTGAGGCCCGATCGTGCCAGACCTGGGCCAACACTGGGCCAAATCACAGCAAATACAGAAATGGCCCAGCCGTGCCCCGGCCTGCCCCGGAGGGGCTCTGGGCTCCTCTGCCTCAGGGCTGCCCCTGACATCTGTCCCGTACGTTGTCCCAGATCCTGGGAGAGCCCAAGCAGAACCGCAAGCTGGTGGCTGAGGCGTCCCTGCGGAACCCCCTCACCGTGCCCCTGTTAGGCTGCAGCTTCACCATGGAAGGGGCCGGCCTCACTGAGGAGCAGAAGGTCATGGACGTGTAAGTGTCCGGCGCTCCGGCCTGGGGGCCTGGGAGCACAGGGCGGGTGCAAAGGAGTGAGGGGCTGCCCTCAGGCACCAAACCCTGGCTCCTGACTCCCCCCTCTCGTCTCTGCACCCCTGCCCGCACCCCCACCCGCACCTGGCCATAATAAGCCTATGTGACCATTCCCTGATCCCCTTAGGCACAGTTCCCACCCTGGCATCGTCTCTGAGCACCCCTGCACCCCATTAGCTGCTTCCTGCACACGTGTCTTCACGAACCTGAACAGTTTACACATTTAGTCACTAAGCACCCGCCTCTGGATACACAAGACCTCATGTAAACACAAGTGTCCTCGAATGTGTGCGTGTGTCCTCGTGGAGACATTCTTACGTTCAGAAGCACAAGCATATGTATTTACTCGTGTATTGTACTGTGACTTACACACAGTAAGTAACACGGATGGTGTGTGTACAGCTCTGCATTTTCACACGTGTAGTTCCCCGAGTATACCCACTCTTTCCCCCCAGGCACAGCATCCACTTCCACACACTCACACACATGTGCACACACACATGCACACACACACACACACAGGCCCCTCTGCACGTGGAGGGCAGATTGCCCAGGCTCTTAGAGGGCGGTGAGTGGGGCCTGTTTCCTTCTCATCGGCAGGAAGCTCTGCACGCTCAGAGGCTCTGTGCTAAGTTCCCAGTAGCCACACAACATGCTGGCCTGACCCCAATGTGGGGACCAGGCTGGGCCCCTCTCCTCACCCTCTTGCTCTTTCTCTCCACAGCCCGGACCCCGTGGAGGCGGGGGAAGAGGTCAAGGTGAGAGTGGACCTGCTGCCACGCCACGTGGGCCGCCATAAGCTGGTGGTGAACTTTGAGAGCGACAAGCTAAAGGCTGTGAAAGGCTTCAGGAATGTCCTCATTGGTCCCGCCTAAGGGGTGCGTGCCCAGCCCCACCTCAGCCAGCAGAGAGCCCCTGACTTAACCCCCATTTTTGTTCCAAGCTAGTGCGCAAATGTGCCCCTTCTCGGCCTCCCCCGACCTCAGAGCCTGTGAGGGCTCTTTGGAATGGAATGTACTTCTGGCTTATCTGGTGCCCCTGAGCCTGGATCCCCATCTCCCTTTAACTGTGAAGAATATTCTGTGCCTCCCCAGTGGGAGCACTGCCCTTGGCTGACTGGGTCTGCGATGGGGGAAGAGGGACCCATGCCTCCCCTTACAATCCAGAGGCCGTTGGAAAGCCACTGACCACCCACCATATCGTTTGATTTACTCCAGAGCCCCTTGGAGCCAGCAAAAGAGAGACAGTGTGCCCACTGACCAGATCCCAGGCAATACGCAGGCCCCAGGAACCCTTGGGAGAACCAGAGCAGGTGCAGGTGGGGTCCCAGGAAGGGCCAGACCCAAGTTCCCCTCACATCTCAGCAGCCCTGGCCCAGCAATCCTCCTCCCCCCCCCCCCCCCCCCCCCCCGTCAACCACCACTGTGAGGCACCTACTATGTGCCGGGCACTTCCTGTGCTTGCTAGGGCTCACACAGCCACTGATGCACCAAAGTCACCAGGGGAGATTGTACAACAGGAGCTGCTTTCCCCATGAAGACCCTGGGGCTTGGAGGCGGGAGAGGCAGCCCCTCTGCAGCAGCAGGGTATCTGCAAGGCTGGGTAGTAGGAAAGTAATTCACAGACATAAATAACTCTGACTCCGAGTCCAGCTCCCTGTTCACGGCACTAACCCCGACCTGAGAATATTACAGAGGCCATTTGGGACCTGATCAGAAAGGATGGGATGAGGTGGGGGAGGAGACTGGAGGGGTCAGAGCCCTGGGTTTGAGCCCCAGGTCCAGCCAGCCACTGCCTTGCCCTCTCTGGCCCTCACGTCCCTCACTGGGCAATGGAGTGGTTGACTCAGCTCATGTGCGAGGCCCTCTCAGCTCTGCTCTTCCAGTGCCTTAGAGGACCCAGCCTCGCAAGTGACAGCAAGGCCAGATGCCTCTGAGTGTGAAACCCCACCTATGACCACCTTCCCACCCCCAGCCCTGTCTGGGTTCCCCATGTGCACCTAGGCACCTCCCTTCAGACCATAGTTTTAGGGAAGAGAGCTCCAGAGGCCCCTGTCCTACCCATGCACCTGCTCACTGCAATGCCTGGACTTCACCAGAGCCTTAGTTAGCTGCCTGTGTTGGTCACTAACCAACAAGGTTAGCACCGCAGCCACCTCCTCTCTGCAGGGCCAGGGCCCAGAAACACAGCCCTTGTCCTGACTACACTTCAAGAGCCCATGGGCTGTCATCTCTGACTGGGTCCCCCACTCTTTCCACGTGACTGGGCTGGAAGAGGGGTGAGGGAGGGAGCATGCTCTATCCGGAGTAGGGTCACAACCTCCAGGGCCCCCAGAATCTCAAAGGGGCACTTGAAGAAAGTCCTGCTGATGCACGTAGAACTTTCTGCTTTGCACAGGGAAGGATCACAAAATAAGCCAACACGATATGTTCTTACAAATGTTGCAGTAATTATCTATGATTTGATAAATACTTTTGGATTCCAAGCAGGCTTTAGAGCCACAAAGAGTGAGCACGGAAATAAAAGAGTTTGCTTTGCACATTCAAATGGGGTCTGGTCTGGTCCTTTTTTCTGCTTTTGAGGAGGGTAGGCAGATGAACTCACTCACCTTGGGACCAGCCACGTCCTTCCTGAGAACCTTTCCCCAGCCTCAGCCCCTCCCCGAGGTTGAAACTTGACTGGCATTCAAGCTTCTACCCAGTCCAGCTCCATCTCTAGCCTCTTCCTCCAATCAATCACGTTTACACCACAGTGAAATTCCTGAATCTCTCAAATACCCTGTGCACCTGTCAGCCTCTTAGCTTTTGCATGGGTATTTCCTGGGGCCTGGAGTGCTCTTCCTCTTCCTTATCCATCTGGCAAACTCTTACTCATCCTATAATGCTTAACGCCAAAGTCACTTCTTCTGTGAAGCCTTCCTAGATTTCTTCTCAGCCCACCTCCCCCACCCCTGCAACCTTAAGCCCTGGAACATGGACCACCAGCTCAAATATTTATCACAGTGAATGTTAGTTCTATGTTGGTGTATCTGTCCCCTTTCCCATCCTATCTGAAGTCCTCAAGAACATTTTATCTGAAGCCTGTCTCTTAAATAGACTCCAACAAATGCTGAATCGATAAACCAACGTGTTTCAGCTCAGCTCCCATAAGACCAGAGCTGTCCAAGAGAAATAGCATGTGAGCTGCAAAAGCAAGCCACCTATGTAATTAAAATTTTGCTGGTGGCCACGTTAGAAAGAGTAAAAAGAAATAGGTAAAATATGTCTTAATAAGGCATTTTATTTAACCGAGTATGTGCAAAATATGTCAACATGTAATCAATATAAAAAGAGATCTTTTACATTCTTAGTTTCACACTAAGTGTGCGAAATACAGCATATATTTTATACTGACAGCCCATCTCAATTCAGACTAGCTGCATTTCAAGTTCTCAATAGCCACAGGTGGCTTCTAGACTGGTTGTAAAAGTATGGGAACTTGGTCACTCATCTCAGTCCCCACTGACCAGCCACTAATAAGTGTTTGTTGAGTGAAAAAATGATAGAGGACAGTCTCTGCCCTCAGGGAACTCTTGTTGAAACACATGACATGCATCTGAAAAATAAATCAAAATGAAAACATGACATCACATTTTCTGGGTACTGAATCCTTCTGGCACTTGAAAACTACAGCTTGTTCTGGCCTACATGGCCTGTACGCTTTATCAATTAGTGACCAGCTGGAAAACAGCAACCACTGGGCTATTTCAGGATAAGAGGATAAGAGAAATGGGTTCCAAAGGCATCCCAAGTGCACGAAGAGGAGAGATGGAATGTTACAAGGCGGCTGTCGTCCAGAGTAGTCGGGAGCCCCCAGCCGAGCCCGCACTCACCGCCTTCCCCCTGGAACCAACAGAGCTGCTGCAATCTGTGAAGTCTGCTGAAGTCAACCTGGCCATGGCAGGAGCTAGAGGTGCGCTGGCGTCTCTTATCCTCCTGCCTTCACCCCACTGGCAGAGCCTAACTGGAAACTAGCTGGCAAGGGGCTCTAGAAAATACCGTTACCGGGCTTCCAGCCCCCTGAAAAACAGATGGCTAAACGAGGGCGCGGGGTGGGGATGGAGTTGGGTAGCCGATGCTTATTGCTGCTCCTTCTGTAAAAACAACTTTACCGTCATCTCTACCTAAGGGACTCTTAAACAGCCTTCAAAACCCTGCTCCAAGGAGCGTCTCCTCTGTGAAGCCTTCCCGGACGGCAGCCAGTGGCTTCCACCTCTGGTTCTCCTGGGAGTATCACAGGTAGCTTTTGCTCTACTCAGCAACCTGGATTAGGAACACCTGTTGGTTGCCTGGCCCCTCCTCTGGAGCACCTCAAGAGCAGAGTCAGGGCACCTCCTGCAATGGGGAGGCCACCAAGTGGACTCAGGATACTGCCTCTGCCTCCGGGCCTGGCTGCCTCCCTCCGAAAAAGCAAGGGCAAGGCTGCCTCAGCAAAGTCTGCCAACGCTGAGCAGATTCAAAGGGCTCTCCTGGCCAACCTCCTTGCCTGTCCCACCCCTGGGAGCCCACTAGCCAGGAACCCAGGAAGGAGAAAGGCCCTGCTGCTCATATAGGCCCATTTTACGGACAAAGAAAATGAGCCTGAGGTCCTCCTCCCTGAACCAGGGAAGGGCTGAGTCTGGGTCCCTAGAGTACAGTGTTGTGCACTGCTCCGTGGCAGCTCACAGCCCTGGGGGCAGAGGCCTGGGCGCTGGAGTCAAACAGACCCAGGATCAAAGCTTGGCTCTGCCATAGTTTCACATTGTGGCTTCAGGCAGGTTCTCAGCCTCTCCGTACCTCCACTTTCTTATCTGTTGAATGGGGATGGTAAGGCGTCTACTTCCACGACCGGTACGCAGGTTCAGTGAGATGACGCACATAACCCAGCTGGCACCATAATCATAAGAGCCAACTTTACTCTGGGGTCGGGAACTTTCACGTGTGTCGAGCTCTTTCCTCCTCGGACAATCCTACCAGGTTGTTGGCCCCATTTTATGGATTTTATAGTCACAGAGCTGGGATTTGAACCTAGGCAGCCCCAGCACACAGCCTGGCCCAGAGGAGGCCTGCTTGGCCCTCGGACCCTCCCTTCCCACGGTGTTCCAGGGCGCATGGGGCAAAGTCTCCCCTCCACACAAGCCCTGACAGCCCTCAGCGGGGATCTAATTGGGCCCATCCTCCCACCCCTAAAAGTCCCTCTCCTCTCCCGCTGCTCTTGCTTACCTAGGATGCCTGCCAGCTCACCCTTCAGCCTCACGCGAAGCCTGGAATAACAGAATGTTGACAAAGTCCAAATGGGAGGGGCCTCGGGAGGGGGGCCAGGCGGCGGCCTCCTAGAAACACATGTATCCCAGAGCCAGGACTGGGTCAGCACATACCCTCTCCCGGCCTCCCCACTTCTCTCCCCCGCAGGCCTGGGCAGATGCACAGACACACACGCCCGCCAGAGTGTGAAACCTGGGGTTCTTGTTCAATAAGAAAAGCCCAAAGAGACCCATTAAAAGCAGAAGTTGTGACAACTATGATGATATGCAGGGCCTTGAGTATAAGGGCTCTGTGATGACACACGACGATACAATGAAATCCCCGGACCTGAAATTGAGCAAAAGAAGCAAACACAAAAGGCTGTGAACTACATAAGTGCACTCATACGAAGTTCACAAATGACCAGAACTCATCTGTGTTCTCCTTGGCAGGGGAGACGGGGCTGGGGGGCTCAGGAGCTTGGGGGGTTGGGGATGGGTTTCAATTTTCTTCATCTGGGCGCTCAGTACCAGGTACATTCCTTTTTTTTTTTTTTTTTTTTACCAGGTACATTCCACTACACACACACAATGGTGTTCTTTTTGCATGTAGGGCTTCAATAAAAGTTCAAAATATATAATACTCCAAGGTTCTAAAATTAAGTCCAAAGGTGGATGGAGAAAAAAGACTTGGCTTCCAGAGTTCTCTCTTTTTCTTCTTCCAGGAGATAAGATACCGAGAGGGCATATCTCCCAGGGCCACTGTGAGGCTTAAGCAAGATGTTTCCTGTGTAAATACAGGACCCTAAGGGCAAGGATTTTGTGTTATCTCCCCTGCTGTGAACAATCATACATCAGCCACCAATGCATGTAATGAATGGGCGGACACAAACTGTAATTTTATGATCTCAGCTAATCCTCAGAATGGACCATAGAGATTACCACCCTATTTCCCAGATGGGAAGACTCAGGGAAGACTCATTTCTTCAGAAATGTGAAACAGCTTACCCAGGGATCTAGCAGGTTGATGGCAGAGAATGGGAGTTAGGATCCAGTTGATTCTCCCACGCATCCTGCAGAAGACCCTGAAAAGTGGAAGGGAGGACTGTGTCCCCGGGCCCTGGATGCTGGGAATGGCAAGCCTCCCGACTCCCGTCAGCACCCCCAAGGTCTGAGAAAGTCAGAGCCAGGAGCCCGGGCTCATAAACGCAGAGCTGCAGAGGACTCAGCAATTCTACTCCTAGTTATACACCCAAGAGAACTGAACGTGTGTCCACACAAAAAGCTGTACACGAACGTTCATAGCAGCATCATCCACAATAGCCAAAAGGTGGAAACAACCCAAGTGTCCATCAGCTCATCACTGGATGAATAAAATGTGGCACACCCGTACAAGGGACTATTACTCAGCCGTAGAAAGGAACCAGGTACTGATACATGGTACACTATGGATGAAACTGGAGAACAGTATGCTTAGTGCAAGAAGCCGGTCACAAAAGACCACGTATCATATGCAAAATGTGCAGAAAAGGCAAACATATGGAGATGGAAAATAGATGCATGTTGCCAGTCTATTGGGGATGGAAGGATCACAGAGGCTGGGGGAGAGGAAGGGGACTGACACCTAAAGGGTACAGGGTTTCTTTTTGAAGTGGTTAAATGTTGTCAAATCAATTGTGGCAGCGGATGCACAGCTCTGTACTCGAATCCATTGAACTGTATACTTTTAAAAAAGCGAATTGCAAGATATGTGAACTATATTTTAATAAAGCTATTTTTAGGGGATCCCTGGGTGGCTCAGCGGTTTAGCGCTTGCCTTTGGCCCAGGGCGCAATCCTGGAGTCCCGGGATCAAATCCCGCATTGGGCTCCTGGCATGGAGCCTGTTCTCCCTCTGCCTGTGTCTCTGCCTCTCTCTCCTTCTCTATCATGAATGAATAAATAAAATCTTAAAAAAAAATAAAAATAAAGCTATTAAAAAAAATAATTAATATGAGCAGGGGGGAAAAAAAAAGGCTGAGACCCAGAATCACAGACTCAATTCTGATTCGGGAGGCCTGCCTGGAGGTGCTGGGTGACATTGGGTAAATCCCTTCCCTCTCTGGGCCTCAGTTGCTTCCACTGTCAACTGGGAAAGGAGACAGTTGACAGGAGTTGTGAAGTGCCAAGATCGTGTCTGCTTGTTGCTTACCCTGTAAGGTGGCAGTGGCAGGGGGTTTCCAGGGGCTGGTAAACCCCTAACCATTCACTAAGATCTTCGCAGATCATCTGGGCTCGCCAGCAGCAGGCCACACTTCATCAGTAGCCTTTAGTGATGGCAGAGGAGGGACGCCTGGGTGGCTCAGTGGTTGAGCGTCTGCCTTCGGCTGGGGTTGTGATCCTGGGGTTCTGGGATCGAGTCCTACATCAGGCTGTCCACAGGGAATCTGCTTCTCCCTCTGCCTATGTCTCTGCCTCTCTCTGTATGTCTCTCATGAATAAATAGATAAAATAAATAAATAAAGATGGCAGAGGAGATGCTTCTCCAGGCATTGCCCCCAGACACTGTTCTGTGTCAAGAAGGACACCAGAGGCTTGGAAAGGAAATCCCAGTTTCTCTCCATATTGTTCATGAGTCCTAACTCCATGCCAGCTTCTTCCAGAGTCATCTTGGAGAAGACAGACAGACAGAAGGACCAAGGAGAAATACCACCTGGGTCAGTTGAGACAGATCTGCCTTCACTTAGTAAGTTAACCTCTCTTACTGATGGGAAAACCGCCACACAGGTGGGTCAAGGCCATGCCCACAGTCCCAGAGCCAACAATGGAAGCTCAGCCTGTCCTCTTTCTGCTCTTTCTGAACAAGCCAAAGTGCCTACTCTATGTTCAGCCTGTGACGCTCACTGGAAGGGACAAGAGATACCTTGGGACGAAGGGTGGGCAGCCCATCCCAGAGTCCTGGGCATGTGTCACATCTCCCCCTTTCTCATGCTTTGTGACTTTGAGGAAGCCACTCACCCTCTCCAGACCTTTGTAGGACTGGGGCTCCCAATCATTGCCCTGTTACCTAACCCAGAGATGTGGTTATGGAAGGAAACGGGCCTTGTAAACTGTAAATGGCTGTGGACACAGAAGCCAACAGGAAACTATGGCTCCAAGTCTGAGAAAGGTGAGATCGAGGTAGGTGGCCGAGGCTCATGTATTCAATCAGTGGCTGTTACAGGTGACCATGGGGTGGGGGGCTGCCGCCTGCAGGAAAGTGATGAAGAAGATAGACCAAGGTACAGCTGTGGCTTTTTTTTTTTTTTTTTCTTTAGCTGTGGGTTTTAGATACCTGGCTGAATGTGAGATCCGTCGAGGAGAGCCAGTCACTCAACATCTTCTTTGCCCCTGATGTGTGCCAAGGTGCCACATTCAGCCTGGGGATACAGCAAGCACCACGGTAGACATGTCCTGCAGAGCACTGAAGCAGATTACCAGTGTGAGGGGACATGTGCCAGAGGAGAGAACCATGGCTCATGATAATGGGGACCATCATGACAATCCTACAAACAAGGGTGACAAGCACCCTTCCAAGTGTATTACGTGCATTAACTTGCTGGTTCTTCAGGACATCCCATCACTGGGAGCCAGCATGGCCTACTTCACTCCACAAGGGAGGAAACTGAAGCCCAGAGAGGTTGTGTGACGTGTCCAAAGTCACATAGCTAGGAGATGGTGGAGTCAAGAGGCAGGCTGGGTCCCAGTGACTGCTCCTAACCTCCTGTTGGGTCATCATCTGTCTCATGACATGGCCTTATACAACGAGGTCAGAAAAGGCCTCCTGAGAAGCTTACATGGAAGCTGAGACCCTAAAGAAAAGGAGTCAGGCCAGCAGATGGTAGGAGATGGGCAGGGGCCAGAGGTCCTTTCCTAGGAAGCTGCTGACACCCGAGCTCTGGGCCCCTTACACGAGGGCCTGTTCACAGAAAGCTCTTGTGCAGCTGTTGAGCACTCCAGGCAGGGAGGGGAGCCAGGTTGCTATCAGGAAGCACTTCAATGTAAGCATTTCTGGGAAAAGGCCTCAAAAAAATCTCACAAGAAAGGAATCTGAAGCTTGAAAGTCTCCAGAAATTTGTTATGATTTCTTTTCACTTTCTTAATAAATATTCACTTTTGTACTTAATTTTATATTCAAAATCCTATTTTCGATTCTTTCTCTTCAAGAGAGTTCCCTAACATCAAAATTGAAACCGCAATGTGATAACACAGCCTACTCACCAGAATGGCTAAAATGAAAAAGAGAGTATATATATTTATAATCTCTCTTTCTGTCTATATTACACACAAATGCACACAAAGTGTGCATGAAGATATGGAGCAAGAACTTTCATATGTGACTGGGAGAGGAGTGTAAACCATGTTGGAAAACTCTTTGCGGCCGGCATCTTCGAAAGCTGAATGTTCATTTATCTCGATGAGGTGGCAATTCTTCTCGCGGATGTTTACCCAACAGAAATAAGTCTACACACACACACACACACACACACACACACACACACACACACACACAAAGTAATGAATCCATATGTCCTCCAAAATGTGCAAGAATGGCCTTTTTTCGTAATATCCCAAAGCTGAAAACAACCTCAAGGCCCAGCCCTAGTGAACTAGACATACACACGGTGGTATAGTGGCTCTAAGCACTCGCATAGGAATGAGAAAAGACAACGTCTGGCCACAGGCAACAGCTTGCTTGAATCTCACAGACGTGTTAATAAGCAAAAGATGCCAGACACAAGGTACACACTGAATGATTTCATTCCTGTGAAGTGCAATACCAGGCAAAACTCTTCTATAATGTAAGAAGTGGTTACCATTAGGGGATGGGTGATAACTAGAAGGGGCACCGGGGACAGGTGTCTGGGTGTGGGTAATGGTCTGATTCTTGAGTGTGGTGCCAGTTTACACATACGTGTTTCATTTGGGAGACTTCATCAAGCCATACACTTATTATGTGTGACTTTTCTATGTGTCTGTTATGTTTAATGACACCCCACCGCCACCACCACACGCAAACACACACACACATGCACACACACAAAATGACAAAATCTTCAAGGCCTTTAAGACTTGCTCCTGCCCTTGAGACCAGAAAAGGATTTTATCCTCTGGCAACCATTTCCACTGGAGGGTGCTGAGCAGTGGGTGACAATGGTCCCCTTGGTGCTTTAGGAATCTCTCTCCAGCTGCCTGGGAGGGAGTGGGAGCACCAGGGTGGTGACTTAGCAGGGAGATGTGGAGTGGTCCAGGGAAGGGGGGAAGGGAAGAGAAGTCTTCCTTGGTGGAACCTCTAGGGCAAGATAGGTATAGGGGATGTGGAGGTAGGGGGCAGGGGTAGGTGAGGGGGTTGTTTGGGCAAAGAGGAGCCTGGATTAGAACAGGGGCAACCAGTGTGGGGGGCTGAGGGGCTGAAGGAGGCCTGGTCTCTCTGATGACTTCACAAAGAATCAGGTGCCCTGGCACCACCAGGCCAAACTTCACCTGGAAACCAACCCCCCCTTCATTCCTTCCCAGGGCCTGGCCAGCCCTGTTCATGCAATCTCGGAGGGGCCCACAGCCAGCTCCTGGCAGCCACTCAGACTCTCATGGTGCTGAGAGTTTGTCTCTCTTCAGTCATGACTCCAGTTTTTCTTTTTCCTTTTTTCCTGTTTTATTGATCTAAGCCTTCATGAGGGCCTCCTCGGGGCAGACTTCAAGCTTGACGATATTGTATCTTATGTCATCAAGGCCCCCGCTGGCCCTGATGAAGTGGATGGCACTAACCCATTTTACGGATGAGGATAGTGAGGCTTGATGAGGTGAAGTGACTTGGGGCCAAGATCACCCACTCAATAAGGAGTAGAGCGAGAGCTGACAATGATGCCAATAGCAGCTGCCATCTGTTAGCGTTAGGTGGGGCCAGACCTATGCCACGTACTGTACATGCATTCATTCATCTAGTCCTTACCATGACACAGTGGAGGAAGCTGCAATTATTATTATCAGCTTCTTTTAAAACCTGCTTATGGAAGTCTTATGTACATATGCAGGGAAGTGCACAAACCATAAGTGCCCGATGGGTTTCCACAACCTGAACCACCCAGGGGAACAGCACCTAGGTTACAAAATAGAACAACTGATACAGCACCAAAAACACAAGTGATTAAAGAGAAAACTAATAAATTGTACATCATAAACATTTAATACTTTTGTGTTTTGAAGGACACCAGCAAGAAGGTGAAAAGACAACACATAAGTTGGGGAAAATATCTGAGATCATGTATCTTGTGAGAGTCTAGTATCCAGAATATATACAGAACCCTTGCAACTCAACAATAAAAAGTCAAGTAACTTCATTTAAGAACAGGCAAAGGATTTAAATAGGCTTTTCTCAGAAGAAGATCTACAAATTGCCAATAAGCACATGAAGAGAGGCTCGACACCATTAGCCACTGGGAATCGAAAATTGAAATCACAGAGATGCCACTTCACACCCACCAGATGGCTATGATCAGCAAGACAGATGTGAGAGAGAATGTAGAGAAACTGGAGCCCTCATAGGCTTCTGCTAGAAAGGAGATGGTGCAGCTACTTTGGAAAACAGTTTGACAGTTCCTCAAAAGGTTAAACACAGTTATTGTTTGACTCAACCCATTCTACTCCTAGTGGAATCAGAAAATAAAAACATACCTGCACACAAAAGCTGAACACAGGTACTCATGGCAGCACTATTCACACTAGCTAAAAAGTAGAAATCACCTAAATGTCCATCAACTCACGAGTGGATAATAAAATGTGGGACATTCATACAGTGGAATGTTATTCTGCAACAAAAGGGAATATGGAGCTACTGCATGCTGTAACATGGATGGACGTGGTGGACTTTAGGCCTACGTGAACGAAGCCAGTCATAAGAGATTATACGTTGGATGATTCCATTTATATGAAATGTCCAGAATAGATAAAATAGACACAAAGTAGATCAGCGGTTGTCTAGGGCCAGAGGGTGGGTCAGGAAGGGGGTGGGGTCAAGAGGATAGAATGTGACTGCTAATGAGTACTTTCTTTTTGAGGATGATGAAACAGTTCTAAAATTAGGTTATGGTGGTGGTTGCACAACTCTTAGATATGCTTTGAAACACTGAATTGTACACTTTAAGTGGATGAACTTTATGGTATATGAAGTACGTCTCGATAAAACTGTTTAAACATAAAAAGACACTTCATGCCTTTATTCATGCTGCTTCCGTGCCTGGATTGCTCTTACCTTCTCCATTTCCTCTGAACATCCGAAAATAACTGGTTTCCAAGGCCCAACTCAAATGCCATTCCAAAGATTGCCTGGATCCATTCTCATCAGACATAATTTCTCTCTTCTCGGCACTCTCGTGGCAATTCACATCATTCACTCAGGGATGATTTACAAAGGCGCATATCAGGTGTCTGGCACTTATTAAAGTTCACATGATTGTTTAAGTACCCATCTCATCTCTGCTACTACTGTAACCTTTTGGAGAGAGGAGACAGTATCTTGTTCCCTTCTAGGAACTCAGAACTCAGCCATGTGACTGATACACAGGGGCACTCAAGGAAGTTATGTGGAATTCATTCTAAATTTCCCCTTCTTCACATCACCCCTCCCACTGGGAAACATAAGGATATAAAATGATGGAAAGCAAAAGAATGGAATAAAATATAGCTTGCAAGAGAATTGTGGCGTGACTCTATTAATATAAAATAAAAGGAGTTTTGTCATTAAAAGTATGACCTGAGATGAGAAGGGCTCTGTATGATAAAAAGTGTTTTAATAAACTATCTTAATTTTAAAACATCTAATGACAGTTCAAAATGTACAGAACAGGGATCCCTGGGTGGCGCAGCGGTTTGGCGCCTGCCTTTGGCCCAGGGCGCGATCCTGGAGACCCAGGATCGAGTCCCACGTCGGGCTCCCGGTGCATGGAGCCTGCTTCTCCCTCTGCCTGTGTCTCTGCCTCTCTCTCTCTCTGTGACTATGATAAATAAATAAAAATAAAAATAAAAAATTAAAAAAAAAAAAAACAAAATGTACAGAACAGAAACTGACAGAACTATTAGAAATGGTCAAACCCAAATCGGAATGGAAGATTCAATACATTTCTCTCAGAGTTTGGCAGGATGTGGAGGAAAAAGTCAGTATAGGGATAGGTTTTGCAACAGTGATAAAAAAAAATCCAAAGTCT
Organism: Canis aureus; assembly: GCF_053574225.1. Lineage (NCBI taxonomy): Eukaryota > Metazoa > Chordata > Mammalia > Carnivora > Canidae > Canis > Canis aureus. The sequence continues at coordinate 32,138,215 of NC_135636.1, read as the reverse complement.
TGGTAGCTTAATACAACAGTTTCTTTCTTTCTTTCTTTCTTTCTTTCTTTCTTTCTTTCTTTCTTTCTTTCTTTCTTTCTTTAAGATTTTATTCATTTATTCATGACAGAGAGAGAGAGAGAGAGGCAGAGACATGGGCAGAGGGAGAAGCAGGCTCCATGCAGGGAGCCCGATGTGGGACTCGATCCCGAGACTCCAGGATCATGCCCTGCACTGAAGGCAGCGCTAAGCCGCTGAGCCACCAGGGCTGCACCAACAAAGGTTTATTTCTTTTCTTTTTTTTTTTTTTTTTTAAATTTTTATTTATTTATTCATGAGCGACAGACAGAGAGAGAGAGAGAGGCAGAGACACAGGCAGAGGGAGAAGCAGGCTCCATGCACCGAGAGCCCGACGTGGGATTCGATCCCGGGTCTCCAGGATCGCGCCCTGGGCCAAAGGCAGGCGCCAAACCGCTGCGCCATCCAGGGATCCCAAAGGTTTATTTCTTACTCACACAAAGTGCAGTAGTCAGGCAGTTCTTAGGGCAGTTCTCCTCCATGCAGTGACCTAGGGATCCAGGCATCTCTTACCACTTGCCTTACCATCTCAATGTACTTCTAAAGAAGAAAAAAACGTTGAGGTGGCACTCTGGTTCTTAAATGCTTTGGCCCAGAGTTTAAACTTGTCACTTCCATTCACACCTCTTTAGCTGGAACTGGTCATATGGCCTCTCTTGTCTCCAAGAGTATGGAAAATTGTAGTCCACCTATATCCACCCCCAAAAGAGAAGAATCAGGTAGGAATGAGCATTAATAGTCTTTACTCAAAGGATTTAAACAAATGACATGTACAGACAACTGCATCCACCACTTTATTTTCAAGCACTTAAGACCATTTACAAAATTTGACCTGAGCTATAAAGCCAGTCTCACCAAATTTCAAAGAACCAAAAGCCCATAGAGCATATTATCTAAACTGCTATTCCTTATAACTAAGGTACAGATCAATAGAGATAATGAGAAATTTTCCAAATACTAGAAAATGTAAACATATAATTCTAAATAACTCATGGGCTAAAACAAGAGCTGGTAAAGGAAACTAGGAAATATTTTTAATTAATTGATAATGAGGAAAATTCATATCAAAATTTGTAGGCATGGGGTAAATCAATATGTAGAAGGGAATTTATAGTCTTAAGTGCATATGTCAAAGAAGAAAAGAAGCTGTAAATTGATAAACATCCACCCTAAGATATTGGGAAAAGAATATCAAAACAAATCCAATATAAGTAGGAAGAAGTGATAAAGGCAAAAACATAAATTAATAAAATAAGAAAGCAAAGATGAAAACAGAGCTAATTCAACAAAGACTAAGTTGGTTCTTTGAAAAGACAAACTGACTAACCCCTGAATGAAACTGGTCTAGAGAAAAACATAAATGGCCCCCAAATACCCCAATATTAGGAATGAAAAGAGAGACGTTTCTACAGATACTGCCAACACTAAAGAAAAAAGAGGATGTTTTGAGCAACTTTGAGTCAATATGTTTGAAAATTTAAATGAAATGGATAACATGCTAGAAAGGCATAATGCACAAATTTTGACTTGAGACAAAATAGGAAACCTATATAATTCTTCAACAATTAAGGATATTGAATCTGTTGTTAAAAACTTTTTTCCACACAGAGAACTCCAGCTCTAATGGCTTCACTGACAAGTTCTACCCAACTTCAAAGAAGAAACTATTTTTATCTTTGACAATCTTTTCCAGAGAGTAGGAAACGAGTGAATAATCTCTAATTCACTTTATGAAGCTAACCTGCATACCAAAATAGGATGAAGATATGGCAAGAAAGGAAAGTTACAGGCCAATTTTACTTGTAAATAGAAATGAAAAATCATTGATAAAGTGTTAGCCACAAAAATCCCTCAATACACAAAAGGATATCACAATCCAAACAGACTGATGGCAGCAATACAAGGTTGGTTTAACATTAGAAAGTCCATTAAGGGGCAGCCACAGGTGGCTCAGCAGTTTAATGCTGCCTTCAGCCCAAGGCGTGATCCTGGAGACCTGGGATCGAGTCTCACGTTGGGCTCCCTGCATGGAGCCTGCTTCTCCCTCTGCCTGTGTCTCTGCCTCTCTCTCTCTCTGTGTGTGTGTGTTTCATGAAATAAATAAATAAATAAATAAACTTAAAAAAAAAAGCCCATTAAGGTTGGGGTGTCTGAATGGCTCAGTTAGTCAAGCTTCTGACTCTTAATTTCAGCTCAGGTCATGATCCCAGTGTGGTGAGATAGAGCCTCACATTGAGCTCCACACTGAGGGTGGAGTCAGCTTGAAATTCTCTTTCACCTTCTCCCTCTTCCCCTCCCCTCCCCACTGTACTCACTCGCTCTCTCGAAAGAAATAAAGACTGCTAACTCTGGGAAACGAACTAGGGGTGGTAGAAGGGGAGGAGGGCGGGGGGTGGGAGTGAATGGGTGATGGGCACTGGGTGTTATTCTGTATGTTAGTAAATTGAACACCAATAAAAAAAAAAATAGAAATTAAAAAAAAAAAAAAAAGAAAGAGAAAGAAAGAAAGAAAGAAAGAAAGAAAGAAAGAAAGAAAGAAAGAAATCCATTAAATTAAATGGAATTCAGGTTAATTCAGCACACAAACTGATTAAAGGACAAAACCTACATTCAGAAAACCATTTAACGAAAATTTAAAACTTATTCATGATTTAAAACTAATAAACTCATATACCTAGGAAATTATGAACAGAAGGGAATTTCAATAATTTGATAAAGATATGTCTGCAGCTAACTTGATAATAAAATATTGCAAGTTTGCCCTTTGGAGATCAGAAGCAAGTCGAGAATGCTCACTGCACCCATTTACTCAACATCTGCTGGTCGTCTTAGCCAGTGCAGTAAGGCAAGAAAAAGCAATAAAAGATGTAAAATTTGGAGAAAAAACCAAAACAGTTGTCTTTCCAAAGTAACATACTTCTGTATAAAGACACCTCAAAATAACTCACAACTGTGTTGCTTAAATTGACAAGAAAATTTGGCATTTTTATTGGATTCGAAATAAATACAGTAAAAGTGTGCTTCTATGTAACAACCCACTGAAGTACTGAATGAAGCCGTCGGGGGAAGGTTTGCTTTTGCAGGGCAAGAAGCTCTTCTGGGCACTGAGACATGGCTACTCCCTATGGGTCTGAGCTCCTCTTTGCCAGAGGAGTTCAAGTAGGAACAGGACAGGCTGTGTCCAGAGGTGCTGGGGAAAGAACAGGGTTCAGAGCAGGAGCTTTGTCCCTGCCCAGGCTGGGCCTCAGGTCTTTACACAATCAGTCCCAGAAGGCGGCAAACGAATCAGGATTTATGGCTCCGGGAAATGTGTGTAACAGTTGTAATCTTATTGCTGTCCACTCCCCTCTCCTAGACTCTGCTGTCAGAGGAAACCCACAATGGTTATTTCTTGTCCTCTACTCCCTGCCCCAGCCCCACCAGGCTTATCTTCCTAAGTTAAGTTCTCTGGCAGACCATCGAGCTCCCTCGAGTGTGGCAGGTGTTGGGGTAGGGGCTTCTCAACAAGCACAAGCTCTAGGGAGCACATTCCGTTCAAAACCTTCAAATGTGGGATCCCTGGGTGGCACAGCAGTTTGGCGCCTGCCTTTGGCCCAGGGCGTGATCCTGGAGACCAGGGATCAAATCCCACGTCGGGCTCCCGGTGCATGGAGCCTGCTTCTCTCTCTCTCTCTCTCTCTGTGTGTGTGACTATCATAAATAAATTTAAAAAAAAAAAAAAAAAAAAAAAAAGCCTTCAAATGCTCCCAACTACCTAAAGTCACCATTTTTTTGCCAACACCACAGATCCCTTTTATTTTATTTTTGTTTAGGTTTTTAAATTTATTTATTCATGAGAGATGGGGATAGGGGGGAGGCAGAGACAGAGGGAGAAGCAGGCTCCTCTGCTTCAGGCTTCAGAGAGCCTGATGTGGGACTCAATCCCAGGATCCTGGGATCAGGGCCTGAGCCGAAGGCAGACACTTACCTGAATGAGCCACCCAGGTGCCCAACACAGATCCGTTTTATAAAGGCAGGTTCTTCCTTGCAATCACCACCACCACTGAGCATTTGCTACATTCCCAGCATTGTATTAAGGGTTTTGCCTGTTTGACTTAATCGAATCCTTCATGGGTCCCCATGAACTAGGGCTGTTATTAGCTCCCCAGGTCATACAGTAAATGGGGACTTGGGACCAGTCTCTTCTCAGTTCAGACCACACATTTCTGAAACACCATGCTACCTATTTGTGAAATGAAATTTCACATAGTCCCTTTAATGGCAAACCTGGGAGAGGAGAGCTGCTTTTGCTGGAGTCAGATGGGGCCCTGCCTCCTTGGCTCTCCCACCGTATTCCCTGAAGCAGCTCCCCCAACCACCAAGGCACCAAATCCCTCCTCACCAGAGCCAACCAAGGAGGCAGAGTGGGGACACACATTTTGGAGTCAGATGGTCTTGTGCCTTCCAGCTACATGACCTTGGACCTTGATTTTTTCACTTGCAACCAGAGGTCAGGGATATTCCCACTTTGGCAGGGTTATCATGAGGGTAAAACGAAATGATGAATATAAGGGCTCATCACCCAGGAGGTGCTCCATACACATGTGTGGTTACTGGCAGCGTCTGGGGCTTGGAGTTGCCCCGTCAGCACCTCTCTGTGGACACCACATAGCAGACTGGGGCCCTGAGCTCTGGAATGCAGTGCAGTGCAGGAGTGGAGGCAGTGCTGACCCCCCTATGGGGACATGGCCACAGCACCCTGCTGGCTCTACTTGCAGCTGGCACATCATGGGCAGATGCAGGGAAGCGAGGCCATTAATAAATCTGTCTGTTTCCAGGATGCCTCCCCTCCAGGGCCCCTGCTCTGACAGGCACCACGGGAGGGCTGAGGCCCAGCTGGCAGCAGACCCAAATGTTGGCTGAGCCACTAGATAACTCTGTAATGAACTGTCCCTCAAGCTGGAGGCATTAACCTTGCTGCTGGCCTGGAGGCCTGGGCTCTGCGCTTAACCCTTCCCTTCCCAGCCCCAGGGAAGCCCTGGGAGCGGTCCGGTTTAGGAAGGGCTGTATTGATGATGTATGGCTGCCTAACAAATCACCCCGAAATTCAGCAGCTGGAAATAACACATGATTATTAATTCTCAGTTTCTGTGGGTCAAGGAATCTGCAAGTGGCTTCACTGGGTGGTTCTGACTCAAGATTTTCTGCAAGGCGGCAATCACGGTGTCAGCCTCGGTAGTGGTCATATCAAGGCTTGACTGGGGGGCGATCAGATTCCAGACCCACTTAGGCAGCTGTTGGCAGGCCTCTGAACATCCACGTCCAAGTGCACTCACGTGGGCCTCTCCCTGGCGTGAGCTATGGAGAGACGGAGAGAAAGTGTCAAACAGAGGTCACAGTCCCTTTAGAACCCAACCTCTACACCCATCACCTCTGATGTGTTCTTTTTGTAGCAGGTCACAAAACCCAGAAGCAGGGGGGGCGCTGGGAGCCATCTGAGAGGCTGCCTATGTCAGCAACGGTGGCTGGGATGGGCACAGAGACCTGGGACCAGCTTGCCCAGCAGGTGCACCTGCCCCAACTGCAGGGAGTCAGCCCCCAACTCTTCCTTCCATCTCCCCCAAGCCCCAAGGGCTCAAGATCCTAAAGCACCCTGAAGTCTGACCTCTCTCTCTTGGCTGTTATGGTTCCAGGCAGGCCCCTGTTGTGTCTCACCAGGATGTTGTCACTCCGTCACCACCTCCTCACCCATCCCCTGAATCTATTCTGTTCCCCTCAATCCCCACTTATTGTCCCCTTTCACCATCACCTGTCTCTTCCTGGCAGGATTCAGAGAAGTCTTTTCATTTCTTTTTCTTTCTTTCTTTCTTTTTAAGATTTTATTTATTTATTCACAAGAGACACACAGAGAGAGGCAGAGACATAGACAGAGGGAAAAGCAGGCTCCCTGAAGGGATCACAATGCAGGACTCCATCCCAGAACTCCAGGATCAGGCCCTGAGCCAAAGGCAGACGCTCAACCACTGAGCCACCCAGGGGTCCCCAGAAAAGTCTTTTCAAAACACAGCTCGGACCCTGTCTTTCCATGCTGGAAACCCTCCAGAGGCTTCCTACATGCTCAGCACGAAGATCCAAGTTTTCTCCAAGGATGACGAGACTCTGCAGGGCCTGGCTCACCCCGAACCTTGACAGCCTCCAGAGCAGCGCTGGGTCTTTTCAGTGCCTCAAATATGTCTGTACCCTCTGGTTGTAGGCTTTATACCACTGTTCCTCTTCTAGCAGTGCTCGTCTTGTCCCTCTCACCTCATTAAGCCTCCCAGCACCCTTTGGATTTCAGCTCAAGTCGCTTCCTCAAAGAAGCTGTCCCCGTGCCACCCCAACTAGGTTCCAGGCTCCCGTTGAAAACTTGTGCTCCCCTCACTGTACTCTGCTAGGTACACTGTTCCTTTACTTGACGGGTCGCGTCTGTGCCTCAAGACAGTAGGCAGCACGAAGGCAGGGTGTGCTAGCTGCACCCATTGTGCCTGTCACCGGTGGGTGCTTAAGAAAGAGCTGTTGAATTAAAGAAAAAAAGTGTATCTTTGTGCAGATGATGAAACTATAACTTTGCGACATAATTCATTAGGATCATAGAACTCCGGGGGTTCAAAGGGGGCTCAGAAACCAGCTAGCCAACCTCTGCTTTTGTTTTTGTTTGTTTTTTAGATTTTATTTATTTATTCATGAGAGACATACAGAGAGGCAGAGACATAGGCAGGGGAAGCCTGATGCGGGACTCAATCCCAGGACCCCAGGATTATGGTCAGAGGCAAAGACAGAGGCTTGACCACTGAGCCACCAGGTGCCCCCAAACTCCTCATTTTGAAATAGGAAACTGAGGCTCACAGATAGGAAAGGTCTTTTCAGGTCACAGTGAATGAGAGCAGAGAGCAGAAGCCAGGCCTCCAACGTGACCTTCCACCTGCCATACTCCATCTGTCATAGAAGCCCCACTTTGCCTTCTATCACCACTTAAACTCACCACTGGTGCTTCATGAATGCCAACCCATCACCTCCATCAGCCTTAAGCCCTTGGCACAAAGGTCTGGTGAAGTCTTTTCTTAGCTTTGGAACTCCTTAGAGATGTACAACCAGTCCTGAGGATAGCCATTTCACCCCAAATGAACCACAAGCCCTGATTTTTAAAGATTCTCCTTTTGGGTTCCTCTCAAGAACCCTAGACCATCTGAACTATCAGGGACCTGAGATGTTCTGGGCCAATTCCAGAAGGGGAAACTGAGGCCAGGGAAGTCCCAAGACTTTCCCAAGGTCACACAAGGAAGCGGCATCAGGGCTGGGACCAGAACCTGGGCCTCCTCACTCTCAGGCCAGTGCTCCTGTCTCCACAGCAGGGCTACACGTAGCCAGATGAGATCAGTTTGAAGGCACCTGCAGGCTCTGACCTCAGGCCTACCGATGCTCCTTAGAGCAAGCCTTTGTTCTCGGCCTGTGGTTGGCTTTGCAGGTTCCTGTCACTGGTCTTTAGCACAGAATAACTTTCACTTGCATCAGTGGCAAACCAACTGGCGTTCTAAAACAAACATTCTAAAACAAAATGATATTGCAAACAAACTGGTATGGCACAAACAAAACAAAACAAAAAAAACAAAAAAAACAACACATCAGCATTAAAAGAATTTCCAACTGGTATTCTTATTAGTTGCCAACATCTAAAAATCCAAAGATTTTTACATACAAATCCAGGTTTCCACCTTCTCTTAGAAAAATCAGACAATCTGGCCATACTGGCACTGCCTCCCAGCATGCTGACACTTGGCTCAACTGCATAGTGGCTGTCACACACTCACCAGTCCAGGGCTGGCCACATTTCTTCCCTTACTCTGCCATTCCAGGCCTTCAATGCATTCATTTACAGCCTTTATGCCACTGGGTTCGAGAACCCTCTCTGTGAGTATTTTCCACATAAGTGGTCATGTAGGCACTGTGTGATGCCTCCAGGGACGGAGGGATCACTACCAGTCTGTTCCATGGCTGGTCAAAGAGCCATAGTGGGAAGGAGAGCTTGACTTGAACCATAGCTTATCTGAATCCATGTATAACAGGTCACACTATAATTTAATACCAGAGCCTAATAAATTTTTAAGTACCTCATGACCAGGATTCTCCACGCTTATTTTGGCTGAGGCACATAAGAAAGCACTCTTAGGAATGACTTCACAGGCCTCTAGGCCATTGAAATGAAGTCCAGATGCCACTGGATTATGGGCAAACTCAGGTCCAGGTCCGGATGTCTCAAGGGCAGCCACCGGCAATATCAAAAGAGGGTTTGGAGGTCTGTCTTTGGGTTCTTGAGCAATGACAGCTCTTGGACAAATTGCCTTTTTATGACCTTGCCAGAAGCTGAAACCACCACCCCTGTGTTTCATAATCCATGGGAGGGGGGAGAGGTTCTTCCAGCAATGTCAGGCCAATGAGCACTTCATTAGGAGGCAGCCCAGGGAATCTGGCCAGACGCTTTTCATAGAGTTCTTGGCAAGCTTCAAATTTTGAAACTTTAGAATAGCACATTTATCAATAGTTAAATCTCAAAGCCAATAGAAATACTAGAGTCCAGGACTATTAGGTCTGGGAGGGGCTGCATATGTATTATCTTGAATGACTCTCTAGCTTCATTGAGAAGCACCCTCCAAGAACCCCAGACAAGAATGGTCAGCCAGCCTTGGCGGGGCAACCAGTCTTCCTGATGATAGGTTAGATGTTCTCTCCACTGAAATGTCCGGTTTTATCCTCAAAGTAGGAACTGGTTTTGTGCCTGTATTCATCTACAGTCTTTGAGGACCACCACACCTGTCCTCCCCTCATCTGCAAGCTAAATCATCCCAGGTCATCCATTTCTACCTGGGAGGCCTTGATGCTGAGATGAGCATCCCCCCACCTCCCCTTAGCATCTTTTCACAACAGCTGTGAATTTAAGAGGGCTCAGTTCTTGCTCTGGGACCTCCAGAGAGAAGAGAGGCTGATTCCAGCTGTGCCACATTCCAGCTCGCATGCCCAGAGTTTGTACAAATTGTTTCATATCAGCACACAGCTTTTATTTACTTAGCACATACCCATGTCGTTCAGTTTACATTAGTAATGTTGATTCATGAAACCCCCATAAACACTGGAGATAGAGTCTATTATCATCCATAGGATACAGATTATGAAATCAAGATATCAAGATGAAGGGAAGTGAAGTCACTTGATCAGAGTGGCAGTGAGGTGAAGGGATTGGGCCTTGAACTCAGACCACTGGAGCCTGGAGCAGGTGCTGTAAGGTTGAACATGAAGGCCTCTGGGAAGAACTGGAATACTGTCTTCCTGAGAAGTCAGACTCACCCTGAGATGTGAAGTGACTTGTCTCAAGTCATAACATTCTGCAGTGATGGAGCTAAGATTTCAACCGAGTTCCATTTTCTAGACTCTTTGCTCCAGCCTAGAGCATGCTGCATGGGCTCCTCAGGGTTAACTGAAGTGGAACTCCTCCAAGGTAACCATACTACAAAGAACCTATGGAGGGAAGTGAAATACCTTCTAACCTGGCTTTGAGTCCACATACATATCTGAGAGGCTACAATGACCCGGTAGCCCCTGGGCAGAGGGCAGGAGAAATACCCAATGCAGGCATCTGATATTTTGAAAAGAGTACACGTTAGGAAATACATGAAGACCTCATTAATTCATAATCCAACAATCCAACAATGGTCTATGGCAGCCGATGTGCACCTCACCTCAACCCAGAGATGGCATAAAGACCCCTCATAGCCAGTGCTGGGCACCTTGTTTGAAAGTATCTTTCCCCCTCCAGTGGGCTTGATGTATACCTCTCTGTTCTGATTAAGAATGTGCGTCATGGGGGCACCCAGGTGGCTCAGTTGGTCAAGTATCTTCCTTCAGCTCAGGTCATGATCCCAAAGTTCTGGGATTGAGCCCAATGTCAGGTTCCCTGCTCAACGGGGAGTCTGCTTCTCCCTCTGCCCCTCCCCCTTCTCGTGCTCTCTCTCTCTCTCTCTCTCTCTCTCAAATAGATTTAAAAAAAAAAAAAAGAATGTGCATCATTTGGCAGGCACCTGGCTGCTATCTGTTCCATGTTTCTTTTTTTGTCACTGGTCCAGCACCTTGACTATGATGTGTGTTAGCTTGTGCAGCTTTCTCAGGGTTATTCTTCTTGAGGTGCTGAGTCTTGGATCTATGGCTTTATAATTTTCATCACATTTGGGGGAATGCCATTATTTCCTCAGATATATTTTCTCTTTCCCTCTTTCCTTTCTTCCTGACACATATTTTTGGTGGTTGGTGGTGCCCATAGGTTACTCTGTTTCTTTCTTTTCTGATATTTCTTCTCTGTGCTTCACTCTGAATAATTTCTATTTCTGTGCCTTTAACTTCCCTCACACTTTTCCTCTCCAGGGTCCAATCTGCGGTTAATCCTATTCTAGTTATTTTAGTTTCAGATACTGTTTTCTTTTCTTTAAAAAAAAATTTATTCATGAGAGACACACAGAGAGAGAGAGGCAGAAACATAGGGAGAGGGGGAAGCAGACTCCTTACGGGGAGCCTGGTGCAGGACTCTATCCCAGGACCCCGGGATCAGGCCATGACCTGAAGGCAGATGCTCAACCACTGAGCCACCCAGGTGTCCCAAAACTGTACTTTTCATCCCTAGAAATTTGACTTGGATTTAAAAAATATTTGTCCTATGTTTTTCCTCATTATGTTCATATTCTCCTTTATATCCTTGAGCATCATGTTAATAGCAACTGTTTAAGATCTTTGTCAACTAATTCCATCATCTGTGCATCTGTGCCCTTCTGGATCCACTAGTTTATTTTTCTCCTGACTCTGGTCGTATTTTCTATGTCTGCTTGTGTGGGTTTGTTTGTTTGTTTGCTTGTTTATGGGTGCCAATGTGTAAATTTTATACGATTGAGTGCTAGGTTTTGTTGTATTTCTTTAAATAGAGCTGGGCTTTGTTTTGCCAATCAGTTAAGTTACAGACCAGTTGGAGGCTTACTATCAAGCTTTATTTATGGCTGGCTGCCAGCAGCCTTTGTTCTAGTACTAATTTAGTCCAATTGCAAAGGCATGACCTGAGGATTTTATCCAATGCTCTGTGTATTACAAGTCCTGTCTACTCTGCCTAACAGAAACTTCAACTATTCCTTGACCTCTCTGTGAGCTGCAGAACTATTGGGGGGCCGCTGCTTTCCGTTTGTTCTTCCCCTGGTCACACGGGCTTCAAATCCACACAGCCTAATCAGAACTCACTTGAGGGGTCAAGGGAACCCTCTGCAGACTTTCGGAGCTCAGTCTCTGTGCAGCTATCTCATCTCTGTTACTTCTCCCCACAAATTCTAGCCACTGCCACCTTCCTGAACTCTGAAGTCTGTCTCCTAGATTCTGTGATTTGGTGAGGCTCGGGCTCCCCAGTCTGTGCTGCAGATTGGGAAAACACCCTCAGTAAGATGGGGCAATTGCTTCTTCTTATCTCTTTCCCTTCTCGGGAACTCAGTTCTCTGCTTCCCGATGTCCAATGTCTGAAAACATTTGTTTCACAAATTTATGCTTTTCCAATCGTTTATGGCTGAGGACAATTCCCATAGCACTTACTCCTTCATAGATGGAACTGAAAATCTCTACCTTAGCTGTTTTAATTTGGGGTTAAACTTCAAAATATCATTTTACTAGTAGATGGTGACTTCACCAAAGTTTGCTAGAGACCTTTTAAGAAAATTGTGTTTGGAGTTAATTCATGAATATTCTTGAATTTTACAACTCTACCAGGAAGCCAGGCTCTCTTAAGATTTTATGAAGAGCTGAGCCAGGAAGAGATCTTCAAGGTTACTGTGAGTTGATCAAGACATAGCTCTTAACTCAAAATGGATCAAAGCCTTATATTTAAGAACTAAAAGTATGAAATCCTAGGATATATAGCAGTAAATCTTCATGACCTCACATTTGGCAAGGTTTACTTAGATGTGACATCAAAAGCACAAGATGCAAAAGAAAAGCTAATGGAATGCATTAATATTACAAACTTAAATATATTAAAGGATACTATCAAGAGTGAAAACACGCCTAAAGAATGTGAGAAAATATTTGCGAATCATGTTTCTGATAAGGGTCTAATATCTAGAATATATAAAGAACTCTTACAACCCAACAAGAGACAATCCAATTCAAAAATGGGCAAAGGGCGCGCCTGGGTGGCTCAGTCAGTTAAGCGTCTGCCTTCAGCTCAGGTCCTGGGATTGAGCTCCACGTCGGGCTCCCAGCTCACAGGGAGTCTGCTTCTTCCTCTGCTCCTCCCCTCCACTTGTGCTCTCTTTCAAATAAATAAAATATTTTTAAAAGATTGGACAAAGGACTTGAATAGACATTTCTCCAAAGAGGACGTACAAATGGCAACAAGCGCATGAAAAGATGCTTACTGCCATTAGCCAGCAGGAAAATGCAAATCACTTCATACCCATGAGGATAGCTACTATTATGAGTCGAATTGTGTCCCCTTCTAAAAAAGGTTAAAAGCCTAAGTCCCGGTATCTGTGACTGTTACCTTATTTTAAAATAAGGTCTTAAAAAAAAAAAAAAAAAAAAAGGTCTTTGCATATTTAATCAGATTAAGATGAGGTCATCAGGATGGGCCATAAAAAGAGGTAAATTTGGTCAAAAACATAGGGGGAATATGGCCATGTGAAGAGAGAGGCAAAGATGAGAGTTATATTGCCACAAGCCAAGGAATGCCTGGGGCTACCAGAAGCTGGAAGAGGCAAGAAAGGAGCCTCTCCTAGAGGCCTTGGAGGGAGCATGGCCCTGCAAACATCTTGATTTTGGGTTTCTAAGCTTCTACAACTTTGAGACCATAAAGTTGTTTTAAGCCACCTGGTTTCTGGTACTTTCTCATGAAGCCTCAGGATGCAAATGTAGCTACAATTTTTAAAATGGAAAATAGTCTTGGCAAGTGTGATGGTTAATTTTATGTGTCTAATGGGGTAGGCCACAGAACCCAGCTATCTGGTCAAGCATTATTCTGGGTATTTCTGTGAAGGTGCTTTAAGGATGAGATTAATATTTAAACTGAAGGACTTGGGACACCTGGGTGGCTCAGCGGTCAAATGTCTGCCTTTTGCTCAGGCTGTGATCCCAGGGTCCTGGGATCGAGTGCTGTATTGGGTTCCCTGCAGGGAGACTGCTTCTCCCTATGCCTATGTCTCTGCCTCTCTCTGTCTCTCATGAATAAACAAAGTATTTTTAAAAAATAATAAATTGAACGGCTTTTGAATAAATCAGATAACCCTCTTTGTGGGTGGGCCTCATCCAATCAGTTGAAGGACTTAATAAATAAAACAGACCAACATCCCCTGGAGCAAGAAATGCAGTCAGCCGACTGTCTTTGGACTCAAATGCAATTCTTTCTTGGGTCTCCAGTTGCTGGCTTACACTACAGATTTTGGATTTACCAAGCCCCCACACGCATGTACCTATTAACATTTCTTCCTCTATGTACACCTCCAGCTCTTAGTTTCCTCCTCCTCAGCACTATACCTTGAGGAGCGCCCTTTCCTCTTGGTTAGAGTCTGAGATGACCTCATCCCAGTTCTCTTATGTACGGCCCACGTCTGGTCCTTGGGAGACAGACAAGCATTGCTCGTCTGGCAAACTCTAGGAGACTACACCTGACTCAGCCGCCTCTCCCTTGCTCCATCACCAAAGCACCTTGCTACTGGCATCCCATCCTTTGGATTCTTCCAGGCAGGGGTCTGTCCTATTTATTGGATTGTCACCCTATAGGTGAAACCCTCTTCCTTAACCTGAAGGTAAGGGGCCATGTGGCATCCACTACTCTCTCCTCTGGGGGACTCAAAACACCCATTGCTCTTTTCAAAGAAATTTGCACCCAAAAATCCTCCTCCTTCAACTCTTAACCCCTGGCTTATACCCTCCACATGAGTGAGAAAGTTTAAGCAGGCTACAGGTATTCCACTGTAAACACAGCATATGGTACAGGTATCAGGTATCTATCACTGCTTTCCAAAAAACATCTATTTTAACATTTTGTTATAGGTGCATTTAAACACCTACATTCATTATTAAATATAGTAATAGCAACTGTTGAGCCCCTTATTTATCCCAGACATGGCACTAGGCTCTTTTTAAACCCTCATTTAAAGTTATTAATAGGTATGTTTGTAAGCATTTTATGAATCCTATAACTAAGAATTCATACAGATAACTGGCACTTAAAAACCTATGGAGTGTACCATGTGGGTACTTTAGTAAGATTCTCAGTAGAAGGAAATCCTCTGAAAGCACAGGCCTATCAAACTCTGGACCTGCAAAGGGCTTCAGAAGTTATGCAGTCAACTCCCTCCATTCATTCCCTTTAAGCAGCAGCTGAGGTCTCTGAAGGCTGGGGGACTCGGCCAAGGTCATCACAGTGAGAGGAGATCGGATGGAGGCTGTCAGTTACCACAGCTGCCTATTTGTAAAAATACACACACACACACACACACACATAATTAAATTTGATTCGTACTAATTTTAATGTTTATCCAACCAGTGGTGGAAATGAAATTTTAATGCAAGATAACTATTTCAGAGTCTAAAAATTGAACTGGGCTTTCAACACTACATGAAGCTATGTGAATCCCAATCTCCTGTACAGGAGAATAATGGATTCTTAATGGAATCTGTGCCTTAGAGTGGAAGAATGATTTTTAAATGAAAAAACTCCACGGAGGTGGTGATGAGAAATGAGTTTAGCCAGATGAATGATTCTAGCAGAAAGTAAGACAGCAAACCAGGCTGGAAAGTAGCCTTTTCTTTTTCTTTTTTTTTTGAAAGTAGCCTTTTCTTAAAGATCTGATAAACCAAATGCAGACTGTTTGTGCCCAGTGAACAGTGTTTGCTCCCATCTTCCTAGTTCTGCCCCTGTGTTGTTCTGATTCTCATAGATTCCCAGTCTTGAGGGTTTCATATGTGCTCCCCTTTTTTTTGTGTGTGCATACAGCCCCAACGGTGATATTAACCCATCTAACGAATATTCCTGGGGACCTAGGACTTGTCATTCAGCATTCTGATTTCAGTCCTGCATTTTTCTCACACAGCACAACCACCCTGAGCTTTTCGGCCTGGCAGAGAACACAGAAATAATGTAGTCCACTACCACATTTCAGACATAAGAAAACGGGGGCCCAGAGAGGCAAAGTACCTGGCCCAGGAATGTCACACGGTGAGTTAAAGACTCTAATCACAGAAGTTAAGCATTTTGACAGATTCATGAACTCTTGGGCAGTTCCATCTTCAGCTGTGAGGACCTCGCAGTCATATTTTGTAGCCTGAAGTGCTAATTAAACCTGAGGAATTATGGACTTCCTATTTATAGGTAGGAGTGAAGGCATTAAGTACGCCATGAAACCTGGGGGACACAGGAGATTTTGTCTCCCGAGATACACTATCACATTCAGCCTTTATGATTTTAAGGCAGAACTTCAGCAATGCATAGCTTCAACTCCCTTGATTCTGGACTTGGCCTTGAGCTGCCTCTTAGTCGTGAAGGACCACAGCTCCTACAGCCTTCTCGCATTCCATGAGATGGGAAACCCCACTTTTTCTGGCAAATCTTGCTCTCACCCAGTGGAAAGGTTAAAATCAGCCTTCCAAACCTATTTGTTACTTCAAAGGCTGTATTTCAAACTGTTTTTTTATTATTTCAAGTTCTCACCAACAAGTTGCAGCCAATATGCTTTCATTGAATTTGCTAGTGAAAGGAAAGGAGAAAGGAAACCCACAAAAATGTTTTTAAAAGACATGCCACTTGGATATATGATTATCTCAGGTCTTTCTTTTTTTAACAGTTCAGAGTGGCTTTCACTGGATTGCCCAAATCAAATCTCTCTCCAGGGGCCTAGCAGTGTGAGCAAAAGCACTGAAATCAAAGAACTTTCAAGTTTTTTTAATCTGTCAGAGACTGTGGTACTGGGGGAAAAGTCATTTAACCTCTCTCCATTGGTTCCCACTTCTGTACAATGAGGATGTAACTATGGAGTACCTCTCCAGGGCACTGTGTGGATTGGCTAATTAAAGCTAATTAGGCCCTTGGAAAGAACCAGAAAATACTATGTAAGTGCTGAGTATTTATGGGCCACTAACAGTCACAAAACTCCTAAGGGACAAGATTCTGTGCAGACAGCACAATCTCTATTGGTGATTACTAATTACCCGCTGCTTATAAAGAAAGCATCAGGTGTTCTATAACAAGGCAGGGAAAAGAAACATCACACAATGTCGTTCAACAACACCATCTTTATTCAAAAATATATATCTATGAGACATTTCAGAATATACTGCTGCCACCAATGACAGCCTATACTTCTAAATAAAGTCCTAAATTAATATACAAATTTAAGCTTTAAAAATATTCTTTAAGAAAAACAAAACAAAACAAAAGAAGAATGAAGACTTTCTGAGGAATATGACCTAAAGGAAAGGTCCTTTGAGGCCTATGGATGCCCCAAGTAAAGAAAACACACAACACAAAACCACCCACCCCACCCCACCCGATCACCTCATACATACAAGGAGAAGGTTCACTTAAATTAAACAAATGAAGTAATAGCACACCTGGGGAGGATACGGGGAGAATTAAAATTTAAAAAACAAAAGCATTTCATTAAAAAACACAACAAAACAAAAAACCCAAAACTAACTTCCTTATAGGAAGTCCACTAGTAACAGGGGTTAGGAGGCCAACTCATTCATTTACATAATTGCTACAGTTTCATTTCTTGCTCTTGCTGTAATAATTATGCACCAATTGCTGGTCAAACTCAATCAGATAAAACATAGCAGTGGGCGAAATCCATTATGTCATAACATTTTCATCTAGCTGATAGAAGCAAATATCTACTATACCCCTTTGATTCATGGCTAGTAACATTTTGCTTCCTTGGTGAAAGCACAGAGAATGTCCAAGATGGGTCTATTCCAAAACAAGCGCTCATGTGTAGGACTAAAGCAGCACGCCATATGGGGAGGGGGTATATGTGCAGAAACAGCAAATATTAGAATTGATCTTTCGATTTTAGAAAAGTCACCTACTGCCCTATGGCCTCTGGGAAGAAAAACTTTGTAGAGACTCATTAATTCAATAATGACAGGACAACAGGCAGTGTCAATAAGCAAACACACAGTCTGTATTCAAATCCAAAAAACAGCTTAAATGCTACTTACTATGTTCTACAGAGAGTTAAACTGAACACCTGCTACGACTTTTCATCCTTTTTGCTTCATGGCAGGCAGGAGAGCTTCTTAAAGGAAAGCCTGCCACACGTTTAAAACACAGGCTATGTTTCAACATGTTTAACATGTAAGATTACAAGTAATTGGCTTTTTGGTAATCCTGAAAATAACTCAAAATAATGGAGATTCTGAAGCCCCCACCACTGAATTCCTTTTTACAGCTTCTGGATTTCAGCCTCTGGGCTCTGACTCCTAGTATACTATTTGGGCGAACTGTTTTCTGCCCTTTCCAATGTCAAAAATAAGCCTGCCAAATCAGAGTGATTTCCAGTCAGCAGGCCTAACCTTCACTAAAAGCAAGGTAAAAATCCTCTCAAACTACATTATATAGTCATAATGTCAGCTGGCATGATAGTGGAATTAAAACCCAAAATTAAAATCCGTGACTTACCCCCTTCCTCTGCCCGAGCTATTCAGTCACAGCTGATCAGAGTACTTCTCCTCCCCCGGGCACAAGGCCAGGCGCAGTGGCCAGTGGCAGAAACTGACAAACAGAGTGTCATATTCTCAAGGGACATGTTCATGTTTACTCACCATACTGTAGACATGCGCCCAGTGAAGGAAAGGAGTGTGAGCCCTACTCCCCAAGAGACATGGGTTGAAAAAGCAACACCTGTGCAGAGCCCAGACTCGGTAGCTTTTGGGGTCCACCAGTGCCATTTCTAACAACCGCCTTCACAACCGATTTGGGCCAAAAGATCATGTTTTTAGGAACGTTTTCTCAGACAGTGGGTTGTTCGTAGGAACCTGAAGTAAGTAACTTATTTTTAACTCATGCCTGTGATCCCTGTTACTCTTGTTTCTCAACTACAACTTCATGTCCCAGATCAGCTGTGAATCTAATTGCTAGATTCCCTAGTCAGCTTATAAAACAAACACACCTCACCTCTGACTACACGTCACTGGAAGTAAGGAAAAGGAAGGATGAGATTTGGCAAACTCTTTATGGCAAAGCTGCTTGACAGTTGTGCCTCCAACCTTTGGGGTGGATGGTAGCCAGGAAAGTCAATGACACCAGAGCAAGTCCTTCAGTGGAGGCCTGTACTGAACTTGAACAAGGCCAGCTCAGAAAAGCTGCTGCTTTCGTGACACAATGCTGTCCTAAGCGACAAGATTCTTCTGAAAGCTTCCAGAAGTACACATGATTTTCGTAACTTCTTGGGTGTAAAGAGAGAGCTAAGAATGGAAAACCAACAGGGACATGAACACATGAAGTGGGAGTTTGTATTCCTTCCAAATATGAACCTAAATGACTCCACTCGCCACTGTTTTGAATTGTGCTCAACAAAGAGAGGACGGAGAGGAGAATCAGGGTCTGTGGTTCTTTCTTGAGGCTGCAGGACCAGGATGAAGGAGGGACAGAACCTGGGGCCACAAGGTTATTTCCAACCATGACTTGCCCTCTTCTTTCTGTTGGTAGAGATGGGAATCTGGGGCATGACACCTGTCCTAGTCAGTCGAAAACAGGTCACCAGCAGAGGGCAGGGGGGCCAAGCCTCCTGTGACGTTGGGCAGCAATGAGAGGTCTGGCAAGCTCTGAATATGGGACTTCAGTTCCTTGCGGACCTGGGTTACCCGAGCAAGCTTCTGTTTATATTCCTAAGGAGACAAAGAGAAGACAATGCAGTTAAGTCTGTAGGTGCTGGTCAGGCTTAAAGAGCCAATACAGATACTCTCAGCTTCTTGCTCTATTTCTTCCCACCAAACCACTCCTCCCCTTTCCAGCTAAACTACAATGCTGGGGTTCTCAAAAGGAAAAAAACCCTTGACATAAAAAAGGAAAGCAGAATTCAATACTGGCAACAGTGAATTAAATGGTATTTAACTTTGCACTTGAGATTGGAAGTAAAAGCAGTGACATTTTGTATTTGCATTCTCTTAAATGGTTCTTATCTATTTCAAAACATAAAATAAAATAGATGCTCAGGCTTTATAATTATCTTGAGGGCTCCACCTAAACATGCCTAGAAAAATTACTATAAAGCTACACAGTCTGTATTAAACTGAGAGTAATGCAGATCTATCACCTATCACAAACAAGCACCGCGGAAGCTCAAAATACCCACTGCCACTACCTATGTCAAGGATTTCCTCGTTCTATACCTGAGCAACTGTGGCAGTCCCGAAAGAGGCCTTCGAGTAGGCTCCCCTCAACACACCAGGCTTATCTTCCAGAAGCCCAGCTTTCATCAAGCTATTTCCTTGAGAAAAAAAGTGTGGCATTGCCCTGTGTCTGTGACTGCTCAGAGCTCAAGGTCTGCTAAGATTAGCTCCTGCCCAAATAGATTTCCCACAGCTTTCTAGCCCCCTACACATAGGCCACTGTCTGAGTGCACCATTTGTTTGGGATTCCGCCCTAGCCTGGAGGGGGACCTTTCTCCCCCGTCTCAGTGAAGTTCTGCCTCCACTTCCCTATCTGCTTCTCCGGGAAAAGCTCTCCTCATCCAGGAGCCTGGGCCCCATCTCCACCTGTTCTGGAGCCCTCCTGTGCATGGAGGTGCATCTGAACCCCCAACAGGCTGCTCTGAGGTGCTCTCTTCATACATGTTAGACTTCTATGCTCCTCTAAAATCTGACTTCCCTGATGACAGGAACTTGGTATACTATTTTCTTTCCTCCCAGCAAAAGGCACCCTTGGTAAGTCTGTATGGAATAACAACCCTGGGACTGGTGAGGTTTGTATATGGCCCCTTTGGGGGCTGGTCTTTTTTTCTCAAGCTGTGTCATACTCCTCAGTCTTTCTGCAAAGACGGAAAGTTCCTGAGGATGGATCTCTGCGATTAATGCCTCTCCTGCAGGAATGTAGGAGAAAGCACTGGGCAATAAGTCAAAGATTTGGGTTAGTTTTGGCTCTCGCTCTAACTTGCTATGTGACTGTGCTCATGATCTCTCTCTTGCTTTCTCCTCACCTTCCTTATCTGAAAGTGAAGGAACTGACCCACCCATAAGATTGTTCTTCAAGTTCTAGATTCCTTCCTACCAAATACCTTCTACACTCTTAAAGAGGCAGAGAGTTTGAGGGTATATGCCTAAGCACTTCTAGAAAGACTGATAAGACAGGGAACAGGTTAAATGAAGAACACTTAGTTCAAGTTGTAAAGACAAAGTCCAAGAAAGTAGTGGGAGAAGAGATACGTAGTATGGGTAGGGAGGCTCTGTGTCCACATCAGTCAAGGCTTCCACCTAAAATGAGAACTGCTCACACAAGCCACTGGATGAATACAGGGGAAGAAAGTAAGCCTTCCTGGCATCCCATTTCTTTCCTTTGTAGACTTAACACAACTAAAATAATGATATATGTAAATTATAAATAATGACTCCTTCATCAAACTAGTGAGCTTCAGGAAGCTAAGACTGGACCCTGCTTTATCCATCATTCACCATGACCAGCAGTGCCCTGTAAACAGCAGGTGTCCAACAGTTGCCCAATAAATTAACAATACTTAAAACATAACATTACAAGCACACATTAAATAATCAGCTTTCATTCTTGAAACTGAAAATTAATTTCACATCTGAGGATCTAAAATGTCAAGGTTCCCTGCACTTCCCTCTGCAACATTTTTCTTCTTTGGTTTTATACACTTCAAGGGAAATTAATAGAGAAGACCAACTCTCTATTACTGAACATGGATTCATTTAATTAACTTCTTCAGAATTCCATGTACATAAAGGGTAAAATATAGTTACTAAACAGTTATTCCTTGCTCCCTGCCCAAATCCTCTGACCAAAGCTGATAGATGAAAGCCACCTTGACTTGGAGCCACCTCTTGGCAACTACAGAGGAATTTGATGGAAAGAATTCCTTAAGAATGGTTTGAAGATCACGTGACCTTTAGTGAGCAGAGCTGGGGTCAGAAATCCAAGGTTCCGCACTCTTGGGTGACCCTCACACTAACTTAGCAAGTCCATCTGAGTTTAAAACAAAAGGCAGTTGATCTCGTTAGATACCACCTTAAGTCAAATAATCTTCTCCCAGGTAATCCTCAAAAGACAAACACACAAACATACATACAAACACACGCAAAACAAAAAACCCATTTGTTCCTGTTTGGGGGGTAGGTTGATTGGGAGAAAGTATCTCATCATGCTCAGGCAGCTATCCTATTCTAAGTATCATCAAAGTAACTTTGTTTTAATTAAGAGAAACATGTTCCTCATTAAAGTCCTCCCTCTGGGCTATTCTGAAGCTGATGGAGCCTGTATATACCTCCTCATGCCCCTGGGTTACTCTTTCCATAGGGATTTCTACTTTCAGAGCAGGTGCATGAGCCTAGGAGGGCACCCACTACAGAAAGGATGAAAGTGGAACTGTCACTGAAAATGATTAAAAAAGCAGAGCGTTTATTTACATTTGCACCCAAAACAATGAAATACTACTTAGGTATAAATCTAACAAAATATGTTCAAGACCCATATGAGGAAAACTACAAAACTCTGATACAAAGAACTAAATAAATGGGAGATATTCCATGTTCATGAATAGGAAGGCTCAATACTGTAAAGATGTCAATTCCTTCCAACTTGATCTATAGATTCAATGCAGTCCCAATCAAAAACACAGTAAACTATTATGTAAATACAAAGTGCTTCTAAGGTTTACATAGAGAAGCAAAAGACTCCAAATAGCCAACACAATATTCAAAGGTCAGACACTACTTGACTCCAAGGCTTACTATAAAGCTACAGTAATCAAGACAATGTAATACTTGCCCAAAGAATAGATAAATAGATCAATGCAACAGAACAGAGTCTAGAAACAGACCCACATAAATATAGTCAACTGATCCCTGACAAAGGAGCAAAGACAACACAATGGAGAAAAGATAGTATTTTCAACAAAAAAGTTGGAACTGGATACCCACATGCAAAAAACCAAATCTAGACACAGATCTTACACTCTTTACAAAAATTAACTCAAAATAAATCACAGACCTAAATCGAAAACACAGAGCTATAAAACTCCTAGAAGACAGCAGAAGTAGATCTAGATGATCTTTGGTTTGGTGATAACTTTTAGGATACTATACCAAAGACCTGATCCATGAAAGAACACCTAAGCTCAATTGCACTGAAATGAAAACTTTTCTGCTCTGCAAAAGACACTGTTAACAGAATGAAAAGACAAGGCAGAGTGGGAGAGAATGTTTGCAAAGGACATCTGGTATCAGAGAAATGCAAATTAAAACTAGATACCACCACACATCTGTTAGAATGACTAAAATCTGGAACACTGACACCACCAAATGTTGACAAGGATGTGGTGCAAGAGGAACTCACATACATTCTGGTGGGGATGCAAAATGGTACAACTCTTCTGGAAGACAGTTTGGTGGTTTCTTACAAAACTAAGCATACTCTACCAACTGATCCAGCAATCATGCTCATTAATATTTATACAAAGGAGTAAAAGCTTATGCCACACAAAAACCTACACTTGAATGTTTACAGCAGCATTACTCATAACTACCAAAACCTGAAAGTAACCAAGAAGCTTAGTAGGTGAATGGGCTAATAAATTTAGGTATATCCAAACAACAATTACACAGCATTAAAAAGAAGGGAGATAGCAAGTCATGAAAAGACATGGTGAAATGTTAAATGCACATTATTAAATGAAAGAAGCCAATTTGAGAAGGCCATATACCTGTATGAGCCCAACTATATGGCATTCTGGAGAAGGCAAAACTGTGGAGACAGGGATTAGGGGCATGAATAGGCAGAGCAAAGAGGACTTTCAGGGTAGTGAAAATACTATAATGATGGACACATACCATCATACATTTGTCCAAACCCACAGAATGTACAACACCTAGAGTAAACCCTACAGTATGGACACAGGGTGATTAGGATGTGTCCATGTAGGTTCATCAACGGTAACAAATACACCACATTGGTGGGGGAAGTTGGGAGTGCAGGGGCGGGGGGCATATGAGAAACCTCTGTACCTTCCTATTTTGCTGTGAACCTAAAACCATCCTAAAAAGAGAAGCCAAAAGGTCTAAATGCATCAAACAAGGGTGATTCTAAACATCCAAATACAGATAAAGACTGCCTTGAAAACTGTGAAAACACACACCTGGCCTGGCTGGGACACTTGCATGGCTTAATGCTATGATAAGAGATGAGCAGGTAAGAATTCATGGCAAAATCTCATTAGGTAAAACTGAATAGTAATAAATTTTTAAGTCCCCTATAATAGATTCAGTAGTAACAGACTGATCTCTTACCCTTCTTTTTAATTATTTTTTTTAAAAAATAGATTGTGTTTTCCCAAATAAAGTCATCTATAAATGTCACTGTGGACAAACAAAAAAAAATTGTGATTGAACCCAAACAAAACTATCCCCCAAACACAACTCCAACTCTCACTTGCCTTCGAGTTCTCTCGCTGCCAGGCTCCCCTGGTTGGGCGGCAGCACTTCCTCACTAGCTGCCTTTCCACAGTTTTTCTCTTTGGTTCTGGTCAGGTAGAGGAGACAGATCATGAAAACCCAAGAATCTTTCTTCTCAACCTACCAGTTTGTCTTCTAACCAAAGTTCGGTCCACAAGCTCTGCAGCTACAAGGTAACAAACTGTGCCCTCAGCAGAAATCCGGCTTCTTTTCCTGATATCACAAAAATCAACGTGATGAGACCTGTTCACAATCCTCCAACTCATTTAAGTACACTATATCCTACAACCTCTTTAGTACACCAAGCACCACACTCAGCTAGAGAAATGATGTGGCAAGGTGGTCACACGCTCCTTGTTTAAAATACCTTACATGTGTGTGCAATAGAGGACTATGCCTCTAACATGCTATCCTGCCTGGAACAGGAATATATAAGATCAGGACCTGTATGACTTCTAGCAGTAGGAGAACAGCTGCAGCATTCCTGCTCGTCAGCTTTCTCTCTCTCTCTCTCTCTCTCAATCACAACTCACCGGGTCTCTTTTCTGTACCCCATCTTCAGATATTTGCCTTTTCCCTACTACCTATCTTTAGAGGAGACAAGGCAAATCCAAGGGGTCCTGAAGCTCCCTCTTCCTTTCCTGATTATGCATAATTTATACCCGCTGGTGGAAGAGGCAAAGTGGGCTGGGCTGCCATTCAGCTGCATGCATCTACTGCAGCAAGAGCCGTGGAGAGCCATGAAACAGGTGAAGATTCTATTAGACTTGCTGCCACTACCCTCTGTTTCAGGATCCTGGAGGGGAGGGGAGGATGTGGGCACCTGTGATAAACTGCCTGGGTTTATTTGACTGCCAAGAAATGTTTAAAACACAGAGGGTGAGGCCCAGTGTGCAGTTCTGAGATAATGCCTAGGATTTATGCTTCTGGCAAAGCTCTGGAACCTTGCCTCACAGACGCTCTGATGCAGTAGAAAACGTGTCCAACACCCCCTGCTTCCTGTGGATTCAGCTGACGCTGTACGAACACAGACAATCATGGAGCACTAAGACAACTGGCTAAAGGGAGCAAGGCTTCCACATTCTTTGCCTTTTTTGGTTAGGAGCAGCAGGAAAGACCTGATATGCTGCAGATGAGTTCTGAGATAAGAGGGTTAGAAATGACAGGGACTGCATTGCCGTGACCTTTCTACAGGAATTTCATTTTCAAAACAAAATTATAAGCTTCTCCTCTAAGCAACTCCTATAAGAAATACTGATCAAAATGTAAACGTTGTCTATTTTTTCTGGCTAGAAAATTTACATAAAAAAATTAACATAAAAAAAATTATGTTAGAGGGATGCCAGGGTTGCTCAGTGGTTGAGCATTTACCTTCAGCTCAAGGCATGATCCTGGAGTCTCAGGATCGAGTCCCACATTGGACTCCCTGTGGCGAGCCCACTTCTCCTTCTGCCTAAGTTTCTGCCTCTCTCTCTCTGTATCTCTCATGAATAAATAAAATCGTTTTAAAAAAAAAGAAGAAAAGAAAAATTGTTAGAAATAATACCACTGGCAGGGGCTTGATTTGATGAGACAAGATTTCTAGTATCAAGACCCACGTTTTCCTTTATCTTGCCCTGTTGTGCTATAGGACATATGGTATATAAAATATCACCCACTGCTTGGCTACTCCCAATTAAGAGTCATAAAGGGTTATTACACACGAAACAGTTTATGAAGGGCCCTGTTTTAAAGGTGACCTGCCATACTGAATTTAAGTCAAAGGACTGCTTAATCTCATGAAGGCTGAGAGCCAAACAGAAAGGGGAAGCTGACTCTCACCCTAAAATTATTTAACACCCCAAGTCAGCCCCCTTCATCCTGCCAGGAGGCTTATTACTTCTCGCCACTAAAGCACACAGGATCTACACTTAGAAATCATAGCCTCACTTAAACCACAATTAATGTACTTCTCTTTCTTTTGTTTTTTAGGGAAAATATATAAATCTTCCGACTGAAAATAAGAATAGCACTTCTAAGTTCTCTTCAAAGATCTTTGCAGGAACAAAAAAACCATCACTGATCTGCACCTCTCCCCCAGCAGGCTCCATGCTCCCGTGGAACTCAGTGGCAGCTGAAACATTTCAGAATGATACATTTTAGGGTGTCACAGCAAGGCTGGAGCTGCTGAGTAAGACGCTGGGGAAGATAGGAGAAAAGGAGGAAGTTGTGGCTCGAGCTCCAGTGCTCAGGGCCTCTTAGCTCCATTACTAAACCCGTAAGAAAGGTAAACACAAAGTATTTCCCAGAACGGAAAATGACAAAATGGCTACAATTAGAGGAATGTTCTCAGGGCAATCCAACCCATCCACTGGAGGAGTCAAATGGGACGGGGCTTTGTAAGCTTGGAATTATACCACAAAGTGTCTTCAGGATGTTTTTCTCCCTAGAAGACCCTCTACACAAAAGGTTTAAGGGAGCTTCTACTGCTGCAGCAAAAACTCCCTTCTGACAGGGATTTGCAGAAAAGAAGAAAAAGATGGTGTCTGTACAAAATTAAATAAAAATGATACTAACAAAAAAAGTCAATTTTAGGACTGGACAGATTTTCAAACTTCATAAAACTAAATATGTACAATTTAACAGATATCCATAAAATGCTTTAAAAAGAGATTTATTTTGGGGCACCTGGGTGGCTCAGTCAGTTAAGTGTCTGACTCTTGATCTTGGCTCAGGTCTTGATCTCACGGTCATGAGTTTGAGCCCAGCATTGGGCTCCACGCTGTGCGTGGAGCCTAATTAACAGAGAGGAGGAAAAAAAAAAGAGATAGAGATTTATTTTAAAAATGTATCTGGGTCCTCCGAATATGCTTATATTTATGCCATGGGTCCCTCATTATATAAAAACAGGTAAAAACCATGCTACTAAAGTACAAGAACTATTTATGATTTATAGTAAGTATTTTTTTTTAGGGGCACCTGGGTGGCTCAATTAGTTCAGCGTCCAACTCTTGATTTTGGCTCAGGTCATGATCTCAGGGTTGTGAGATCGAGCACCACATTTGGCTCCATGCTGAGTATGGAGACAGCTTAGGATTTTCCCTCTCCCTCTCCCTCTGCCCCTCCCCTCCATTTGAGCAAACAAAATAAACAAAATAAGCGTTTTTTTTTTTTAAGTCAAATGTTAAAAATTTTAAGTTTTATTTTTTAAAAATCTTAAGTTTTATGCAAGTAACAAAGCCCCCCAAAACTTGCTTCCTTAACAACCATTTTCATGGAAAACTAGGTTACGGATGTTGCACAAACATGAGATGCACGCCTTCCTATGGTTTCTCCTTCTGAGCCAAATACTGACAGAGTCAAGCCTTCCTGGAGGGCAGCTGAGAAGCAAAGGGTAGAAAGGTAAAGGGCACTTTCCACACAGAATAATGTTAGGTGATATTGATTATAATTTTAAGTGCCAGAAGGTCTGCTTGGGGCAAGGCAGCCTGAAGGTTACTGTGCTGCATATGGATACGGTTTTCTCTGCAAGCAATAAAAAGACCATTTCTTTCCATAAGCAAAAAATAAAAAAATAAAAGGAAGGAAATATGTTTCCTGGTTCCTCCAAAAGACTGAGGATATGTCACATCTCTCCCACCAGAGAGAGGTTGCTGTGATAGAACAGAAAACACGAAGTCGGAAAATCCAAGTTCAAATCCTACTCTACCACTTGCCTGTGGTGCACCATATGACTTCACCTTGCTGAGAGCTAAGCATCCTTACATTTAAGATGGGAATGGAAACTATGCCTCACCATGGGGTGATGCCAGATTTGAATGAGACCAGGCATGTGCTATAAACTGTTCAGTGTGAAATCAGCAGATCCAAAGGCAAGAGGAACCATCACCACCACTCCCATGTTTATTGTTTTATAAGCAGTCCTTAGTCTTCCTGATTTGCATGCTAAGAAAAGGCATGCAGAATTGAAGAAAAAGAGAAGTGTTAATGGAATACAAAGATCTTTCTTCATACAAGTCATCTGAGTATGTCCTGAAAGTTTAACACCTTTATTAGAAACTGGTTTGAGTAAATGAAAGAGCCTCCGGGCGCCTGGGTGGCTCCATCGTTAAGCATCTGACTTCAGCTCAGGTCATGATCTTGGGGTCCTGGGATGGAGCCCCACATTGGGCTGCTCTGTACTCAGAGAGTCTGTTTCTCTCTCTCCCTTTGCTTCTCTTCTCTTCGTGCTCAGGCTCTTTTTTCTTCTCTAAGAAAATAAAATCTTAAAAAAAAAAAAAAAGCCCCCCAACCTCCAAGACCATGATAAAAAGTCACAAAGTTTTATAACTAGGTAATACCACAGCCTAGTCCCATCAATCTAAAGGCCAAGAGAGAGGAAAAAATTTGTCTAAGCAGTAAAGCCTAGATCTCATGGTAGTATCACCATTTTGAAAGGAATCTCATCAAAAATATAGTCTGACCTAGCCTAGAGATGAACCAAACTGCAATCATACCAGCCACCTGAGATCAGGACACTCTGCCAAGCATTAGTATAAGGTTAGGGATGAAAGAGTAACAACTCAGACAGGACTTTATGGTCTGGTCAGGGAAGTAATCAAATCATCCATAAACAGGATAACCATGTGGTGCTCTGAAGGAAAAAGACAGGGAGATAGGCCAGTACAAAAGGAACAGAGGAGAAACCTGGTTTTATGGGGTAAAGATGGGGGTAGGGTCTTGCAGAAATACTGTTTGATGTGGAATATAAATGATGAAATAGGAATCAACAAGGTGAGGGTAACCAGTGGGAAGGAAAGGCGGTAGAGTGTTCTAAGCAGAGGGAACAGCATATTTTGTAAAGTTGGGAGACCAAAAAGGCCAGCACAGACAAAATGCAATGGAACATGACAAGAGATATGGCTGATGAGGTCAGCAGAGGCAAGCCATGGGCCAGGGCATGGAGCCTGTGGCAGGAACATGCAAGGATCTGGGCTTATATTCCAGGAATAGGGGAAGCCATTTAAATGTTTACACAGGGAAATGACCTGCTCAGAGCTACATTTTGAAAAAAACCACGGAGTTGCCATGTGAAGAAAGAGTTACAAAACATAGGAACAAATTGCAGGTGGTCTGCAAAGAGGCTAGTACAGGCAAGCAGGGGAGAGGTGGTGGCAGTGGCGGCTAAGGTGATAGGCATAGAGAAAGAGATGTAGAGAAGGGACTGAGGTGATGAAAATCACAAGGGCTTGCTGACCACTCAGATGGAGCACTCAGGCAACAGGAGGCTGTCTGCCAGAGGTGTGGCACAGGGGCTGAGGAGGAGACTGGAACAGGAGGAGGCTGGACTGACCCATCTGGGAGGTGGGACAAAGAGGGAGCAGTGTCAGATGAGCTCTGGAGTCTGCTTCTGAAGAATGGCAACGCCATTCTCCAAGACAGGGAAAAAAAAGGAAAGGAAAGGTTGGAAGAAGAGGATGGTTTATTTTGGTCATATGATATGTGAGGTGTCTGTGGAAATAAGATATATAGGTCTGAAGCACAAGGAAGGGTCTGGGCTAAAAATCTAGATTTAAGCCACTGGCACACAGGTGGTGGCTGAAGCCACTTCGAGTGTGTCACACAAGGACAGAATGAGAAAAAGTCTAAAATACCAATATTTACAGGGTGAGGATGGAAAAAAGCTTACTAGGGACACACACAAAATAAAACTGGAACAGCAAGGGTGGTATACAGAAAGCAGAGAAGGAAAACACATAAAGGGTAATGAATAGTATTACGAGCTACAGAGAGGACCACAAAGAGAAAAGGAAACAAGGGGGTGGGGTGGGGGGATTAGTATCTTGGCTTTTGAGTCCAGACCAGTAGTGGCAGAGTCTGAAGATACCCACTGCAGGAGAATGTAGATATGCATGCCAAGCTGCAGTGGGTTCAGAAGTAAAGGCAGCGAGAGAAAATGGGGTAATTAAAAAGGGACAGTGGTAGTGGTGGGGGTGTGCTCACGTGAATGCTGTTCTGTTCAATATTAAAAAGGCAAAGCATGCTGCCTGAGAAGGGCACCTGTAGCCAGTCTACTGAAGAATTCTTGCACAGAAAGGACATAACGTGCCCCTGAAGGCTCCATGTGATAAAGAAAGGCAGATTCTAACAACTTCAGGTTAGACAAGTGTTAGGACCTGCTTGCCCCAGGTGAGGATAACACTGCTGTTTCATAAATGAAAACCACAATAATGATAAAAGGCTGCAAGGACCACTGGTCTCAGCAGAGAAAGCCAGAAAAAGCCTGGAATGGGGACTACAGATCATCATCACTGAATCATAACTGAGGTAAATGATATCCATGGGAATAACTCCTAGCAAGTCTATGCCTCACAGAACAGAAACACGATGGGCAAAATAAAAGGACCCAGAAAAGCACCAAATACATCATACCAGACATTTTGAAGAAAAAGCAGACTAAGTCCATTAATCACTATCCAAACCCCAAGAATGCTCAAGAAGGCTGCTGGTAAATTTCTGTTGTTTGAAATTGCAAAGTTACTCTGCTTCAAGTTCTCCAAGTATCTTATGTCCATACTTTTTCCTAAAGATGTTTAA
The DNA here is from genome assembly GCF_053574225.1 of Canis aureus. Lineage (NCBI taxonomy): Eukaryota > Metazoa > Chordata > Mammalia > Carnivora > Canidae > Canis > Canis aureus. The sequence goes on along the minus strand of NC_135636.1, from coordinate 32,107,888 downwards.
GAAATCTGAATAAGGGAGAAAAGCAAATTATGAGACTTGCAAAATCATAATGACAGCTAGTACCTTCACCTCCCACATTAAGCAGGCCACACCATTGGGAGCTCATGGGCTTCGTTTGCACAGGTTCCATTTTGACTCCTGATTACAATTATGAACACTTTTACTCTAATAATAGAAAAAGACTTTCTAATCTTATTTCAAGTCCTATATTTTATAAAGATAAAAACAAAAAGTCAGAGATGAAACTTCCAAGATTACAAAGTATGATACAATCCAATTGTACTTTCTACAAAAATTGCAACTTGAAGTGGGTGAAGGCCTACCTTAACACTAGTAGGAACATTCCTAAAGACTAAATAGATCTCTGCTCAAAATGACATGTATCCATTCGGTCACAGATATTTAGACACTAGAGCTCAAATTTCTGTAATCTGAACCTGCTCTCAAAGTGATGCTCAATCAAGTCAGTGTTAGAAGAAGTAGCTGCTATTTTCCACAGCTGTTTCAAATGTAAACAGATAACTTAAAACCTAGAAGAGAGCCCCATTTGTCTAATGAAACTATTCAATGCTCATTTCTTCACAAAACAATGATTAATCCTTAACTTGGGGATGGATATCTGTATGTCCTATCTCCAAAACTCTATTAAGTGACAGAATGCTGAAGATGCTTTGAAGAGCAAGAACTCCTAAGGCAGGAATGAATGCTAGTGGCAAAGACATTGAAATGTATATAAACTCTAGCATACTTAAAGATAAGCAGACATCTACACATACACACAGAATCCATTTTTGGAAATTTACAGGAAAGAATTAATCCAAACTGGAGGTTAGCCCAAAGTAAAACAAAACGAAACAAAACAACAAAACCAAAAACACTAAAAACCAAAAACGCTCAATAAAAATAATCACTGATTATCCAACTATAGGTGTTCAAGCAACCATTTAAAATGTTTACATAGGTTTCTGTTAATAAGAGAAAATGATCATATAAAGTTAAAAAAAAGCATAACAAAATTATCTATGTATTATGATCACTTTAATTTTAAAACTGGAGAAAAAATAAAATAAAATAAAATAAAAATAAAACTGGAGAAAAAAGGCACCAGAATAGCTCAGTAGATTGGTGCATCCTGCTCTTAGTTTTGGCTTGGGTCATGCTCTCAGGGTTGTGGCAGTGAGCCTTGTGTCAGGCTCCACACCATCTACTTGTTCTTCTCCCTCTGCTCCTCCTCTGGTAGCTCACTCTCTTTCTCCTCTCATTCAAATAAATAAATACAATCTCTTTTTAAAAAAATAATAACTACAATTGGAGGAAAAAATAAAGGAAACATAACCAAAATGAAGTTTTCTCTGGGTAGTGAGATTATCATTTTTTTTAACTTATTTTTTAAGTTTCTCTGTAATGTGTTTGTAATCAGAAAAACAGAAATAAAGAAAGAACTAATGGTTGAATAAGAATGAATGTTCTGGCAGGCAAGCAATGACAAGGGGCCCAGATGCTGTTTTCACTTAACATGTATATGTACTTTATAAATATGAAAAATTAGTGATACACACACTGGCCTAAACTCAATGGAACTATTTTAGAAAACAGGAGGAACTAAAAAAAAAAAAAAAGAAAGAAAACAGGAGGAACTGCCAAAAGTTGGGCTATAAACATGGAAACAATGCTATGACTAAATGTATGGAATTCTGGCTGGGAGAACCTTGAAATCACGTCACTTCTTTAATATGAAGTCTCAAATGTTGGCAAACCATGCCCTTAGGTCACCAAGTATGTGAAGTACATTATAATGATTATAATGTGGTATTTTCCTCTGGGATGAAAAAAGATGAACAAACATCAAAGTTTTCACATTGTAACATAAAAAGAATACACATATGAGTACCTACCCAAACACACACACACAAGCACGCACACAAACACTCTCACAGATAGAAAAGCTCTGGCTGCAAATCTAATCTGAGTGTTAAGGGCTGGCAGCAACTGAAAAGAATGGAAAGACTTAAAAGACGCAGCCTCTAAACTCGGAATTACTTGTAGAACCACACAATTCAAGAAAAGTCCCCAACTACTGGAAGGAAACTAGTACATGGAGGTTCCCATATCAAAGCAGGGGTGAAAAAGCCATGGGCAAGCCATGGGTTGCTGTGTAGGGAAGGATGTGATTATGAACCCTCCATGGTGTCACTTGAGCACTGTAAGCAGACCGACCTTTTCAACAATGGCTGGGAATAAGCCTGTGGTGCTGATAGCACTGTTAGTCTAGGGAGGAAAAGAATCATTTGCTAAGGAAGGCCAGTGAGTGTAGAGGTCTGTAAGCAGGTGGGGCCCGGCTAAGCAGGGCCTCTAAACTCCCAGAATACTATAGATGTTCACTAGTGTCAGGAGTCAGGAGATTAGGGTTCTGGTCCTTGCTGACTTCCTCTATAACTCTGAACTGCTCAGACACTTTGAACTTTGTTTTCTCATCTAAAATGAGGATTAGATCACCTGCTCCCCTCTGCCCTTATTGGAATGGACAATGAGATACTGGCTTTGAACATCATGGGAAAAAGAAGAATCTACTCCAAAGCTGACAAAAATGGAGCTATCTCCATCTATTGCCTATCCCATTATTGAAATAAATGCTTCTAACCATCTGCACCCTGCAGGGAGGGGGACGAGGTTGCCAAAAACAACAGACGGCCATCAGTTTGGTTTAGTACCTCCTCAGCTACAGCCAAAGAATTTCTCAAGTTGTTATAACTAAAGTGTAAATAGAAATATGAAGAGTCACAAGGCGATGTCAGATCCTGGGACATTTCCCCCTTCCCAGCTGTACTGTCTGAACTGGAAGGTTCTACTCTGGAGTATTCATTACAGCCAAGAAGGAGGCGCCAAGCTGTGGAGAAACAGCAGCACCCTCAAGTTCAGTGAGTCAGTCACCCCTCACCTCCCCAGAGCATGCACAATCACAGCCAGGAGGGTACTTAGAACCTCAGTGGCAGTCAGCTGTCCCAAACCTTAGAAAGGTCTTCTCAGAGGCCACTCTGAAATGCTTCATGCAAGTATTTTAATCCCCCTACATAAGATGGCATTTTTCTAAAACAAGGTTCTTGGGGATTGTTGAAATGATTCAACTTTGGCTACTCTTCTGTGTAGGATGTCTTCCGGCTGTTGACCCGATGGAATCAAATTTAAAATAAAACAACAAGGAAAACACAAACCTGGTGGAAAGTTACCAGATGTCTGCCTTGGATTCTATTCCTGGTCTGTGGCAAACTCCCTTCTCTGGATCTGAGTTTCTTCACCAACTTGTAAGTCAGACTCTGTGATGTCTAAGGTTCTATCCAGCTAAATGATCCGTGTTGGTGACTTACCCAGACAACCAAGCCTCAATGTGCCACTTCATTTTGAGTGAAGAGTGAAGCTGTCATGGCTGTGCCTTGGTGCCTTTGCTTAGCACACATGTGTCTGTATGCATGCTTTGTAAACATGGGAGTATACACACCTACTACAAGGTGGCATACACTACTACCTCTTCTGTGGTCCCTGATACTTATGACACCTTAATAGGTCCTTTGTAATGTCAAATGCAGCAATAAGTGGGCCTCTAACATGCTTTTTAAAAATCTGCAGTAGAAATTTAAAAAAATCTAATAGAAAAAAATCTTGTGTTCATGGATTGGAAGACTTGAGATTATTAAAATGGCAATAGTTCCCAAAGCAATCTAGAGATTCAGTACAATTCCTGTGAAAGTTCCAATGACTTTTTTTTTTTTCCAGAAATGACAGCCGAACACCATGATGTGAATGAAAATAACTGGGTATTAAGGGTAGTAAAACTGCGAGTACCTGCTCCTTTTTGACTTTTTTTCTCCAATGCTTGTACAAATAGATCTGTAGTCCTCCCCTCGGTCCCTCCCCTATCCCCCACATGCCCTGATCACTCAGATGGAACATATCTACATCATGCTTTATCCAAACTGACAAGACAGGAACTCCAACCAACCCATTCTTATTATGGCTTATGAGCTTCTAACAGACAACTGGGGTAATAGCCACCTCTGCCTATTAGAAACCTTCCATTTGCTCTAAAAACTGAAGTTTGGAGGCTTTTCTGGTACCTTTGGCCTTTACCTTTTTGAATTAACCTTTTGTACCCTCCGCACTTCTTAACCACCTCTAGGCTGCCATTTGCTTCCTTCCACATGCCCTCTTTCCCATTTCTAGGTTTTTGCATGTTTGTGATGAAAGCATTGCCAACAGTTTTGAAGCAGCCCCCTTCTAACCTTGCCTGGAGTTTAAGCAAAAGGTGGTAGGCCAATGGCAATTATAACATCCAGAAACAGAAGCAACAAACAAACAAGTAAACAAAACAAAATAAAACCCCATCATCTCAAAATGAATCGTAATTCTACTTAAAAGGAAAAAAAAAGCACAAATGAAAAAACCCATAGGAGTTTCTATGAAAAGTCACCTTTCTTTACCACATATTAAATCAAATTTGTCAAACCACTTTTCATGCAACCTAAAAAACCAAAAAACAAAAAAATATCATCTTCATAGAAAAAGATTACACTGACTGATGTAATTTCATGCAGAAAACAAGTATTTATTGAGAAACAGTTATGTTCCTGGCACTGAAAGGGCATAAGACCATGTAGGCTAGCAGACTTTGGAAGACCTGCTGAAGGTATTACGGTGTTCAGAAACTGCCGATATGTTTAATAATTCTCTCATATTTTAAATAAACTTTTGACCAAATTAGTGTTATTAACATGTGCTTTTTCTCCAGGTCTATTTCAACTTAGAGTGAGCTAGAATATTCTCCTTACTTTCTTCTCACATGCTAAACTCCCCGTTCACTGCTGTTTCTTCCCCCACTAGAGTGTAAGCTCCTTGATCACACATCTTGCTCATCTTTGGACATCTTCTGAGTGACAAAGGCTTTGCTGACTTTATTTATGAATAAATAAGCAGCTTCTCGGGGATCCCTGGGTGGCTCAGTGGTTTGGCGACTGCCTTCGGCCCGGCGCGTGGTCCTGGAGGCCCGGGATCGAGTCCCGCATCGGGCTCCTGCGTGGAGCTGGCTTCTCCCTCTGCCTGTGTCTCTGCCTCTCTCTATCAGTCTGTGTCTCTCATGAATAAATAAGTAAAATCTTAAAAAAAAAAAAAAAAAAAAGGCAGCTTCTTAAAGAGCACGGAGCCTATCCCATTGGAGGACTGTGGCACTTCCCTCCCACCCCTTTTTTTTTTTTTTTTTTAATTTTTATTTATTCATGATAGGCACACAGTGAGAGAGAGAGAGGCAGAGACACAGGCAGAGGGAGAAGCAGGCTCCATGCACCGGGAGCCCGACGTGGGATTCGATCCCGGATCTCCCGGATCGTGCCCTGGGCCAAAGGCAGGCGCCAAACCGCTGCGCCACGGGATCCCCCTCCCACCCCTTCTTTTGTCTGTCTTCACTCATTTGTCTGTTCTAGTTTGGCTTTTCCATTTATAAACATATTTCTCTTCCTCAACTGCTATTTCCTTTTACAAAAAGGCTTGCCTTCCAGGAAGTTTGCAATTGACCTTAAACCACAATCAGAGTTGCCAACTGTCTCCTTAATCTACATTATGGACCATCCCCTGGTTTGGTTTCATGTTCACCGCTATGTTTATGCCACCATGACTTCCTTGAGGGCAGAACACAATCTTTCTCTGTGAGCTGAAACTGCTTCTCCTACATACCAGTGTCTGAATCATCTTTGGCTCTGAATCATCATATTCCCTACCCCAAAGCTTAGGAGTCACCCAGAAATCTAACATAAGATTCATAAGTGAAAGACAAAAAGGTATGCTTGTTACATGAAGGAAGAGGTGAACAAAGAAAGAAAGAAAGAAAGAGGACAGAAAGAAAGAAAAGAAAGATGGACAGAAAGACAGATAGACTTCATGTGTTAACAAATTCGAACTTTGGGAAGAAAACAGACTCTCAAGCAAATCATTACATTTCCAGAGTTCTAAGAATTGCATGCTCATACATTAATGGCAATGAAAGGATTAAAAAATAAAAGATTTCATTTACATTCTGATATAGCAATTTTAAAACAAGGACTGCCAGTGTTAAAAAAATGAATGCTGAAGAGATAAATATACTTGATACACAGCCCTCATCAATAAGACTTTGAGGATTTGGAGTAATTCATACTGGTAACGCATCATCTTTCAAGTGGCATATACTTTGCAAGTTTTGCCATCACCGTAAGGGTATGGTGGAAGTAAGACCAGTCTGTTATGGAATGTGAGAGAAAAATTATAGATTCTAGAGAGCAGACTAGTCACATTTTTAGCAAACATGAGTAAAGAACTAAAGCCAGCTCTTAACATTTTATGTTGTATTCAGTCATTTGATTTTTTTAATTAAGCAAATTTAGCTTCATTTTGAAGCTAATGGTTTTGTTCAAGTGGCTAAGAGACTTGGTTTTTGAGGGAAAAAAGGACCTTTATTTAGCTGAGAATCTGTACTTTCCAGTGATGGGAGCCTCCTGATTCTTAAGCAATGGAATCCCAAAGCCCAGATGAGCAGAGGAATCTGGACTGGAAAGCTACAGAACAGACCCAAATCTCTGATCCATCTCTCTGCTTAATGACCCTTCATGACATCTTGCAAACCACTAGTTCTACAGAAACCAGAATCATCCCCCAAGAAACATAGGGAGGCAAGTGCAACTGTGAGGAAGGGAAATAAACAAAGAGTTAATCCACTCTACCAACCCAATCTCCTTCTCAAAGACTCTGTCCTCTATGGTTGCTTGCCACGTTCCACCCAACAGCTGCTCATGATAATCAATGTCTGACAGATCAGAGAAAGCCCTAATGTGTCGCCAAGGGGCAGTTCAACAGATGGCATGGTGACTTACAACCAGAATCATTAATTACACTCTCTTATTAGTCCCGGGGCACAGTGCTGAGAATGCTTCCTCAGTGAAAGATGAGCATTTCAGATAAATGACCGTCTGGTACTGCCTGTGAAACTCCCTTTAGGATTTCTGGTCAGTGTTGATTTCTAAATCGAAGCCATACTACTTTCACAGCCATTTCCCATCTTCCACTTCCAGGCTGGCTTATGAAGTTGCCTGTACCACCACCCAGCCCTGCTCCTGTAATCACTGCAGGTAAGGACAGCATCAAAAGTACCCTCATTCTCTGCCCTCAAGTCAGTGACTGTGTGGAAAAGCAAACACCATCATCTCAGCCATAGGACTAGCTCTGTTTCCCCTCTCTCTGTACCAGAGAATGTGTTTCTTGTGTGCTGGAGTGGGGAAGGGGGAGTATCCCCTGCCTCCCTTATCCACTCTGGTGTTTCTTATATGTAACTGATTCTCAGCTCAAACTGTCCTCACCCTTGAAACCACTAGCAGCTTGGGGCAAACAAAGCTTCCCAAATGTCCACTCTGCTGGATGTGTTATGCAAGCACTGATATTGAACCACCACATACTTAAAAAAGAAGCCAAATAAATGCATGGCGAGAAACTAGTTCTAAAGCCCATCCCTAAGGGCATTCAGACTGATGTCAATTCAGGGTAGAAATCGGTTCCTTCTCAACAATTTGAGAACTGGACTCCCTACACATTACTGTGAAATTCTACAACTGACTGCAAAGCTTATAAGCAGACTACTGGCCTTAACCATGGATATAAGTCAAAAATAAATCTCAATATAATCTAAAAGAAAGACAATTTTAAGTATTTTCCAAATACTACCAAATACACATACTTTGGTTTTGTCAATCACCTGGTCTTTTTGAACCTCAACTACAATTTTTTTTAATGTGATTTCAAACAGAAGTAATCAAGATACTAAATGCTTTAGGATTTCATTGTTTCTTGCATTCCAGTTTATTCTTTCTTGGACACAAAAATGTGACTTCAATTTTCAACTCGGTTCAAATAATTACAGTATCTGATAGATGTTATCATCTCATAAATTTTTTAAAAGACAAAAAGATGTGTCAGTGAAAGCACAGTGAAAACCTCCTACTGTGGACTACAGGGAGGGAAACTTGGGGAGTCTGGGTCGGTCTCACCGTGTACTCACTTCTAGTTTTTTCTCCTTTTCTGACAAAACATCTTTCTGGTTCTGGGTGTACTCCACCAGCATCCGAGCCAGCTGGCGCCGATCTTCCAGTTCTGCCGCCAGACGCCCGTTATATTCTGCTAGTAACAGACATGCTTCATCTACCGTTTTTGAAAGACGTTCAGCTGCTTCTTTGTCTACGTACAAATGAGACCAAAAAATAGAGACAATATAGAAATCACACAGGCATGATTGCAAACATTTCTGGGGGAGGTTAACAGTTTCTCTCCCAATGTAGAGGGTCCAAGAATAAGCCAGAACCTGTAGACAAACAATGGACTGGCTGACAGAGTAATCCAAAGGCACTCACTCCTGTTAATAAGGCAGGACATCTCTGAATTACCTGAAGTGAGGCAATTATACAAGGAGGGGAATGTTGCAAAGGATTTCTAAATGCCTATTCCTGCAAAAGCTCTACAAATAAAACAGAAAGATATTTAAGGTCATACATGAAATAATTTTTCCTTGCCTCTGAGAATCTCGAAAGCGCTTTCATTTATATTATTTTGTTAAGTATTCTTTGCACATTCTTCCGAAATACAAAAGCAAGCATTCATTTCTTGGGTATGGAAATTAAGACCAAATAAAAGCTATAGGACAGGTTCGATATCCTGCAGTTAGCAGAGGAGTTGGGACTCAAAACTATGTCTCTAAAATGGGCCTAGAAGAGTCTATCCCTTATAAATAAATATCTAAGCCTTGAAACCTGGGGGTGAGCTCTCTTCTTCCATTCAACAAAATAAAGGGCCTCATAATAACAGATAATCTTTCAAATTCTTAAAACATGACCCACAGTAAGAAATACACTTTTATGCGAACACATAAAAAGAAAGCTTCATAAAACAATACTATCCTTATTATGTGCAAAGTGTTCCATCTTCTATTCTTTTTTGTTTTTAATTTTGGTCATTACCAACCAGACTGATTTCACATCTAATTAATGGGTTTTAACTCACTGGGAAAAAAACTGTTGAAGTATCAAAGTATATGAAAGGATATTCTTAAGAAAGGTAAGGTGAACAAGGTGCACTCAACATTAGGAAATGAGAGGAAGGGACAAAAGGATGAGCTGTATTAGAAAAGAACTGATATAATTAATTTCACATGGTTCTGGTGAAATTAGAACTCTGATTTGTATACAGCATTTTAAAAAAGGTCCTTAAGGGTCAAAAGAGTAGATCAGTGTTTTGAAGCCAAGAGCTCTAGGGATTTCCAGTAGCTCTATGGAACAAACTAGAAGGGGGATAGTGATACAGGATGCTGCTCCCTATAAATGTATGTCATCAGAGGTGAGAGACCTCAGCATTCTCATAGGCAATTGGGATTTAAGAATTCCTAACATAGTTTCTCTATTGGACAGTCTGCCTGACTTTCAGACACCTTCTTAATATGAATGTCAGGAGATAAACTGTTGAGAGATCCTAAATTAGGACTGATGCTAAAGATCAGGTTCCTTAGGAGCAGGGAAACAAAAGTATGTTCTTGGTGAAGGAGTTTAAGAGTGAGCTAAAGACAGTACAAAGGGAAGAGACAATCTCAGTCACAGAGAATTAAAGAGGACGGTGAACTTTATTCTTCAAGATTGGTGGTATGGTCTAAGAACAAGGAGCTGGAGTGGTGAGGTTGGTTTTGGCTTTGTCATTGTTTGACTGCATCTCTTTTTTTTCCCCCCAAGTGTGTAATACATTATAATGTTTTGAGTGCCCATGGCAAAAACAGCAGGCGTTTTAGTTTAAAACACTAATTTTATTTTATTTTTTTTTAATTTTTATTTATTTATGATAGTCACAGAGAGAGAGAGAGAGAGAGAGAGAGAGAGAGAGGCAGAGACACAGGCAGAGGGAGAAGCAGGCTCCATGCACCGGGAGCCCGACGTGGGATTCGATCCTGGGTCTCCAGGACCGCGCCCTGGGCCAAAGGCAGGCGCCAAACCGCTGCGCCATCCAGGGATCCCTAAAACACTAATTTTAAAGATTAAAAGAAAAAAATCAATTCTCACCCTCTAAGTTGTACAAGGGAGATAATTCCTTCACACAAATAATTACGACCCAGAAAAATAACTGTGATCGTTTTAGGATCTACTAAAAAAAAATGCAGTCAAAACACAGCAGTTAGATGCCTACTCCAAAGAACTTACCTGTGGCTATCCTCCATGCCCAGTTACACAGGCCACTGGCTGTGAGTCTCTTTGGCCAGCGCTCTATTTGTGCACGAGCATTCCATTCCCTCTTGCTTACTCCAAGATCCTGTTTCTGTGACTGTCCCTTGTGCTTCCCCACACCTCTCAATTTCTTTCTCTTCCTCCACAACCACTATCATCAGGATACAAACATGCTGCTCTACCTTTTGTCCTTATGTCACTCTCTAGCTCCTGCCTCATTTCCCTGCTTCCTTTACAGAACCCTTAAGGAGAACTGACTATACTCCAGGCGCCCACCACCTCTCCAACCACTGCAATTCACCCCCTGCAATCAGACTGCTAGACCCTAAACCTTCCAAGTAACTGAACAAATATGTGGGCTCCCATTATGCGCCCAACACCATTCTAGGATCTCAGAGCAACAGGGAACACAAACGACAAAAATTCTCTGCCCCAAAGGAGTTTACATTCTCAGGTAAGAATAGAAAGAATATAGATAAGAATTCTAGAGAAAAAAAGGCAGAGGAGAAAGCCCGGGGCATTCAGAGGGAAAAATATGATATTAAATGTAGTGGTGAGGGTAGGCTTCACTGGGATGGTATGTAAACCAAGACCTGGAGAAAGTGCGAGAACAAGCCATGTGACTATGTGGGAAAGATCATTCCAAGCAGAGGAACGGCAAGTACCAAGGCCCTAGAAGGGGGAAGTGCCTGGCAAGAAGCCTATGTGACTGGAATGCTCTGAACAGAGGGAGACATGGTCCAACTTCCATTTGGACAGATCACTCTGGTTACTCTGCTTATGTGGAGAACAGAACAATGGCTGGGGGTGGGAGATAAGGAGGAAGCAGGGAGACCAAAGAGGAAATAACTGCAATAATCCAAGTGAAGATGGTGGCAACTTGCACCAGGTGGTAGCAGCAGAAGTGGTGACAATGTTAGATACTGGTGTCAGATACTGGTTTTGGTCCTAATCAACAGGAATTATGAGGGGATCATTTACTGATATGGGGACGACCCTGAGAACAATGAATTTTGGAGAGATGACAAGAAGTTTCGTTTGAGACAGGTCAAGTTTGAAATGCCTTTTGAGATACCCAACTAGTAACACTAAGCAGACTCTCAAGTTGAAGTGAAAAGTCAACAATAGAAGATATAAATTAGGGAGTTATTAGTCTAAATATTATTCAAGAGGAACTGTAAGAGGAACTGTCAGTGAAACTAACTACAGCACTAAGTACTCAACATTAAGAAGTCAAAGAGGAGTGAAGAAAGCAGCAAAGGAGACTAAAGAGCCATTGCCAGAGGAGGAGAGGAAAGCTAGGATAAAGTCCTACTTTCTGCTGCTGCTGCAACAAATCTACCACCAATTCAGTGGCTGAAAATAACACAAATGTATTAACTTAGTATTTAATATCATGGCCTCTTCCTCCATCTTCAAAATGCATCTCTCCAAAGACTGTTTCCAGGGTCCTATTTCCTTCTCTATTGCTCTCCCTCTCAGAAGGGCCCACCTGAATCATCCATGATATTCCTCCCACTTCAAGATCCTTAACATCATCGTATCTAGAAGGTCCCTTCTGCCATGTAAGATCATATACTCATAGGTTCTGGGGATTAGGACAAGGATGGAGGGGTGGGGGTGGCCAGGGGTATCATTATTCTGTCTTCTGCACCAAATGAGAAGAAATGACTAATGAGGCCAAATGTCACTAAGATCAAGCTACGATGAACACAAGTAAAGACTGGGCAAAAATTCATCACTGAATTTAGCAACATGGAAGTTATCCACAACACTGATAAGAGCAATTTCAGACTTAAAGTGGAATCAAGAGAGAATGGGAGGAGGGGAAAGGGAGAGAAATGAGCACAGGCACATCTATTTAGTGTTCTATTACAAAGAAGAGAGAAACGAGGTAGTAACTAGAGGAACATATGGGTCAAGAAAAAAAAATTTTCCCACGTCAGAAAAAAGTACACGTTTTTATGCTACACAGAATGATCCAGTAAAGGAAAAAAAAAAAAAAAAAGAAAAGTTGGAGCAATGTCCTGGAGTAGTGAGAAGAAACAGAGCTAGCAAACAGGTAGGTGGCTGGTTTAGAAAACGGCATGTTCACCCACAGAAGTAGGAAGACAAGTCAGCCTTTATGCGTTATTAGTTTTTCCCAGTCAGCCAGACTCAGCTGTGCAGGTCCAGGAAAGGAAGAAAAGCTGGATTTAGGAATAGTGGCTGTCAGGGGGCTGAGGGGGGAAATGAGTTGTTACAAATGGATATAAAGTTTTAGTTCTGAAAGATGAAAAGAGTTCTGGAAATTGCACAATAATGTGAATGTACGTAATGCTTCTGAAATGTACACTTAAAAATGATTAACATTGTAAACTGTGTGTATTTTACTACAATTAAAAATCAAAATAAATTTTTTTTTTTTAAAGATTTTATTTATTTATTCATGATAGTCACAGAGAGAGAGAGAGAGAGAGAGAGAGGCAGAGACACAGGCAGAGAGAGAAGCAGGCTCCATGCAGGGAGCCCGATGTGGGATTCGATCCCGGGTCTCCAGGATCGCGCCCTGGGCCAAAGGCAGGCGCCAAACCGCTGCGCCACCCAGCGATCCCCAAAATAAAATTTTTATTTAAAAAAAGCAGGACACCTGTGTGGCTCAGTCAATTAAGATCCAACTTTTTTTTTTTTAAGGTCCAACTCTTGGTTTCAACTCAGGTCATGAACTCAGGGTCCTGGGATCCAGCCCCACAGTGGGCTCTGTGCTCAGCAGGGAGTCTGCTTGAAATTCTCTCTCCCTCTGCCCCTCCCCCTGCCCACACTCCTGTGTGCACACACTCTCTCTCAGATAAATAAATAAATCTTAAAAAAAAGAAAAAAAAGGCTAGGAGACATGAGACTTTTAGCTCAGTGTAAATAGATAAATAAAATCACATACATTGCTAGTTTTATGTTAATTTGCTCCCAATTTTTATAGACTAGGATTCTAACAGTATAAATAAATAAACTGATCATTATAATAACCTCAAAAGTTGGACTTAACTAAGAGAAAAGCTGGGGTTTTGCCAGAAGACCACAGCAAAGAGGACAGAGAAAACCAAATTTAGGGCATAGGTACGGGAGCAATTATGAAGAATCGCTTTCTTCACCACACTGAGTAGTGAAGAAAGTTAAGGCCAGAAAGGATTGGAGGCTGAGAAAAGGTGGAAGGATTAACAGAATGGATCCAGTGGGCTCCAAGTGCTGGAGCTCGGAAGTGAAAGTGAGCCCAAATGCTGCCTGTAGGAATTCAGACAGCCTCTGTGTTGTGTCCTGCAGCTAAGCACGCTCCTGACCTGAAGGTCTTTACTTGGGGCTGTACCCTCTGCCTGGGGGGGGTACTTCCTTCCCTCAGATATCCTCACAGCTTGCTTCCTAATCTTCAGGGGAGGGTGCCTCTGATCAAAGGTCATCTCATCAGAAACGTTTTCCCCAGCTACCTTTAAAATACAGGTGTGCCTTGGAGATATTGCAGCTTCAGTTCCAGACCACTACAATGAAACAAATGTCGCAATAAAGCGAGTCAAATCAGTTTTTTGGTTTCCCAAGGCACACAGAAGTTATGTTTACACTACAGTGTTCTACCAAACCTGCAAAAACATTAGGTCTTTAAAAAAATGTATATACTGTAATAAAAAAATACTTTGTGACTAAAAATGCTATCATCTGAACTTTTAGGGAGTCCTAATCACTAATCACAGATCAACATAACAAATATAATAGAAGAGTTTGAAATATTGCAATTATCAAAATGGGACAGAGACATGAAGCAAACAGATGCTGCAGGGAAAATGGAGCGGACAGTCTTGCTTGACGACACCTAACCTCTCAAAGCCTCAATTTCCTCCTATGCAATATGGGGATATATATTCAGTGACCTTAAAAGGTTATCAGGAAGAGTAGAAGTATCTGGCACAGAACATTCTCTATAAATATTAGTTCGTGCTTCACTCCTTCCTTTCAATTTCTCATGCATAAAGTGGGAATAATGTTACAAGTCCCTCCCTGTTTAACTGGGGGGGGGGGTGATCATCAAGAGGGCAAAATAACATGATTAACAATATACACCTGGCATTCTTGGCATTAAAGGCACAATCATCTATGGGGTGTGTCTGTGTACAGTGCAGAAATCACACAGCACCGAATAATTTTTTTTTTTAGTTAAGAGGATTATGAATTTGATGTCTTCTCCTGCTACCCCACATCACACAATTTACCCTGCGTTTTCAACAAACATTACTTAAGAGTTCAGCATTTCTGCATAGTTCCTAGAATCACTATTCAAGCATGGACTATTTCAACAGCTTCACTGTTTGCAAAACCCAATACCACATAGAAGAAGTCTGTATCTGCAGATGTAAGCATGTCCTAGGGTTTGATGCATTAGAGAGATGTCCCTCTTCCCTAACCTTTCTCCTAAACTACCTTCTCACCTGTTATTTTTTCCAACAGAGAAACATCTTGCACTTCCTGGGGCAAAGAAGCAATCTTCTGCCGGACAGTAGCATCCCCTGATGCAGCATTTTCCAGGTCCTGCAAAGCTTTGATCAGTTCCTCAGTCTGTACAATGAAAGCACAAACAATGCTGCCCATTGAGATATAGGGGATTTAGAAAGCCAGAATTAAAAGAGGTGGAGGCAAATCCTAAAAATGATCACTCCTGATATTTATAAAAATATGGTCTTTAGTACCACCACCTATATTGAGGTCAGTGACTGGACTGGATAATGGATTCTAAGAGAATGTAAAAAGTTAATTTTTCTAAGCCGATAGCATGAAGACTTAACATTCATAAAGAACATGAAGATTCTACATAATTCTGGGGGAAAAAAAACCCTTCAACTTTTCAAAAGAGCATGTTTTTGGCAACTTAAAAAAAAAAGGAGTCTGGTTCATATTGCTTAGTTTCAAATAATGTAGGACTTCTAATACAAAATGTTCTGGTCTCCAGTATAGTATAAAAGCATATGTACCAGGGATCCCTGGGTGGCGCAGCGGTTTGGCGCCTGCCTTTGGCCCAGGGTGCGATCCTGGAGACCCGGGATCGAATCCCACATCAGACTCCCGGTGCATGGAGCCTGCTTCTCCCTCTGCCTATGTCTCTGCCTCTCTCTCTCTCTCTCTGTGACTATCATAAATAAATAAAAATTAAAAAAAAATTAAAAAAAAAAAAAAAAAAAAGCATATGTACCAGATGCTGAACAACTGCGTGCCGATAAAATGAAGTGACACTGCCTACTTTAATTCTCTCTTGGATTTGCTTTATAAAATGAATGTCACAAAGATGACAGTTTCCATTTTGGCAGCCACTCCCCAAATTAAATGTGTCAAACTCATTAATTACAAACAAAGGAGGAAAAGACTAAGAAAAGAGCAAACCAAGAATGCATACTTCATATGCTAAAAAGAGTAATTTTAAATCCTCAGAAAACAATGAATGCTGCTAGGTTCACCAGTCCATAATGACCCAGGAGTAACTAACTGGCAAGGCAGACGGCAGTACAGTTATCCAGTTATTCTAAAAGCTAAAATTCAGACTGGCCCCTTGGAAGTTTTCAAATGCAAAGTTATATGGCCTAACACCATTTTCGCTTCATCCACCATCTAACTCAATTTAATATGACACAAACCAGACACGCTTCCTATTATGTGGGCCTTACTATAACAAAGTAGAGCTGTTTTAGGCAAAATGAGAGGCCACGTAAAAGATCCCAGTAGTCTCTGAGGTCATTCAGACCCAGATTCAAATTAAGACACTGGGCAAGTTATTTAATCTTTTAGCCTCACTTTCTTTGACAGTAAGTAAATTAGTAAGTAATAAACAGCAAAAATTAACTAACCACCGAGTTTATGAGCTAATTTACATGAAGGGCTAAACAATGCAAATGTATAATTAAAAATTCAGCTCCATTTTAATATTTGAACAGATGATAGTGTAGAAAACTTGCTATTGCCACACCGACTGTCCTAGAAACTAATGAGTTGTCTACTTATAAAAAAAAACATGCTATAGGAGAAAAGCCATGGCAGAGGACAAATGTCTTTGTAGCATTATCTATCCTTTCACAAAAATCTACTCTTTGAGAATATTTTCAACTCCTAGAAGTGAAACAAAGCCAAGTCCAAATACCATATAACACATACAGCTATCTAGACTCATGGCATGCAAAGACAAAGGCAAGCCTGCTGCCTGGCTAGCTTTACCGGTGGATCTTGCACCCAGTGCAGAGTTGCCCTCGGGTGATTCCATACTATTGGTCCCTGGCGCCACCCTGTGGCCATAATCTTCAAATAGCGGTCACCCCATCAAGACCACTCTGCCCTACTCTCTTGGGAGTTCTGACATACCAAGAGGGGTCCTGCAGAAGGATCTTGGGGAGAGTAGCTTCCAGGGTAGTCATCATCCTCCTCCTCTTGTATCTGCTGAAAAGTTCGCTTCAAAGATTTCTTCTCCTCTGTTGCTAGAGGAAAGAAAAAGGGCACAAATTTGGGTCATGACAGCCTGTGTAGGTAAGAGTCAAATGCTATGCACAATGGGCCACATGCAAAAAAAAAAAAAAAAAAGGGCAAAAGGGGTGTACATTTCCAAAGACGGCTGAACATTAACCTATATGCTAGTTATTTTAAATTGGTGGTAGTTCCCTACATTATTGAAGAGTCAAAAATGGTCTCAGGTCTGTCATCTCGGATTGACTCACTGATAAAATACAACCAAAAAACAAACATCTAAAAAAGAAACCTACTAAACAAACACATTTAATTAAAAGTTTATTTCTTAAAAATAGTTAAGAAGTAAAGTGGTAAGAAACCCATGAGACAAAATAAGGAAGCAAGCCAATGTATGAGAGGTTTATAGAAAATACATTGCATATAAAATGAAACACTATATACACTCCGCAGGATAATCTCAGAAAACAAAAACAAGGTATCCCCCACTTTTCTAAAGCTTGCTTTTATGAAATACCTACAGTAATAGTACCTGTTTTTGCTAACCAAAAGAAATTCAAAGAGGATTTTTGCTTTCACAAAGAAAGGCCCAAAGTGAAAATAGCGGTCAGCATGTGTTTCGCAGAGTGGTTGTAGAGGCAGCACGCACCCCAAGCAGCCAGAGCAGCCCTGCTAAGCTCCTGTCCAGCAACTACACTCAGCGCCTCAGCATCAAGCCACCAGAGCTTTGAGCTTTATCTGTGAGCATCTGTGCTTTATCTCAATTTTATTTTGTGCATCTGTTAGCAAGATGTGGCCTAAGATATCAGAAAAGCCCAAGTGAGGTTATTTTTGGGGTCTGGGAATGCTCAAAAAATCTTCCATATAAGTTAATGGTAACTGCTTCTTCACTTTATCCCATTTCAACTTAGGAATGGTCTATTTTCGGAAAGCAGGATAAACCTGTAGTAGAGAGAAACCTATCAATAAAGTTGTGTCAGAAACTCTACACGTGCTGCCCTTTAAACTCTCCCTCTAAAAACAAAACAAATCTTATTTTACCTTAAAATTAAAAATAACCATTGCTGAGAAAAAGGACTGATACAACTGAGAGAAATTACTTAAGTCACTACTTTAGAATTAACCACTTTTGAGACAAACAGGTTACATTCACACTTATCATCTGTATTGTATGCTTTTAAATGGCTATGATAAATGTGCCCTTCCAAAGTAATCATTCCTTTTGATCAAATTGGACAATACAAAATAAATGTCAAACATCTGTGGGACATAAGTCTAAATGATACGCTTGTAAAGAAAGGATGGTAATGTGTGCCCGGCACTGCAATAGTTTCTGTACATTTAGTCCTTCTAGCAACTCTGAGATGTAGTATCTTCAGCTTGCAGGTGAGAAAACTGAGAGGAGACCCAAGAGGTTCAACACTTGTCTAAAGGTAGGACTTTCAAAATCTGTGCTCTTCCCACTGCAATCAAATTCCACAGCAGCATACAACACTCTCTCATCTGTCAAAGGAGGGGTCACCATGCACCTGTCTCAGAACTCTGAGTTATAAACAGAATAGTGTACACTTCCTGCTTAATTAAACATTTTCTCCTGGAACCAAGGATGTAGTTCCTGCTCCTACCTTACACATTAACTGATCAAATTATGCCTGACGTGAATGCCAAGTCAATATCATGGGTTTTATTTTTTCTTAGCTTTGTCCCTCTGTTCTACTAAATAAAGGAAAACGGCAACATTTCCAGCACAGGCAGCCCTCACCACTTTGTACCATTCTGTTATGTACAGATTTGTTACCAAGATTTAAATAACACCAGTCTCCCAACACACCAAGGTTCAAATTTCAGTACTGCAGCATTTCACTCTGAGTAACTGCATAAAGAACAAACTTTGCTAACTTTAGTCCACACATCACTACGTAAATAATAGAAATGTATCATGTTCAGTGACCACATCACTTCTTTCCAGTCACTGGTTGGTTACTGGAGAGCTGTTATTTCCGTTCACAAACAGCAAAGTGTGTTGTCTCCTGGTGATCAGATTCACATGACATTTCATAAAAGTGAATAATCAAAACAGAGAACTGACTGAAAATGACCACGATCAAAGAGCAGCCCAGAAACTAAAACTAAAGCTCACGCTGGAAGCGAACGGCACATAAACGAAGTTGTAGAAGACGCAGATGGTTTCAGAGATGCTGGCACTGCCACGCCCTTCCAGAAACTTTCTGAAGAAAGTGCTTGTGATGACAAGGATGACGGTGTCCAAGGGAAGTGGTGCTGACAAAACTTTTCACACTATAGGAACTCTCCAACGTATCTCACAACATGGAGAACACTAAGGGTAAACTGCCAGAGGCGATACAAACTTCTAGGATGCTTGCTCCATACCATAGATTATACAATAAGGCCAGTTCTCGTCAAACCTCTCTTGTGAAGTTCATTACAAAGAAACAAAAATACTTTAATTCTCAATGTTTCTAATGTTTTTATGTTCTAGTATGCTAGGTAACTTAGTGTCACTATCCTCTTTGTTTCCCTATATAGATTTGTAATCTACAGTGAGTTCTCAATTCTTTGATGAAAATTTTTTAAAAGTCATAGAACAACCATAATTTTTCCCGTTAAGATCATTTTGCATGGTTTCAGCTTACATGGTCATTTTTACAGTCCTGCACTATGCAAAACAATGACTGCCATATTTTTAAGACAGAAAATCTAGTAATATATAATTTGCATATGAAATATCTAACAGTACTTAGCACACACTAACTGCCTAATTAGTGTGGAGTATGTGGTATGACCCTCATAGGCACTTAGCCACCACAGCATCAAAGTGGCCATATGTTAGAAGTAGCCACAAAAATACAAGCACATAAGCAAAAAATTTTTCAAATTTTTTATTTCCAAGCACTTAGAACAGCGCTCAATTAAACTGTTAAATACATTTAAAAAGAGAAAAATTACAAAACTCAAATCCTTCAGTTTCAAACTCTTATACAAAAGTTATTATATACAAAAAACACACACACTAAATACCTTAGGACCCTCAGAATCACTGAATTTAGGCAAGGGAAGGCCTTAGATAGACCTATGTCTTTGCTTTCCCCACCTCGTCTCTCATGAGCATATTCAGGCCCATAGGCTTGTGGTTTGTCCAAAGTCAAGGAGCTTAAGTCTGGGCTCTAAAGCCAAAGTCACCTGCCCACTAAAACTGGAGTACTTTCTACCACTTCATACTGACACTCACAGCATTACAAGACTGAAATAAAACTAATGAAAATAACTGCAGGCCCATTTATGTCCTTTGCCATTTTGATGGAAATAGGTGTAATAAGAGATAGCCAGTCATCCTACTTCAGTTCTCTATTTCCACTTGGAGGACCTACTGGAAATGAATTATTCATCATTTTCCCCCATAAGGCTCCTCCTTTCCTGAGCTACCTACTTACACTATAAACACTTCCACTGGCCCTATCTTCCAAGTACAATGCCTTGGAGATCACCAGAATCTCCTAAAGTCCCAACTTCCAGTAGATTCTACACTTCTGAGATGTATCTAACAGATCTCTCCTTATCAGAAATGTGCCCTTTTCATGCCTTGTCCAGACCACTGTCCCAACTGGTCACCCTGTCTCTAGTTGCTCCTTTTCTAACTTAGACTACACTCTTATGGAATGAATTACCCACTGTGCCTCTACTCAAAAACCTGGAATGGCCTCTAATGATCTTACAGAGTTTACCTCAGCTCAAAGCCTACTTATGGTAAGGGCAACAGCATCTTGAGCCATCATCTCCCTCTACTCCTGCAGCACCCAGACCTTGCTGCTCTGTATGCAGCCAGCAGGCACAGCCCTTACCTCTCTGATAGAAACATTATCTTATTTCCCTATAATACCTAGGGAAGTGTCAACAGAGCTGAGTTGGAAACTTCTTAACAACAGGTGGCACAGAGCTTGTACCAAAAATGTCTACATGCCTCCCTTTACACAGAAGGGACAGCTTGCTCTATTAACTGTCCCCTGACTCATCTATACTAAGTTAGCAGTTATGATGCCCAACATTCTCAATCTAGTCAGGCAGCTATTAAAAATAGCCTAGGAAATCTGTCAGTCTCACGCCTACATCTGAGTTTAAGACCAGGCACCCTCCCACTATCAATTTGGCTTCTGATCATAGCATTTACACTTCCTTCTGGACTCACTCAACCACTCTGTTTACAGGCAGGGAAAACACTAAGGATGGCCCCAACTGCCTGTCCTCATACTGTACTGTCCTCTATTCTATCCTCCAACCTGTCCCTGTGTCTCTAGGTCTCTCATACTTGGCTAACATTCACATAATTCTGGTTACCTAAGCACTGATAATATGCCTCTTAGAGACCTGATTGTGGTAGAATTTCAGACACTACAGCAGACCACAAAAATAATTTTAAGGCAAAAGTTAACCTAAAGGCTCCCAAACACTTTATGAAATGCAGCCATCTACCTGTAAAGCTAGGTCTTCCAAAGAATCCACTTGAAATTTTCTGGGATTGGGCAGCCCCGGTGGTGTAGCGGCTTAGCGCCGCCTGCAGCCTGAGGTGTGATCCCAGAAACCTGGGATCGAGTCCCATGTTGAGCTCCCTGCATGGAGCCTGCTTCTCCCTCTGCCTGTGTCTCTGCCTCTCTTTCTCTCTGTGTCTCTCATGAATAAATAAATAAAATCTTTAAAAAAAAAAAAAAAGAAAGAAAGAAATTTTCTGGGATTAAAAAACAAATAAAAAAAAAAAACACAAAACAAGTAAATAAATGAAAATAAACCAACAGAAAAACCACAAAGCCAAGGATCCCTGGGTGGCTCAGCGGTTTAGCGCCTGCCTTCGGCCCAGGGTGTGATACTGGAGTCCCGGGATCGAGTTCCGCATCGGGCTCCCAGCATGGAGCCTGCTTCTCCCTCTGCCTGTGTCTCTGTTTCTCTCTTTCTCTACCACGAATAAATAAATTATATATATATATAAAAAAAACCCACAAAGCCCACTAATTTTATATTACTTTTATAATGAGAAAAGAATCAGGAAATGTTTGCAACAGCTCCCTCATTGTTTGTTCTCTCCTCTGAAAGTACTTTACCAGTACTGTCTCACTGAACTGAGTGGCCAGGTCCAGACTTAAACCTGGGGAATCTGGGCCTAGAGCTCATGCTCTTAACCACTATGCCTTCTAGTTTTGCACAAAATTTGAGGGACTAAGAATACTAACAAGTCTCCTCCTACATCTACCACTGGATCATACTGGGAAACTCAGAATGTTAGATATTAGAACCAAGGGGGGGAGGGGGCTCAAATAAAAGTCCTATCATCACCTCATTAATAATATCTTACCTACATTATCCCAAATAATCCTCAGGACAATGCTGTAAGGTGTTACTACTACTACTACTACTACTACTACTAGCCATGTTGTACAATAAAGAACCTGAAGCTCAGAGAGGTTTAATGCTATGTATGCCCAAGGTCACACAGCTTGGAAGTGACAGAGCTGGGATTCATACTCTGGAAACTTGGTTTCAAACCCTTGCTCATAACAGCTAAACTAACTATATAAAGGTCCAAGAAAGTTGGGTGAACTGCTCATGAATTCATACCCCAATTCAAATCTACTGAATCCATGTACTTTCAGGAAAAAGTATGGTACGAAGAACAGACTTTAGGGTGCCTGGGTGGCCCAGTCAGTTAAGCATCTGCCTTGGCTCAAGCCATGATCCCAAGGTCCTGGAATCCGAGTCCACATAGGGCTCTCTGCTTAGTGAGGAGCCTGCTTCTCCCTCTCCCTCTGCCTGCCACTCTCCCTGCTTGTGCTCTGTCAAATAAATAAATTCAAAACCAAAAACCCCCACCAACATACGCTTTAAAGTCATACAGACTAGAACATGAATTCTCCTCTTATTATATCTGTTTTGACAAAATTTACTATACCCTTTGGGCCTTAGTATCTTCATCTGAAACATGAAAATAATACCAAATTCATAGAGGAGTTTTAAGAATCTAAAATACACTACCATGAAAAGCAGCTAATAGAAAGGCTGGTACATAACAGAAGCTCAATAAATACCATTTCCTTTGTATCTACCTTTCTTTTCTAAATCCTGCTACAACTATAGAACACTGTGTGACTAATGTGTGACTTCAGTAAATAATGAAATTCCATTCAGTCCAGTGACAGCTTGAGTATGCCCAAGAACAGAGAGATGACTTTAGAACACATGAGTCTTACACATGAGGAAATGGGTATATGAACCCAAGAAATTTCCACTTCTTTCCTTCTTTTTTTTAAAAAAAGATTTTATTTACTCATGAGAAACACAAAGAGAGAGGCAGAAGACATAGGTAGAGGGAGAAGCAGGCTCCCTCTGGGGAGCCTGATACAGGACTCTCAATCCTAGGACCCCAGGATCATGACCTGAGCCAAAGGCAGATGCTCAACAGCTGAGCCACCCAGGTGCCCCAAGAAACTTTCACTTCTAAAACAAAATTCCTAGGCTCATTTATCCTTCACTGTCAAAGTTCCACAGGAAAACTTTTATTTCAAAGGTAAACTCTGGTGCTGTCTCAAGACAAAGAAATACCCATGAATCAAAGCTGCAATATAAAAGGACTATTTAAATTTGGAAATAAAATTCTGGAGAACTCATCAATATTTTGAAAGGACTGAGATAAAAATATTTTGATAACTCAGGTCCAATGATGATGGTGAGGAGATAGACTTAGTGGAGACTAATACACATGTTGGAACCTTTTGATACGTGCTTCCATCTTTACAGCACAGAGAAAGAGTAATCACCTTCAATCAGCATTATCCTCCACATGGAGGAATACTGCCTCAATGGCTATACTGTCTAGAGCTCAAAAAAAAAAAAAAAAAAAAAAAAAATCAGAAATCCAATGGAGCTATTTTCAAATCTACCACTGCCACAAATTCCCCAATTTGCCTGACTGCTCCCTGAGTGCAAAACTATGTCTCACTCTCCTCTGCTCAGTCCTATAGCATCTAGCATAGTCATTTACTCAAAGCACATGTCTGGCAAATGCTTGTTGAATTGAAATTCAATACTTAGCTTCCAACATTGTCTTTCAGAGCTCTCCTACTTGCCTAAAGGTGTTTTAAAAAAAATCAGAACTGTTTACCAATGAAGTCTACGAGTAGAGAAAAGAATGCTGAATAATTCTCCAGCACTGTGCAGAACACCTCCAAAAGACACAATACAAACACTACCAGAATTCCAAAGTAGGGAACACCTTGCTTTTCAGAAGCTACCACCCGAGTGACCTCAAAATTGTTTTCCATCAACTCTAAGTAAAACAACAATGACTTGCAGTCTAAAAGCACTGTGTCATTCTTACAAAGCCTCTAACTTGTAGTTTTATGGGAAAGTTACCCCACCTTACAATGCATATAAACTCAGATCTGGAAGAGATCATGAAAGGTACACAATAAAGGATTGCTGAATGAATATTATCAGGTAAACTAACCATGGTTAAATGTTACAGCAGAGGCATATACAAAGTACCAGAGAAACATGGACAGAAAAGGCAACATGTGCCCAAGACAAGGTAGGAAAAACAACAAAATGAGAATAGCATTCTAAAGAAAAGTTCACCACACAGTGAAAGGGGCAGAGGACATTTCGGGCAGAGGTAACACCAGGTGCAAAGGAAGAGGTACTGTGAGAGCATCTAGAAAAGAAATTGTTGGTTATGGCCAAAGACCATGTCGTATGTGAGGAAATGGCAGAAGAATCTACAAAAGTAAACTAGTTCAGATTATAAAGGGTCCTAAGTACTATGCTAGTATTTGGACTCATTACTCTAGGCAATGAGTTCACGTGCAGTTCGATCAGATCTGTAGCTCAAAAACATGTCGTGCCAACTAGAATTAAACCACAACTAACCACAAAACCAAGAAACAAGTAATGTTTGATCTTACTCCTCTTTCAAGAAAAAAAGAACCTAAGTTCTTAAGATGATTGGTGAGGCTCACACACATACATGTACACACTTCTGGAGGATATCCTGGGTTCAATAAAGACCAAAATCAATTGTAGACAGCAAGCTGACAAACATCAAAAGTATGTTTCAAAACCACATCAATATTTAATGAAACCAAGCTCAAAAAGGGCTAAGGGACATATCCAAGACCCTGTAGTAGTCGGTGGCAGGGCTAGAACAAAATCTTACTCCAGGGTACTTCCTAGGTCTCCACAACTAAACAATGTTGTTGTTTCTTTCCCTTGTGCAAGGAAAGTCTCTGCAAGGCAGAAGAGAGCCAAGGACAGCAAAAGTTAAGGGTGTGAAATGATGAATAGCATGAATACTAGAACCAGGCTTACACGCTGCGAGCACTACATAAATTCTCGCCATCATTTATGATCATCTCTCTGAAGAATCATATAATCGGTGGTGGTTCACAGCAACCCCCATTGCAGCTTTTCATATGTGATTCGAAAGTAGGCAAAGACCAAGAGCTGTAAACATGTGGTGATGTTTCTACCTTTGGGGGGAGGGCTCTTGGAGTCCTCCATAGACAGCTTCAGCTGCTGTATGAACTCGCCGCCATACACACTTCTTTCTTGCCAGATGTTCAGCAATCTTTCTAAAGGTTTTTTACAGCCTTCATCTGCCTCTCTGCCCAGAAAAGACGAAAAGATAGATATAAGCTTAAGATTTTTTTGTGTTTAATTAGGACAGATCTACTTTAAAAACAACTGACTAAACGATTTACATATTTAAAAACAGAAAGAAAAGTATGATACATATTGTGATAAATAGATACCCAAAATTTGACCAGAAACTGCATTCTTCCTGTGGCATGCAGGGAAGACAGAGGGAGTATGTTATAAAAGTTATCGGTCTTTATTTCTTTATCTCTTGAAAGATGGGTCAAATTAGGGCAAAAAGCCAATAGGCTGATTGTTAAAGAGAATTACCAAAAACTGATCATTTCAAATGTGACAGCTTGCTTTTTAAGAAGACATTAATTGAAATGTGGTGCCAGACATTCTGCTGGAAATTAAAGGAAGCCAAAACCTTTAAGGGTAGAAAACACATGGTTTAAAAAAAAAACAAATGTTTAAAAATGGGGAATAAATTCACCACAACTCATCAATGCTAATACAGCAACACCTCAAGATGCCTTATGAATATAAAAATACACATATACCAAGTCTGATCTCAACTTAACTACTTCAGTCATTTTAATCCCGGGTTAGGTACTAGTCCCCACTCCCACAAAGGTATTTAATGGATAATCTTAGAACATAGAGCATAAGAGCATAAGATAGCCCTTTGTAATTTACATCTAAGAGAAGCTGTATAGTTTTTTCCTGACATATTGCACTCTTGAAACAGAGTATTTTTGAGGAGATAACTGTAACTAGTACTCAGTGTGCAACAACTGCTTACCAGAAAATGTCAGACAGCAAGTGGAAGAGTAGGGGAAGACTTTCTGAAAGCAAAACAAATTCCCTCACCATCCACAGTATTACTATGACTTGTTCTGGTTTGTAAAGCTATCTGGATGTTAACGATCTTATTACCCCGAGTGACTTCTAACAAGAAGGGATATCCTGAGACCTTAGTTTCTAAGCCAGTATCTTTTACAGGAATTTCAAGAAGAAATCATACTGAATTCAACAGAGATGGGAACTTCATCCACCCTTAGCCTTGTTAGCACTTTTCTAAAACTTATGTTAACACTCAAGGTAGCGTAAGGGTTCAGCTTCATTTGGTCAGACTGCATTATTTGTGAAGTACTGGTGGCAAATTTCACTGCATTAGGGTCAAAGTACTAAATCAGGGTACACACAACCTATTTTTTTGGTCAAGCTTTTTTCAAGTCAGAGGTGAGGGGGGAAAAAGGGAAAAAATTCAATGATAGTTTATAAAACTTAAAGCTATGACTGAAATTATATAGTATGCTTCCACCCTTATCCTTCTACAAGCTAATCTTAAGCTTTAAAAATTCTGTTGCGTCAAGGCAGATTATGTCACTCTTTTGCTTAAAACTTCCAATGGTTCTTCCCATTTTCCCCCAGAATAAAAGTGTGAAAGTTCTTATAAATCTTACAAAACCATTCTCAACACAGCTCATTATTTCTTTGGCCTCACCTACCCTATCCCTTCCTTATTCCCTAACAGCTACCCTAGCCCTCTGGCCTCAGGGACTTTGCACTTAAAGTTCACTTTGCCTGGAACCACATTTCCTTACTTTGTGGCATGACTCAAGCATCCCTTCCTAATCTCCCTATCTAAAATCACACTCCCTACCCATACTTAATTTTTCTCCATACAATTTATCTTCTGATATGCTTTACAGTTTACCTGTTTATATTTTATCCATTTGAATGCAACTTCCAAAGGGACAGCGATTTGTCCTCTCCTCACCACTGCTACCTACCCTAGAACAGGCACAATATCGGCCTAATTGTAATCTTCCCTGAAAATTTTTAGATAGATTTCGATAAGCCATGTATAATGAATTACCTTTCAACAATCATCTTCCCACAACAAAGCCATTTGTGTCAGACATCAGCTAAATACTCACCTGCTCATTCAATGCAGTTTATGAAATACTGTGCTTGTAATATGAAGAACAAGACCTAGGACCTGACCTCTGGGGCCTAACCCAGGAACCCCTTCCAACACCCCAACGGGGCACTCAACCATATGTATCTTCTGCTCAAAATTTGCTCCTTCTCATACATGTGCTTTTGCTCATGCTATCTTCTCTCCTTTAAATGGAACCCTCAAAGTAGAACAATGTGAAGAGGGGAGAAGTTGGGAGTAATATAGGCTTAAGTATCTAAGGAGAATATGGAAATAGCAGAAGAATCTGGAGGGGTAGAGTGGAATTAGATTATGAAGGCCCTGAACACCATATTAAGTATGTGTACCTGTGGCCTTTATCCTGAAGGCAACGGGAAATCTTTGATGAGATCAGATGTATGGCGTGGAAAATAAAATAACTGTAACTACTATAACCAAATCACAACTAATCAGAACTGAACTGGTTGATACTTTTTTTTTTTTAATTTTTTAAAATTTATTTATGATAGTCACAGAGAGAGAGAGAGAGGCAGAGACACAGGCAGAGAGAGAAGCAGGCTCCATGCACCGGGAGCCCGACGTGGGATTCGATCCCGGGTCTCCAGGATCGCGCCCTGGGCCAAAGGCAGGCGCCAAACCGCTGCGCCACCCAGGGATCCCTGATACTTTTAACATACAACCTGTTCTCTGCAAATTCTCTGTTCACTTAAAAGAAAGAGAAACCTATCACGACAACAAATTCTTATCAAGGATTTAGTTAAGGGAGGAGATACAATGCAGACCAAATATTTGGGACTCAATTTAGACTAAGACTGATTTAGGGTACAGATTCAGCCACATTATGATACGCAATGGAAACTGATACACAAACCTGTAATAACCAACAGTCATTTTCAAAAAGCTTTTACCACTAATGGGAAAACCCAAAAAGGGGCTGTAGTTTAATTGGTGAATGCAATTAACCTGGATAGGTTAATTCCTATCCAGAAATATAGTAATATAGTAAATCAGTTTTGCCAGATAAGTTTCAAAGCTTCAGATACAACAGTCAAGAAATCTTTTTCCTCATGAGGTTTGTCCTAAGTAGCTTCAATGAACTGAAGTCCCATTAGTATTTGGAATTGGATACAACTAAAGCAATCAAGTAGTTTTATAACAGAACTATCTTCTCAGGTTGCACTAACTCCATTCTAAACTGAGAAACCAGAGTGGACACCCAGGACTCCAAGGTGGCGTCATCTGTACCAGTGAAGGAAAAGCAACTCATGGAGGTGAAACTAGGAGAGCTGCCAGACTGGATACTGATGTGGGATTTCACCCATAGGGGCACTGCTGGAGCATTCAAAGAGGTTACTACAGGTATTACAAGTATATCAATGTGAAGAAAGGGGCCGTCGCTGGGATTTCTATGGTGCGGGCTGCTTATGTGCTTTTCAACTACTGTCGTTCTTACAAGGAGCTCAAACATGAATGGCTAACCAAGTACCACTGAAGAGGGCCCAGTGTGGAAACACATTTGGCATTCCTGACCATGACTTTTGCCTGGCATCCTTGAATCCTTCCATTGCCTAATTCACAATTAATATCCAATAAAAGTTGACTGGTACTCGAAAAAATAAAAATAAAAAAATAAAAAATAAACAGAAACCTTTAAGTTTAAGTGAAAAAAGTCCTTGCCATTAACCAGTGAATTATACAGAAAATGATAAATAAGTATCTAAATGTAACTTATGTTAAACACAACTTAGTATGCACTTCTAATAATAATTATAAACTCAATCACTGCAAAACCAATCTGCAAAGTGTAAACTGTATATTATTCAGACAGAATCGCTGCTTGAAGTGTCAGCTGAGGCCTTGCCAAGCCAACTTGGGGGCCTTTTCTTCCTCTGTAGTTCTAATGGTACTTCTTTGGTGTATCAACTATAATTTGTGTGTTTCTGTCTTATCCCATGCACAGCAGCCCTGTGGTAAGCCTACTAAAAGTAGGAATTCTAAATATCCCCAGTGCTTCCAACAGAGACTCATGTGAAACTGGAGCAGAAATGTTCCATCGCCAATTATGCAGAAAAGAGCGTAGCAAGCCTGAGACTGCCGCCCTTAGAAAGCCCTGTTCACTAGGCTTGCCCTTGGCTGGCATCTGGAAACTCAGGTTTCAGGAGTGTTCCTGCAATTTCCTAACTGATAATCAGGGTGGTTTACTATGCCTAAGCTGTTTGTGCTAGCAATATCATTTATGCTGAATACCTGCTTTCTTTCTGCAAGTTGGAGATTTTGGCAGAGGGTACCTGTGGCTAACGCCAATAAAGACCCTGGGCACTGAGTGTCTAATGAGCTTCCCAGGTACACAACACTTCACACATGTTGTCACAATTCATAGATGGAAGACTTTAGTATGTTTTATGTGACTCCACTGTGAGAGGACTCTTGGAAGCTTATACATGGTTTCCTCTGGACTGCAGCCCATACGCCTTTTCCTTTACTGACTTTTGCTCTGTATCCTTTCACTGTAATAAATCATAGTCATAAGCACAACTATATGCTGAGTCTTGTGAGTCCTCCTAGCAAGTCACCAAACCTGCAAGGGGCCTTGGGGATCCATGACACATAGTAAAGAAGTATGTATATGATGATAAGTCCAAATTGACGTCTCCAGAAATTAATTTCCTACTGAGTTTCCGACTAGTTCATCCATCCACTTATCTGGCATCAGCCCTTGGAATATCTATGAGCCATCTCAAACTTAACCTGGCCAAAACTCCTGACTTCCTCTACCACATCTTTTCCTCAAATTTCATCTCAGCAAACAGCACCAGCAGCCAGCCACTAAGTCATGTCAAAAACCTAGAAATAATCTGATTTTTCTTTTCCTTCACAACCAGTTCCCACTCAACTCCCACAAATACTATCAATTTTACATGGGAAGGTAAGGCAAATTCATCCACAAAGTAAACATTTGATAAACTGGAAGCTATTACTATTTTTTCACAGAGTCCTAGCCAATGTAATCTCTAGATTGTAGAAAGGCAATACCCTTCATACTCCTGTCCATGTCTCTCCCTTGGCCTTATAATCCATTCTCCACACCAAGCCAGAGGGACCTTCTAACACATGATGGAAAAAATCATTCCTCCGCTTAAACTAATCACTGACATCCCATCAGAATAAAATTCTTTCTCCCAGGGCTTACAGGACATATGTGATTGGTACCTGCCTACCTCTCTGATCTTATCTGGATGCTGCTTTTCCCTTTGCCCAACACAACTGTTCTAACCACATTGGCCTTCATTCTGATCCTCTTAACATGCCAAGATTATTTCTACTTTAGGTTCTTTTTAATAAGCTGTTTGTTCCTACTTCACATGATTGCTTCAAATGTCATTTCCTTAGAGAGGCTTCCTTAACCACACTAGAAGAGATCTCACTCCAGGCTGTTATTCTATTTCATTATGTCCATGTTATCACCCTCTGAAAGTATCTTGCTCATTTATTTGTCCTTGCCTGCCTTGTTCACTGCTGCTCCTCTAGTGTCTACCTCAGTACCTGGCACATAGAAGGCACCCAAATACGTGTTGAATGAAAAATGAAGTCCACAACTATATCCAAACTGAGGAGAAAATAAGAAGGCATTTGTGTGGGGAAAACAGTTCAAAGTCTAGCTACTTAAACAGCTATTCAGATGAAATCTCACCTATGAGCTTGGCAGCTTCCTCTGACCTGAGAGGTTTGGTTTATGGTGTTGGGGGGGGGGAGGGATTATCATAGAGATTCCTAATCAATTTTGGTCAATATTAATGGGTCCACTATCTTTGTTCATCCACTAGGCACAGAAAACCATACAGAGTACTTGTTACTACAGATAAGGTACATTAGGATTGAAGTAGAGTAGCTAGCTTTTCTAACAAAGGTAGGAGGAAGAGGCTTGGAAACATAGGGATCCTGAATCTAATAGCAAAAAGGACCTTAAAAGAAAAAGAAGAATGGGGGGGGGGGGGGAATAGACACCCCCCCCCCCCCCCACTGAAAAGGATCAGGCTTAGTTTCCCCATAATGCCATAGAATCTGCCAAGACATTTTCACAGCCACCTCCTAGATAGGTTTTAAGATGTTACACCAAGTAAAAAAGTTTTCAATCCCAGTATTGCCCATCCTCCTTCTCTTACTCCCTTCTACTTACCCGTTCCTGGCTTGGGGGCAAGTTAACACTCACTGTTCAATTTTTAAACAAAAATGTTATGTTTACTATCCCTACAGGAAATTATTTTAGTCAATTTCCCATACCCTAATTAACTCATTCAACAAATATTTACTATATCTCTACTGTGCCAGGGCAGACCACAATGATGTCCAACTCCTGAGACACCAATCACATCAAGGCTACATCAATGGTACTCCCTAAAGCTATGTAACCTGGCAGGTCTGTGCCAGACACTTTACTAGGTGCCCAGGATACAGCAAAAAACAGAGAAGAAATGGTCCTTCTCATCACAAAGTTTACAATTTAGCATATTTCCGTAACTGAGCAAAGACTGGGGACCAGGCATCGTACTACTGCGTACTTTCAAACAGACTTGTGTATTTCTGCCCCACGGCAACTTCAGTGAGGTAGGGGATGTTGTCCCCATCTCATCAGTTAAGAAACCTGGGCTCAAAAAGCTAAGTAACACATCTGAGATCACTGAGACAGTGCTGGAGGTAGAGCTACAGCTCAAGAAACTGAACTACATCTTCTGAAAACAAGAAAGTGCCTGGCTCCAATTTGAGATAGCACTTCTAGTAGTCTAGTAAGCATACTGTTCTAAGGATTCAGGATTATTTCAAGATCATAACACATTCTACTTCTTCAGTCCATGTTCATTAAAAGTAAGCACCAGTTACATAGTTGACAAAAATCTTTTTCTCATCTCTAAAAAACTAGGTATCATTTCTTTCTTTTGGAGTTTTCATTTTATTCCTTCAAACTTCCCAAATCTTTCAAGGAATGCTAGACTAATTTATACATTTGAGGCCTTTCAGATGTTACTTTAGACCTACTTTAGACCTCTTACTTCAGACCCTAGAACAATTTTGTTTGACCAACTGGTCTCCTTTTTGCCCTTCCTAATTTCCTTTTGCAAAGATGTTTCTTACATGTTTACTAAGTAATATTTCAGTGAAAAATAGTTTTTCTTTGCTCCCCTTAGCAACTAAACTGTGTATCTAGAAAAGCAATTTGTTTTTAAGTAGATAGAAGTGATTTATAGAAGTTTTAATCAAATGTGTTTTCTGTGATCTTCGCTACATGTGTGCTCTATGCACTAGTCCGCTCATTCAAAAACACAGTAGTGGTAGAGATTTAATATAATACAGCCAGTGCAAGTATCTACTTTCCAGGCGGGGATAATTATTATCTTTGCAGTTACAGTAATGACCACTATTTTTAGTAAATGAGATATCTAAACATCTAGAAGGAAGGAAGTAAAAATGAAGACATAACCAACTAATATCTTGCTATTACGGTTTTGTTACTGGAATGTTTCTTGGTACTATTTAGCTTTGTTTTCTGACCATAAACCAATGAGACAACTCAGCCAAACCAAGAAAAACAGTATATTCAAAAATGAATTCAACAAAGGAACACATCTAGGGAAAAAGATGTTCTACAAGTGCCTGACTCAATTCCTTAAAGGCATCAAAATGTTTACACATGAGACAGTTCTTAAGGGCGCAACAAAACATAAAACCGTAATTTGGCCTCTGCAACACTCTGTAAAGCACACCCCTGTACAATATGAAGTTGTCAATTTGCAAAGACTATCCCAGAAAAGGAAAGAACAATAAGGAGCAAAGTGTAATGCATTTAAACACCAACCCAAACAAAAAAAACAGACAACATACCTGGCAACATGAGAAAAGGCATCCACAAGAACAGATTCAAATTCTCTAGTGAATTCAGGTCCTTTCCTTTTACTGTTTTGGATGACATCATTGGCTAAGTACAGAAAAGTAAGCTTTCTATTTGATTTGGCTGGAAAAAAGAAAAAAAAGAAAATTTAATTTACACCAAGGAAATTCTCAGTCCACAATTCTTCTGCCCTAAGCTACTCCTAGAGAATATTAAGACAAGCATCATCTACTTGAGATCAGGGCTCCTTTATGTTTGAAACAACAACTTAAATAACTTCTTGACATCACTAACAAAACATGTTTGAGAATACAATTTTAAAAAACAAAACAAGAGCAGGTCATCTTCATTTCTGTGATATTTTAACCATGGTAACTGACGGTAAAAATAAAGATAATCCAAAGAAAATTCCTAAAGGATAAGCAGTCAATATTCTCAAGAAGACATATTAAGACCAAGGTCTTCATTTATTTTACTGCAAAGATGAGCAATTTAAATTCACTATTAATTACCAAATACTCTAGAATGAAAGACTGAGCTAGGTTTCAGTTTTAAAATAGATTCTTGTAATTTAGGTTCCCACACTGAGAAGTTCTCTTTGAAGATTCCAATAACAATCATCAGTCAATGATATCAACTCTACAACCCAGAGAAATCTCTAGATGCACCAATAGATATTTATCTCAAATACAAATATATATTAATGCTACATTATTACTGTAAATTTAAAGATGTCTGAATTCTGGATATGCAAAATTATGGCTCCCACAAAAACCGTAATTCTTCTCTCTTATACATACTAAATGTAGTATTTCCTATTACTCTATATGGTATCATATATTAAACCATAAAAACCTCATGCACTTTGTCTGAGTTACAGTTGCTTGGGGGAACATTACTGAATTTCCTGGCTTCTATGCACATAACTTCTCAACCGTAAAGTTACATCACCATCATTTTTGGTCCCAGTTTTCTTTTAAAAGAAATAAATAAAAATATAATCAGACAGTCCAAAACACTAAATTTTCTCCAATGCTAAAATACCTGAAAAACTCAAGCAAGCCTTCTATCAACCTTTACATACCTGAAAAACTAGTCCTTACTCTATTCCTCTCAGAAACCAGTTGTTTCTTTTGAAATGCACACAGCATGTATAAATTTTGACACAGCAGGCATAAGATGTGACATTTTTAAAGGAGCTACAGAAGAATAACCCAAGTTAAAAACAAGATTTTTAAGAGCATGTAACAGTTTAAAATGACTTAAATTATTTGTAAAATTGAATATGGATACCCTGAGTTGTATTAACCTTCTGGTAAGAAGCTAGTTCGCAGGGCTAACTGACGATAATATCTAATCTTTAACTACTCTATTATCCAAAGCAGATCAAGTGTCAATAGTTACAATGTCTACCAGTGCTACAAAGGTATCATTATGACAAAGGCTTTTCTTTCTTTGAAGCAAACCTTGTTCTGGGATGTTGCAACAAGTAAAACTACCAAGTCTATATAACCCATGAGTTACGGGATTCAAAAGGACAACAGAACTTCAACAAAGCAAATCTGACTTAGCGAAGCTTTATAAATGCCACAAAATAAATGTTTAAAAACCCAGAATTCACTGTATAAAATGTCAATTTGGACAATTAAGACATGATACATTTTTCAGTACTGCAAATATGATAGCCAAGAGGCCGGAGTCAAAGTTTTCACTATTTACAATGCCAATTAAGTTTTTATCATCCTCAAACTTTGCAATGGGGATTTATTGAGGATCAAACGCTATCCCTCTACATCCAGCATCCTGAAGCCAAAGTCAGTATGTGTGTAAAAGTGGTATCACAAAGCCCTGAGCACTTGAACACATACACCCTTTCTCTACTCTAGTCCCAGGTGACAGCTCACTTGTTGAGACAGCTTTCCAATATGACAAAATAAATCCTTTTACCCTCTATCTATGCCTATTCCAAATGGGATGGAATAGTCGTTAGGCAAAATTTATACAACTAGTTGACCAAAAAATTTTACTTGTTTAGCTGGTTTTGACATCTAAGAAAGTTGGGGTGTGTGTGTGTGTGTGTGTTTGTGAGCCTATTTATCTGCATTCATGCCAACATATAAAAACATTACTAAAAAATATTCATCTAAGAGCATTTTACATCAAACTTCTCCATAAAGAAGGAAAGTTCTACCTAGAACAGAGCCCAAAGGGATAAATTAAGAATTATTCCTAGAAAGTGGAAAGACAATAACCCATCAAGAATAAAAGTAGTAGTTAAGCAAATAATAATAACTTCTTAAATCCTGTAAATATTTTGACGGCAACTCAAAGATAGTCTGTCAACATCTTAGGGAAAATGACTTAACCACAGATAGAAATGTCCACTTTTAAAGACACAGGGTGGGCCAGAATCTAGGGGGCTAGTCAATTTGAACAGAAGGCATAAAATCTTTTTCCACTTCATTGTGGAGGCATTCTCAATTCATGAAAGAAGCCTTGGTATTAAGAAGCTGTATCCTGAGGCTTGGAAGAGCATCCTCTACCTTAGCACTATCCAGTATGGTAGCTACTAGCCATATATGGCTACTGAACACTTGAATTGTAACTAGCATAATTATTTAAAATTTTAGTTCCTTGGGCTACTGGGTGGCTCAGTCAGTTAAGTGTCTGCTTTCAGCTCAGCTCATGATCTTCGGGTCCTGGGATCAAGCCCCACATTGGGCTTCCTGCCCCATGAGGAATCTACCTCTCCCCCTTTTTCTGCCCTCCCCCTCCCCTGAGTTCTCCCTCTCAAATAAATAAAATCTTTAAAAAATTTTTTTAAATTCCTTAGTCACATATTTCAAATGCTCAATAGCCACATGTGGCAAGTGGCTACCTTGTTGGGCATTATGGATATAAAACATTTTACAGAAAGTTGTATTAGGTCGTGCTGTTTAGATCCTCTGTTCAACCATGAAAATGAAGTTGGAGACAATCGAACTCCTAACCTATTTTTAAACTGTGTAACAGGCACCATGCTAAATGTTATGGGTGTTGAAAAGAAACAAGGAGACCTAGTTTCTCCCTCAAAACACAAACCTAGTGAAAAAGACAAAACTAGTAAGCATGAAATAAATGCTAAATTGGTATGGGATGGGGTGGGATACATTGACTAATTCTGATCAACATAAGTGCTATGGGTTTGGTTGGAGTCCAGATGATCGATCACCTTCACTTATTAAGGGGCACTGAGGCACTGGATACTTGAAAGTACAAATTTTGGCATCAGAGGGCTCTTGCTTATGCTCCAGCAATACGCCCCTAACAAAGCACTAATCTCTTCATATCTTTACCTTCTCATCTATAAAAGGGAGATAACAATGCTGGTCTCCTTAAAACAGAAGGTTCTATGAAATTAGGATCACATGAGATTAGGGTTAAAAGTGCTTCATAGATGAATGCACTCTCTAAATTGTTATTTTCCATAACTCAAGTAGGGTAGAAGGAGGAGAATTCGGGGGCTCCAGACTCTATTCTCCAACTGCCCGGAGGGGACCCCATCTCAGTACAGCATACAGCACATGTATTTGTGGGAAGGCGAGTCTCTGCGAGGCTAGAACTGGGTCGGTCTCCTGGAAGAATCAGGATCTTGGTGTCTGACAGCCTAATGCAATCTAGCCTCACCAGGTCTAAGGCACTGAAAACACCACTTAACCTACTCCATCTCACAGATAGTAGAAAACACATGTAAAGTTACTTCCTATGCTATCAAGGGCCTACTACACAGAGGCTAATCTAAGCTCCAAAATGGCTCTAAGCTTCATTTCCTCAGCTTCCTGGTATGGAATTATCAGGTTAACAGCTATAAAAGTGCCTATCCTGCCCCACCAGGCTACAAGCAACTTGAAGGCAAAGACCATGCCTTACATTGAGTCACCAGTAGTCCCGTTTCACCATTATTTATGAAATGCCTAAACTGTGCTGGACACCATGCTAGATGTTCATTTGGATTATCCTGTTTACTCCTTACCACAGCCAAGTTGTTTGAGCCTCAGTTTTCCTCATCTGCAAAGTTCCTACTCCAGAGAACTCTGAGAATTTAAAAAATGACAGTGTATGTAAAAATATCAGTACTGCACCGGGCACATAAGTAAAGGCACAGTAAATATCAGTCTTCATCACCTCCATGTCACAGGTAAGGAAACTGAGGGTCAGAGAGGCTAAGCCGCTGGGGTCAGTGAATAGCAGAATCAGGCTTAAATTCCAGGCAGATGGCCTCTGGAGCCAACGTGTTATCAGGCATCCAACCCGGTGCCTGGCACTGAACGGGCTGAGCTCGGGGTCCGTCTGTCAGATCCTGAGCAGGGCCTGGAATCAATGAAAGATGCACGAGCTTGAGAGGCAAAGTCTAGGCAGCTCGGCCCGAGGCGTCCACAATGGGGGTAACTGTACCCACTTCACAGATGTGTCCGAGGACCCAGTGTGAGGATATCCAGAAAGGTCTTGGCATGCTTGACCCGCACAGAATAAAGGCTCTGCAAGGGGCAGCTACCCTCGTCCTCGTCCTCGTCCTCTGGATGAGAAAACCAGAAGCACAGAGAGAGGAAGACCCTAGCCCAGTGTCATCCAGCTAGTAGGCGGCTGAGCCAGGGCTGCATCCGGGGGGGCAGTCTCACTCCAGTGCTCTGGTCCTCACTCCAAACGCTCAGCCAAGCCACGGGCACACAACAGCCTAGGGCCAGTGCCCTCTACGAGGCTGTCGAGATAAGAACAGTCCCAGGTGTCAGGAGTAGCCTGCGGGGGGGGGGGGGGGGGGGGTTGGACGAGCTCGCAGTCTGGGAGCCTCACGCAAGTACCCTGAACCTTCCTGGGCCTCAGTTTCCTTCTCTGAGAAATGGGGATAACACTGCCTGCGCCCCTCAGAGGCGCAGAGGCCCGGGCTTGGAAAGCAAGCAGCTGAGGGGAGCCTCGGGAGTGGGATGGGGGGAGGGCCCAGGGGGTGTTTACCTTTGCGGAGCTCTCGGTGCCACACAGAAACGATAGGTCCCGCGTGCTTGCGGTGGTGGATGAGCCACAGCGACAGGGTCTGCACGCTCTGCTGAGAGTTGCTCAGCTCCGAGAGCTTCTTCTCCAGCGCCGACTCGGAGAAGGAGGACATGGTGGCGGCGGCGGGGCCCTGCAGGGAGCGGCCTGGGCCGCCCAGTGCGGCGGGAGGAGCGACCGCACGAGGCCCGGGCCTCACCTGACCGCCTGCGGGGCTCTTTACTGACTGACTGACGGCCAGGGGGCGAGGAGGGGGAGGGGATGGGTCTCCGCAGTAACAGCCGCCCGCGCCGCCGCCACAAGATGGCCACCGACCTCTCACCCCGCCGCGAGCAGGGTCAAAGGGCAAGGGCCGGAGTAGCTGGGCACCGGGAGGTGTCAGAGCTACAGAAAAACGCCCCTCCAGTGGCGGCGGCCTCCCCGAACCTCGCTCAGGGCACTTCGAAAGCGACAGACGGGCAAAGAAGCGCAGTCCGGCGGCCTCCGGAAGGCGCTTTGACCGCTCCCGCCCGCACGCAGGCGCAGGGAGTCTCGCCGGAACCCTTTCTCCCGCTCCCGCAGAACCTTTCTGGCGCTCTGTGGCGCGCTAGTTACACGTCACTTCCGGCGGGGCGAAGGAGGCGGGAGAGTGAGGGAAAGGCTGGAAGACGAGGTAAGGGAAGAGTGGCGGGAGCAAGAGGGAACCCAGCAACCGGGAAGCCGTAGAGGGAGATCCGGTAGAGACACTCATGTCGAGGGATCAGGAATGGGTACGGGGCGGGGGGGCGCTTTCTCCCTCGTCTGGCAGGCCCCAGGCCGCAGTCTTCTCCGTACCCGTCCTGCTCTCCGCCCCCCCACCCCCAGCTTCCTTTTGGTTGTGCCAAGCCACCCACGTGCACTTTTCACGCCTTGGCTCTTGCTGTTCTTTCTCCAAAGGTGACCCCCCGCCCCCCGCCTTCTCATCTGGTGTGCCCGCACTCGATCTCCAGGACCACCCTTTAATGTCCAGTTCTGAGCTTTACTCTGACAGCACTGCCATAAAACACACCTTTGTGCTCTTAATTTAGTTGCTTCTTTGAGGAAATTGCGTGCTGCCCTTGTGCTGCCCTTGCCCTCTGGGGGGTCCATTTGACCGTTTCTCAAATTTAAGCAGTATGTTAACCTTTTTGAGAGTGGGGGCAGGGAGGTCATTGGTTCCATTGATCTCCTTTAAAACGCTGTTTGAGACTATCCTCTTGACGTATTTTTAAAACGTTTTAAATTCCAACGATCAAATCAGTAGAGAAATTTGTCCTTCCAGCTGCTGTGGGGTTGGTGGTAGGGAGTTAGGTTGTTGTACACATAACAGAGTTTTAAAAGATCCTGGTTATCGTGGAACTTACCAGTTATGGGGAAACCCTAGTTAAGAGACATTCTTCTAGTTGACTGTTTTTGCTCTCACTGCACCATATTGTAGCTCTTTGTTTAGCTCTTTCACTCCTCTTCCAGACTAGAATCATCGTAATCATATTTGTAGCCAACATAGTGAGCAATTGCTATGAGATTAGATGCTGTTTTCACACAGTAACACATTTAATCCTCACGACAGAGCTATATAAGGTAGTTATTGTGTTATTCTCATTTGGCAAATTAGGAAACAAGACAGGTTAGGCGACCTACCCAAGATCACATAACTAAGATTAGAGGGAAAGGACTGCATCTTTTTTAGTTTTCTCATCCTGCCACCTTATTCAGAGCTGATTGGGTGAATTAATATAAAAAAGGCAAATGCCCTAAAATTACACAGTCAAAATGTAGTTATAATTGTAACCTAGGGCCCCCGAGTCCAAATCTGGACCATGTTTCTATATTAAGCAGCACTATCACATACTGAATGAACACTTACACCAAATCACTTTGTATTAAGCACATTACATATTTTGTTTTACTTAATCCTTAACAACATTTCTGTGGGATGTGGATTATTATCACTATTTGAAAGATGAGAAAACATAAAACATAGTTGAGTAATCTGTCCAGTATCACTTGGACATAGAAAATGACAGAGCTAGGAGTCACATCAAGGTTATATGATGTCTAATCCCAAAGTCTTCACTCCTGAGCCAGTGATTCATTTTTTCGGCAAATAATTTTTGAACACCTGTGTCTCAAGCACTATTTTAAGCAAAACCAATCTACGTCCCCGGAAGCAGACCTTCTGCAAGAGAAGATAGATTTAATAAATATGCAGGTATAAAACAAGTCAGAAAATGGTATCTACCTTGAATAAAAATCAAGAAGGGTAAGGAGGATGAAGAATGCATTTGTGGGAGGGTAGGAGTGTATTATATATACTGATCAAAAAAGGCCTCCCTGATAGGGTGACATTCGGTCAGAGTCCTGAAAGAAATGAGAGAACAAGCCATATCCTGTATGGTGGAATGTTGTTCCAGGCAGAAGGAAAACCAAGTGCGATTGTCAGACCATTGTTGGCATTTTTGAGGAACAGCAGGACAGATGGTAAGGCTGGAGTGATGTGAACCAGAATGCTGGAAATGAGCTCAGAAAAGTAGCCAGGGACCACATGACATGGACCATATCATGTAGGGACCTGTAAGCAGTAGGAAGGATTTTAGATAATACTCAGAATGAAATAAGAGTTCACCGAATGCTTTTTGAGCAAAAGAGAACCATCGTGGCTGTTAAGCAGAGAACAGCAAGACTGCAAGGATGGAAGCAGGAAGAGCAGTTCAGCAGCTGTTGTCATAACCCAGGTGAAAGGATGACTCAGAACAGGGTGGAGGTGGTGAGAGATGGTCAGATTCTGGGGATAGGAATCCGGGGATTCTGTCTTTTAGAGGAAGAACAGGATTTGCTGACAAATTATATATGAGGTATAGAACAAAGATGAGTCTATATGGCCCCAAAGGTTTTAGCCCAAGCAACCATAAAAATGAGAGTTTGCATTTATTGAATTATAGAAAGAGCTGATCTGGGGAGCAAAAGCAGGAGTTTAGCTTTGTACATATCCACGTGGAAATGCCTATCCAGATAGAGGTGTCTCATAGGCAGTTGGATTTATGTATGGGTCTAGAGTTCAAGGGAGAGATCTGATGGAGATATAAGTATGGGAGTCATAGGGAGAATAGGACCAGAAAGAAGAGAAGTTCAATGACTGAGTCCTCAAACACTTCAGCATTTAGAAGCCTGAAAGATAAGATGATAGAATCATGTGATTTTTCCTTAGCCCGTTAATACGTAATTACACTGATTGATTTTCAGATATTGAGTCAGCCTTCCATCCCTAGCATACACCCTACTTTGTTATGGTGTGTAATTCTTTTTACATGCAAAGTATATCTAATAATATTTTATTTAGGATTTTTTGCATCTATGTTCATGAAGGAAATTGGTCTGCAGTTTTTTGATTTATGTATTTGTTGGGTTTCAGGATCAGGGTAAAATAGGTTGGAAAATTTTCCTCCTTTTTCTAGAATGGTGTGGAATTGGTGTTAATTCCTTAAACGGTTGGTAGAAATTCCCAGTGAAACCATCTGGGCCTCTGGATTTGTTTTCTTTTTCTTTTTGAGTTTTTAAATGGCAAAACGTTATAAGGTTGGTCAAATAATCTATTTCATATTGGGTGAGCTGTAGTATTTTTTGATTATTTCATTTAAGTTGTCGAATATGTGTGTGAAGTTTTTGTGATATTCCTGTATTATCCTTTGATATCTGTCTGTCTTTCCCTCTTTCAGTCTTGCTAGAAGTTTGTTGATTTTATTGATCTTTTCAAAAAACCAGTTCTTTGTTTCATTGATTTTTCTCTATTTTCAATTTCATTGATTTCTGTTCTCTTTATTATTTCCTTCTTTCTGCGTGCTTTGGTTTTATTTTGCTCCTCCTTTTCCAGGTTCTTAAGGTGGGAGTTTAGATTATTGATTTGAGACCTTTCCCCTTTTTTTTTTTTCTTTCCCCTTTTTTAATGTATGTATTAACTACAATAAATTTCTCTCGCAAAAAAAAAAAAAAAATTACCCTCTCAGCATGACTGGAGTTGTGTCCCACAAATTTTGATACATTGTATTTTTACTAAATTTCATTCGTTTAAGATCCCTGGGTGGCCGAGTGGTTTGGCGCCTGCCTTTGGCCCAGGGCATGGTCCTGGGGTCCCAGGATCGAGTCCCACGTTGGGCTTCTGTGTGGAGCCTGCTTCTCCCTCTGCCTGTGTCTCTGCCTCTCTCTCTCTTCTCTGTCTCTCGTGAATAAATAAATCTTTTTTAAAAAATTTAATTTGTTTCTATGTATCTTTTAGAATTTCCCTTGAGATTTCCTCTTTGATCCATGGATTATTGAGAAATATGTTGCTTAGTTTCCCAGTGTTTAGAGATTTTCCTCCTTTCTCTCTGTTACAGAGATTTCTAGTTTGATTCTATCATAGTTGGGGGACATACTATATTCTCTGTGTCATGATGCAGGATGTGATTTGTCTTGATATATGCTCTGTGGGCACTTGAAAGGGTTGCCTGTTGTAGGTTGGAGTATTCTTTAAATGTTAATTAGATCCTGTAGGTAGATGTGTTGTTGAGTTCTTCTGTTATCCTTGCTGATTTTCTACCAATTTTGTCAATTGTTGACCGTAGAATGTTGAAGTCACCACCTGTACTTGGGGTGACCACCTATACTTTCAGTTTTAATGCATTTTTGCTTCACATATTTTGTGGTTGTTTTGTATTTAGGATTTGTGTTTTGACATAATTCTTTTAGTATTGCTGTGTCTTCTTGATGGGTTGACCCTTTAATGATTATAGAATGTCCCTCTTTCTCAGGTCATTTTCTTTGCTCTGAAGTCTACCTGATGTTAATATAGCCACTCTTGCTTGCCTTTGATTAATGTTTGCATATCTTTCTGTGTGTGCTTTTACTTTCAACCTACCTATGTCATATTTGAAGTGAGTTTCTTGTGGAGAGCATAGAGTCAGGTCATATTTTGTAATCTACTTTGATAATATCTGTTTTTTCATTGGTATATTGGTATATTGGTATATTTAATATGGCTATTGATATGTTATAGCATAATCTTCCATTTTATTTTTTGTTTTCTGTTTGTTCTGTTTTTGTTTCTCTAGTTTTTTTTTTCCAGCTTTCTTATAGGTTACTTGAATATTTCTTTTTTTTAATATTTTTTAAAATTTATTTATTTATTTATTTACTTACTTATTTATTTATGACAGTCACAGAGAGAGAGAGAGAGAGAGAGAGAGGCAGAGACACAGGCAGAGGGAGAAGTAGGCTCCATGCAGAGAGTCCGATGTGGGACTCGATCCTGGGACTCCAGGATCACACCCTGAGTCAAAGGCAGACATGCTTAACTCCTTAGCCACCCAGGTGTCCCTTTGGAACCATTATTAATGGTTCTTCTAGGTATTACGTTATTTGTATGTAACTTATCTTTACCACTACTAGTAAAGTATAGGAACCTTACTTCCCTTTATGTTTCCTTATCCTCTCCCACTTATAATTGTCATAAATATTTCCTCTACATACACATTTAGATCCAAATCAGACAGTGATATAATTTTTGCTTCAACTGTTAAACACAATTTAGAAAACTCAAAAGAATAGGGAAAGCCTATTATATTTATATGTATCTTCACTTACTGTGTTCTTTCTTCCTCCTTGACATTTCAATATTCCTTTTTCTGATGTGTCCTTTCTGTTTAAAGGATTTCCTTCAGCCATGTTTTTAGAGCAGGCCTGCTGGTGATAAAGTCTCTTAGTTCTCCTTTATCTGAAAATGACTTAATTTCCACTTCATTTCTGATGGACATTTTGCTGGGTATAGAATTCTGTCTTAACAGTTCTCCCCTCCCCCCCCCAAAGTTACTGTGCCACTTTCTTCTGGCATACATGGTTTGTGATGATAAATCCATTGTCATTTGAATTGTTTTTTTCCCTAAAAGCAAGGTATCATTTTTCTCTGGCTGTTTTCAAGATTTTTTTGTCGTTTGTTTTCTGCAGTTTAATTATGATGTGATAATTAAATAATTATCTGAAATTATATTGGTATAAATTGGTAATTGGTGTAAATTTCT
This sequence comes from Canis aureus, assembly GCF_053574225.1. Classification (NCBI taxonomy): domain Eukaryota; kingdom Metazoa; phylum Chordata; class Mammalia; order Carnivora; family Canidae; genus Canis; species Canis aureus. Next base: position 32,063,611 of record NC_135636.1, on the reverse strand, counting down.
TTGGGTTTATTTTGTTTGGGTTCACTAAGCTTCTTGAATGTATACATTTATGTTTCTTGCTAAATTTGGCCAGTTTTCAGCCATTATTTATTTTGAGTACTTTTTCAAACTTACCCTTTTTCTCCTCTTCTTCTGGAACTCTTAGATCTTTTGTTACAGTCCTGTGGGTCCCTAAAGCTCGGTTCAGTCTTATTTTCTTTCAGTTCAGATTAGGTAGTTTCTAACTACCTAATTAAATTTTGCAGCTCATAGATTCTTTCCTGCGTCTTCTCCATTCTACTCTTAATCTCAACTACTGATCTTTTTATTATGGAATTTTTCAGTTCTAAAATTTCCATGTATTTTTTCTTTATATCTCCTATTTCTTTGCTGAGGCTTTCTGTTCTTTCATTTGCTTCAAGCAAGTTCATAATTGCTTCTTGAAGCATTTTAATTATGGCTGCTTTAGTAACTTTGTCGAATAATTTCTCACATCTCTGTCATCTCAGTGTTTGATGTATTGATTGTCTTCTTTCAGTTTGAGATCTTTCTGGTTCTTGGTATGATGAATGATTTTTGATTGGACATTTTTGCATTATGTTCTGATACTCTGGATCCTATTTAAGTCTTCTGTTTTAGCTGGCTTTCTCTGATGCCACTCTGGCAGGGGAACCAAGCACAATACAGAAGTCCAGAGTCCTCTCTCAGCCTCCTTTGACACCCAAAGGGAAGAGCTCCTCATTACTTCCTAGGAGAAGTGAGACTTCTAGCTCCCCACTTAGTATCCATTGCACTTCACTGGGGGTGGCCTCATTATTACAGGACAGTAGCCAAAGTCCTACTGTCCACTAGGCCTCCTCTGACACTGCCCTGCTGGTGAGGGAAAGGAACATATGTTCTTGATGTACACCCTTTTCTAAGTTAAGAATTGCTTTTCTAAAATGTATTGCCTACCAAAAATCTTGTCTAGTAGAAGCTTTAGATACATAGTATTAGTGTAATACAAGGCACAATTTCACAACTACTCTATAGAGGACAGCTAGAAAGGAAATGAGCCTAAAGTAGTTTCAGGAAGGATTTATGGAAAGTCTCCTTGATTCCCCTCCTCCACTTTCTATTTTGTATACTCCTCTCTTGCAGGGCTAAGTCCCTCCAGTTAACTTTGTAACTCCTTTTCCTTGTCAAGAACTTAGCACAGTACATGGCACATAGTATATGCGAAGGAAACATTTCTAGGCAGAAAGAAAGATGAGTAGGAAGGTACAAAGTTTCAGATATACTAGAGGTTTAATGTTTATCCAGCTTATTTTACTCATTTATTAAACAAACAGTGGAAACTGTTTGGCAGATACTGTGAAAAATCACAAGTGAAGCTGCAACACTAAAAAAGTATACTGTTTGGTTGGAGAGGTGTACAAATAAACCAGTCAGTTTCACCCAGGGCAGTAGTCCTCCAGCGTACTCTGCACACTACTGCCAGATGGATACTGAGCAAGTACTTTGATCACCTGGTTCTCATTCTTCAGAAGACAGAGTTTGTGTAGAATGTATACCAGGCCTGGCTGGTCATCACACTGACCTTGCAAACTTTTAAAATAGATTCATAAGCATACCTACCATCCCCCCCCACCCCAAAGTAGGTTTTGATTCAGTAGCTCTGGTGTGGGGCCCTGGAATCTGTGCTTACGTTGTTCCCCTTAGATTCTAATAAACAGACTGGAGGAACCTCTGGTATGGTGGAAAGTGTGCACACAGCCTTTGAAGTCACATAGGCTTCAGGTGAATTCCAGGTCTAGCATTGCTTGCTGCGTGACCATGGGCATCACTTAACCTCTCTGAGCCTTGTGTTACTCAGCTGATGGATGAGGAATTTTTATGACATAAAATACCTAGTACATGCCTGGCATTTGGTGAGGTTTTCTCCAACAAATATTAATTCTCTTCCTTCTGTTCGAGAACCTGTTTTGACAATTCTTATGTTGGAACTCTTGTTTTTGGAATCTGAACCCAGTCTTTTTATCCATATGCTGGTTATTCAAAGTTAGGACTTTTGGAGAAAAATCTTATCTACCAAATTTATGTTATGTTGAAGAAAATTGAAATTCATGGAAATCACACAGCTAGATGTAGAGCCAGGACTTCAATCCAGTTAGCCAGATTTGTGTTCTTATTCTCTCCCTGTCTTGGAAACAGCCTAAAAGTGGCCTAGCCAAAATCTAGAGCTATGATTCCCGCTTAAGAATTAATGTAACAAGACCCTATCATAAAGGATGATGTCACCTACCCATAGGAATTACCCCAAGAGAAGAAGAGTATGGAAGTTTTTACCCAGATCCAATTCAGGCATAGCTGATAATAAAGCTCTAGCAATGAAAGAACCAGAATATGGCTGTTGACTCAACAAGCATTTATTGAATGCCTGCTGTGTGCCAGAAGCAATAAACAAACCTGTCAATTATCACTCTCCTAGAGCCTATATTCTAGTGAGAGGAGAGAGACAATAAACAAATAAATAGGTAGGTAATCTGGTTTGATGGATGGTGCTAAGTGCTATGGAGAAAAACTCTGAAGTCAGGGAAAGGAGATAGGGAGTGCCAGGGAGAGGAAGAGTGAGGATGGATTGCAGTTTTAAATAGGAGTGATCAGAGAAGGCTCACTCAGTGTTTATGTTTGAGCAAAGGCCTAAAAGATGAATATATGGTGGAACAGCAAGTGCAAAGGCTCAGGTAGTCAGAATGTCAGTCCTTGGTGAAGTGTGGCTTACTTGCTGTGATGGCATCTCTGTCTTGCTTCTGCATTTATTAGATGCTTTGACTTTTCTTCCTTCTTGCTTTTGCTTGTAACAGGTGTTTTACCTTGAGCAGCCTTCCTTCACGGTCCCAAACGTAATTCCTGAATTCCAGCACAAATCCTCCTCCCTCCACGAACACTGCACAGTTGATGTTCATTCTCTTTCCAGTTGTCCTTTGGACTTCTTTCTTTTTCTCCCCTTTTCACTTCTTGATTGTATGATACAGTAAGTGCCTTGTGATCTACCATCTTATCCTTTAAGTGTCTGTAAGGTATAGTACCTTATCCTGTGCCTGTTGTCCCATTTGTCTTCACCACCTGTATGCCATGGCCCAGGGATGGTCCCTAGCCTATCCTTGTGACAAGGCAGAGAGAGGAGGGGAGGATGGGGAGAGAAGGGGCTATGGGGGAAATGGGCTCAGCCATGCACTATGGTTACAGTTCTCTTCCCTTGCCACTCCAGTGACTGCTTCCCATGCACAGTGTGGGTATGCTGAACTAGGAAGGGTGTAGTTGACCATCAGCAATCGGGAACTGGTTATTCAAGCTTATGTTTATTCAGTCACTGACTGCCACAGTTGAACTCTGGGCAGTTTTCTCTACTCAGCCAGATAATCCACTCTTTCTGAATGCCTCATCCCAGTGGGCCAGAACACCCTGGTGCTGTCAGTTACAGAAACATCAAACTTTGCAGCACCACTTTAAATAATCAGGGTTGCATTTTATAGGAATAGAAGCTAGGACTCCTAAGTCTCTAAACCTCTAAACAATTCCTTCTGTAATTGACATATTGTCACACAAATGTGATTTCATGGCCATCCCATAAAGGTATATGATTGCCTTTTATAGTCATTTCAAAGTAGCAATTTGGTATACTCTCTTCCTTACAAAAAGCTAGTTTATATATTTCTGAGTCTATAACCTGTTCTTTTGAAGATGTCCAATTGTGGTAAATCTTTATCTGTGTAATACTCCATTTAGAGAATATACCACAATTTATCCATTTTACTGGAGGTGGGCATTCAATAATTTTCAGGGGCAATTGTGTATAGTGTATTCTTGACACACCTTTTGATATATTTATATATGCATTTCTTTTTTTTTTTTAATTTTTATTTACTTATGATAGTCACAGAGAGAGAAAGAGAGAGAGGCAGAGACATAGGCAGAGGGAGAAGCAGGCTCCATGCACCGGAAGCCCGATGTGGGATTCGATCCCGGGTCTCCAGGATCGCGCCCTGGGCCAAAGGCAGGCGCCAAACCGCTGCGCCACCCAGGGATCCCTATATATGCATTTCTGTTGAGCATTTATCAAAGAGTGAAATTACTGGGTAATAGACCATGCATATGTTCACCTTTAAAATAATAGATACTGCCAAAGAGTTTTCCAAATTAGTTGTACCAATTTACACTCCTACCAGCACTGAATGAGAGTTCTAGTTGCTTCATTTCCTTGCTAACACCTAGTATTTTCATTGTCTTTTTTCTCCCTTTTTTTTCAGCTTAGCCCTTCTGGTGGGTGTATAACAGTATTTTATTGAAGTTTTAAATTGCATTTTCCTGACTAATGATGTTTAGTGTCTTTTTTCATATGTTGATTAGCCATTTGGAAATCTCCTTTTTTGATATGTCTGTTCAAGTCCTTTTCTATGTTTTTTGCTGGGTTGTCTTCTTCCTAATGATTTATGAAAAATCTTTTATTATCAATATGAGTATTTTGTCAGACATATAGCAAACATCTTTCCTTCCTTTATGGATTGTCTTTTCACTCTCTTAATGATGTCTTTTGATGAACAGAAGTTCTTAACTCAAATGTAATCCAGTTTATCCTTTTTTTTAAAATATAGTTAGCCCTTTTCTGTATCCTGTTTAAGAAATCTTTGCCTACCCCAAGATCACAAAGATGCTGTTCTCTGTTTTCTTACATTTTCTTTACATTTCACATTTAAATCCAATGTCAGATGGAATCAAGACATATATATTTTTCCATAAGGGGATAGCCAAGTGACACGGCACCTTCCATTAAAAAGACTGTTCTTTCCACCAGGTCATTTCAGCATTGCCTTTGTGAGGTATATGGATTTGTTGCATATGAAGGGTCTATTCTGTTTGTCATTCTTTATGCTAATAACACACTGACTTTACTTGTTGTACCTGTATAGTAAATCTTGAAATCAGATAGCGTAAGAACTTCTACTACCATAATTTACCAATCTAATTCCTCTTCCTTAAGATTGTCTTTGCTATTCTAGGCACTTTGCATTCCCATATCAACTTTAGAGTCATTTTGTTACTTTCTACAAAAATCCCATTGGGATTTTTTTTTTTAAGACTTTTTATTTATTTATTCATGACAGACACAGAGAGAGAGGCAGAAACACAGGCAGAGAGAGGAGCAGGCTCCATGACAGGAGCTTGATGTAGGACTCGATCCCGGGACTCCAGGATCACGCCCAGGACCAAAGGCAGGCGCTCAACCGCTAAGCCACCCAGGTGTTCCCTCCGTTGGGATTTTGATGACTATACCAGTGGTTCTCATCCAAGGGCCATTTTTGCCCTCCATGGGGCATTTGGCAGTGTCTGGAGACATTTTTGGTTGTCACACCTGGAGGAATGCTACTGGCATCTGGGGGACAGAGGCCAAAGATGCTAATAAATATCTTACAATGCATAGGACAGCCTTCCACTAACAAATAATTATCAAACTCAAGATGTCAATGGTGCCACTGTTGAGAAAGTCTGTGTTAATGTAATCATTGTTTCAGTGAGCCTTCTATCTGTCTACCATTCTATTATTTATTTTCTGTTTGACTCACAGGTTTTGCTTCTCATTTTCTCATTTTTTACCTGTATTTGGATAAATCCAAAAATATGTATTCCATTTTTCCACTGTCTGAATTTACTAAGTATACTTCTTTTATAATTCTTTTGGCACTTTACTCTACAAATTTCAACATGTATTCTTGATATGTTAGTCTAATATAATCATACCACCTCCTGATACTGCGAGATTCTTCGTATACATAACTCCTTTTACATCCCTTCCCATGCACCTTTTTTTAATAATAAATTTATGTTTTATTGGTGTTTAATTTGCCAACATACAGAATAACACCCAGTGCTCATCCCATCAAGTGCCCCCCTCAGTGCCCGTCACCCATTCACCCCCACCCCCCGCCCTCCTCCCCTTCCACCACCCCTAGTTCGTTTTCCAGAGTTAGGAGTCTTCCATGTTCTGTCTCCCTTTCTGATATTTCCTACCCATTTCTTCTCCCTTCCCGTCTATTTCCTTTCACTATTATGTTCCCCAAATGAATGAGACCATAAAATGTTTGTCCTTCTCTGATTGACTTATTTCACTCAGCATAATACCCTCCAGTTCCATCCACGTTGAAGCAAATTGTGGGTATTTGTCATTTCTTTTGTGCATTATCTTGCATTTTGGTTTTAGATCTATACTTAAACTGCAAAAGATAGAATTATTGTTTTGTACAGTTAGTATTAATTTATATCAGTATATTCCATTGTTCTTCATTACCTCCAACATAGCCATGCTTCTATCTAGGTTCATTTTCTCCCCTTATTTTTTCCCATTACCTAATGTCAATGAGTTCACTTAGTTTTTAATCCATAAACCATCTCTTATTTCACCTTCAGGTTTGAAAGCTGGTTTCGTAGGGTATAAAATGCAAGCCTGGTAGTTATTTCTTCTTAGCTTTTTTCTTTTTAGGATTTTATTTATTTATTTATAGAGACAGAGAGAGAGAGAGAGGCAGAGACAGAGGCAGAAGCAGGCTCCGTGCAGGGAGCCCGACGTGGGACTCGATTCCGGGTCTCCAGGATCACATCCTGGACTGAAGGCAGCACGAACCCACTGAGCCACCCGGACTGCCCTCCTCTTAGCTCTTTAAAGATGTCCTTCTACTGTCTTCTGGGTTTCATCATTTCTGTGGAGAAGGACCTGTCAGTCTTTCTGCTCCATTACTTTTAAGATTTTTCTCTTTAGTTGTAGTTTACAGCAGTTTGACTGTGATATGTCTGTGTGTGTTTTTCTCTCTACCGCCAACCTGGATTTACTGAGTTTCTTGAATCGGAGGAGTTGATCTCTTTCTTGTATTTGGACATTTCTCAGTCGTTTATTTTCCAGAAGCCATGTATTTTGAGATGTCTGAAAACTGCAGGTTTGTCCCTCCCTCAGCCCCACATAACCACATTTTTAAACCATTGTGGTTTCTCTTGCCTCAGTGATGGCCCTCGGCCTGGGCCATGCTGTACTCCTGAGCTAATGTCCAGAGTGGGCAAAAAAAAAAAAAGCCAAAAGAAACAGCTATTGACTGTGGGCTCACTGAACATTCAACCCTAGCTAGAGTACTCGCCCACATAGTCCTCATCGCTTCCACAACTACTTATGCTTTAAGAAATTATCTTCGTAATTTATCTGGCTTTTTCTAGTTGTTAGGAGTATTAGCCTGCCAATACCCTACCGTATCCAACTTCAAAGCAGAATAGGCACCATGTTGTTTCTGAGTGCTTGTCATGTGCCAGATGTGCTTCTAGGTTCAAGGCGTAGGATGGCCCAGTCTAAAGTAGCTAGGACAGATGGATACAAAACAATACGGTGTATGAAGTACCGTGGTAGTAGTGTGCACAGTGGTGAATGTGAAACAGGACAAAGCAGTTGAATGTGAAGGAGCACCACCTGTTTGGGAAATTGCACGTTTTGTCATTTCACATGGCTGCAGTTTCAGGTGGGATGGGTGAAGCCCTGTGAGCTGAGATTACTGAAATAGGCAGGAGCCTGATGGCGAAGGGCCTTGTGTGGTGGGCCCTCGTGAATAGGTGGACTAGGGAGTGCAGTTGGAGAATTTTAAACAGAGAAGAGTGATCAGATTTTTTGTTTCGGGAAGATTACTTATATGGCAGTGTAAAATGTGGATCCAAGAAGGGTAACCACGTGAGGCCAGGGGCCATCGAGGAAACAGTTACGGTCAGTCCAACTTTAAATGGATGGTTATCACCAACAGATTTGAAAGATGTTGAAGGGGTAGAATTGATGAAATTTAAGAGAATGGTGGAATTAAAAGGGAGGTAGAAGAAAGAGAGGCTAAGCTTTTAGCCCAGGTAAGGGCCATAAATCACCAAGGGAGGCACGGAAGAGTGATCAGAGTTCAGTTCTGGATATATTGTGTGTTCCCACTTCAATAGCCCTATTGCCGTTTGTGTCATATAATCTGAGAGCATAGTTCCAGGGGGTGCAGGATGTCTGTTTGAAACCCTTGAGATGGATAAGAGAGATGTAGAGCCCCAGACCATTGCCTTCACTCCAGCTTCAACCAGACCCTCTGATTTTATCTACCTCGTGTGCTGGGCTTCCACTTAAACATTTTACTGGAAATAAGTTTTCCACGCTAGAAGAAAAAAAAGGTACTGTTTCCTTCCTCATTCATCTTCCCGATTTATCTTATTTCGAGTTGTTCATTTGAATGGAATCCTTTCTCAAGTATCTTCCTCGAGAGTGTGTGTGTGAGTAATGCCCTCTCTGAATCCTTGCTCATGTTCTTGCAGTCTGACTGGTGACTGTCTTGGCCACATGTAGGATTTGGGGGCCACAGTCCTTTATTTGCAGTCCATTGTCCTCTGGTGTCCATGATTGCAGATGAGAAAACTAGAGCCAGTCTTTTAAGTTATTTGTTTGTTTCTCCTGAAAGCATGTATGATTTTCCACTGTCTCTTTTAGCATACAGGAATTTTACCAGAATGTGACTAGGAGTGTGTCCTTCTGTCTTTTCAGTCTCCAGATGAATCTTTCTGCAACTCAGGGAAATGTTTCAGTTGTTTATTTGTTCTGGCTCCTCCATCTGGCCCTTTGTCTCCTTCCAGAATTCCCAGCTATTTACATGTTGGTTCTCCAAATCTCACGAGTTCCATCTCTTTGCATTTCTGCTCTGAGTTTTAAAGTAGCTCTACTTGATCTTCCAAACCACTGACTGGATCTCAGTAATTAACCATCCTTTTTTTTTTTTTTTTTTTTTTTAATCCCGTCAATTGAGCTTTTTTGGTGTGGAAAATGATGCCCTTAAAATTCTAAAAGGGGGGTGCCTGAGTGGCTTGGTTGGTTAAGCGTCTGCCTTCAGCTCAGGTCATGATCTCAGGGTCCTGGGATCGAGCCCTGTGTGGGGCTCCCTGCTCAGTGTGGCATCTGCTTCTCCCTCTGTCTCCTCCCTCCAGCTTATGCTCTTGCTCTCTCTCTCTCTCTCTTCGCCCTAAGTAAAGAAATAAAATCTAAAAATAAAATTCTGAAAGAGATATCATTTGCCGTGTGATCAAACTTTTTTATTGCTCTTTTTATTTTTCATATTCTTATCTGTCTCTTATCTGTCTCCCTTAGTGGTTCTGTTAATCTCAGACTTACCACCTCAGAGAGTGCTCTGCTTGCTTTTCCTGCCTTTGACTGCTGGGTCCCATTCAGTGGTTTTCTTCTCCTGTTGTTCCAACTATAGTACCTTGGGCAGGGGACGGCACAGCAGCCTCTGGTGATCTGTTTGTGAGCCGGTGCCAGTGGGATGGCAATAATCCCTGGCTGAGCCTTCTGGTGTCAATAGCCTGAAATAGGGCAGAGTTGAGTTTCTGCCCTTCCTTAGCTTCTTGGGGAGGGGGGGTGTCACAGAGACCAAGAGATATCCCCCCAACAAGCCTCACAGTGACCAATACTGCCCTTCCTTGCAGGAGACCATGGGGCCCTGTGGAGCAAACTCTCTCCAGGGTTTTAGAGCCTGGCCATTGCCCTGGAGCCCTCTCCTGACCCAGGAGGAAAATCCAGCACTGGTTTTCTCTCTGGGCTAAGCAGGTCTTGTCCACATTCACCAGGCACACTTGCCTGCCAGCCCTGTGGTCCGTGGGGCTCAGGAGGGTTCATTGGATTGGGGACAGGGAGAGGCATCATCTGTTCAGAAGCTCCCGCAAGTTGAGCCAAAAGAGAGATTGGGAGAGAGAGACAGACCTACAGACCCCACCAGACTAGATGATCTCTAACTTCCCTCCAGTGTCAACATTTTACAGTTATATGCATTTATGGTCTCCAGCTCAGTCCTCAGTACCCTTGGGCCACACTTTTATGTCTTCCCAGCATGCTTTGCTTCCCCAAAGGGAGTATTTGAAACTTTTATTTCTCTCCTCAAGCCCTCTGTTTACCCCACCACCCCCTTCTTTTCACTGTCAGCCATGACTTTGAACTTCTCACAGAGAAAAAAGACTCTCTGGTATTAAGTTGTTCAGTTCCTTAGCTCACCTATAAACCTGTCTCCTTTCACTGCCTGCCTGCTTTCCGTTTTTCCGTCCTGCTGGATTCTCTTCACTCATGATGCCTGTGATAGCGTGCGCTCCTGATTTCCCCATTTCTCTGGCTACTGCCTTCTGTATTGTTCTGCTCTCTGTCTCACCCAGCTCAGGCTATTCTCCCATGTCACTGGCTGCCAAGGAGTGGGGGTGGGGGTGGGGAGGGTCTTCTGAGCACATCAGGTTGATCCTATCAACTCCTGCTTGAAACCTCTCCATGGCAAGAACAGACAAAACTAATCCATGGCGATAGAAGTCAAAATAGAGGTTACCACTGGGCAGGGAAAATAGGAATTGACTGCAAAAGAGCTTGAGGGAGCCTTCTAGAGTGCTGGAAACATTCTCTGTCTTGTTTTAGGTGGTGGTCACATAGATCTCTACATCACAAAAATCCACTGAGCTGCACATTAAGACTAGTGCATTTTACTCTATGATGTTATACGTCAACTTGACAAAGATAAAACTTTCAGTGACTCTCCATTACTACCACAGGTTAAGAGCCAAACTCCTTAATCTAGCCCATGACACCTATTATTCTTCCCACAAGTCTGGCTCAAGCATTTTCTTCCTGAGAAACCTACCCTGGCTTACCCAGGCTCCTGATGCATAGGTCTTCCACACTCGCTTAGGACCGTGAGCCCAGGCTCATCCCATTTCTTAGCAGACTGTGTTGTAACTGTCCATCTGTTTCCCTCACTGGCCTGGGGAATGAAGAGCAGCCACCTCTCTTCATTGCTTCCCTAATGCCTTGTGTGGTGGCTGGCACGTAGGCCCCCACTAAATGTCCATTGATTGATTAAATGGAAGTTCACGCGCAGCCCTGGTGGCTCAGTGGTTTAGCGCCGCCTTCAGCCCAGGGCGTGATCCTGGAGACCTGGGCTCGAGTCCCACATCGGGCTCCCTGCACGGGGGCTGCTTCTCCCTCTGCTTGTGTCTCTGTCTCTGTCTCTCTCTTTCTCTCTCTCTGTCATGGATAAATAAATAAAATCTTTAAAAAAAAATGCAAGTTCACTTTGTATTTGCTTTGAGCTTGACCTTTACTGAAAAGTTTTTTTCTTCCAGCCCACAGGATGCTTCCTCAGTGAGAAGGAGTCTGCTACACAATGGCAGTTTTTGATACTCCTGAGGAGGCCTTTGGTGCCTTGCGCCCAGTGTGTGTTCAGCTCACAAAGACCCAGACGGTGGAGAACGTGGAGCATCTGCAGGCACAATTACAAGCCGTGAGTGACTCCGCCCTTCAGGAGCTGCAGCAGTACATCCTCTTCCCTTTGCGATTTACGCTGAAGACACCGGGTCCCAAAAGAGAGCGCTTGATTCAGAGCGTGGTGGAATGCCTCACATTTGTCCTCTCTTCAACATGTGTGAAGGAACAAGTACTTCTCCAGGAGCTCTTTTCGGAAATCTCTGCTTGTCTGTATTCACCCAAGTCCCAAAAGCCCGCAGCTGTGTCCGAGGAGTTGAAATTGGCTGTGATCCAGGGCCTCAGCACATTAATGCACTCGGCTTACGGGGACATTCTTCTGGCTTTTTATGAGCCCTCCATCCTGCCTCGTTTAGGATTTGCTGTGTCTTTACTCTTGGACCTAGCAGAACAGGAGAAATCAAAGCAAATTAAAATCGCTGCCTTAAAATGTTTACAGGTTCTACTCTTTCAATGTGATTGTCAAGACCATCCGAGGTCCTTGGATGAGCTTGAGCAAAAGCAGCTGGGAGATTTGTTTGCTTCTTTTTTACCTGGAATTTCAATGGCACTGGCCAGGGTTATTACAGGGGACTTTAAACAAGGGCATGGCATCATTGTGTCTTCCCTAAAGACCTTCTACAAGACAGTGAGTTTCATTATGGCTGATGAACAGCTTGAAAGGATATCAAAAGTCCAACCAAAGCCTGCAGTGGAGCACAGAGTAGCAGAGCTGATGGTTCACAGGGAAGCCAAGTGGGTAAAAAACACCAGCGACAAATTAACTATCCTTATTAAAAAGATAATTGAGTGTGTTTCAGGCCACCCACACTGGAAGGTGAGGCTGGCCCTGATAGAACTGGTCGAGGCCCTTCTCCTGAAGTGCAGCCAGTCGCTGGTCGGATCAGCTGGACCCCTTCTGAAGGCTCTGGTGGGTCTAGTAAATGATGAGAGTCCTGAAGTCCAAGCCCAGTGCAGTAAAGTTCTGAGACATTTTGCAGATCAGAAAGTAGTGGTCGGGAATAGAGCCTTTGCTGACATCTTGTCAGAAAACCTGCACTCCCTTGCCACGTCTCTTCCCCGCCTCATGAGCTCCCAGGACGATCAGGGCAAATTCTCTACTCTCTCCTTGTTACTCGGTTATCTGAAACTCTTGGGCCCCAGAGTGAACTTTGTCCTCAACTCTGTGACCCATCTTCAGCGCCTTTCCAAAGCGCTTATCCAAGTTCTAGAATTAGATGTGACTGACATCAAGGTTGTTGAGGAGCGGTGCTGGAATTCTGGGTCTCTGGGTGCTTCAGAGACTGCGGCTACGCAGCCACGGAGCCCAATGCAGAGGAGATACTTCCGCTTCTTCACTGATGAGAGGCTTTTCCTGCTCTTGCAGCAGGTGTGTCAGCTTCTCGGTTTTTACGGGGATGTCTATTTGCTCATAGATCACTTTATGGAGCTGTACCGTGAGTCTGTGGTTTACCGGAAGCAAGCCGCCATGATCCTGAATGAACTGGTTGCAGGGGCTGCTGGCCTGGAAGTGGAGAATCTTCACGAAAACCATATTAAAACAAGCACAGAGGAGCTAAGAGAGATTGTGACATCTATACTTGAAGAATACACAAGCCAAGAAAATTGGTATTTGACCACTTGTATCGAATCTGAAGAAGTGGGAGAGGAGCTAACAATGAAGCAGTCGGGCCTCCAGGCCATCACATCTGGTGCACACACCTGCCAAGTTACATCTTTTCCAGCCTTCTCAAAGCCGAGTCCCACTATTTGCTCCATGAACAGCAACATCTGGCAAATATGCATCCAGTTGGAAGGGATTGGCCGCTTTGCTTATGCACTAGGAAAAGACTTTCGTTTGCTCTTGATGACAGCCCTCTATCCAGTACTGGAGAAGGCTGGGGACCAAACCCTGCTCATCAGTCAAGCAGCTACCAGTGCCATGATGGACATTTGCCACACTTGTGGCTACTACTCTCTGCAGCACCTGATCAATCAAAATTCGGACTATTTGGTGAATGGGATCTCTTTAAATCTGCGTCATCTGTCTCTGCACCCCCATACCCCAAAAGTCTTGGAAGTCATGTTGTGGAACTCAGATGCTAGCCTGCTTCCTTTGGTGGCAGATGTGGTTCAGGATGTCTTGGCCACCCTGGACCAATTTTATGATAAGAGAGCTGCTTCCTTTGTCGGTGTTCTACATGCCCTGCTGGCAGCATTAGGTACATTCTGAGCCCTTTTTAACGCTAATTTGGAGGAAGGCCTACTATCCTTATTTGCCTAATCTTATTTTTTTGTGTGCGGTTACGCTATGGAGGACATTATTTGAATAGTTGTCAGTCCAATCCTATGTGTTATGCCAGGGTTCCGCTGCTTTTATATATATATATATATACTTTTAATAATCTCTATCACAGATTGAGCTCCTGTTCTGTGTCAGGGACATAAACCCTGCAGCCTAAATGTAAACATCATTTTTATTTTACAGAAAAGAACTAACGCTCAGAGAGAGCTACTTAGCCAGGGTCACACAGGTAATAAGGAACAAAGCCAGGATTTATGATAGTTTTGTTCTTTTTAGTATGCCAAACTGCTTCTGACAGTACATGGAGTTTTCAGTATCTGTGCTAATGGAGAACAGGAATAACAGGAAATTATTCAGACCACAGATGAGCTAGAACATTACTGTCCACTAGAACTTTCTGTGATGATGGAAATATTCTATATATGTTCTGTCCATTACAATAGCCACTAGCTACATGTAGCTAGAGTGGCTGAGGCACTGAATTCTTTATTTTAACTTAAATAGCCACATGTAGCTAGTGACTATCATACTGGACAGAGGTCTAGAAACTTTCTTTTAACCTTTTAATTGTATGAGGTGGTGTGAGGTTTCTCTCCTTCCTTTTGATCCTGTTGGGTGTCTATTGGAGGTGTTAATAACCATTAAAATGCAAAATTTTGGACAATAAGAAAAAGAATCTCCTAATTAGATAGTCATTGAATGAAAAAACAAAAACAAAAACGAGCTATGTACTTGAGTCCTTTTGATCCAAAGACCATATCTCTAGTATTTATTTCAGTACTAATTGCCTCCATGGTAAGTGGAAATGTCACTGACTTCATATTTTGTCAGCCAAGAAAGCGAACATCCTGTAAGAAAGTTTGTCACAGCAAGGAGGGCGGCTGGAACAGAGACAGTTGTACCTGAGACTATTTCCAGTGTCCATTCATGCATGCATGCATTCATTCATGAATATTCATATGCTATCTATCTAAGTGTTCTTTTATTCATTCATTTAATAAAGAGTGGCTGCCATGTGTCCAACATTGTGCTAAGTAGTCAGGATATAGCAGTGAGCAGGACAAATAAACTCATGAAGCTTTCTTGCTCCTGCAAAAGAGATGATAAGTAAATCATTAAACAAGTTCATTTCAGAATCCAATAAGCACTATGAAGAAAAGAGACAACCTGATGCAAGAGAACAACAGGGCTAGGCTACTTTAAGTAGAGTGGTCAGGGAGGACTTCTCTGAGGAAGCAACACTAGAGCTGAGACCTTAAGGCTGAGAAGGACCCCTTGGTATGTATGGAGCTGTCCTATCCTTTTTATGGTTTTTAAGAACATTCAGGCAAAAGGAAAAGGTGCAAAGATGTGGAGGGAAGAAAGAGCTTAAAGTCTTCAGATCCTGGAAGAGAGGCCATTATGGAGAGAGTGATACGAGATAAAGCTGGCAGGCAAAGTGAGGATAAACCCCCTGCATGACCTTGTAAACCAAGGGAAGGAGCTTGGATTCTATTTTGCAACCGCTTGGAAGTATACGGACTGGACTAATCGCTGGGACGTCAGCAGTGACCAAGAAGGACTAGGCCCCTGCCCTCGTGGCAGCACTGCTGAGACTGGCTGACGGCTTATACGTAAGAGACAGTGACCAGCTTCTATGGTCCGAAGCTGGCCCAGACTTCCACCTTTAGTGCTTTGGGGAACTAGACTACATGTCTGTTTGAGATTTTAAAACTGTATTGAGAAAAGCTCTATTAAATATATGCTCTCAGGAGATATCTCAGTTGGGGCCTTGAAAATTGGCATTGTCTTGGGCTGTTGATGTCTTCAGTCATCTCAAAAGGAAAAACCCTGTGTAGCGCTTTTTTTTTTTTTTTTTTTTTTTATTGAAGTGAAAGAGGAGGGGTCACCACTGTAGAGGGAAAAATGAGGATGGTTAACATTGACTTGAGAGCATCCTAGAGAAAGAAGCAAAATGGAGGATAGCTTTTCTGAAAATGTTGAAATAACCCCAAATACACTTGTATTTGGAATGGTAAGCAGCACTGAGGTGGAGCTGGTAAATCATGCGTGAATCAGAGCAGCCCTGCGTGCTGCCGTTTGTTTGTCTTCAAGTTGTCTGATAGCCACTCTCTTATTTTTTAATTTTATTTTGAGAGAGATAGAGAGAGAGAGAGAGAAGAGGGGAGTGGTGGAGGGAGAGGGAGAGTGAATCTTAAGCAGACTCCCTGGAGACATGGGGCTCAATCTCACGACCCTAATAAGATCTCCATCTGACTGATGACCACTCTTTTAAGATGGGAATGGAAGTGTGGTCTCAGAAAACCTCTAAGAAGCCTTCAAAGGACCCAACACATGTTTTAGGAAATGGTGTTTCACACCGTTGGCTATAAAGCATCAGGGACCACAGCGAGGACAAGAATTATCAGTTCAGTTACTGCTGAGTACTACCTACCAGTTAGCTGATGACTCACAGCAACAAAAATAGGGTACCTTTAAAGTGAGAAAGAGTCCATGTCCCACATACCTCACCACTGAGAGATTGTGCTACAACCATATCTGTAGGACTGGTATCTTATTTTCATGGTTGTGTAGGTTCTGTTGTGTGGCTGCACACCATTTATTTAAATGCTCCTTTCTTGGTAGAGATTTTAGTTGTTTCCATTCTTCTGCCACCACACACAGACAAAATTGCTGCAATAAGTATCTTCATAGGTCATTTTGAACATGTCTGAGTATATCAATAGGGTAAGTTCCTAGAGAGGAATACTGATATGGAGGACAGTACAGTTAATCTGTTGTTGTTGTTTTTTTAAGTAATCTCTCTACCCAATGTGGGGCTTGAACTCACAACCCCAAGATCAAGAGTCACATGCTCCACTGACAGAGCCAGCCAGGTGCCCCTCATTTAAGTTTTGGATGGAGAGTTTCAAACTTCTCTCCAAAGAGAAATTGTACCAATTTAAGCTCCTATCGGCAGTGCAGGAGAGTGCCAGTTTTGCCACACACTCATCTACGCTATGTTGCCAAGCTTTTTACCAATCCCTGCTTATCCAATAGGAGAAAAATAGCACCTTATAGTTTAATTTACATTAAGAGTGAGGTTGAGCTTTTCCATATGTTTAAAAGCCATTTGTAAGCAAAGACTTTAATGCCTGACTCTAGCCTAAATGTAGAAATCTTTGCAGCATATCTCTTTGAGCATTGTAAATGCTAGGTCCTGATTTTAACTCGTTGGGAATGCAATCTCTTGGAGTCTACTAGGGCCTGACTTATGTCTGGGGGCAGGGCATTGAAGAAATGGCATCATTGATCCCTTACATATAGAATGTCTAGGTTCTGTGTTGAAGACTCTCCTCCAGCATTTGCTCTCTGCTGTTCCTATTTGCCTGGCCCTGGCATCTCCCATCTGCTGTTGCTCTGGCTCTATGCACATGCTCCTTTATAGAAAGTAGATTAGCAGGTGCTAAAGGTTATCAGAGGCATTTTTCCTGCTGTCTGTAAAAGGGTGAAAATTCACACTAGGGTTTTCAGGGGGAGGAGGTGGGGCAGGTTTCGTTGCTGTTTCTTTCTTTAACTGTTAAGAGGCAGTTTTGAAATGAAGCCCTAGGGGAACCCCAGTATACAAAAATAGTTGAAATCAGAGCTGCAGGGTTAGAGAGGAATTAGAAGCGTTGGGCCCACCCCCTTTAGCATGCTGTCTTTTGGGGCCCTCCCTGTTGTGGCCCAAGACATTTCTGCAGAGCCCTAGAGGTGACACATCAGAAGCATTGGAGCATCCCAAAGAAGGAAAAGCTTTGAAGAGAATATGCCAGCCTTTTCTATCAGAAATACAGATGTGAGGGGCTGTATCCATTCCAAGACTCTGTAGAGCCTGTCTTCTAATCAGGAGTGCATCCTGTACTCAGAATTTTGTCACTTGTATGTATTCTCCAGCCTACCATATTTTCTCATTCAGCATCTATTTTGAGCACCCATTCCATGCTGGACATGTTGAATTCCAGTGGCAATCAATGGAGCATAGAGTCTAGTGGGAGATTCAGACACTAAACAGCAAACTCAAGGTAAATGTAAATAAAAATCATGCTGAGTTGATAGGAAAGAAGATGGTGCTATATAAGACAACCTATAGGTACCTAAATTGCATTGGGACGTCAAAGGATAGATGGCTTTACCAGGCAAGTTCTTCATGTGTTGAGATGTGAAAGGTGAGTTGGAATTAGCCAGATGTGACATAGTGGGGAAAGTACTCTATTTTTTAAAATATTTTATTTATTTATTCATGATAGAGAGAGAGAGAGGCAGAGGGAGAAGCAGGCTCCATGCCAGGAGCCCGACGTGGGACTCGATCCCGGGTCTCCAGGATCATGCCCTGGGCCAAAGGCAGGTGCTGAACCGCTGAGCCACCCAGGCGTCCCTGGAAAGTACTCTAGACAGCAGGAATAGCACATACAGAACATTCTAGGGCAGGAAAACCCCTGCCACATTGGAGGAACGGGAAGATATCTAGTTCATAGGCAGCTGGGAGTGATTGGAAGATGAGGTTGGAGAGACAGAGGGACCAGATCATGTGGAGCCATGCAAGCCATGGCAAAGAGCTTATTCCAGTTACAGAGTACTAATGCCTATTGTCCATGACCATGGTGATCACTATAACACTTTGTTTTCAGCCCAGTGGTTCCCAGACACAGATGATCTCAGGCAACTCCAAGGGGAAAGTGCAGGGGAGGCGGGAAGTCATTTGAGCCAAAGACCAGCAGCTTCTGAGAAGGGACTTGAGAACACCACCACAGCAGAAGACATGGAGCTGTTTTTGCTGAACTACCTCAAAGAAAAGGATGTGGCAGATGGAAATGTCTCAGATTTTGATAATGAAGAAGGTAACTGTATTTTGGCTTCGCCAGTTTTTTGTTTTTGAAACGGATTATTAAAAGAATGTGATATCATTACAAAAATTTTGGAAATCAGAAAAGTCACTCATAACCCCACCATGCTCCACGGAAGCATCCTCATTTTTTGTGCAGTCCTGTCCCATTCTTTTTTTTGTTGCAAACCTATTTTCATGTGGTCAGAGCCACAGTTTAAATGCATTATACCGTTTTTTGCACTAAGTTAATCAGCAACTCTCCACATTGCTATAGAGTTTTCATAATTAATGTTTTAATAGCTGCTACTAAGTATCCATTCCCCTGTGGGAAGTTCAGGTTGCTTCTTGCTTTTCACTCTAATAAACAGTGCTGCAGTGGATGATTCTGTGCACGTGACCTTTTCCCTTTTTTTGCATATTTCTTTATAAATCCCAGAAGTGGGATTTCTGGGTCAAGGATATGAACATTATTTTATGCTTGCCAAATTGCCTTCCAGAAAGGTTGTGTCAATTTATACCTTCCCTTCAGCAGTGCTGGATTAACACTGGTTGTACCACAACCTTGCCAACATTGGCCACTAACGAGTTTCACTTCTTGCTAAATTAATAGGTGAAAAATGGTTCTTGATATTGGGCTTTGCATTTCTTTGATTACAGGCAAGGTTGAACATTTTACTCTATGTTCCTTACCTTTTTTTTTTTTCTTATGCCCATTGTCTATTCATATGCTTTGTCCATTCATTTATTGGTGGGAGGAGATTTCAATGATTTTCTTATTTATTTATATGATAAAGGAAAAGGGAGTTCAGGTTAGTTGAAGCTCCAGCCTGTTGTTTTATTCACAAGCTCAATCTGGAGCTTCAGGTCACAGAAGGATTAATAAATTGTTAGAATCTCCTCTGCAAACATAAAATGCCAAGTCATAATGAGCTTGGTGGTCTCAGAACTATCCTAAATCGAACTGAGTCCCAAATTAGTTCATTAGGTAGGAATTGAGCAGAATTCTTTTTCTTTTTTGGTAGTCTCCACTCCGAACTAAAACCAGTACTTCCAGGATAACAGGAAATAGTTGTTCATTGCAACTAACTACAGCCAGTTCCTTCTAAATAGTAGGGAAGCATCACAGAGCCCAGATAATGATTTATGCAGAACAGAGTAATGATTTATGCAGAACAGAGTCATTGCCCTCCCCGAGGACAGTTTTCTGATCAGAAATCTATCAACAGACCTCTTCTTCTCAGTTTTCTTTTCTTTTTCTTTTTATTTATTTGTTCATGAGAGACACACACACACACAGAGAGAGAGAGAGAGAGAGGCAGAGACACAGGCAGAGGGAGAACCAGGCTCCATGCAGGGAGCCCGACGTGGGACTCGATCCTGGGACTCCAGGATCAGGCCCTGGGCTGAAGGCAGGCACTAAACTGCTGAGCCACCCAGGGATCCCCTCAGTTTTATTTCTTAAGCCAACCCAATCTTTCTTTTCCTGACCTGCACCCCATACCAAAACCTGGAAACCCAGAAGGAGGGGAGGCATCATGATCCTTCCTAATCCGAATTTGCTGTTCTTGTTTGAAATGCTAGCATTGGCTGTGAATCCATTCTTTCACGATTAGGATCTTCAGGTTCTAGTTGATGTTGGCTAGGAACAGACTGAATGAATCAACCTTTCTCCCAGTAACGGAAAAATCCACATCCCTCAAATAACATTGTGCAATAGGTGAATTTCAAACAACAAATCCTCCTCTGGGAAGAAAAGCACAGCCTTATCATTCTTATAATTATCATTCATCAAGTACACACCACACACTTGGCATTATAAAGAATGTTTGGCTTGATGTTGGTTTGACATGTGTTTTTTGTTTTAGCCACAATGAAAGCATTTCGTGTATCTGAGGTCCCTTTCTCCAAGAAATCCAAGCATTCTACAAATGCATTTTCATTTATCTTTTCAGCATCTAGTAGAGACAGGTGTGGCCTGCGCTATAAGATTCTGTTGTTTCCAGCAGAGGAAACTGAAGTGGGAAAAAGTGAAGGGAACAACGTTCAGCGCAGTGGAAATGAGCACCAACAGTAATGGGGGCTGAGGGGACAGAGCTGGAGGCTATAAATAGAGGGAAATTTTTCAGGGTAGAGATTTTGGCCTGGGTTTCGGGCAACTCTCGGGTTTTTTGTTCTTGTTTTAATTTGCAAACTTATGTCTATCATGTGCAACACAGCATTCTAAGCAGTGAAAGAATGCTAATAGCTGGTGACATTCATCTTATTTAACTTTCTTAATGAGCAAATGAGGTGTGCGTGCTTTATACCTTTTTTTCTAGATGAAGTAATGCCGGATGAGAAGGTTGCTAATATGTGTGCAGGCAGGACTTGAACCGACCTCCTTTGACCAGACCCTCTCTCTGTGTATTGTGCCAAGCTGCCCTTCTGTTATCTCTTATGCTGACATCTGTAAGGCCTGATCTTGGCCATCGAAAGATTTCACAGGCTGGTGGAGAAGCCACATGATCCCTTTAGTCAAGAATGGACCAAGAAGAAAGAGTAGAGGGCAGAGCAAAGGCCAGCCAGGGAGCTGCCCACCTCAGGGCTCCAAATTAGAATGTTGCCTTCTTCACATTTTTATTTTAGATATTTATTAATGGATGAGATGCCTGGGTGGCTCAGTGGTTGAGCATCTGCCTTCAGCTCAGGTTGTGATCTCGGGGTCCAGGGATTGGGTCCCACATCAAGCTCCCTGCAGGGAGCCTGCTTTTCCCTTTGCCTGTGTCTCTGCCTCTCTCTCTCTCTCTCTCTCTCTCTGTATGTTTCATAAATAAATAAATAAAATCTTTAAAAATATATATTTAGGGCAGCCCGGGTGGCGCAGTGGTTTAGCACCACCTGCAGCCTGGGGTGTGATCCAGATCCGGGATCAAGTCCCACATCAGGTTCCCTGCATAGAGCCTGCTTCTCCCTCTGCCTGTGTCCCAGCCATTCTCTCTCTCTCTCTCTCTCTGTCTCTCTCTTTCAATAAATAAATAAATAAAATCTAAAAAAAAATTAAAATTAAAATATATATTTATTAATGGAAATTTATAAAAGACTGGAGGTAAAGGAAAAAATTAAAATCCTATATGATCTTATCACCCCATCTCTTAGTATTTCGTTGTCCTTCCTGCTGTGCAAAAAAATTATATAATAGTGCTCCCACTGTGGATGCAATTCTATATACTGCTTTTCTCTTTTTAGCACATATTCTTTCATAAACATTTCTCCTTGTTTTTAAAGCCCTCAGCAAACACAAATTGGGGCCCTCATGATATGTCATTGTATGGATGTACCATGGCTTCTATAATTATTCCCCTTTGAATGGCCATGGAGTGGTCCCCCATACCCCCCGCTCCAGTTTTTAGCTATTATAGTTAATGATCTGGTGAATATACTGACTCCTAGCTTGACCCAAATTTTATATGGTTTCCTTAGGATCAGTTCCTAGACACTTTCCCTTGTAAATGCTGTTCCTGTGTCTGAGGTTGGGAGATCAAATGGAAGTGGGGCATCTCTCATAAAACTGTGTCCCCAGTTATGCTTTTTTTTTTTTTTTTTTTTTTTTCAGAAGAGCAGTCAGACCCTCCAAAAGTAGACGAGAGTGACACTGGTCCTGATGTGGAGCCACCGTTGCCAGTGCAGATCCAAATAGCCACAGATGTGATGGAGCGCTGCATCCACATGTTGTCAGATAAAAATCTGAAAATCCGCTTGAAGGTCAGTGTGCAGCCCTTTCTCTGCATTTGCATGGCAGCAGTACTCCAATTCGGTCTGGCTGGCAGTGACTGCACGGATGAGCAAGTGGCTGCCCTTATCTCCTGGTCCACGTGTGGTGGCCAAGAGAAGGCATCAGGAAGAATTTATCTATGGGGTGACAGCCTTACGTCCTTCTGTATCAGCTCAGATGCCAAAAGGGAGCCAAGTCCCCTTTGTAGAATTAAAAAACCACGAAGTTTTGGACATTCGTTGACTCTTCAAGGGAAAAAAGAGTCCTATGCTTTGGAAAGGATATCATTTTCTGAAGTGACTTAATGTAGGAGGCAGGTTTGAATCCTTGGAAGCAGTCATTCTTCCAAGCTTGACTCTGGCGCCATCTCTGTTTCTGTTTCCATGTTCATCCTTGGAAAGACACCCACACTTCTTAATCACACATCCTCGTTTGCTGGCAGTTTCCCAAGCAGCGTGCCCATCAGCAAACTCTGTGATAGCGAAACAAGACAGTGGGGTAGGTGGGTGGGCGTGGGGACAAGGCTTTCAGAATCACCTGGGAGAAGCTCACACAGGAAGAGCCTGGTCCTTCTCACCCCCAAGCAGGCCTAAGAAACAGCTGCCTCAGCGAGTTACTTTTTTTTTTTTTTTCTCAGCGAGTTACTGTTGGCAGTGAGAGCACACTGCCCTGCTCGGGGTGGTGGGCTAGAAACCGCGATCCAAGATCATCTCAGATCTCAGGGTCTGTGCTTTGTGAAATTTGTTTTGTTTCCCCAGAGGCACCACTTAGCATTCATCTCTTGTTCCATTCAGCAAGTACTCTTTGAGTGCCTGCTATATGCAAGGCTTGATTGTAGATGTCTGTGTGATATATTAGCCAAGTGTCTTCCCTTTTATATGGAGGCTTTGTAGCAGTTGTGTTCACCCCGTAGTTCTTGAGATCACCAACGTTGGAGTCAGACCTACATACCTGAGCTCACCTCCTGGCTTTGCCTCTGTGACCTTGAGGAAGTTACTTTACCTTTTTAAGCCTTTGCTTCTTCTGTAAAATGGATGTGATGGTATCTACCTTGCTAGGTTGTTGATTATAAATATGAAACAGCATCAAGTAGGCCACATATACACGTTCATTTGTTCATTCACGTAATGTTTATTGCCGACTGCTGCAGGTCAGGCAGGGGATGTATAGAAGGAAGTGAAGCAGGTATCCCTGTCTTCATGGAACTTCCTGTCTCTTGTGGGGAAATACACAACACACACTTAGAAGATAAGGAAGTATCTGAAGGTAAATAGCAGGTTCTGTGATAGAAAATAGTAATTCACCCATCCAGTGAACATGCATAGGAGCCTACTCTGTACCAAACCCTGTTGAATAAGACAGAGCTAATACCCTGATTTCGACCAGGTCATTGGGGAATGCCTCTCTTGAGGTGGTGATGTTTGAGCTAAGACTTAAAGGCTGAAAAGGAGCCAGCCATGCAAAGGGGCAAAGGCAAGGAGATGAAATGTTTCAGGCAAAAGAGGAAATGTATGTCTTGGAATCAAGTGGTGTCTGACGTAACTTGCCCAGTTAGTGACAGAGTTCACCGAGAAGCCAGTGATAGCACTGTCTCCCCTGTACTGCTCTGTCATCCACTATATGCCCAGGTTTCTCTTACTCTCCTGCCCACCTGTACCCCCTCAAAGGCAGGCCCTCTTTTGTTCTTTGTTTTTCAGATTTTTATTTATTTATTTGAGAGAGCATGAGTGGGGAGGAGGGACAGAGGGAGAGGGAGAAGCAGACACACACACACACACACACACACACACACACACACACACCCTGCTGAGTAGGGAGCCTGACATGGGGCTCAATCCCAAGACACCAGAATCATGATCTGAGCCAAAGGCAGACAGTTAACCAACTAAGCCACCCAGGCACCCAAGCACCCTGGTCTTTGTTTCTGTTCTGGTCTCAATGTGACCAGCACATAGTAGACATTCAGCAGGGCTTAGTGCTTGATGTTAAAAGACCTCACTGTATCTTTCTGACTTAGATGTGTGCCCTCCCCTCCTCTGTGAAGGTGGGCCATCTCTGGGAGGAAAGCCCACATTGGTCATCATCATGACCCCTGCCAGCGACACTGAGGCAGGCCAGTGGTCTTTAGTGCACTCTGAGCTATGGGAGATCAGGACACATATTCTCAGGGAGGGTAAAAAATCCAATTTACATCTAGGCTACGTGAAACCTTTCTTCTGAGGTAGACCTATGAAGAAGAAAGCTGCCTACTTGGCCTTTCCATGTAGAAGAAAGAGAACATAATCTAACCCAGCTTCCCAGCATCCTCCCCTCCTATCTCATCCAGTGGCACCTGCATCTGTTCAGTTGCTAAGCCTGACTCCAGGCAGTCCCTTTGGATACCTGTCTATTTTATTTTATTTTATTTTATTTTATTTTATTTTATTTTATTTTATTTTATTTTATTTATTTTATTTATTTATTCAGGAGAGACACACACAGAGAGAGATAGAGACAGGCAGAGGGAGAAGCAGGCTCCATGCAAGGAGCCCAACATGGGACTTGATCCCGGGTCTCCAGGATCATACCCCGGGCTGCAGGCGGTGCTAAACTGCTGCACCACCGGGGCTGCCCCGATACCTGTCTCTATTGCCCCAATATCTAATCCATCAGCATATACACACATTCATATACACACCTCATATACACATTCAGCATATACACACCTCCAAGATAGTCCCCAAACCCCTTCATTCCTCTGCCACCTCCCTGTGGCCACATCCCAGTCTTCCTCTCTTCTGGCTGCTTCCTGAGGGGCCTGCTTCCATCTCTCTCTTGTCACAGGCCCCTCCCCACTCAGCAGCCAGAATGCCCTTTTTAAAACATGAATTGTATCATGGCACTTTCCTGCCTAAAACATTCCGATGGCTCTCTGCTGCACTTAGTATGAAATAAAAAATTCATAATGTGATACCTTCAGGGGCTACCTCTTACCCCTCCTGTGTTGTGCTGTACTGCATGAGGCCCTTCCTTTAGTTCCCTAACCCCTGCAAGGCCTCCCTCCTCTGGGTTGTCCCCATGGCTGTTTCCACCTCCGGGACCTTTTAGGAACACTCTTACACTCTTCCCATGACTAACTCCTACTCTGCCTAAATCACATCCTCTCTTTTTTTCAGGTGTTGGATGTGCTGAATTTGTGTGTGGTTGTTCTGCAGTCCCACAAGAACCAGCTCCTTCCCTTGGCTCATCGGGCCTGGCCCCCACTTGTGCACCGACTCACCAATGATGACCCCCTGGTGGTGCTCAGAGCCTTCAAGGTACTGTGCTGATGCCTCACCACTGTCAGCTGTGGGGGGTGGGGGGCACTCAGCACAGAGCACTGCCATGTCTTTGCGGATTCGTTCTCATCTTAGTTGATAGCAATGTCATACCTTGAAGAAAGCATAGCAGGATAAGAAAGGTACAAAGAAGAAAGCAAAAGTCAGTCTCCTCTTGAGTTAGAAGCAGAAGGAACTAGCAGGTAAAAAGGACTGCCAGTATTGAGCACCCACTGTGTGCTTGGCACTTCCTCACATGGGAAGTTATCTCCTTACAACAGCTGTGTGAGGGAGCTACTATTCTCCCCATTTTTTTTTTTTTTTAAGATTTTATTTATTTATTCATGAGAGAGAGAGAGAGAGGCAGAGACACAGGCAGCGGGAGAATCAGGCTCCATGCAGGAAGCCCGATATGGGACTCGATCCTGTGGCTCCAGGATCAGGCCCTGGGCTGAAGGCAGCGCTAAACTGCTGAGACACCCGGGCTGCCCTATTCTCCCCATTTTTGACAGAGGAGGAAACAGGCTCAGAGAAGTTCAGGGATTTTTCTCAAGATCACACAGCTAGTAAGTGGTAAACCCCAAACCTGTGAGTTTGTGCCCACCTTCTTAGCACCACACAGGAGTCAAGGTGAAAGGGCCTGGGTTCTAGCAGTGGGCATCCTCTGCCCATCCAGGTGACTCTGAGCAAAGCCTGTGACCACCTGTTTTTCAAGTTGGCCTCAGGAGCATGTGTTCCACCATCCTCATAGTATTGTTGTCAAGGATAAAATGGGTCTATTTTGGTGAAATGCTTTGAAAAGTTAAAAGCTATATATATATATGTCAGGTATTATTCTCCCTGACTTAGTTTGGTTTCTATCAGCACACATTTTGGCTTATTTATTTATATTCTTCCTTTTTCTAAAAAGTACTTAAGGCAACCTACAGAGATCTATTTCCCAGGGCAAGCTAACATAAATTAGGAGTAGGTGAGCAAGATGACGCAAAGAAAAAAGATGTGTAGGGACCTAAAGTGAAGCCAAGAACGCAGCTGGTATACTTGACAAAAGTATTTGGGTTTTCTGTAAGATTCTTCAGCAGATACTGGACCAAAACCAGAGCTTACATTTAAAACGTATAAAATTACTAATATTTTTATTCTAAAGCAAAATATACAAAATCACAGACACACAGAAAGGGGAAGAGGGAGGCTGGGATAATGCGAGGCGGGGAGGGGGGTCTCGCTAAATCTTATTCAGGTGTGCTACTTTCCCTTATGGAAATTAAGAGGTAACCTGAAATGACAGCAGGTGTAGAAAAAGGAGAAAGATGTGTACACTGTAACTGAGGCTGCTTTTCTACCCCCAGACATGCTGATGACATCCGAGGCCTAGAGGGCTGTGTATAGCCCAGCTGTGGGACCTCAAGTCAGGGCCTCATTCTCTGCAAAGTCAGCCAACACCGCTGGTTATGCCTTGCTGACCAATTTTTAAAGAAATTCCTATTATCCTGTATATTCAGCCTTGTGCGGTGGGGCACAACGTTTCAATATGTTCTGCTAGAGAGAGTTTAAAACGAGATGCAAAGAAGCCGCCTGTTGTGGAGGACAGGACAAGGGTGACGTGCATAGGAGACGGTGCAGTGAGACAGGAAGGGCTCCAATATGGCCCTAACTGCTGGGCACTGACACAGTCAGCCTCTGCCCTTCTGGGTCCTGTATGCAGCAGTAGTTGGGCTGCCCTGTTTGTGTTTGTTCAGCTAGCTAGAGTTCAAAGCACAAGTCTTTTCTCAAGGGATGTTAGGAAGAGTCAAGAGATGATCTATATGAACTGCTTTAAGCTCTTCTTTTTTTTTTAACCAAAAAAGGGAGGAAAATCAAGGTATTAATCATATTATTTATCCAACCCAAGATTCCTTTGAATTATTCCCCATGTAATCTGTATTTATGGATAGAAGCAGCCATGCCTTGGGAGCAGAGACCTCCAAATTCATAACTGTCAGAATCACAAACCATGGGCAAGGAATTAACAGCAGTAATTCTATTTTTTTTTTTTTTTTTCAAGAAGAAATTGAATTACCAGACGTTCCTTAGCTCTGTGCTGCCTTGGCAATGTGCAGTCACCAGACCCGGGGCTGTTTCTGCAGGTCTTACGTACCCTCGGAGGCAAGTGTGGCGACTTTCTGAGAAGCCGGTTCTGCAAAGACATCCTGCCAAAGCTGGCTGGCTCCTTAGTCACCCAAGCTCCTGTCAGTGCCCGGGCTGGCCCGGTATACTCCCACACGCTGGCTTTCAAGCTGCAGCTGGCTGTTCTGCAGGGCCTGGGCCCCCTCTGCGAGAGACTGGACCTAGGTAGGTACCAGCCACTCTCCCTTGGTGACACACACCCTGCACACGGTTTCGCCAGCGGCATGGCGCCCCACATCCGGTCGTGCTCTCTCCTCTCCTTTCACGTGTTCATCCTTCATTCTTTCTTTGGCTTCATTGTCCCACCCATCTTGATGTTTCTCTGCCTTGCCGGATGGAGTAAAGAGCCCAGGGTTCACCAGACAGCAGTTGCTTACTGCTTGGCCCAAATGAAGTCTGAGGGCGGATGCTTGTTTTGTTTTCCCTCTCCGCAGGTGACAGCGACCTGAATAAAGTGGCTGATGCCTGCTTGATTTACCTCAGCGCCAAACAGCCCATGAAATTACAAGAGGCTGCCAGGAGGTACGTCTGCTTGATCACCCGCATCCCTTTACGTTTGCTCTAAATTATAGATGATTTGCTAATGGCAAGTGGAGTCGAGGCATCTCTGTTCTTTTCTCTCCTCGCTCTTCTTGCCAGGTTAATATGGTTTCTTTAACTGGGCCAACTCTAGAGATGGTATTTTTACTAGATGCATTTCTCTTTGCAAGTAACCTTTTCCTCTGCTGCAGCGTCAGCAGCAATTCCAGAGGGGCAAAAGGCAGAAAGATGGCGTGCCGAAGGGGACAAAGCACTCTCCCAATCGGAGAGAGATCCACTTCTAGGCCCTATTCTAGTGATCACTGGTAACCCTGGCACCTCTCTGGACCTCAGCTCCCTCTTCTGCAAAGCATAAGCATTGGGTTACTGATCTGGCTCACCTTGATTCCACAGAGCATCTTAATGGACATCAAGTGTTTTAACCCTTGCAAATTGTACATAAAATTGGGTGTGTGCAAGCAGACACTTATATTCCTTTTTCTAGATAGAGTCCACAGCCTTCATCTGATTATAATAGGAGTCTGTGAACCAAGAAACATAAAATTGCTGAACTAATGGTCTAAAGGGCCTTTTCCAACTCTGAAATTATGTGATGGTAATTTCCAAGAGTTTAGCTTATTCTCAAATAGCTGTGCCACCTCTAACGGAAGAAGCTATGTCTGGTTCCTTGAGCCCTAAAGGATTTTTCTCAAAAGCTAAAACTCTGAGCACAGCAGCATTCCCCAGACTTGGGACCAAAAATCACTGTGGCCCCCCCTGCCCCAACTCTCCATCCAGCTGGGGCAGGGGCGCCAGAGTGGACCTACCCTCCCCCAGGTGTCGGAATAAAAGTTGGCTTCCCTGGCCTGGCACTGTGTACTACCCTGGGCACTGCAGCTCTATGTCCCAGAGCAAATCAACAATCCCTCCCACTTCTTAGGCTTCTAGAAATGAGTCCCTGATCTTCCTTGGTGGGGTAGGAGTTCTCTTGTTCCCTGAAGGGCTGCAAGGCCGCTCAGACTGTGAAATGAGGAAGCTGCTTGCTCCCTTACAAATCTTGCACTCTCTGGGAGTGATGGAAATATCCTTTTGAATTGATTTATTGTCCTTTGCAATTTTTTGCTTTTGATTTCCCCAGTTCCCTTTTTTCTTTCTGTCACTTTCCCGTCACTTCCCCTAGGCTCAGAATCAGTCATGGTTTCTTGAGCACAGGGGCGCATCCCAACCAGCTTCTCTTATCCTCATTCTTGTTCCTTAAAGAACCAACTCGGGGTGAAAATACTCCTCCCCCGGGCGGTGTTGCTGAAGCTACTGCTGATTTCAGGTACAGCTCAAGAACGTAATGAATTCATCTTGAAGTAAATTCTCTGTGTACCAGTTACAACCAAGAGTCACAAAGATCTGACTTTCCCATTCTCTGTCCCATTCTACTTTTCCTACACCCACCCCATACCCGTCCTACAAGTTGAGACCCATCAAACAAATATCCACCAGTCATTATCTTTTCATTTCTAATTTTCTTTTGTGCCGCTAACAGCAATTAAACCTGGAATTGGACCTTGCTGAGTCTTGAGTTGGTATTCAGGGTGCCTCTGGAGGAGGAAAATGCAGCCAGACCACTTGACTGCAGCGCCTTTGTTTGCTCTACCGCATTCCATTCAGGGTTGAGTCAGATGACCTCCCTCTTGCCAGGCTGGGAGGCGAGGAAGTGCAAGGTTGATTGGTTCACCAACACATCATCTGCAAACTTATTTTGAAGTCAAGGGAAAAAACCAGTGTTGTCCTTGATCAAGAACTGATTTGGCATCTTGATTCAGAAATTAATAAGCTCTGTAAATGGGAAAAGAAGCCTGAGACAATGGAAAACCTGGTCTCTTTGTGAGCCTCGTTCCTGAAGGAAGAGAGGGAGGTGGGGGTGGGTACTGGAACACTTGAGCCTACAAGTGATGTAGCCTTCTGCTCCCTCATCTCGGGGACCAATGAACCAGGTCCCCTGGCTCAGTGAGTAGCTTCACCTTCCATCCAGTTGTTTGTCCTTCACTTTCCTCTTTCCCTCACACCCCACATCTCCATTCTAGAAGGGAAGCCTGTCCACCTAACTTGCAAAATCTCTCTTCAGACTCTGTGTCTCTTCACCTCCAAGCTGGCAGGCCAAGCCCCCCTCATCTCTTATAGGAACAGTTGCAGAAACCTCATTGTTGGCCCCCACCCTCAGAAACTTCATTGCCGCCCCCACCCTCACTCCTGCCCCCGCCCCGGGTCTGCACCCCATGAAGTAGGTGCTGACCCCGACCACCTGCTCATGGGAGAAGGGAAGGCTGTTGTGTGGATTGTGAGGGCCAAGACTTTGTAGTTAAGTGTTCAGCCACCAGCTTCAGCTAAGTGTTGAGAAGAACCAGTGAAAGCCAGAACTGTCCACAGATGTCCCGGCTTCCTCAGAGCTAGTGAGTTGCTGGTGCAGGGTGGACAGCCCCTCTGTCCGACAGGGCTGGCGGGGGAATAGTGAGGGCCAGCACCTGCTCTGCAGGGAGCTAGGTGAGCAGCCGTTTGAGGGGTGGAAGAAGTTTCCTTCTACTTCACCCTTCTAGGTTCTTTGGCTGGCCTGATAATTGAGTTAAGACAGATTAATAGGAGACAAAACACATTTTTTTATTTCACACCTAAGGGTACCCTTATAACTACCCCAAGGTCATGTGGGGTAGTTGAGGCTTCTTTGCCATCCTGAGCTCAGGAATGGCCTAGGGGCCTGGGTGTCACCAGGGGAGGAGGGTGACTCAAGGGCCCTGCCTTAAGAAGAACAGAGGTTTGGTAATTAGATGTTGGCCCTACCATATGCATAGGTTATTCAGAAGAAAAGTTATCCGAGGTAATAGCTCTCTTTCTGGGCCAGGCCCCTCTTCAAATTCTTTCTGGTAGTTAACAGAGAAGTAAGAATTTGTCTTGAATCTGCTGGGTCTCTATTGCCTCTGCTGGGTCTCTGTTGCCTCTGGCTTAAGTCAGTCCACACACCAAAATGCTTTTGGGGGCAGGCTCCTCTGCTCCACTTCACGAGTCTGTGGGTCCGGCAGGTGGAGGCCGGAACCTCTGAGGGCCAGCCTCCCTACCGTTGGTGCTTGGTGCGGAGACAAATTCAGCAGCTCCGTGAAAGTTTCTCTTTGTGTGCATTACCATTAGCTTTTTTCCTCCCTCCTGTTTGCTTTTCCTGGCTCCAAAGAATGACCAAGCCTATGTTTGCTTTTTTAATTTGTCATATTAAATAGAGCCTTTGTGGCAGGCTTTTACATCCAAGCTGTAAACTCTAGAAATGGAAATTGATCAGGGGGTGGTTGATATAACCAAGGCTGTAAATGCTAAGACCAGAAATGCCATTCCAGTTTAATGCTTTTATCTAGCGAATGTGCCTTGTAAGGAGGAACATAAATCTTGCAACTTGGGGGAAGGGTGGGGGGGCGGGGGTAGGATAGAACCTCACCGTCTGTTACCACTAGGTGTCACTATTAACTGGCTATGCAAGAAAAATACCAGCTCCCCCAAAGTCCATCTAGTTAAATAATTTCAATGGATAACAAATAAGAAAATCCTATTTGGGGTGTGGAAGGAGGGGTCAGCATACCACAAGTTGTAAATGAGGCAGTGTCTCTGAGGGTAAGCATGAGATTACAAAGAACAGGTCAGCCATGCCTCCACCTCAACCATGGCAGAGGCCCATTCAACTGATTGAAATTCCCCAGTAGCCCTGGAAGCCTCCGAGATTTCTCCCATCATGCAGTGGGCCTCCACAGTTCTGTGCCTTTCTGACCATGGAGCTCTTCCTTCCCCCACATGAAAGGAATCTGAGATGAGAGCACATACCCCAAATTTCTGTGTTTTTCCTTAAAGCCAGTACACAGTGTCAGCTTGATTCAACTGAACTCTGTCGAAACCATGCTCCTTGGGCCTATCTCTGAGCAGCCTCTGAGTCTCCTTGTCTTTTGCAGAGAGGTCTTAAATAATCTAATAAGCCTTCTACCCTAGGGCTAAAAGGAACAAACAAGGCAATACCTGTTTTGAAAAAGATGAAGTCTGTGCTCCACAGGTCTCACCATGAAAGAACAATGCTCTTAGGCCACTTGGTCTCCACCCCCAGGCCTGCCTCCACCAGCGCAGCCCAGGACCCAGGTGGGGATGTAGAGTGCCAGCAGGTAGTGACTAGATGGTTGTGCGGGTACTGAATGCTGTGGTCCTTTGTGTGGTGGTGGCCAGGAAGGGGGTGCTGTGGCTGGAGGTGGGGGCTCCCTCCCAGCCTCCTCTGCCTAGCCATTGTACACAAGGGCAGAGGGTACACAGCCTTGGAGGCAGACAAACCTAGGCTCAGATCTTACTGGATCTGTGGCTTTGACCAAATGACTTCATGTCCTTGTACCTCGTTTCCCACCTCTGTAAACTAAGGATGATGGTGACCCCTTCCTCCCAGAGTCAATGTGCACATGAATTGCATTTCTATGTGAGGGAGTCGCACCTGACAAGTCTGTTCATTCTCCTGACCAGCTGAGGAGCTGCTGTGTGTCAGGCACTGTTCCAGGTACTGAAACGAGACAAAAGCAAGAGAGAGGAAGCCTCTGCCCTCGCAGGTATAGTTGTGTGTGTGTGTACACACCTGTTAGGAATATCTATAAATACACCAAATATATGGTGCAGTGTGTATATATTATATGAACACTTGTGCACTTGGGCATAGTGTTCCTTATTATAAGCCTACCTCATCTTTACTGAACTCCGAAGAGAGTTTTTCACCCCGGAATGATCTTTTCATGTTAATTGTGCCACCTCCCCCTACCACCCTCTGCGTGAGAAGTCAGGACCAGGTTTCAAGGTTCATTTACTGGCTGACTTCCCCACTTTCTTTCTAGCAGTAGGATCCTAGCCTATCAAAGAACCAGCCGGTGCCTTCAAACCCTGGACGAACATAGACTGGCACGGGCTGGTTCATTTCATCCCCGTCAGAGCCCGGCTCCTCTCTTTACCCACACATGGGCCTATTATATTTGAACAGATCAGGAGCCACAGAGGTGATCCGTTAGTTCAGCTGAGCTTGAAATTAGTAGCTCTTCCCCTTAAATGTTGTGGGCAGTTTGTTTGAGTTTGGGCTGCAAAGCTGTTTCCCCCTTGGATTGCACCCAGCATGGAAATGAGGGCACTCCTAATATTTTTCCTTTTGACATTTGATTAATAGTTGACAAATCCAGACCCAAGTAGTTAGCTTTCCTATTATCCATCTTTTGACAGGCATTGCTGCTTTTCTTTTCCAGGCTCATTGTTCTAAAAATACACTCAGATCTGAAGCTGTTCACTGTGCATATACTGGCATGATTTCCTGGTGTCAAAGATAAGAGACATCTGCCATGCAGATTATAAACAAAGTGGGTTTCTGGGTTTCAGATCTGAAGGCAGGGACCTCGGTGCTACTTAAACCAAATGCCACCCATCCTTCTCCTGCTTCCTTGGTGTTGTCCTGTGATTGATAATTGACCGAGGTCAACCGTTTTACCCCCTAGTAGTAAGGCAGGTGTGGGGCATGCCTGCGTGTCACCGCACTGGGTTGGGAACCAGGATGCGCTTGATGCTCCGGGGAGCAGGACCACCTGCACAAAGTGGGTTTCACATGTCAAAAGCCTTGGCAGACTATAGGGTACCTGTTTCATCACTTTGCAGGGTCCGTGGTCTGTCCTGAGCACTTAAGAGACTGGTGTGAATGTCATGATTTCAGTACTGAGCAAACCAGCCAGGAAAACAGCCTTCATTATCTTATTTTATGTGTGTTTATTCACAAAAATTTTTTTATTAACATGCAAATACTGTGTTGAGAGCTGAAGGATTGTAAAGATGAATACCAGGTTAGAGTGGACTTCACATTGCTGCTCATGGCAGCACAGCCCTGGGCCAATCAGTTTACTTCTCCAAGTCTTTGCTCCCTCGTCTGCAAGACTAGAGTGAGCATATCTGCTATCTTCCACCTAATCAAATTATTGCAGGATTCAGTAAACTCATGCATATTATTCTTCAGCACAAAATGTCAACAGAGAGGAAAAAGTATGTAAGTAGTTGTTAGCATTATTAACTTCCTCCTGATTCCAAAAGAGACCTAGGGCATCTTATCAATTAAGTATATGCAACAAAAATAATAAAGGGGAAAAAACAAGGTGAAACCAGGGTTGAGGTTAACATATAAAGTGCACACCTAGAGTTCTGCACCCTTGCTGGAGACAAGCCTTCAGTGTGGCTCTCATCTTCCACAGACAGAGCAAAGAGGGAAATGCATCAATTTTGCACCTTCCGGCATCCCTGAAATAAGAAAAGAGAGCTCCGCAGAAAGAAGCACAGCTCTCCTTGGTTTTGAACCCTAAAAAATTTCTGCATGGGTCATCTTAGAAGAATGCTGGGTATTGTTGTGACTAATGTTTCTAACGTCCTTGCAGTGAATACACAACTAAGCTTCCTAGAGCTGCTTCTTCCTCGCATCCATCAGCAGAGGCTCCTGGCTTAGTGCCAAAGCGTGGGTTCCAGGAAAACAGTTGGGGGGAGGGGGACAAAATAGGTAGGCTGCTACAAAGATGTCTTTATTTTCAAGGGTATACACCTTTGGGGTGAGAGGGTGGGTGTGGAGTAGGAAACGCTCCATGTGGCCTGAGTCAGCCCCCTGTGTACTCTGGCACAGGGCCGCTTTGAAATCTGTGCCCAGCGGCGTCGTGGCTAGGGGGGTGGATCTAGGCCTGCGGGGGGCCTCAAGGCAGGCAAGGCAGCCAGATGGAAAGGGCTGCTTTTAAATCCTGCCCCAGTGGGATTTAAACCCTTCTAGGTCTGGCTTATTTTTGAATTGTCTGTAACAGATTGGTCCTCTCAGTGCCATATCTTTTTAAATATGCACAAAGCAATGGAGTCACTCCACTGCATTTATGATACTTTGTCTTGTGGTACTTTAGGGGTGCGATTAGCATTGTAAGCTTCTACTGGTGTTTATGGTTTTAAATCCTGTTCCTGTTGCATTTAAATATTTTTATTATCGGTCTTTGTGTGAGTATGCAAGATGGAGTTAGATCGATAGATGAATGGTTTCGAACAGGTAAATATAGTTAAGTCTAACGAGTACATATAGCTGCAGAGGTAATTGGTAGTATTTATTTGGAGAGTAAATCGTTGCTCCAAGTCATAATCCTCCATTTCCAACATTTAGAAACAAAAAAACGACCTCCTCGCAGGAGAAGATAGCTAAATTGAATAGCAAGAAAGGACAGGCTTGAAATACTGGTTAACCAATGAACCGAGACCCATTAGAGTAAATTACCGAGATAGAAACATCACCCCACCGCTCGCTGGCTAGGACACGTCGCCCCCCCCAGCATCCATTTGTTTAAAAGGAAACACACAGCCTCATTTGTAGCATCGGCGTGCACCGAGTCACGGGAGGAGATGGCCGGAGAAGAGAAGAGCATACAGGTTCTGCCAGAGAGGGAATAGCAGGGAAGCTCGAATAACTTTGTGGGCGTGCCTGCTTCCCAACGAGTGAGTTCATTTTCTGATTGCATTTAGTCATGGCCATGTAGAGACAGTCCGTATCATGTTCCTAAGGTTTCATCCCTGAATAACTTCTTTAGAAGCCCCAAATAAATAAATAAATAAACAGATCACAAAGCCACAAGTTCTTTACCACTGGCACTTATGCAGACAGCTCATGAGAGCATTTTATAAAT
Source organism: Canis aureus (assembly GCF_053574225.1). Taxonomy (NCBI): domain Eukaryota; kingdom Metazoa; phylum Chordata; class Mammalia; order Carnivora; family Canidae; genus Canis; species Canis aureus. The sequence continues at coordinate 32,027,717 of NC_135636.1, read as the reverse complement.
CCAGAAAGAGACAAGGAGCAGCAGATCCCTCAAGCAAGTAATTGACAGAGAAAGAATAGCCTGTCACCCAGGAGAGGTGGAAGCTCTGCATTTCACTTACAGTTTATTTAGCTTCACTAGGCCTGGATTGGCTGGCGGTTTTCTAGAGCTGCTTTTGAGCAGATGTTGTCTAGACCGAGATGGTGAGGACACACCCTATAGTATTTGCATCTGCAACAGAGGGATTTCTTTGGGGTGTTGCCATATTTGGGAGGCCATCCGGTGCCCATGCTTGAGAACCACTGTGGACTGTTGACGTTGGAAGGGGGCTTAGAGCTGATGCTTACAGAGAAGCAACTTGGCTGTGTCCCCTCCTTGGGTTCCACCTCACATGTGCAGCCCTCCCCGCAGTGCACCGTGTGCCTCTGTGCATAGTCTGTCCTCCCTACCAGATGCGGAGCCCCAAGGCCAGAGCCTTTGTCCATCCATCTTTGTGTCCCACATACCCAGCTCAGTGCTTGGGCTAGAGCAGGTGCTAGGAAATGTTCAGTGAACCACAAAGAGGCGGGACCCAAACCCTGCTGACCAGAACCTAGTAGTAGCACATTGTCTATTTCCCCAGGCCACCTCACCCCCAGCTTTGTCACTCAGAGCAGGCCACTATTGATCATAAAGGAATGAGCCGCTTCTGTTGGTTTGGTGTCTGGAGTTTATTAGGTACTTGCTGATGCCCATCAATTGTAGATAGGGCTGGAGTGCAGGGAAATGGCTGCCTGCATGAAGCGAAATTCAATAAAACCGCATTTTAAGTGAAAAATCAGTATAAACACCAGGCTTCTTTGCCATGGAAACAGAGGTTGCTTAGAAACTGCCTAACGGCGAGTTCTAAATTTTTTAAAGTCAAGTTATCATTTAAGCTACACGGCCCTACAGGTTATTGAGAGATAATCACTCGCCTCAGGACACTCAGAGGCATGAGGCACAGCTGAGTGCCTCCCGAAACTCTGGGGACCAGATAATCTCTTGATAACTGTGCTCCCTGGAGCCACTGATTTGGGCCTGGGGGAAGGAGAAAGAAATTTTTGTTCAGGACTTAAATGGTATACATATATTTTTTTTAAGTGTTTCTCTTTAGGTTTGAAAAAACATGGAGCTGGCCATTTGGCATGTTCAACAGCCATCTCTGCCATGTCTCACGATGTATTAGGAACATTTTCCAGGCAGTTACCCCAGTCACTTCAAAGCGGAGGTCCTCTCTTTGTCTTCTGGCTTTCTATTATGCAAAAGGGCTTTTCAGGGTCTTCAGCTTTTGGCTCTTCACTTTCTGGGAACCCCTCTCCCCAGCTCGGGATGGGCAAGAACTGGCCGCAGGACAAAGTGGTACCAGAGTTTGGAGCAAAGCTGGGCCACTGAGCTCAGACAAAGGCCTCCCAGGCCTGTGTTCAGCTCCCAGTGGCTTAAACTGAACAAGGGTTCAGGTTCAGAATGTGTCAGTGTTTAGAGTTCAGCAGGTCGCATGCCTTTCGCCAAGCAAGAGCACAGCTACACCTGCCAGCACCTGGTTGCCCAGCATGGTTTTCACTCCCAGCTTCAGGCACGCAGAGGGCAAAGAATATTGCATTTGTTTTTTCCTGAAAATAGCGGGCGAAATGAGAATGCCATTGGCTGAGGCCTGGGACCCCCACCAAGTCAGTATGAAGGAAATTACGAGTGAAACAAAAGACAAATGTTTTGCCCTTTTCAGAGTGTCGGAGAAGTTTCCGTGGTGTGGCGGTGCTGCAAAGGTTGGTAGTGATAATTATTCCTTAGACACACACATAGTCTCTGGAAGGAGCAGTGTTTTCATTATACACTTCAAAGTGTTTTCCTGCACCTCATCTCCTTAGAGCCTGGCAACAAACTTGTGAGGAGGGTGGGGCGAGTGTGATCATCTTCCTTTGGAGAAAGAGGAAACAGGTTCACAGAGGCAAAATAATTTGCCTCAAGCCCCAGAGGCAGGAGAGGGAACTGGTATGGCTCCCTGCCATTCTGGGGGGTCTACCCCTTTAAGAGCTAAGGAAGGAGACCCGAAATAATTCTTCTAAGAGTTTGGATCTCACTTAATAAAAGAAGGTGAACTTTATCCACACATTCTTACTTTGTTTCTCTGTGAGCATTTTAGAGTTCTCACAGGGCAAAGAGAGTGGCTCTCTCCTTTTCCTTTCCTGCCAAAGAGCAGAACATCTGCATTTAGCATGTTAAAAAGGACTCACAGTGAACATTGCAAGGTATTCATGCCCCTATAAGGCAGAGCAGAGCCCTGACTGAGGTGGGCCACGGCACCACTTCGCCGGGTGGTGCCCAGATCAAATTATTCCTCGGTGCGCCAGGCTGTAGCCTGAGAAACTGTTCCAGTTCTGGAAGAGGGAAAAAAAAAATCAAATGAAGCCATTTGCATTCTAACCATCTTTGGCACCAGGAAAAACTGTCAACTGTGTCACATGTAAATAGAAATCAGCTTCCCATTTTTGGTGTGTTTTTTCATAATTTCCCTTGCCACTCTAATTATCAAAGATATTTTTGTTTTTAAACAAAAATTGTCTCCCACGCAGGCCCCATCTCCTTTCTGCGGTGAAGTGGAAACGATGAATTAGAATATTCTAATCACTTCTCCAGCAACCACCGCTGAGATTATAAGCACAAGATTATCCTAAGTAAAGAAAACTTAAATTGTTTAGGCACAAACCAGGCCAGAAAAATTTTCAAAGGATCCCCCTTCCCTTCCCACCTGCCTTCCTTGCCTCCTTAGCAGATGTCTACTAAACCCAAGGAAGAAAGCAAAACTGGCTTCCCCCAGAGTAAGACCCAAATCCCCTAAAGGCACGGGTTTTTCAGATTAACAAAATTAAAAACAGAATTTAGCTCCATTCAGCATGCATTAAATTCCTGTTTGCTGCCCAACAGTATGGGAGAGGCTCCTAGGTCATCAAGAATAAAATGTGATTCATCAAATAGATACTATCCATGCCATTACTTGGTAGGTAAGGATCACATGGGCTAGACGCTGTGTAGGACTGGATCTGTGTTTTCTCATTTAAGCCTCAGCAAAATCCCACATAGCAGTGATAAGTGGACTAATCTCCCACAGCCACATAGCAATGATGTCTGCCATAATGTGAATCCTGTTGGTAACCTTCCCTAGACCTTCCTTGGTGGTGAACAGTTGACCTCTCCTTTAGATCCTTTTATAGGATGTGATTTTCCAGAGAGGTATGTCATCTTAAGCCATTGTCATGCAGTGTCATAAATCACTAATTAAATATAAGAACCTGTTGGGTCAAGTATTCGTTGAGGGCTTACCATGTGCCATCCCAGGTGCCTGGTACAGCAGTGAGCCAAAAAAGGTGTGGTCGCAGCCCTCAGAAGCTGTATTGTGAGGACGGGAGATAGTTGATAGACAGTAAGTGCTGGGAGGGGTGTCCTGAAAGAGAAAAATAGGGGGCAGCCACCTAAGCACAATGGTCCAGGAAGGCCAACCTCTCTGAGCCGGTGATACATACCAACAGGGAGCTGCCCAACTAGGGGAGGGCCTCATCCTTCCTGGAATTGAAAATCCAGACTCTGAATCACTGAATTGGCCAAGTGTATGAAGTTTACACTTGGACTGCTCAGTGCAGTGGCCCTGAGCACATGGTTGGTCATTCAGAAATGGGATATGAGCAGATGAGAGGCAAAGGTTGCAACCCCAAAGCTCAGGCCAAGTTAAAGAGCCTCACCCTCAGGAGGTATGTGGTGTTGGGTGGCCCAGGCCCTTCAGCTCTGTCCCTGTCATGTGTAGGATACCAGTTCTCTGGCTCCACCAAAAGTCAGGAAGCCCAGCTCAGTCGGTTCCTGCTACAGGAGAATAACTGGGTCTGATCTCTATGAGCCTGTCCAGACCATCAAGAACCCATGGATCTTGGTGGCCAGAAGAGGGTGAACTACAGAGCTCAGCAGCAAGTTGGCAGGACAGGGATGAGGACCTGGAGACTCGGAGTGTGGGCTTGCCCTATGAGCCTGGAATGAGAAGTGGAGCCCGTCAGTTTTCTTTAAAAACTCCTGCTTGAAACCCCAGGACTTAGCTGGTTTCTTTGCCAAGAGCTTGTTTAATGTCAGTATTGTTCTGCTCAGACTACTTACTTTACTTCTCAATGTCAATGGATATGAAATTCTTTATGCGCTGTGGGACCATCCTAATGGCCCTGTCTTACGAACTACAGTGGGTTTGCTCTGCTATTCGAAGAGATTGGATTTTATCAGGTTCTCCCCCAAATAACCCAGTAAGCTGCCCCGTCGCGAGAACACTAGCCACTCTCCCTTCTCTCTGCTCCCTTGAGACTCCAGCCCACCCTCCTTTCTGTCTCTCCACAGGGTTTTCCTCCACTTGATGAAAGTGGACCCGGACTCCACCTGGTTTCTCCTGAATGAACTTTACTGCCCTGAGCAGCTCACACCTCCCCACCCCAGCCTCCACCCCGTGCAGCTGCGGGGGACCATGGGGCAAGGGAACCCTTATGCAGCCAATGTGCTCTGCCTACTGCAGGAGCTGCAGTGACCCCCCCACCCCCCACCACACACACACACACCTAGGTGTGACAGGGCAATATCTTTGTCCCGCAGGTGGGGCGACCCCACCCTGACCCCAGGTGGTGGCAGAGAAGACTGCGAAGGTGGATTAGACAGCCAGTCGATTTATAAATTGATCGATCCCACAACTGCTTAGAAATTGAAGGAAAGTAGCTGACTGTTATTTATATTTCATACCTGGTGTTTTCAAATGACATTGTCTGGCAGCTCTAAGGGCTTAACTCCTTCGCTTACCATCTCTGCGGCCCCAACTGCCCCACGGGCCATCACCACCACACACACAGACACACACACACACACACACACACACACACACACACACATCCCCACACCGGAGAGCCTAAGGACACATGGAGGGAGGCCTCTACTATGCACCAAGTGTGTCCCTTGAGCACCTGAGGACCACATGGAAGTACCACGCACCCAGGAGTCTTCAGAACGCAGCCCTACATCGCGGACATGTGTACCTTCCCTCCTGGAACAGTGAGCTAGAGCTAACTCATTGTACCCAACCTGTTATTTGGAAGAAAATGAAATAAAGGCAATTCTTGGATGAAAGCTGTGATCAAGAGCTCACTTTAAGGTTTGTTATTTAAATTGGGTGCTTCTTAAGAAATGAATTTATGTTCTTGAATGGATGATACAGAGCCATGGTGTAAAATCCAAGCAGTACAAAACAGAAACGGTGAAGTCTCCACCTCATTCCCCAGACATCTGGTGTCCCTCCCAAAAGACAAACACTCATGGCAATTTTTTCATACCTGTTAAGTAGGAGATTGATTATTTTTTACTTTTATTATGGATAATAGTATACAGCAAGCTCCATGTACCCATACCCCAGCTGCACGAGTTACCAGCACGTGGAGAGCTTTGCTTCATGGCTACCCTCACACATTTACCTCCCCAGCTTCCCCAGTCCCCGGAGTATTTTGAAGCACATCTCGGAAGTCCTATCCAAACCTTTTTTAAAATGTAAATCATGGGGTGCCTGGGTGGCTCAGTCAGTTAAATGTCTGCCCTTGGCTCAGGTCATGATTCCAGAGTCCTGGAATTGAGCCCCGCATTGGGCTCCACAACTCATCAGGGAGTCTGCTTGAGATTCTCTCTCCTGCTGCCCCTCTTCCCCCTGCTTGCGCTTTCTTGTGAGTGTGTGCGCGCACACACACACACACACACACACAGAGTCTCTCCCTTAAATAAATAAATCTTTTTTAAAAATTAAGAAAAGGGGGGCAGCCCTGGTGGCGCAGCGGTTTGGCGCCGCCTGCAGCCCGGGGTGTGATCCTGGAGACCCGGGATCGAGTTCCGCATCGGGCTTCCTGCATGGAGCCTGCTTCTCCCTCTGCCTGTGTCTCTGCCTCTCTCTCACTCTCTCTGAATGAATAAATAAATACATCTTTTAAAAAAAATTAAGAAAAGGGGATGCCTGGGTGGCTCAGTGGTTGAGTGTCTGCCTGTGGCTCAGGTGGTGATCCCGGGGTCCTGGGATCAAGTCCTGCATCAGGCTCCCTGCAGGGAACCTGCTTCTCCCTCTGTCTGTGTCTCTGCCTCTCTCTGTGTGTCTCTCATGAATAAATAAATAAAATATTTTAAAAAATTAAAATAAAAAAAATGTGCAACCACACTAGCATTACCACACCTAAACTAGCAGTGGTCCTTTCATATTGTATGCAGTGAATGTTTAAATTTCCCCAGCGCATTGAATCAGGATCCAAATAAGGTATATACATTGCTGTTTTCTGTATGTCCCTTAATAAATATATTTTAATTTATAGATTCCCTCTCCTCTTTTCTTCTCCCTGTACATTTTGTTGAAACAAGGTCATTTATCCTACAGCATTTCTCACAGTCCAGATCTACTGATTACATCCCTATGGGGGTCATTCCGTGGGTTTCTCCTATCACCTGTATTTCCTGTAAATGGGAGGGCAGAACAAGAGGTGTGATCCGGTTTGGGGGTTTTCATTGTTTTGGGGAACACTCCTCCGTAAGTGGTATTATTTATTTCCATCAGGAGGCATGTAATATCTGATCTCTTATGGGATTGGCCATTGGTGATCCTCACCTGGATCCACTCCCTCATTAGCGAATGCAGACAGTGCTGTTCTTTCCCCCCCATCCTGGCTTGTCTTTAGCTAGAGTACTTGTGGAACGTTCCCTTCATCAACCATGCAGTAACCTTGAGGGAGTTTTGTGTGGAAAAAGCAGGATAAATAGTTGATTTTTTCTTTTCTTTCTTTTTTTTTTTTAGCTGAGGGATTTAAAACACAGATTATATAAATTTAGGTACACCACCACAGACACACACACAAATGTGCTGAAGGATCCTAGGAATAATGAATGCTTCCTCACCATATGCATGGTTAGATACCATCCAGATAACTCCTCCAGTGATGTAGATAATACCCCAGCTCTGTGAAACCCAGAAGGCAGCTGGCATGGGGACATATCCAAGCGAGGGGGGCCCCAGCCAGTTCCGGGGAGGCCCACTCATCTATTAGGGTCTTCTCTGCAAGGGCACAGAATGTCCAGATTGGGGCTAGGTGGTAGCAGCCTGGCTTTTGGTCTGGCTCAGCCAGTGAGTCATCAGGGGCCATCCCTCTCTTTGGGCCTCAGCTCTCCTGCCTGTAAAGGTGAGAATGGGCCAGAATGAGAGCTTAATTTGGGGAATTCTGGGTCCCTCCAGCAAGCCGATGACACTTCAAGAACCCCTTCCCCAGCAATGTCCCTCCTCTTACCCCCCTCCCTTCCAGGAGGGCACTGCATCCTCCGAGACTGTGAGACTGGGGTCATGTACCATCTCATCTCCTGCTGGGTTGGTCTACTGAGCTGACCTCACAAATTCTGTGTACAATTCTAGAGACTTCACCTATGAGCCTGCAGGGACCCCAAGTTAAGAACCCCTGAAAGAGAGATAATCACTTTACTCTCTTCTGGTTTTAAAATTCTAGGATGATTTCCTTTGAGAAAGGGGGGAAATACCCTCTAATTGAGAGGACTCTAAGAAGATTCACCACATTGTTCCTAATTCCACTGGGGACACAAAGTCCTAGGCTAATTCAATCTCTAGGTCCTGACAAATGAGAAAACAGGTCAGGGAGGTGGTGGGACTTATGGAGTATTACCTAGTAGTCTGCCTTCCCAGGGCGCGTGGACATGGCAGGCTGTAATAGTGTGCCAAGAGGCAGGGGAACGTGCACACACATCCTGTGCCCTGATGCAACTTGGGCCCTTGGGAGGCTCTCCAGGAGATAATCCGTGTGGAAGGATCTGCCATGGTGTTCCAAAAACCCATCTTGTCCTCAGGGCGTAGACACCCTGAGTTGCTTTGGGATTCCCGCAGGCAGATTCACTTGATTTAAAAAAAAAAAAAAAAAACTAATTAGAGTGCCTCTCCAGTCATTATTATATTCAGGCAACTTTAATTTGAACCCATCCAGCTGACTCATCTTAGCCCTTGTTTATGTGGGCTTCTCAAAGTGATCGTTTCCCCCTGTTAAACGTGGCTGGTGCACTGAGGATTTCTCCTTTCATTGAGGGTTTCCGAGTGTTGGTTTGGCTGGAGTTAAAGGTAGATACTGAAGGGCCTTGAGTTTCAAGTTGAGACACTGAGCTCTGATTTGCAGGCAGTGGGTGCCTCCTGGGGGATTCCGGAAAGCACAGAGATGGACCCTGGGATCCTGCAAAGGACTGGGCGTAGTCCTTAGGAGGCTCGTAGTGTGGAAGGAGCGTGGATGATCTGGAGCTCATCAGCACTGGACTTGGTTTCCGACTCTACCCCTCAGTACCTGTGTGACCTTGGACAAGTCACTTTTCATTTCCCCATCTCTGAACTGGAGTTCACCACCTCTGCCTCTTTAAATGGCTGCAGCAGAGAAAGTGTTATCGTGTTTACAGTGCCCAGGGCTTCGACACTGTGCAGCCCTTCCTTCCATCCAACCCCTTTGCTTACGGCTTTGTTAGGATGCAGCACATACTCCTCTGGACAGTTATTGCAGAGGAAGTAGATGGTTAAATCTCAGAATAAACCACCTGGGAACTAAGGAGGACTCCTGGTGAAGGAGGGTAAGATCTTGGTAAGACGAGCAGACTATTGGCAGAAAGAGGATAAAGGGCATTCCAGACAAGGAAAATGACATGCCAAAGGCAGCCAGGTGTACCTGTCCATATCTGCACTCATCATAACTCCTTCAGTTGCAGCTAACAGGAAACCCAACTCAAAGTAGCTTGAGAGTAATGTCTTGGCTCTCATAACCGGCAGCCACCCCGCCCCACCACCCGGCCCCTGGCTCCAGATCCCACAGCCAGGCTCCATGTTTTAGCAGCCTCTCTCTATAAAGTGGCAAGGATGGCCAGTAGTCCTGGCTGATGTTCTCTGAGTTGATCAAGCCTAGGAGAGTGTGCACCTCCATCTGGCAGCTCCCAACTCAAGTTCTAGGATTATCTCTTCTCAGCTCAGCCAGTCCTCTGCCCCACCCCAAACCAAGCATTGTGCATCCAAGCAGGTTTTGGCAAACTTTCCCCATACTGGGTCAGATGGTGAATATTATAGGCTTTGCAGGCCATAGGATCTCTGTAGAATCTTCTTTGGCTTTTTTTTTTTTTTTTTTTTTTTACATTTTAAATGTGTAAAATCCTTACAAAATAGGCCATGGGCCACTATTTTGCCCTTGGACCTTAGTTTGCTGCCTCCTGATCCTTAGCATTCTCCTGGCAGTCTTGGGGGCAGGTGCTCAGATCAGCTCATCCAAACCATATGGAGACAGAGTTGGGATGGAGTGGTTTCCCCCAAAAGGAAGCACTGTATTTGGTTACTAGGCAAAGAGATGCAGAGTGGGTAACAGTGACAGACAGCCACCACCCCACGCCTGTGGCAGATGACCAGTGTGGCCCGGCAGCCCAGGAGGGGATGTGTTAGCAGGCTGTGGTCACTGAGGCCACATTTATGAAGGGCATTGAATGCCAACCTAGAGATTCCACCCTTAACAGATCAAGTGGCCTTGAAAGGTTCTTGAACAGGTGATTAATGAATTGAAAGCAGCGTTTTAGGAATATTCATCTCGTGGCAGCATCCAGGAGCCATCAGAAGGGGGAGAGGCTGGCTGGCGATGAAATTGTGTTTTCGAAAGTCCCAGGACGAGAAAATGTACCTCTTCCATCAACCCCAAACTGTTTGACATGCCGTGGTTCATGGGCGACTTGAGGCACATAAATATGTGCTTTAAAGTTTAAAAGTAAGAAGTGAGATGAATGGAACCTCTGATGAGGCTTCCTCCAGCTCGGGCCGGAGAGTTGAGAAGCCCTAAAAATGATTTTCCGCAGCTCCAGCCGTGATGAACATCTCCCTTTGTGTGACTTACCCCAGCCTCTGTGTCGGGCTTGATTGGAAGCAAAGTGCCCATACTGCCTTTCCTCCAGAGTATGGAATAGAGGCCAAATTTCGGAAAATAATTCTGAGTGATGGCTGACTCTGTCGAAGCGTTGATTGCTTTATAAATGGCATTCTTCTCTCTGCATCCCCACCCCCCTCCACAGCCCCCCCGCCACCACTGAAGTTTTGAAGGCAGCGGCTTTTCAAATTACGCTTGAAAAGCAGCCTGATTTCCCACAGGAATCATCTCCTAGATTAGGAGCTGTTCCACCTTTTCCGACAGTTTTACCCAGAGTACAAAGCCTGTCTGCAAAGGGCGAGGAGGGAGCGATGCTGTCCTCCCTTCAAAGCCTTCAGCACAAACCATTTATGAAAATGTCTCTCGCTGCAGCCAGTTCCCAGCGTCAGTCCCGGGCCGCCTGCTCTTGCAGCAGGAAAGGGTTAAAAAGCACTGATGAATGGCTGCCTCCACCCCACACCCTGCCGCTTTCCCTCCTTATATAATTTACCATTCTTTTTGCACAACAGCTCCTAGGTCTCAACCTGCTCTCTCAATCAGTACCCTCACGTCCTCGGCTTCCTCCCACACAGGCGGGCTCAGAAGTAAGGAAGGCACCTCTCAGAATCTCTGAGGCCGTTTCCAAGGGAGAAGATGCTGGTGGGGGGAGAGGGGGAGAGAAGTAGCGCAGAAGAGTCACAAGTTTCTTCATGAAATAAAAATGGTGCATTCCCCACGGCAGATGCAGAGGAGTCGATGCAGACCTTGGTGCGCCCACCTCCCCTTTGCCCCATCTTCGTGCCCTCTCTCACCTCATGGCACCTATCCAGGGTGCTCACACATTCCACCCAGGACATGCCCAGTTCCCTATAAGGGGACAGAGAGGCCCGAGATGCGAGTTGAACTGTGCCACAGCTCACAGGGGACTTCGAGCACTCCCTCCCCGTCCCCAGGCCTCAGTGTCCCTCTCTGCTCCATAAAGGGTTTGAAACAGTCTCCAAGCATTGTTCCGCCCCTTAAAACATCTGTGATTTGATAATAAAGTGTTGGCAAGTATGTGGGGAAACGGGTGTGTAAGGTGGTACAAGCTCTTTGGAGGTCAATTTTGCAGTATTACCAAATGGGAATGCATGCACCTTTTGACCAGCAATTCTGCTTCTAAGAATTTAATGCTCACACATGTGCACAAAGATGTACTTGCATAGGCAATTCACTGCAACATTGTGATTTACAGAAACTCACAAATACCGGAATGCCCAGTATGTGCCAGGCATTATGCCTAATGCTTTGCATTAATTTCTCGAGAGACTGGGTGCAAAAGATAGGAAATAAGCTAATCAAAGGATATAAACATCCATCCAAAAGAGGCCAAAACACCCCCGTCCCCCCCCCCTACGCACAACACAGAAATTCTAGTGAACTGTATATACTGAAGGATGATACATCAAAAGTCATGAAATGTTACTGTTAACTATTTCATAAAAGTAAACAGGAAATTGAAAAGAAAGCAGAAGAAAAGCTGGGGGAGGGAAGGAGGGACTGTTTAAATAAACTACGTTACAACCCTATAACAAAATGAAAAAAACAGCAATAGCTATCAGAATCTAAAATGCACATACCCTTTGACTCAGCAATCCTGCTATTAGGAATTTCCTTGTTCATGTGCCAAAATGATGAACAAAGTGTTCGTTAAAGCATTGTTTGCATTAATAAAAGGTTGGAAACAACCTAAAGGTCCATCCAGAGAGGCCCAGATAAATAATTTCTTAGTAACACATAGTTTGCCATGTGGCCTTTGCAAAGAAAGGGCTATTTTCTGTGTATATTTCCGAGATACATTATTAAAGAAAACGGCAAGCAGAACAGTGCAACGATTTGTGGGGGATGGGGGTACTTTATGTGTGGAATTTCTCTTAAAGAACACCCAAGTGGCAGCCTCTAGGAAGGGTGACAGGATTAGCGATAAGTCTTCACATTATACCCTTTATACTCTTCACATCTTTTTTTTTTTAAGATTTTATTTATTTATTCATCAGAGAGAGAGAGAGTGAGAGAGAGGCAGAGACACAGGCAGAGGGAGAAACAGGCTCCATGCAGGGAGCCCAACTCGATCCCGGGTCTCTAGGATCACACCCTGGACTGAAGGAGGCGCTAAACCGCGGAGCCACCCAGGCTGCCCTCTTTACATCTTTAAACGAGATACATGTGTAACTTATTCAGTCACAAAAATTTGTATTATTAAAATATAAGACATTGGTGAGTCCATAATGCTATGGTAAACTCACATTTTGGTGACAGGAGCCTAATAGCGGGATTTCCTCTCCTGTGTGTTGCATTTCTCAAGTAGAACCAGGGCTGGAGGGGGAGGTGGCATTGCTTAATCCAAAAATTCGAAGCGATTGTGGAGAGGGTCTCTTCCAGGCCTCACCCCGTCCCGCCCCCATGGCTCCTGTATGTATGCTGGAGAACCATTTCCCCTCTATGCCCTGGCTCATCTGAGTCCCTTAGAGCCCCAAGAGAAGCAAGTCCAGCCTCAGAGCCTTTTGTGACTGCCCAGACAGAATTTAGGGCTCATGCTCAGTGCTCTCAAGGCATTGCATGGTGCCCTCTGTCCTGCCACAGCTCTGTCTGGGGGTTGTCACCTTTTTTCCATGGAGGGGGTCACCTTCCTTACCGCATCTTCAGCACCTTGGACAGGACTGGGGTTTGTGACTTCCTCTCAATGTCAGGATGACTGAGCGAGCTCTCCAAGTGCTGGGCCTCAAAGCATCAAGTAGAGGACAAAGATAGGATTCAAACCTGAGGCTGCTGACATCACATGATCAGTTATATCATTATTTATGTAACAGGATCCAAAATCTGCAGGTTGGAAACTAATTCAACAAGCAGTTTTTGAGGCTTTCTATGCGCCAGGCCCAGAGACAAAAAGACTTAAACACTGCCTCCTAGGGGCTGGGCTCAAAGGAGAGCTAAACAAGACATGTTATGAGGAGACAGCCATCGTCTGTATTAGGAGGAGGTCAGGAGCAGCAGTTAGAGCATGGTCCCTGGAGATGGGCAGCCTGGCCTTGGATCCTCACTCTCCTGCTTTGGGCAAGTCTCTTTATGGCTCTGAGCCTTGAAGAGATGGGAATAAAAATAATACCACCCCCCTTGGGGGCACCTGGATGCCTCAGTTTGTTAAGTGTCTGACTTCGGCTCAGGTCACAATCCCAGAGTCCTAGGATCAAGCCCCACATCAGGCTCCGGGCTCAGTGAGGTGTCTGCCTCTCCCTCTGCCCCTCCCTCCACACTTCTACATGTGCACGCATGCATTTTCTCTCTCTCAAATAAATAAATAAATAAATAAATAAATAAATAAATAAAATCTTTAACAACAACTATATATATAGTTTCATATATATAGTTTATAGTTTTATAATATTTATAATAAAATTTATAGTTATATATATATATATATAATACCTCCCTGAGAACATGGTGAGAAATGGACTGGTAAAGGCTGGCCTCGGGGCCTGGCCCCTAGGCAGTGTGCTGTAGGAGTTGGTCATCATGATGCAGAGGATGGTACATTAGAGGTATAAGTGGCAGCACAGAGGTGTTTGAACTGAAAGGAAGCTGGGAGGCTTCACGGAGGAGAGGCCATCCAAGGTAGCTTTGTAGTATTTGCCTGTCAGACACAAAAGGAAGGACCCCTCAGGGCAGAGGAAGCAGTGCGTGTGCAGAGGCTCACACAGGATGGTCACGATGTTGCTCGTTTCAGTGGGAGGTGGGATCCCTATCCAGTGAGACTGAAGGAAAGGACGAGGACTTTGGGAAGGGAGGATGGTCTGTCTGTTCCATACTTTTGCGAAAATTGGTAATGGGAAACGTCACTAAAAAGGAGCAGGGAAGTTTCAGCAGGGGGAGCTCTTGTGCCCTATCACTCCTAGCTGATTGCAGACCCAGCAGGAAGAGACAGACTTGACCTTGGGCAGACTTGACCTTGCAGGGGGATACTACTCCACTACCCCCAGTGGAGGAAGAGATGCTTTCCTTATCCCCTGGCAACAGCTCAGCCAATGAGAAGCCATCACATTTCAAACTCCCAGTTTAGGGACTCCTGGGTGGCTCAGTGGTTGAGTATCATCTGCCTTTGGCTCAGGGCATGATCCCAGGGTCCTGGCATTGAGTCCCACATCAGGTTCCCTGCATGGACCCTGGTTCTCCCTCTATCTGTGTCTCTGCCTCTCTGTGTGCGTGTCTCTCATGAATAAATAAATAAAATATTTTTTAAAAACTCCCAATTTACTCCAGTGGATTTTTAGTTCATGAACAGCCTTCCCAATTTACCCCTTTTCTCCTTCAAAAAGCCTGCCTCTCCTTCGTTCTCAACTTGCCTGTGGTTTTGCCACAGCTTGTTTGTCCCAGATTGCAATTCTCCTTTATTCTCAAATAGATCCATCTTTTGCTAGTAAAATAACTGGTAATTTTACTTTTAACATTAACATTTCAGGGCAGCCCAGGTGGCTCAGCGGTTTAGTGTTGCCTTCAGCCCAGGGCCAGATCCTGGAGACCTGGGATCAAGTTCCGCGTTGGGCTCCCTGCATGGAGCCTGCTTCTCCCTCTGCCTGTGTCTCTGCCTCTCTCTGTCTCTCATGAGTAAATAAATAAAATCTTTTAAAAAATTAACATTTCAGGGATCCCTGGATGGCTCAGCAGTTTAGTGCCTGCCTTCAGCCCAGGGCCTGGTCTGGAGTCTCGGGATCGAGTCCCACATCAGGCTCCCTGCATGGAGCCTGCTTCTCTCTCTGCCTGTCTCTGTCTCTGTCTCTCTCTCTCTCTCTTTGTGTCTCTCATGAATAAATAAATAAAATCTTAAAAACAAAACAAAACAAAACATTTCATTTTTTTTTAAATTTTTATTTATTTATGATAGTCACACAGAGAGAGAGAGAGAGACAGAGACAGAGACACAGGCAGAGGGAGAAGCAGGCTCCATGCACCGGGAGCCCGACGTGGGATTCGATCCCGGGTCTCCAGGATCGCACCCTGGGCCAAAGGCAGGTGCCAAACCGCTGCGCCACCCAGGGATCCCAAAACAAAACATTTCAAAGGTGGGCCTGGGCTCTCCTGCCAGTGAGTACCTGAAAGGTGCCTGAGGAAGAGCTTGATAGCATTCCCCTGGGAAGTTGTTCTCTGGGGCTTTTCTGCAGGACTCTGGTTGGTTTGGAGGGCAGAGCTCACCCTTGGCCTTGTCGCCCCCATGCACCCCCCTCCCTGTCCACAGTTCCTGAGGCCCCTGTGGTGTGGGCAAAACAGTCCTCCCAGCAGTGAAGTGCATGGAACGCTAAAGGCAGACAGATTATGTACACACTTTCCAGTGTGAGGGTCAAGGACAGGTCACCCCAAAAGGGGCTACTTTGGCATGAACATTATTTCGAGTTAAAAGCAAACAAATTCGATTCAGGAAAAGCTTTTTACTTTCTCCTCAATTCCTTGCTGGGGCTAGGAAAAGATTTACAGAGATTCCTCTCTTTACCTAAGAAACTTATCTGCACAACCGGACAACCTCTGCTTTTCAAACATTTCCTCTCACCCTCCTGCTAATGGTCTTTCTCTCCTTTGTATCTTCAAACCCCTACCGCTCTCCTTAGCTCGCATAAGCATCATGCTGCTTCACTGTCTTCAGAATGTCCATGTCCGTGTGGATTCCCCATGTGCACACTATCAAATTTTATTTTTTCCTGTTAATCTGTCTCGTGCCAATCTGATTCTGAGTCCAGCTCAAAGGACCTTGAAGGACAGAGGAAATTCTTCCTCCCCAACACTAACCATATGATCTTTGACAAGTCGGTTTCTTCATCTGTAAGATAGAGATGATAATAGTAGCTCAGCCCCATAGAATTGTTTGAGGACTTGGTGATTTAATGCATGGCATGCATTGAGCCCTGAAGCTAGTTAGCACTCAGACAAATATAGCTGTTTCTTTTCTGCTGAGCTACCAGGCCCCTGGAAACATTAGGATGAGTAAGACCCAGGAAAGGCAGACTCACCTAATGAAGTACAAGACTGAGCAGAACAGCCATTTCTTTTTTTTTTTTTTAATTTTTAAAAAAATTTTTTAAAATTTATTTATGATAGTCACACACAGAGAGAGAGCCAGAGACACAGGCAGAGGGAGAAGCAGGCTCCATGCACCGGAAGCCCGACGTGGGATTCGATCCCGGGTCTCCAGGATGGAGCGCCCTGGGCCAAAGGCAGGCGCTAAACCGCTGTACCACCCAGGGATCCCGCCATTTCTTACTCAAAAGTCAAAGATGGCTTCCTGAGGAGATGGCTCAGTATGGAGAAGAGAAAAGACCCAGGGCAAGAGCCTCTCCCCTTCTCTCAGTCTCCACACCTGCAAATGCAGGTAATAATGGCTACCTTGTTGGTTGGGCTGTGAGGATTAAATGGGCTACTGCAAGCAAAGCAAGGGTGGGCACGACATGGCCTGTGAGCACCCTCTATGCATGGGCTGCTTATAAGGAAAGAGGCTCCTGTTTGCTAACAAGACCCAGAGTTCAAACCAGTGGGGCTGCAGGGTAGCCATATCCTCAAAATAGACTCCCTCTCCGCAGTCTTTCAGGAGGATAATACCAAGGTGTGAGCTGACATTCCTGACTGCACAGCTCCAGCTCCCTCTAATCTTCGCTGCTAGCCATGAGATTGAATGCTGTGCCCATTGTACAGGGGCAGGATCCGTGCCCAGAGAGAGCTGGAGAAGCAGGCCCCTCCCGTGAGAAAGGACGAGGGTCCTAGCCTAGGGTATTTCCAGCTTGTGAACACCTGCTTTGCTGACATCTGGGAAGTCTGTACAAAAGAGGGGGTGCAGCCCTTGAATTTACACTCCAATGTGGGAGGCCAGACTTCCCTGAGAAACATTTTCATTTACTAATGGATTTAATGAGTGCAGAACTTCCCGTTTTAAACAAACAAGTGATTAGCATTGACTACAGAAGTGAAAATGGATCCTAATGAATTGCTAATTAGCCTCCTCCTCTTCCTGGGGTCTTTAGCTGATAAATTCCCTCTCTGGCTACTAGAGAAGTGTTAGTCAATCTGACAGGAATTCATTCTTTTTTCATTTTTCTATTCATTCGTTTTTTTTTTCACTTATTATACATTTCTTGAGAACCGACTATGTGTTCCTGTGAACAAGACAAGCAAGATCCCTTTCCTACAGTCCAATGGGGAAGGCAGCATTAACTAACCTCACATATAATGATACCCTTATAGGACAGGGAGCTGGGACAAAGTGCAACAGGAGGACTTGTTCTTGCTTTGGGGTAGGGATGGAGTGTCCTTCAGGGAAGGTTACTTAGAGGAAAGGTCATTTGAGCCAAGATCTGAAGAATAAGTAGGACTTAAGTAAGTGAAAGGGGATGAGAAAGAGTAGAAGAGTGTCTCAGACATCCAGAATAGTACATGCAAAGGTCCTGTGGTGGGAGAAAGCAGGGTAAGTCTGAGGAGAAGGGAGAAACTAATGTGAGAAATGTACAGGGGACATATGTGGGGTGTGTGTGTGTGTGTGTGTGTGTGTGTGAGATGAGGCTGGGGTTAAGGATGTTGGTCTTCCTCCTTTGTAGCAGATAGTACTGCTACAGCCCATATCCCACTAGTCTCACCACTCCAGTATGTTCTAGCCAACTTCCAGCTGCCCCATATTTGCATCTCTTTGCCTGAGGACTTTCCACAGGTAAGGAAGGCATTCTGTCTTTATACTTTGCAAGCCAGAAGTCCTGGTGAATTAACACCCAGAAGCAGCCCTCAGCCAATGACTGGGGCTGAAAAAAACCACAGGTCCCCAGCCCTCGGGCCGGATGATTTTGAGGTGAGTGCTCTGCACTGACTCCCAGAGTTCCCCAGTGGAATGGAGTCCCACTTGTCTCACTGTGTACACTTTCCCTGTCTCACTTTCCCATTCCCTTACTAGTGCTTCCTGGGATCACCTCCCAAGTAAACTCCTTGCCCTGAATTTTGTGGCCCAGCATCTTCTGGAGGAACCCATGCCAAAACTCCTTTAAGCAAAATACAGAGATATTTCCTACATTTCTGTACTCTGGCCATCTTTGCTGGATGCCTTCCTCTCTCTCATTTGCTTCCCTCACTGACTCTGGGGCCCATGGGCCATAAGTAGCATAGCTGGGGTCTGCCTGGCATAGTGTCGACCAGCCCCATCAGCTGCCCTCTTTCTTGGCACTCTGCCTCTGTTAATATGATCTGAGATGTCTTTCCTCTGGAACAGTGCTATCCAATAGTACCTTCTTCAGTGGTGGAAATGTTCTATATTTCCTATAGTACTATCCAATATATAGTATCCACTAGTCACGTGCATCTATTGAACATTTGAAATGTGTCTAGTATAACTGAGAAACTGAATATTTTATTTATTAATTTTAAATAGATCTACGGGGCTGGTGGCTACTGTATTGGGCACTCAGCTGTGGGACATGCCTTACCCCCTGTAGGCTACTAAGTTTTCCAGAGCTCAAGCCTGATGAACTTGGGAAGCCACCTGGACCCAGCTCTCTACACCCAGCTCAGTGATAGGATCCACCAGAGATTCCTCAGGTAGATCACCCAGGGTGCCAGGAGATCAGCAGTGTGGGCCCCCTACCTATCCCATCATTAACTTCCCCTTCTGTAAATGCACCATCCTACTTCTCCCTACTGCCCCCCTCCCCTTCTCTGGGGCAGACAACCTTGAAGCAAGAGCCAAGGTGGCTAGTGGGGAGGGGTGCAAAGAGTAGGGCCTGGAGGTGCTGAATGAGAAACCTCCTCTACTCACCAGCTTGGCTTGCTTTTGGATGGTGAATTGAAAGTTTCTCCCTGGAGTTGAGGAATAAACATGTTTTTCAAATAATACATTGTGTTGAGCCTAAAGTGCCTAGAGGTCAGGACAAAGGCTCACAATGGAGCCTGCTGGAAGTGATCCATTGTCTATCTTCTCTTTCCTTTGAGTAGGAAAATCCTGCTATTTATCTAGACACACAGCTGTCAGAATAAGGGCCATGTTCCCCTTGCAGCTACATGTGGCCATGTGACTAAGTTCTGTCCCACGACAGATAAGCAGAAGTGATCTTCATTGTCAAACAGGTGTCTTTAAAGAAAGTTGTGCCTTCTCACCCTTTTTCTCCTTCCTGCAGGCTAAAATGCATACCCCATGCAGGGTGGTGGGGTGGCCCTCTTGACCTATGAAGAGAAGCCTGGCTGAAAGGATAGGAGAGCTCAGGGTAGAAATGCCAACTAGTTCAAAACAAGGGTTTTGGTGAAATTAGGGAAGGAGAAAACAGGGCTTCCAAGAACTTCTTTGATTAAATAAGATGCAATAGGTCCAAACTTTGACCCAACTCTTATGAGCTGTTAATGTTTGTCAGAGGCAAATCTTTATTCATTGATTCATTTACAGAGTGTGTGTGGCATAAGCCCAGACTGGTGATAGGCATTGGGGATGCAGCAGTAAACAGGACACTTAAGAGTCTGTGCCTTCACAGAGCCTTCATTACCATTCCTGGCATTTTATAGCTCAGTATACATTCTAAAGTGTTTTTACAGTCACCTCCAGTCAAGATGGCATTGAGTTCATGCTTTAAAAATAACCTTCTCCTCAACCAGAATCCTCACACATTGTAGATGGAAATTCAAAATGGTGCAGCCACTTTGAAAAACAGTTTGGGGCAGCCCAGGTGGCTCAGGGGTTTAATGCTGCTTTCAGCCCAGGACCTGATGGAGTCCGACGTTGGGCTCCCAGCATGGATCCTGCTTCTCCCTCTGCCTGTGTCTCTGCCGCTCTCTTCTCTCTCTCTCTCTGTGTGTCTCTCATGAATAAATAAATAAAGTCTTTAAAAAAAAAAAAGAAAAGAAAAACAGTTTGGAAGTTTCTTGTAAGTCCAACATACACTTAGCTTACTGTCCAGTAATCCTGGTCTTACTTATTTACCGAAGAGAAATGAGAACATGTCCACACAAAAACTTGTGTATGAATGTACGTGGCAGATTTGTGTATAGTAGCCTCAAACTAGAAACCCAAATGTCCATCAATAGAAGGATGGATAAACAAATTGTGGTAAGTCACACAAGAAAATACTACTCAACAGTACAAAGGAATTAAGTATCAGTATACACAATATGGATAAATCTCAAAATCACTATGCTTAGTGAGAAAAACCAAACACAAAAGAGTACCTACTGTCTGATTCAATTTATTTGAAATTGTAGGAAGGCAAAACTAATCCATAGATAGAAAACAGATCAGTGATTTTCTGGGACTGGTGTTTGGGGAAGAGGATTGAAAGCAAAGGGGAGCAAGGGAAGTTTGGCAGGAGGTGATGGAAGTATTCTTTTCTTGATTGTAATGGTGATTACATGACTATAGATTCCAAAACTCATTGAATTTTACACTTTAAACTGATGCTTTTATTGGATATAAATCATATCTCAATAAAACTGATATAGTAAAAATTAACCACACTGTCCATGAATTAGTGGGAAAAAATAACCTCTGTTTATATACTGTAATAATATACACATTATATTTTAAAAATAAAATTACATAGTCACACTCACAAATACAGTAAACTTCTCTTTGGAATGGAAAGCAATGAGAAAAAGTCAATAGTGGCTGAAGCCTCAGACCGGCCAGGCTCAGGACCCAGAAGTGACTAGGAATTCAAGTCCTGCAGAGTAAATGGGACCAAAAGAATTCTTTAAGAACTAGAGGTCTAGCATCAGACTCATTGCTTAAAACTGTATGTTAGGTAACAGGGGGAGCAGATGAAGATCTGGCAAGTGGGACCTGAGCTAAACCACCCTGATTCATTAAATGCTTCTCTGAATATCTCTGATATCTCTGATAGCACCCAAACTGGGAACCCTGAGCCACCTTTAAGAAGCCTGATTTGGGACTAGGGTCCCAAGGGTCTGGGTTGAGACAAGTGCAGAGAAAGAAAATGGACAGAAAGATTCCACTTAAAAATAACCCTGTGAATAAAATGGACATTAAGACAGCCAGTAAACTCAACTCTTAACAGGTGGATTCATTTATGATAACTGCAAATAATAGAGCAATCCGGAAATGACTCTAAAATAAGATTTTAACAAAGGTAAAGGAAGGCATAACTTCCTTTCCAAAAAAAAAAGGAAAAAGTTATGAAGTAAAACAGAATTAACTATTTTTTTGAAGATTTTATTTATTTTAGAGAGGGAGAGTGCATGCCTGTGTGCATGATAGGAGTGGGGGAGGGCAGAGGGGGAGGGAGAGGTAGAGACAGAAAATCTCTAGCAGACTACACTGAGCATGTGGCCCACATGGGGCTTGGTCCTACCACCCTGAGATCATGACCTGAGCCAAAACCAACAGTGGGATGGTTAACCAACTAAGCCACTCAGATGCTCCAAAACAGAATTAACTATTGATGTGAAAAAGAAACAATGAGAAACACTAACAGTGAAAAGTATCATTATTGAAGTGAATTCAAATGGAATAAACTCTAAATCAGACACATTTGAAGAGAAAATTAGTGAATTGATAGATATTCCTGAGTCATTCACTCAAAGAGAGATAAAGAAATAGAAAATATGAAAGAGCAGTTAAGACATGGTAAATAGATTGAAAGATTCCAACATATGTGTAATAGAAATTCTAGAAGGAGAGAATAAAGGATGTAATGGAGGTACAATATTTAAGATATGGTGGCTGAAGATATTTCAGAATCAAAAAGAAAGTATTCAGGTGAAAAACACATACCAATGGTTAAAATCAGGATGGTAAAAAATAAATCTCAACCAGAAAAATTATGATAGAGCAGAATGTAAAAGATAAAGAGAAAAATCTTAGGAATTACAAAAGAATAAAGGCAAATTGCATATGAAAGAATGCCAATTGAGCCAACAGCAGATTTCTCATCAACAGTGATGCAATGACAGGGCTGAGAGAATAATATCTTAAACATGCAGAGGGAAAAGCATAATCAGCCTCCCTCAATACACAGCTATGGGAACATTGAAA
The DNA here is from genome assembly GCF_053574225.1 of Canis aureus. Classification (NCBI taxonomy): domain Eukaryota; kingdom Metazoa; phylum Chordata; class Mammalia; order Carnivora; family Canidae; genus Canis; species Canis aureus. Next base: position 32,005,733 of record NC_135636.1, on the reverse strand, counting down.
AAGGGGAGCAGGGACGCCCGGGTGGCTCAATGGTTGTGCATCTGCCTTTGGCTCAGAGTGTGATCCCAGGGTCCTGGGATCAAGTTCCACATTGGGTTCCTTGCAGGAAGCCTGCTTCTCCCACTGTCTATATCTCTGCCTCTCTCTCTCTGTGTCTCATGGATAAATGAGTAAAATCTAGGAAAGAAGAAGAAGAAAGAAAGAAAGAAAGAAAGAAAGAAAGAAAGAAAGAAAGAAAGAAAGAGAGAGAGAGAGAGAGAGAGAGAAAGAAAGAAAGAAAGAAAGAAAGAAAGAAAGAAAGAGAAAGAAAGAAAGGAAGGAAGGAAGGAAGGAAGGAAGGAAGGAAGGAAGGAAGGAAGAAAGAAAGAAAGAAAGAAAGAAAGAAAGAAAGAAAGAAAGAAAGAAGAAAGAGGGTAGCCCTGGTGGTGCAGCGGTTTGGCGCCGCCTGCAGCCCGGGGTGTGATCCTGGAGAAGACCCGGAATTGAGTCCCACGTTGGGTTCCCTGCATGGAGCCTGCTTCTCCCTCTGCCTGTGTCTCTGCCTCTCTCTCGCTCTCTCTGAATGAATAAATAAATAAATCTTTAAAAAAAAAAAAGAAAGAAAGAAAATTACAGACATTTTCAGGCTTTCATAGATAAAGAGAGTTTACCAACCATATCCTCATTGAAAGGATTAATAAAGCATGTACTTCAGCAAAACAAAGTGAAAGAAGAAAATCACTAAGTCATAAATTGATCAAATATATTGGTAAATCTAATTAATTTCTGATCATATAAATATTATTTTTTGTGTAATTAAAATTCTAGACAATAACAAGGACGATGCGGCAGGGGGCAGTTCAACAGGTAGTTACATTGTGTTAAAGGGGTTGTCTTGTTAAGAGGAAAATGGAGATAATGAATAATTTCAGAATGTTAAGAAAATATATAGTTAAATAAGTAAGTTAAAAATTAAAATAAAACCACTAAAAGAAATGGGATTTATAGCCTTCAAATAAGTGGGGAGGAAGAGGGGTGGGGTACTAAAGAACACTATTCATCAAAAGCCAAGAAAGAAGAAAAAAATTAAACTGATCACACATGCTCTTCGCCCTGCCCCCCATCAAATCTCATGGCAATAGGAAACACACGTAACATATACACAAAATAAGATGGCAGAAAATAAATCCAAATAATCAGTAATCACAATAAATGTAAGTGGACTAAACTTATCTATTAAAGACAGAGACTACTAGATGAATTTTTTAAAACATACCAAAATCCAGCTATAAGCTGTGTATAAGAGATATTGTACCTAAGACAATGACACACAAATGTTCAAAATAGAAAAAGATATCCCAGGCAAATACTAACCAAAGAAAACTGGCCTAACAATGTTAATATCAGGCAAGTTAGCATATAATGCCAAAAGCACTAGTAAGGATAAAGTGAGTCATTATATTCATGATAAAACTAAGAATCCCATCAAGGGGAAAACTCATGAACTTAACGCCTTCCCTAGAATTTGAATGGAATCCTTTTGGAGCTACACTTATTCAAGGATTGATGATTCATTAAACTGAATCTTTGTGCAGGCTCAGGTCCCTTAATGTGAAAAAAGATGAGGCATGAGGACAAAGGGAGATTAAAAAATAAGGTTGCTTACTAAATTATTAACCATAAAGCTATGGGCTAAATCAACATAACTGCAACTAGAACAATAAAGGCCTAGCACACCCTAAATCATTTGTGGCACATTTGCATATTAAATTAGAACATTTATGTAACTGTAGCCTAGAAAATGGTCTTTATTAAAATGTGCCCACAGTTAACACTTTCAGAAACCAAACTCATGTGGCTCCAAATGCAACTCCGTAAGCCTAACCTCCTCTTTGGGGAAGGAGTGGAGACAGTAAAAGGACTGAGTTGTGGTTGAAGAAGATATTGGAGGCTCAAGAAAGCTAGGCCATTTGACAAAAATCACATTTGATGACCTTGTGGACAAGAAAGATGAATGAGCTCCGTGAAGCACAATTAGGTGAATTTGTCTTGGGCCTCAAAGGGCAGCTGATTAATAGATACTTTTCAGCAGGAGGAGAGTTCTTAATTGTAGAGTTCTATAAACCAGGTTCAAACCCTGGGTCCCTCATTTATTTACCAGCTCAGTGACCTTGGGAATTTTTTTTATTTCTCTGAATATCAGTCTCCCCAGAGAAAGATAGCTGCCCATTTCAAGGATTGTTGTAAGAATTAAATGGTATAACTCATTAAAGCACTCAGCACTCAACAAGTGATACTTCCCATCTCTAGAATATGGAGAGAGTTTAGGAGCCACCTGCATAATACAAATTTTAGAGTTTTGGTGACATAGAGTTCAACAGTATAACACAACAGCTTGTAATTTGGGCCACAATAATGGGAGCATGCTGATGGTATTGAGAAAGGTGACAGTTCTGCTTCACACTAGTCAGACCCCATCTTGAGTAGTGGTTTATCTGGGGAAGCCATGTTTTTAGAGGGATCTAGACCAGTGATTCTCAAACTGTGTATTCCCCAAGACTAGCATCATGCATCATGAAGGAATTTGTTAGAAATTTAACTTATTGGGACCCACTGCAGCCTTACTGAATCTGAAACTCTCAGAGTGGGATCTAAAAATGTATGTTTTAACAAGCTAAGGGGATCCCTGGGTGGCTCAGCAGTTTAGCGCCTGCCTTCAGCCCAGGGCGTGATCCTGGAGTCCCGGGATCAAGTCCCACGTCAGGCTCCCAGCATGGAGCCTGCTTCTCCCTCCTGCTGTGTCTCTGCCTCTCTCTGTCTATCATAAATAAATAAGTAAATAAATAAATAAATAAATAAATAAATAAATAAATAAATCTATCTTTAAAAAAAAAAACAAGCTAATGTTAATAAACATTAGCATGATTCTGATGCATGCTGAAATTTGAGAACCACTGACCTAGATAGACATCCATGTTAGGGGTGGATACAGATATCAAAACCATGTCCCTTGAGTCCAGTTGAAGGATCTGAGGGTGTTCAGCCTCAAGGAAAGATGTGATCAATCTAAATAAGGATCAGAAAGGAAGAAGGAGCTGACTTGTTTCTCCCGGTCACTCCAGTGATGATTAGCATCAAGCATGGTATATGTAAGGGGACAAAAATAACATGATGGATTAAAGAAAGTGTTCTTGTCTGCAACTGATTGACAGCTGACCCAACTGGCCTAATCATAAGGGATTTATTCACTGATAACAGGAATCCAGGGGTAGAGAATTCACCAGATCCACCACATCCTCAAAGACCTGGGCTTTTCCCATCAGTTGCTTCAACATCTCAGGTGGGTCAGCCACTCTCTGCATGGTTGCCTAATGGTAGAAGAAATTCCCAGCACATGTGCTCAGACACTAAGAACCAGAGGATGACTTCCTTGTGTCTCCTTTTAAGAAACCTTTCCCAAGAGGGGGTCCACTCTCCCTCCAGCAGATGTCCCCTCAAATTTCGTTGTGAATGTAACACACCAGGTCACATGATACTTCCTAAGCTAGTCCCCAGCTAGGATAATGGAATTGCCAGCATTGGCTTTGGCCAGGGTTCATCTACCTTTTCTGTGCTGTGGACACTTTGGCAGTCTGGAGAAACCCATGGACTCCTTCTCAGACTATTTTTTAACTGCATAAAATAAAATGATAGGATTACAAAGGAAACCAATTATACTGAAGCACAGTTTCCAAAATATATTTTTGAAAATGTGTGATATAGGAATAAACTCGCTTCTTTATTAGTGCATTAAATAATAAATTCTAGCGGCAGATCTAATAACAACCATAATTTCGAAGTAGTGATGAGTGTGAACAATGTTCTGAGATACTGTAGTAACTTTTGTGATATGAAAATATTTGTGCTTTCTATTGGTGGCAAAGTCACAAAGTTACTGCGAACACGACTGTGGCTTGTTGCTTACATTCATAATAGAAGGAGGTACTAAATTTCAGTTGGAAGTTAGTGAAAATAGAGGTGGAAGGTTTTTTTTTTTTCCTTCCATGCACGTTTGTGAATCCCATGCATACCATCCACAGACCCCTGATTGGGATGATCTGTGGATTCCACATGAAGAGCTTAGATGAATCAAGATTCACACACTAGGGCTAGGAGTGGGCAAGTCTTCACAGAGACAAGTAATCTCAAACAAGTGTGGATTCCTAAGCTAAATCAAGACTAAATCAAGCAAAATAACAAGTGGGAGTGGGTAGGGGATGGGAGAGCAGCGCAGAGACAGAGTGGGGTGGACATGGCTCCAGGGTCTGCTCCATGTAGTGTCAAGGACTGCTTCAGGAGAATCCTCCTCACCACCAGAGGGAGAGACCTGGTCAAGGCAACTCAGGTGCAACCATATGGCACACATACCAGGATTCCCTCCATTTTTATTGACTTTTGTTTCCTGGTTGGTTTTTGAAAAATATTTCTATGCATATCAAGTTACAGGTGTAATACTTGCCCTTTACAAATATTCAGCCTACTGGGGTATATCCCTTCGGTTCCACTCCCTAGAAGTGACCGCTGCTCTCAGCCTGGGTAGATGTCTTTTCAGACAACTTGCTATGCACACATGGTATCCCAATACTCACAAGCGAGGGTGCAGGGAAACTTGTAAGCAATGCAGATTCCTGGGCCCTCCCCTCCCCCATGTTGGTGAAGGAAAGCAGCTTCAGTGTGCCAAAAGCTAATTTCACAGTGTCCCCTTAAATTCTCCCCCAAGTTTTTTTTTTCTAAACATTTTATTTATTTATTCATGAGAGACACACAAAGAGAGAGGCAGAGACACAGGCAGAGGGAGAAGCAGGCTCCATGCAGGGAGCCCAATGTGGGACTCGATCCTCAGACCAGGATCACACCCTGAGCTGAAGGCAAATGCTCAACCACTGAGCCACCCAGGCGTCCCCTCCCCCAAGTTTTTTAAGGTTGTCAAGGTAGTGTGGGGAGAGCAGTTAGACTATCTTAGATTGAAAGTGTAGATCCATCTATCTGGTGCTAGTAATTCCATGTTTAAGGATTTCCCACACACCTGAAATACCTCAAGTGTGCTAAGAAGTTCATAGAACCATATTTGGAGAATTGCAACCTATAACAGCAACTCATTAGAAGTAACTTAGCTATCCATCAGTAGGTGAGTCCTTAGGGTAATTGTGGTGCATCCATGTGCTGCAATGCTCTTCAGTTAGCAGCAAAAATGAGAGCTGGTAAGAAGCAAAACATGTTGCATGTGGCTAAGTGAAGCACCTACTTTTCTAAAAAGTATTCTTTTTTTCAAAAATATTTTATTTATTCATGAGAGACACACACAGAGAGAGGCAGAGACACAGGCAGAGGGAGAAGCAGACTCCATGCAGGGAGCCCGATGTGGGACTTGATTCCCGGTCTCCAGGATCACGCTGTGGACCGAAGGTGGCGCTAAATGCTGAGCCACCCAGACTGCCCTCTAAAAAGTATTCTTATTTTTTTAGTTATGTGTGTCCTTCCTTTAAAGGATCGTATGGTAGAGTTTTTTTCAAACTGTCGTCCATTGGCCACCTCCATCAGAATCCTGTTGGACATACAGATTCCTGGGCTTCACTACTGGATCAGAATCTCCAGGGATATAGCTCCAAACCTTGGTTGCTCTCTAGCTCTGCAGACTGAGATGCCCGGGTTTGGGCAAAGTGTGGGCCCAGGCAGGCAGCAGACCCCACTCATTTCCAGGGTCCCTGATGGGAGGTCTTGGGTACCTTTCCCTCTTCCCCTGGACCAGGCCTCCACCATCCCCTGCCCCGACGTAGTTCTTCATTCAAGTACTGAGATGATTTTGGAACTGGTCCTAGGGCAGCCCCGGTGGCTCAGCGGTTTAGCGCCGCCTTCAACCCAGGGCGTGATCTTGGAGACCCGGGATCAAGTCCCACGTCAGGTTCCCTGCATGGAGCCTACTTCTCCCTCTGCCTGTGTCTCTGCCTCTCTCTCTCTCTTTGTGTCTCTCATGAATAAATAAAATATTTAAAAAATAAGTAAAAGCTGGCACTTACATAAAAAAAAAAAAAAAAAAAAAGGAACTGGTCCTAACTCTCTAGATAGCTAATCACCTAGCCAGCACTAGCCAGCACTAGGAGTATTAGTTAGTCTGCCCTGAACCAGGAGGGACCGCCTGGGGTTGAAACTTACTGGACATGCTCTCACCTCCTAAAATGGGGCATTCTTACCTCATACTCTGAATCCTGGGGTGAAGGACCAAGAATGGGGAACAGAAGCCTTGCCCTGTCAGGTACCCCATTGCCACCCTGCACAGGGCAGAAAGGAAAGCTCTGGGACAGGGTTCACAGGGGAGCCCTGAGAGAGGACCAGGGAGGGTTTGGGGCCAAAATTCAGGGCCTTGGAGACCAAGGATGCTGGGGGCTGGAGATGCAAGAGTATAGAAGCTGAACAAGAGTATGGGAAGGTGTCCCTGGCCAGTCATCTGCTCTCTCTCCACATCATGAGGACCACCTGGGGCCACTAGCCACTGATGTGGGCAGGGATCTAAAGGCCAAGAAGGGGCCAGGACGTCTGAATTTATAACAAGCACACCGCTGTCCCATTATTCTTATGGCTGGGCATGAAGGGGAATGTGGCCCGTAACTAACATAGGAATGTGCAGAGGTTTATCTGAGACTTTAGAATAGGACTAGGTATATGATTTTTAGGAACTTCCCTCCCCTAGGACTCAGGTTTCTGTGCCTGGGGAGGGGCACAACTTGGCTCTGGCTTCCATATAAAAAAATCACAGCAATATTAATAGGCGTCAGAATTTCCTGGGGGCCTCTCATGTGCCTGGTGTGGGCCTGTGGACATGGCACTGAGTCAGGAGCATCTCTCTCTTTCAGCAGATTTATTGAGATATAATTCACACACCATACAGTTCACCCATGTAAAGTGCACATTTCAGTAGTTTTTAGGATATCTGCAGAGCTGTACATCCATCACCACAATCGATCTTAGAATATCTCAATCACCCCAAAAGAACCCCATACCCATTAGCAGTTACCGCCCACTCTCTTCTCCCCTAGCCCTGGCAACCACCAGTCTGGTTTGTGTCCCTATGGATATTCCTTTTCTGGATATTTCATATAAATGACATCATACAGGGACACCTGGGTGACTCAGTGGTTGAACATCTGCCTTGGGCTCAGGTCAGGATCCCAGGGTCCTGGGATTGGTCCTGCATGGGCTCCCCAAAGGGAGCCTGCTTCTCCCTCTGCCTGTGTCTCTGTTTCAGTCTCTGCCTCTCTCTGTGTCTCTCATGAATAAACAAATAAAATATTTTTAAAAATGGCATCATGCAATATGGGACCTTTTGTGTCTGGCTGCTTTCTCTTAGAATAATGTTTCCAAGTTTCACCTAGGGTGTAACGTGTGTCAGGACTGCATTCCTCTTTATTGCCAAATAATATTCCGGTGTCTGGATATGCCACATTCTATTCACTCGTTCATCAGTTGATGGGTACTTGGGTTGTTTCCACTTTTGGGCTATTACGCATAATGCTGCTGTGAGTATTCATGCACACGTTTTTTGTGTGGACATATGTTTTCAGTTCTCTTGAGTATATACACAGGAATGGAATTGCTGGGTCATACAGTAACTCTATGTTTAACATTCAGAGAAAATGCCAGACTGTTTTCCCAAGCGGCTGCATCACTTTATAATCCCACCAGCGCAGTGTGCGTGTTCCAGTTTAAAATCTTTGCCAACGCTTGTTATTATCTGTCTTTTTGATTCATACCATCCTAGTGTGTGCAAAGAGGTTAGCTCATGATTTTGATTTGTATCTCCCTGGGAGCCTCCCTATTTTACAGAAGAGGAAACTGAGGCTCAGAGACGTGAGGAGCCTTGCTTGAGATCCTGAGGATGTCCAGCAAGGATGGTTAGAGGCAGAAATCTAACCCAGGCACTGCTCTCCCCTGGACTGCATTCCCAATGGAGCAGAAATATTCCCTCTAAGGAGATGGTGGCCCCTGTAAAGGGTGAGCAGACTGGAGATGGGACACATGCCCTTGAGGGGGTAAAACGAGATCGTGTGCATTCTCAGGATTTCCTGTGGAAAGCCTTTCACAGTGCCTGGTGCAGAGTAGGTACTCAGGACCTGTAATTATTGTTATCACCCTGGCAGGAGCCTGTACCCCCACCCCCACCCTGCCCAGCCAGGACCTTCCCAGAGGAACCTGGGCTTTTCAGGGCCTGCCTCCCACTTTGGCATTTCTGGAAGGTACCATATTTGTTGGAAAAAAAAAAAAAAGGCTGGCTGCTGCCCTACAGGACCACAGGTCACTGACCTTCCAGCGCAGGGACACCTGGATTTGGCAGTGGGTCCCCAGCCCTGCTTAATAGCTTGATTTATTCATGTCCTCAGCCAGTCAGCCGGTCTCCAACCCACCCTTCCCCTGACTTGATTCCCTGCTTCAGAGAACTGATACAGTCCCTGCCCTTGAGGGAGGTTCACTCAGTCTGACTGCAGGGGGGCTCGAGGATGGGCTAATGTGGGGGTGGGGTGATGGTTCCTGTGGGTACAGGAGAGGGACAAGCTGGGTGTGCTGGCTGTGAGGGTTTCCCCTAAAAGCCCCCCAGAAGGACATGCCCTCAGGTGGGTTCCCAGCAGGACTGTGGCGGGTGGGAGTCTTGTCTGGGATGAACCAAGGGGAATCCAAGCCCAAGGCATTATGGGAGAGGTGGTGATGTTCAGTGGGTGAGGAGGTGATCCATATCCAGCAGAGCAGAGTTCAACAACTGAGTGACCTCAAGCAAGCTACTTAACCCCTCTGAAGCCGCTCCCTCAACTGTAATAAGGTGCTGGTGATACCTGATAGGGGCAGACGAGTTCCCGAACATGCCGTGCCTAAACATCCGACCCAACAAACACACCCCAAGAATCTCATGCTCAGGTGCACCAGGAGACAAGGGCGAGAATGCCTTCGGCAATGTTGCCAAGCACCCAGATGGGAACACAAATTCTTGTCAATAGAATGAATAAATAAGTTAAATTGTGGGATATTCATGCAGTAATAAAAATGGACAAATTACAGACATGCAACAACATGCATGAATCTCACAAGCAGAGTGGTACATGCAAGGATGGATGTGATAGGATTCCATGCATATAAAGTTCTAAATGATAGACAAAACTCAACTCTATTGCTTAAGATGACATACATGGAAGTAGTAAAGCTGTAAAGAGAACATGAAAAATGTGCTTTCCTTAAACGCCAGGGTGGTGGTTACTCTCTAAGAAGGAGGAGAGTGGGTCTGGTCAGGAATACACATGGGCTGGGCTGGGGGGTTCTGTTCTGGAGTGCTGTTGGGAGGTGCCGGCTCACCTTTATTTGCTTTATAACATATTTATTGACAAAACAGTATAGACATGTCTTATGCACTCCTCTGTAGGTGTGATTATCTCAAAACCTAAGAATAATTCAAGCCCTTGGTAACTGGACAGAGGCTGGTTTCCCTTCGTCCTCTCTCTGTGCCCCAGCCAGCTCTGGGTCTGTGTTTTGGGGGGCAGAGAGCAGGAGTGAGAAGCTGCTGAGTGAGGGTGGGTGTGAGCTGGCCCCTCCCCCGCCACACTGCTCCACACAAAAATGCCCCAGAAAGACACTGCCCAAGGTTTTTTTAAACCGCTTTATTCAGGTTGGCTGGTAGTCACAGATTGGATCATGTGTACAGGGTTACCCACACACTCCTGGGCAGAGCCCTCGGCCTCTCCCACATCCCAACTCCATCACTGAGGGGCGGCCAGAGGTTTGAGCCAGTTCCCAGGGGGTGTTGGGCCCAATAGAAATATTTACAAATTACCAGGGGGTGGGTGTCCCCCTAATCAGGAATTGTGAAGGGATTGGTATTGGGGGGCCTTTGGCTCCCAACAGCCCCAGGCCCTTGGGTGGGTGTGACATGAGCCCAGGAGGGGGCTGGGACATTGGAAGCTGGCAGAGGGGGGCTCCTGGAAGAGCCTCGAAGACCCTCGAAGGGGTCCTGCTGGTGCAAAACTCTGCATAGGGCCACTGGGTCAGAGGGGAGAGGCCCTCCTTCAGACTTGCCATGTGAATGGGCAGATTCCTGGTCCCCCCACCTCTGCAGAGGGTGGGACAGGGAGCCGTTTCTTAGGTATAAGGAAGCTGAACATGAAGGACCCCCCCAGGAGGCAGTGGGGTGTCTCCCTCTCTTCCCAGGCCCCCTGCAAGTGACTCTGTTCTTAGGCCATGGGCCCAGAGCAAGGCTCTCCTGGGGGCTCTGTGCCCCAGTTTTTCGCCAAGGTAGAGGCCCTAGTTCTGCTCAGAAGATTCAAGTCCAGATTCGGGGAGGGGTCACAGTCCATTCCCCCGGGTTCAAGCGGGGGATGACGGGGCAGGAGGGAGAGTAAGGCTGGGAGGCCCCGGCTCGGGACAGGATGGGAGACAAGCAAGCAACGCAAAACACTGGACTCCACGGAAGCTGGTGACAGAGAGGCAGCCTGGCCCCGGCGTGGTGCCCGCCCCAGCATTCGGGGTGGTCGTCCCCTTGGTGCGCGGGGCCACCTTCTCCGAGCCAGGTCACCGCAGGGGTCTGAAAAGGAAGGGTTGGGCAGGGCTTACATGCTGAGCAAGGGAGTGGCGGGCAGAGGGCCGACGTGGTGGCCGCAGGCAGTCTTGGGGACGGGGAGGCGGCTGGACCCAGGCAGTCCCGTCCCCAGCGGTCCAGCGGCTCCTCATGCACTCTGTACAGCTGAGGGGCACGGGGCGGGGGCTGGCCGGGTAGGCATCAGTCTAGAGGCTGCAGGCCTCCTCGTCCACCGAGCGCTTCCGCAGCTCCTTGCCCGGCTTGGGGGGCGGCGGGGCGGGCGCGGCGGGCGGGGCCTCGGGCAGGTGCAGGACCGAGTTCTCCCCGGGCTGCACCCGGAGGTAGGCCTTGACCTTGTGGTGCCGGGCCTTGCCGTCGCTGAAGTCGATGACACGGCACTCGTAGGTGCCTTCGTCCGTGGGCTTCACCCTTGACAGACGCAGTTTGTGGGAGATGTTGCTGCCCACCACCTTGACCACCTGGGGAGGGGGACAGAGAGACCGTGACCTGGCCAGCAGGCGGCAGCTGGGAAGAGGGAGAGCGCAGGTCCTGGGAGCCCACTTGTACCCTGGGGCCCCAGAGACACTCCCACAGAGGCGCTGGGGGCTTGCCGGAAAGTGAGTCAAATAGCAAAAAAGTAGACCCCACTTCAGTGTCCATCAACAGGACAAAGAAGTGGACGGCAGGCAGTGGATTTGATGGAATACTGGCCAGCAGTTAAAGCCGGAGCCAGAGCCGGGCTCAGCGACACGCAGGGAGAGTGATCTCACTGCAGAGCTCCTGCAAAAAACACTCCGTCCTGGCTTCGGAGACACATCTGTGCAAGTGTGAAAACAGCCAGGAGGGAATGCGGTGGCCTCCTAGCAGTGCCTGTGTCTGGGCTGGAGCCTGGGGAGGGGCAGGGACCTAGGAGAGACCTCAGTTAAGTCTCAGCTTAGTGTGAAATGTTCTGCTGCTTTGAACAAACAAACAAAAAAGAAGGCTGATCACAAATATAGCAGGATACTAATAACTCCACATCGGCTGCTGGGAGCAAGAGCGTCTGTAATATTTGTCTTTGTACTTTGACTCTGCTTGTTTATTGATTTGATTCAGTTTTTTGATTTTTATTTTAAAATTGAAATATAGGGTGCCTGGGTGGCTCAGTGGTTGAGCATCGGCCTTCGGCTCAGGTTGTGATCCCAGGGTCCTGGGATTAAGTCCCCCATTGGGCTCCCCATGGGGAGCCTGCTTTTCCCTCTGCCCGTGTCTCGGCCTCTCTCTGTGTTTCTCTCCTGAATAGATAAAATCTTTAAAAAGCAAAATAAAATAAAATTGAAATATACCTTGTATGCAGTAAAGTGCATACAGTTTGACAAAACTGTGTTTGTGAGCACCACCCAGAGCAAAGCACGGGCCACGTATAACCCTCCAGACCACACCCTTGTGGCCCTTTGTCATCAGTACCCCCCTACCCTGACTTTATCACTGTAGATTAGTTTTGTCTGTTCTTGAACTCTTTTGCTCTTTTGTGTGTGGCCTCTTTCCCACCAGGGAAAATCAGTGAGGCTGCTCCTGTGGTTGCACAGCTCCGTTTGTGCTTTTTCACTGCTGAATAGTATTCCATCATAGAAATACTGCACAATTTGTTTATCCAACCACCTGTTGATGGGCATGTGGGTAGTTTCCAGATCATAGCTCTTATGAATAAACCTGCGGCGACTATAAAGCTACTATAAAGCTAAGAATTTTTTTCAATGAGAAGAGAAAAAGCAGCTGGATATTTTTATAAGGTTTATCGCTGGGGAAGCCAGGGAAAGGGCCCAGGGGACCCTATGATCTACCGTCGTAACTTTCTGTGAGTCCACAATTCAACACAGGAAGTTAGAAAGGGAGAAGAGAGGGGTCCAGCCTGGAGAGGAGAGGTGGGAAGGGGTTTCCATCCTTCCCTGACCCCTTCTTAATTACAGCCGAAAGGACCCCGCCCTGCCTCCTGTAGCCCCCACCCTGCCTAGACAGAACGGGGATTTCAGCCCCCAGCCCCTTGTCACTGACCTCACCACCAGTCAGCATCACTGCAGGCTCTCCAGGCCCAGCCTGGAGCCGAGTGGACCTCAGACCTGCAGCCTCTGCCCTGAGCCCTTCGGGCCCCTCTCCCCCAGAGCAGGGGGCAGGCATGGAAAACCAGCTGTCACTGTCTTGTCAAGCCCCAGCTCCTGGAGCAGGAGGCTCTTGCTGGTCACCTTTGCAGTAAGGAGGCTGGGATGCAAAAGAGGAGAGTCTCCATGGGTGCGTTCACTGCAGATGTGCCTGAACCTGTGCTGGGTGCACATGCGCGCCCACACACACACACACACACACACACGTGACTTACAAGATCTCCGGACCCCTTTCATTTCCCCCAAATGCCAAGCTCTTTCTGACCTCACAGCCTCTGCATATGCTGGTCTCTCTGCCCCAGTGGTGTTCCCCATCTCTCTTCATCCGCTTGACTCCTGTTCATTTTCAACCTCACCTCCTCCAAGAAGCCCTCCATCACAACCCCTTGTGCATCTCCTAGCAGTCATTACCGTTGAAGACCATTTATTCATCTGTTGGCTTGATTTCTGTTTCTCTCCCTGGCCAAACTATAAACACCACGAGGACAGGGATGACACCCCTTTTGTTCATCTTAGTGACCATCTAGGGTCTTGTGCCCTGTAAACAACAACGGCAACATTTGTTGAATGAATGGACTCATTCTAGGGTCCTGCTGGGTGACCGGTGCTGGCAAAGCCAGAGGGGGGCCCTTCCCAGGCTCCAGAAGGGAAGAGGGAAGATAGGTGGGCAGCAGCAAGGAGCCTGGCCCGTCTGAGCCTTCCAGCTGGTCATCACCCCCGTGAAGCCGGAAAACGTGGGCTTGTGGTAGAGCAGGAGGCACGAGGTGGGACACAGGCAGAGTGCCCAGTAGGAAGAGCAGGAAGTTCTCCCAGCCGCCCCTTCCTGGTGTGGGGCTGAGAACCAGCCTCCCTGCCCGGCTCCGGGCTGGGCCCAGCTGGAAGCCGCAGGCCCTGCTGGTTCCATCACCTCTGACCAAGGGCACCGGGACGCCCTGTGGCCCTGCCATGCTCTCAGGCGAGTTAGGAGATGCTGTTGCAAATGCACAGCGGGGAGCGAATTACCTCAACATCTGTTTCCCTCACGGATATTAATTATCCTTCATTTGTCAACCCTACAAGGCGCTAATGGAGTAATAATGCGAAGCGCTGGGAGCAGCCGCTCCTAAGGAAGGGAGCACCAGACACAGCCCACCCCTCCCACCCCCAGACCCGAGGCCCGGCCTAGAGCCTAGACCGGCCCTCTGCCAGCAGTCTGCTCCCCCTCCAGCACCCTGTCGCCCCCTCCGCCAGCAGAGCTGGTGGCCTTCAGAAGGAGAGCCCTTCCTCTCTGAGAGAGGAGGAAGGAGTCGGGGAGGGTGCTGGGAGGCTGGGTCTGATCCTGACCAGTCACCAGCACCCAGGCTCCTGGGACGCATTCATCATGCATTTGGTGGACACTTAGTGAGGGCCTGCTCTGAGCTGGGTGCTGAGGTCACAGCTGTGAACCAGCCAGACCCCAGGCGGTGCTGCATGGACTCGCAGACAACCCAGACCCCACACCGAACCCAGCACCTCAGGGAGAGTCACGCATGAGACAAGGATCTCGCCAGCCCTGGTGTCTACCCCTTTCAGCACGATCTGGAGTGAAAAACCTGTAACAGCAATAAGAGTAGTGCTGGCGGCCAGTGTTTACAGAGCACTTGATCACCGTGAGATGATGTGCTAAAAGCTTCATATATCTTTTTTAAGCTTTGCAGTAACCCTGTGATATAGGCCCTGCCAAGATAGCCTCAGGAAACTGAGGCTCAGAGAGGTAAAGTGATTTGCCCAAGGCCACTCAGCCAGTGACAGAGACATGGGGAGCCTCCCATGACCAATAAACCACAGGGCTACCTTTTCACCCCATCCTACATCCTTGCCTATGTGCCCAGCCTTCCTTGGCTTGGGGAGCCCAGCCCATCCTCAGAGGCAAATCCTGTGGGAGGGAGTCCAACATCCTGCTCCAGCTTCTAAGGGGTGGAGGGAGCAGCCTCTTGGAATTTCCTCATTCACCAACTGGGCCTCCAATGAGACCAGAGAGGCCAGGACGAGAGGAGACCCCTGCGCCTCGGCCTGGCTGTAAATCATAATCACCTCGGCACAGGCATCGACAGGCCTTAGCAGTGCAATTAAGCACCTAATTATGCTGAAAGAGACAAGGCGAGTCCATGCCATGACCAAGTTCAGCCTCCTCCCCGCTCACTCACGGCCCAGGCCTTTCTGGGCATGGCAGGGGCACCCCTGGCCCCTCACGGCTGGGATCTTCCTCCAGAGCCAGGCCAGGAAGAATGAGTGGTGCTGATGCATGTCCATGGTGCCAGACCTCTCCTACGTGTAGGCTCGTGGCTGAGCCTGAGACAGACAGGGTGGCCCCAGGAAGGCGTTGGGGTGGGGCTTAGGGGTCAGATGGTCCCTGCCCCGGGCCAGGGCCAGCTCTGAGCCCTGCCACTCCCAGGCCCTCCATCAGCAGCACCCAGACACTTCCACCAGCACCCCCATCCCTGCCCCCACCCTTGTGTCCAGAATCCAGCTCAGGGTCCTTCTGAATCTGGACCCCAGAAGGCCTCACCCACACCAGCCAGACACTCCCAAATCATCACTGCCCTGCTCCTTCTGCATTCTGGCACAATCAATTCCAGAATTCCACTGATCTTCCCTCTGAATATCACTGGGCCTCTCCTCTTCCTTCCAGAGTCCATCCCCCTTGCACTGACTAGGGTCACACAATGCCCCCGACTTAGGGCCTCTTCCTTCGATGGCTCCTGGCAGTGGCTGACTGGGCCCTTTGGGGTCTCATCCCCACCTGCCCCTTGGCCACACTAGCCTCCTGCAGTTCCTCCAACACGCATACCCAGCCGAGATCCCTCACTCCTAGTCAACACCTCTATACTTCAGTGCTTACTTTAAATAGCACCTTCTCCAGGAAGCCCTCCAGACCATCCAGACTAGGCCAGGTCTTCTGTCATTGGCTCAGACTCCCAGGGAGCTCTCCTCATTTTGTGGTCACAGTTGTCATTTTACTTCTTATCATGGGTGATGACTGGGTTAATATTCATCTCCCACACTGACCTGGGAGCACCTGAGGACAGGGACCAAGTGTGTATGACCATGGCCTTCTGAGAGGCATCTTCAAGGCCCTCAACCTCTCTAGGGATGCTTCAGGCATTCCTGAGATGGATGGAGTGGTTTTGGCTCCATGTGAATCTCCCCTCCCTGGAGGAGCTCAGAACATGATGCCCTATGTATACTGTGGACCACTGCAGGAATTTTAAGATGGAAACACCAATAGCAAAAAATAAAAATCATAATAAACCATGAGCCACCACTTGGCCTGTTAATCCTTTGTGAAGGATGCAGACTTTGTGCACCACTCCAGCTGTCCCAGCCCTCCACCAAAAACACCCAGGTCCACATGTGCACCACACATGCAGAGCCACTGGCCAGGGTTGGCAGGGGCTTGGCCCGCAGAACCACTTGGTTGATCTAACAAACAGGCCTGTCTTATAGCCATTCATGGAGATTTCGTGGAGATTCCAGAGGGAGGCTGCAGAGCTTCTTGATGCCCTTCAGGGCTGTACCTGGCTTTTGGGGCCTGGCTGGAAGGGGTGCAGGCTTCAGGATGAATGGGCCAGAGCACTGGGCCACATGTATATGGGGACCCTGGGGGTCTAGGGCTCTTCCCCACTAAAGCAGCTATACGATGAAGGCAGGTAAAGCAGGTTGAGGGGGTGAATTTCAGCTTGCCTTCAAATTAGGAAGTTGGGAACCACTTCTGCTTGCAAAACTGGTTAAGGGGAAATTAACCCAAACTCTAAAACAGAGAACTTCAGTTAAATCAAAGGAAAAACTTCCAGAACTTGAAAACAGCCAATAAGAAAAATAAGTGGTCTGAGCCACAGAAATGAGGCTCCGAAGGTGAAACCCTTGGCATATGCCAGTTACCAAGAAAGATGTTTTTAGGCCAGGGGTCCTTCCCCAGGTCCCAAGTGAAATGAGATAATTCCTGTAATATAAAGTGCGCATCATGGTTCCTGGCATATGGCAGGCACTCAATAAATGTTAGCCGCTTTATTATTATTATTATTATTATTATTATTATTATTATTATTATTTTATCACAGATGCCCATCCTACTACATAACTGATCTCCCTACAGGATTCTGAGCTTTTTGATTCCCTCGCCTGTTTACCGCAGAGAAGATGGGCCTCCCTTCATGCTCCAGCTATCCCCCACCTGCTGGGAATAGGAGTCTTGTGATTCACAAATCCATATAAAGTTTTCACTCTAGTAACCACTGTTACAAGGCGTTCTGGCTGAGGGATGCTAGGTGCTGGCCCCACTGTGTCCTCCGCACTGCCAACCCTGATCCTTCCCGGGGTTACCATGGCAGCCCCAGCAGGTCATGGAGCCCTTCCACACCAGGCTCCTGGAAGCTGATGGTACTCCCTCCCCCAGAACCTGGGATCCCACAGCACCCACACCGCCGAGCCAGTGTGCTATGCTGTTTAGCTCCCACAGTGTTGTTCAAATTAGGTTCCAACAGTTAAAAATCAGGAGCTGCCCACTGCAATCAGGACTTTTAGAAGACAGAAGCCTACTGGGTTGAATTCCTGCCTGGCTCAGTTGGCTCCTACAGATATAGGGCCTGGGTTCTAGGCCCCATGAGCCACCTTGTGGCTTCCACACGAGCCACGTTGTGCCTTCATGTCACCCGTATACATACAAGTACAGGCACAGATGCACATCATGTTGGCATGTCCGTGTATCAAAATCTGTGTCTGGGCTTATACCACAGTTGGCCTGTATGTGTGTGACTGTCATTCAATTATTTATTGGGCACCTACTATGTGCCAGGCGCTGCGCTAGGCTCTGGAAACGTAACAGTTAATCAGGCAGGCACAGTCCCAGCCCCACTGAGTCTGGGAGTGTGGGGGGACAGATAGGAAACAAACACACACATGGATGATTGCGTATGGAAATACAGGCAGCAGGGAAATGGGATGCCGGCTGAGCCACATGGTCAAGGGGCGCTTCCTGAGCTGAGCTCTGAAGGAAGAGAGAGGGAGAGTTTTCTGGGCAGAGGAACTGGCCCGTGCAAAGGCCAGGCGGTGGGCAGGGATGGGAAGGGAGAAAAGCAGCCAGAGTTGGGACGGGAAGGGGAGCCAGGTCAAGCAAGATGAGACAGCCCAGACAGTGAGCAGAATGAGTTGAGCAAAGCCTTGAAGGGCCATGGAGAAAAGTTTGAGCCTTCTAGCCCGCGGGAAACCGGGCTGTGCATCTGCTTATAGGCGTCGGCGAGCTCTGTGTGCATTTAAGAACTGTCATGTGTGGGATCCTGTCTGGACAAGGAGGTAGCCGATGGCTGTGAGTTTCCTCACCAGACCCCTGGAGCCCCAGCTGGTGCAGGAATTGCAGGGGCTGGGGGCGGGGAGTGATGGCATAATCACGCTGAGCACATTTATTTTATTTAACTAATTAGCATCTTCGCATTCCCCTCACGTGGGGCCTAGCAGCCTCGAATTCTAATCCTCTAAGTCAATTAGATTATTCTTCCCTTTGCCTGAGACACTCCTTAAACCGCACACAAAATCATAGGAGAGTGAGTTGCAGGTGTTTTAATATATACACAGATCTCTATCTACCCAGGTTTAACTGGTGGGTGTTTGGGCAAGAAATGGGGCATTGCATATGGATGTGCCCTTGGCAGAGGGTGAGGGTGAGGGGCAGGGGTAGAGGGGGAGCTGCAGCTGCCCTAATCTGGAAGAGGCTTGAATTGCCAGACCCCAGCTGTGAAGGGCCCTGGAGGGGTCAGACTACGCAAATGTTGCTTTAAAGGCCCTTGTTCCCCAGGGGTGTCTGGGTGGCTCATTGGTTGAGTGTCTGCCTTGGGCTTGGGTGGTGATTCCGGGGTCCTGGGATAGAGTCCCACACTAGGCTCTCTGCTCAGCAGGGAGTCTGCTTCTCCCTCTCCCTTGGCCCCTCCCCTGCTCCTTCTCTTGCTTGCTCTCTAATAAATAAATAAAATCTTTTTAAAAATTTGTATTTATTTATTCATGAGAGACACACAGAGAGAGGCAGAGACACAGGCAGAGAGAGAAGCAGGCTTCCCGCGGGGAGCCCAATATGAGAAACTCGATCCCCGAACTCCAGGTTCACCGCCTGAGCCAAAGGCAGTTACTCAACCACTTACCCACCCAGGTGCCCCAATAAATAAAATATTAAAAAAAATAAAGGTCCTTGTTCTGTAATCTGCCCACCTCCCATTAGGGTGGCTGCAGGAGCCTCCTCCCTGGCCTCCCTGCCTCCGCTCCCCCATCTTCAGTGCCCAGCATGGCACCCTCCCTCATGCCTACTGATGGTGCTCACTCTTTGCACTGTGATTTCTGCTCTAGGGCAAGGCTCCTTGGTGCACCTGTGTCTCCTTGGCCTTGGGGCCCGGAGCTCCCTCACAAACCCTTGAGAAGCTGTGGAGGAATCAGCAGAGAAGAGTGAATTTGGAGGTCACTCCCTTCACACACACACTCATACCCCTGTGGGCACCTGCACTTCTGATGTCACTAGCGGACTTACTAGCCTCCTGCCAGGCTGACCTGATGCCCCAGGCACCCATCCAGCCCAGCCCTAGGGCCACACATGTCCCCAGGCCTGTCCCCTGTGCTCAGCATGCTCTTCCCTTCCGCCTCCCTTCTCAATCGTGCTGGCCTCTCCCAGGCCCAACTTTGGGTGTTCCTCCTCCACAAAAACTGGCACTTCCTGAGTCCCCTGAGTCCCCACATGCGGCCCTAGCAGCGTCTGGAGACAAGGCACTCAAGCCCTAAAGTCAGGCAGCTCAGCCACGTCATGGCCTCTAGTCAATCTCTGACCCCTCCAGGCCTCAGTGGCCCTACCTGGAAAAAGGGCGAACACTTGGCTGTTCCCTATGGCTTTGTAGCAATGATAAAATGAGTCCAGGCGTAAGACCGGCCAGTACTGAAGTCCCTTGGCTATAGGTCTCCCGCCCCACCTCACCCACAGGAGCCACATGACCCAAGTGACCGTGACATGCCACCACAGTCATGATGGCCCGAAGAAAGCCAGCTTAGTCACATCAGACCCTGTTAGCTCCCCAAATTAAAAATGCTGCTGAGACAGACACAAAGCATCCAGACCACACACAGCCTTGGCCCTGACAGGAGAGAATGTGTCTTCTCTCCCCTTGTCATTTTTTTTTTTTTTTTGTGCCTGTCATTCAATGAACTTGAAAAATCTGCATCTTTTAAAAAACAGAATGAGGCCATTTTTTTCCCCTTTCTTTTTTCTTCTCCATCTTCGTGCCCAAGCTGCCAGCTGAACTGGACCTTTTTTTTTTTTTTTTTTTAAATTACAGCTGTGTCCTCCATTAGAGCCGTTGCAAGAAGTCATTACCAAAACTCACACTTATTTTGGTGGCGTCCTTCCCTGTGTCTTCCTGCTGAGATGCTTTTAGCTGTTGGGAGGGAGCGGGAGGGGCAGAGAGAGCAGAGACAAGGCGTTAGCATCATGGGGTGGGAGTATGGACAATAGCTAAGATTGTAGCTGTGACAAGTGATGCTCTGGGGTCTGGAGTCGGGCGTCCCTCAGCTCTGTGTCATCTCAGGGTGGGGGTGAGTCAGAGCAAAAGAAGATGAAGAGGGTGCCTGTAAAACTGCATGTGCTATGCATTTAGATATGTGGGTATTTAGGGATCTGTGGGGGTGGGTGAGCCTGCCTGGTGTGTCTGTTGGAATGTCTGTCTCTACCCTTGTGTCTCTGTGAATGTGTTTGCATTTTGAGGTGTCTCACACCCATGATCGTGTGTTTGTGGCAAATCCTGTCAGAGTCCTGCCCACATGGTGTTATACCCTGCAGGCTGACCCCAGATGCTTCCAGTTGCACATACCTGCAGGTCTCTGCCTAAGGACTTCCTCTGACCCCCGTGGACTCCTCTGAGCCCTGTGAGGCAGGCTGTAAGCGTTGAAGAGAGGTGACACTCCCAGGAGCAAGACAAAGTTGAATACGTATTTGTGAGGGGCGCCTGGGTGGCTCAGTCGATTAAGCATCTCTGTGGCTCAAGTCATGATCCCGGGGTCCTGGGATAGAGCCCTGCATTGGGCCCCCTGCTCAGTGGGAGCCTGCCTCTCCCTCTCCCTCTGCCTGCTGCTCCCCCTGCTTGTGCGCTCTTTCTCTCTGTCAAATAAATAAATAAAATCTTTGGGACACCTGGGTGACTCAGTGGTTGAGCATCTGCTTTTGGCTCAGGTGGTGATCCCGGGGTCCTGGGATCGAGACCCACATCAGGGTCCCCACGGGGAGCCTGCTTCTCCCTCAGCCTGTCTCTCTGCCTCTCACTCTGTGTCTCTCATGAATAAATAAATAAAATCTTTAAAAATAAAATAAAAAAGAAAGTCTTTAATACATATCCGTGAATATGTTAGAGGCTACTTCATGAACACGCAAGAATGTGTTGCAGGTGTGTAAATGTCCGTGTTCATATGTGAACGTGTGCGCAGAGGTGCATGTATTCATATATTATTTGCATTTACCCAAGTGGAGGAATGGAAGTGTCTTCGTTTGGGCTCCCCCAGCAGGAGACCTTGAGACAAAGATTCCAGTGCTATTAGTCTAGCTGGGCAGGGATCCCAGGGGACACCAGTAGGGGCGTGGGCCGGTGAGACCACAAAGGGAAGGAAGTCAGTAGTGGGCACGTTCTCAAGCCAGGGACGCTGCGGGCAGCTGGAACCTACTCCCCGGGGCACCCGAGGGGGACAGTGTGGAGCTCTCCAGTTACCCCGGGAGGTTGCGGGGGGCCGTGGCCTCCAGCTGTGTCCGCCACTGCCGGGCTGCCTTGCGGGCTCTGTGGCCCAGGGGAAGCTCTCAGGCAGAGCTGCAGGGGTTGTCAGTGGGGCTGGTGGCAGGTGTGTGCGCTGGGCACCAACAGCATGGGCTCCAGTGAATGCGTGTGCAGTGACGGGGTTGCCCACCGGGTCTGCTTCCCCACCTGTACCCTGAGGGAGGGGCTCTGTGCTCTCCGTGGTCACCCCAAGTGCTCGGCCTAGCTCGGCCTCCCCCGCAGAGGGCAGAGAAGCGCCTGAGCCCCAGGGGCCCGGGTTCTCCCAGCGGCTCGGGTGGCTCCCCGGGGGCAGTACCTGGTTCGAGGCCCACGCCTGCTTGTCGGTCCAGTCTCTGTGGCTCCGCACGTACCACCACTGGATCTCCAGCGAGTAGGACGGGGAGCCGCTGCCGCGGAAGGAGCAGGCCATCTCCACGTCCTCGCCCGTCCGCGCCGTCATGTCGTGGGGCGTCTCTGTGAACAGGGCTGCGTGGAGAAAGGGGAGGAGCAGCCGGGTGGTGAGTGGGGACGGCCTGGCTTCAGGTGGGGCCCCGGAGGAGCCCAGGGAGGCCGCAGGACGGGTGTGCTGAGCAGCTGGGGACACGTGGGGCCAGAGGGGCAGGTCCAGGGGCCGGAGCGCCCCCCACACTGGGTCGCTCTCCCGGAGTCCGCGGGCACCACGGGAGACCCACTCAGGGCCGTGAGGGATCGGAGGAGGGCTGGGTTGGAAGGTGTGAGCAAGGAGGCCAGGGAGGCCAGGGAGGAGGTGCCGTGTTCATCAAGTCTTCCAGATTTTTCTAGTCACCCCCACCGCTCTCCCTCCCAGGTTATTCTCAACCCCAGAGCACAGCAGCCAGCGCCGCAGTCTTTGTGAAACCGAGTGAGACCTGGCCAAACCCCTGCTCAGAATCTGCCCTGGCTCCCCAATGCACCTAGGAGAAAGCCCACCGGCTTGGGGTTCAGGGCCCACCCACGTCCCCCTGGTCTCCTCTGTCCTGTGAGCGCGCCTTGCTTCCCCCTCTTTGGCCCTTTCTGTGCCCAGTGGCTGGAATACTCTAGCCTTGGGCTCTCTTTGCCCAGCTGGCTCCTTCACGCCACACAAAGCTCTAACTAGCCCCTTCAGAGAGGCCGTCCGTGACCACCCGGGGTAGGGTCCCTGCCACCCCGACCTCCTGCCTGCCCGACCTCGACCTCATATCGTTCACTGCAGGCACTGCCTGCCGAGCTCCCTGAGAACAGGGACCCGGGGCTCCTGCGGGCTCCTGCGGGCTCCACCACCCCCAGCCCCTAGCAGGTGCTCTGCCTGTGCCGAGCGGATTGCCCGTTCTCCATCCTCTGAGGGCAGCCACGCCCGCCTCCCGTCCCCCGCAGGGCCCAGCTCCCCAGGAAAACCCCAGTGCCCCGCTTCCCCAGACCCAGCAGGAGCCCCGCCCAACGCCACCAGGTAAATGAGAAAACAAATCCCCACTTAATTTGGCCAGTGCCCCTCCCCACCATATGTTCTGTCTCTCCTCTCTCCAAACAAATATTGTCCTGAGACGTAATTAGAATTCTTTCCTCTTCTCAGGAGAGATTATCTCGCCCTGGAAAGACGCCTGGCAACGTGCAGGTCACCCAGGGAATGTGTGTCCGTCAGCCCTCCCGCCCCGTGCCCCACCTGGCTGCTGCAGACTGCAGGGTGCCTCCGTCTCCCACGGCAGAAGTGCCACCACCCAGCCCCAGCGGTCCCTCCTGTGTGTCCCCTCCCACCTGCAGCTGGGGCAGGGGGAAGAGGGAGCCCGGGGCTGGGAGGTAGGGGTCCTGCTCTGAGGTCACTTGCCTCCCACCCGCCCCAGGATTCTGAGGGCTTTGAGAGCATCAGGAGTGACAAACTCCATCTGGAAGCTTCTGCTGTTTCTGCTCTACACACAGGGTTTCCATGTGGAGCTTGACTCCAGTAACTGGTTTCCGGGCAAAGAGAAAGTTTGCAAGGTCCCTAATCCCCAAGGTTAGAGGTTTATGGGACCCTGGAGACTTCCCATGTTCTCTGAGGTTAGGGAGGAACAGGCCGCTGTCCCTGCTGTTTAATAAGAACGGCTGTTTGAATTACTGAACGTGTGCCCGGTGAGGTGCCAGGTGCCTCCATCTGCAGTGGATCTGAAAGCTGGGACTGTCCTTATTCCCACTGGGCGGGAGGCAAAACCAGGCCCCTGGAGGGAGCCATCCTCGCTCATGCCCGCCTTTGCCTTCCAGGGTCCAGGCCCCAAACTGTAGAGCCGTCCTTGACCACCCTGTCACCCTCCCTTATAGCCCAGATTCAGTCTGCGGGGAACCCTGTGGATGCTGCCTCCAGAAGTCTCCAGAATCCCAGCCCCTGCACCGCGCCCCTGCACTGGGCCAGCCGCCACCATCTCCCACCCACAACAGCACAGTGGCCCCTTCACTGGCCTCCCCGTGGCCACCCGTCCTCCCCAACAATATATTTGCAACTTGTCAGCCAGAGTTATCTTGGCAAGACACAAACCAATCCTGACTCCTTTCCTCAAAACTCTCCTGTGGCGTCTTCTCACTGAGGACAAAAGCCAAAGCCTTTCCCATGACAGAGAAGGCCTCTCATGTTTGGGCCTGTCCCCTCGGGTGCCCGCTTCTGCTTTTCCCCCTGCGTATTCTGTTCCCACCATCATGGCCTCCTTGGTGTTCTCTGAACATTCCAGTTGAGATCCTACCTCAGGACCTTTGCACTTGGTATTCCCTCTGCCTGGAACAGTCTCCTCCCGCCCCCCAGATTCTCAGATAGCTCCCAACCTCCTCTGCTTCAGGACTCTGCTCAGATGTCACCTCCTCAAGGAGGCATACCTTCACCAGCTCATTTAAATTGCATCTCTCACCCCAAACCCAGTGCTTCAAATCACTATTCTCTTCCAATACATTATTGGCGCCATCGACAGACTTTCTGCAATGAGGAAAATGTTCTCTATCTGAGCTAATCCAGAAACTACCAGCCACGTGTGTCTCCTGAGCACTTGAAATGTGGCTTGTGTGAATGAGGAACTGAATTTTAAATTTTATTTCATTTTCACTCATTTAAATTTAAACATAAATAGCCACTTGTAGGTAATGGCCACTGTACTGAGCAGCACAGAGAATACACTTCTTGTCTGTTGATTGTCTGCTCTCCAGGAGGCAGGGACTGTGCCTGTGCCTGTCTTACCCGTTGGTGTATCCCCAGCTCCTAGGGCAGCACCTGGCACCTAGTAGGTGCTCAGTAAATACTTTTTGAGTGAACGAATGAACAGATATGACTGGGCAGTGGTGAAGCAGGGTCCAGAGCTGAGAGGTCCCCACCCTGGGAGTCCTGGGCCAGCCCTCCTCACCTTCCCTGGTGCCAGCCTGCCAGCTCCCGCAGGACTGCAGTGGGCCACGAGGCCCTGAGCCACCAGGACGGAGCTGAGAGGTGATCACGGTGGGCGCTTGGCCCCGTGTCTGAGACAGCTGGATTCTGCCTTGATCCGGACCCAGTGGCCCTTGCAAAGAGGGAAGGAGGAGAGTTGGATCTAAAGCGGCCAGCAGTGGGACCTGGCTGTCTAAGAGACGGTGAGAGGGACAAAGCTGTGACCTCCTCCAGGTGCCACTGCTGAGCCACAGGAATCAGAAAGGGCCCCCTTGCACCTGGGAGAGGGCCCCTAGGATCACAGACTAGGAAGGACGGAGCTGGCCCCTGAACCCAGGCCTGTGAGACTCTGCCACGGCGCTTCTCCTCCACCTAGAGATGCTTGAGTGGAGGAAGGATGTCAGGCCAACGGGAGAATGAGAAACAGCATGTGGGGGTCTCGTGGGTGGCAGGAAGGGCAGAGATGGGCTCTCTCCGAGTGGGGACACCATCAGGGGAGGGGCCGGGCCTCCATCCACCCTGGCTCAGCCTCCCCTGCCCATGGACACCCCCAAACTGAAAACCCAATCTTGGACCCTGGCTCTTTTTACTGATACAGAAAGCAAGGCTCAGAGAGAGTGGCCTGGGGTTACACAGCAGCCAGAGGACACCAAGGTCAGGCCCCAGGCCCCTAGTCCTTGGCCAGGCCCTCTGACCCTAAACACACTTGGGGGAGCAGCCCTCCCCTGATCCCAGTAGTGGTCTTCTAGAGGGCGCTGTCCAACAGAAACAGAACATAAGCCGGGGGTGTGAGGCACACATGGAATTTGCAATTTTCTAGTAGCCACATTTAAAAAGTTAAAAAAAATTTTTTTAAACAGATAAAATTAATTTTAATCATGAATTTTATTTAACCCAAGATATCAAAAAAATTATTTCAACATGTAAGAGCAATTATTAATGAGATATTTTACATTCACTTTTGTGCTAAGTTTTAAAAATCCAGCATGTATTTTACACGATTACAGCACATCTCAATTTAGACCAGCCACATTCCCGGTGCTCAGCTGTCACATGTGGGGGATGTCCTGGCAGGTGTATCTCCTCTCTTCCTCTCCTCTCCTGCTCACGTGTCCCCATTGCTCAAAGGAGGCAGCCAAGGCCCAGTGCCGCGCAGTGGCCCTTCCAAGGCCACACAGCAGAGCCTGGATTTGAACCCAGGCCTGTCTGACTCCCAAGGCCATGTTCTTCCCAGAGTATTTAAACTCCTTCTGGAGCACCTGGGTGGCTCAGTGGTTGAGCGTCTCTCTTTGGCTCAGGGTGTGATTCTGGGGTCCTGGGATCAAATCCCACATTGGCTCCCTGCAGGGAATCTGCTTCTCCCCCTGCCTATGTCTCTGCCTCTCTCTGTGTCTCTCATGAATAAATAAATATCTTAAATAAATAAACTCTTTCTGGCTGTAGCGGTCTTTCTTAAAAAGGAACAGTCTAAGACGGCCAACATCTTGCAGGGTCCTCTGGGGCAGGCTGGGGAGCGCAAAGGCTTGGGCAAGCACAGAGGAGGCATTTCACCCAGCCCGAGGCAATCAGGGGAGACTTCTCAAAGGAAGTGTTATGCTCCCTGCCCACCCCCAGCCCCAGGTGGGGAGATGGTCTGGAGCCAAAAGTGGGGAAGAATTTTGGGTAGGAGGATGGGTAGAAATCTGGCTGCAAGAACTCATGGAATCAGGTGAGTCATCTGTGGTTACAGCCACCCCCATGGTGGACTCTGCTCCCAGGGTCTCTCTGACCCCCTCAGACCCTGCCAAGATCTGCCCAGGTTAAGGTGGGCAGGATCCTAGGCCCCCCAGGATCCTGTTGTCTCCAACCTCAGTAGTGATGGGGGCAACGTGTCTGCAAGACAAGTGAGGAAACGAAGTTCTGGGCATTTGAGGCCATAACCTGTGTCTCTCTGTTCACGGGCAGCATCATGAAGGTCTGTCCTCGGCCCTGTCCCTAGAGGAGCCCCTGGCAGAGACACAGCGTAGGCAGGTGAGCACCGGTGCACAGACTGGAACCAGGGACGGAGGACTGAGCCTGCTTCTGCCAATGGGCTTGCTTTGTGGCCTGGGGAGCATCTCTCCCCTTCTCTGTACAATGGGGGTCAGTCCCGACGGTCTGAGAACCCCACCAGCTCAGACAATCTGAGGGAGAAAGTGATGCGCATCCCAAGAGCAGTGTCCTTCCTGGGCACTGGGAAGGGGAGGGGTCACTGCCACTCGGGGAAGGAGGAGCGTGTCAGCAGGGCTCAGAGATGGGTGCATCCTGACAGGCAGAGGCCGGGGAAGGGCACGTGCGAGCCAAGACAAGGAGGAGGGAAAGCCAGAGAGCTCTGCCGTTTTTTAAAAAGAATCCATACCATTTATGAAGCATCTACTACATGCCTAGCACTATGCAGGCACTGTCTCTAATACTTCCTAATCCGCTCACCCACATTTGACGAGGAAAATGAGGCTCAAAAAGGAGGCAGGACTCGCCCAAGGTCACACAGAGCTGGATTCTGAACCTCGGTCTGACCAGCAGTTGTGACCAAGACCCGGAGCTCTCTCAGCCTTCATCAGGATTTGGTCTGAATTACCAGGAAAAGTTCAGCCACCTGGCTCCACAGCTCTGCATCCCACTTGCACACCTCCAGAGACGGGGAGCTCAGTTCCTCACACCTCCACTACAAGCAGGTACCTCTAATGGGCAGGAGCTCCCTGTCCCGGCTCTGTGAGAGAGGATACGACATCAACACCAGAAACTGGGAGGTGGTTTACCTAAGTTTAATGATGATGATGGTGCAGTAATAACGTCTAAGAAACAGAGAGTAGCTGCTTTGTGCCAGGCACTGTGCGGAGCTCTTCGTGGGCATTTGCTCCCACCATGATGCTGTGGGGGAACGGTGATCATTATCACCCCATTGTTCAGGTGGGGAAGCTGAGGCCCAGAGAGGCTAAGGACTTGCCCAAGGCCGCAGAGGAAGCCATTACATTTGAACCCAGTTCCAGAGCACTTGAGAGTGGAGCCCATAGCTTCTCGACCTGCTCCTGCAGCCCCTTTTCCTATCGCCTCCTCCATGTGCCTCCTTCCAGCCACCCGGACACCCCCCCCCCCATCTCCAGTTAGCATCCCTGTGGAGTTTGGGACATGAAATCCATCTCTCCTCTTTGACTTCCTCCTGTCCTGAGCCCCCTTCCCTGCTCAGGTAACTCCACACAGCCGGTCTCCAGGGAAGCTGGTATAATTATAGATTTTTGAGAAGGATGCGATTGCATTCTCCTGCCCCAGGGCCGAGGGCTGGGCTCACTGGGAAGACAACTAAAACCGGTGTCCACAAATTAGGATTCTGCAGGAGAAGGAGAGGGGGCTTGATTGAATGCAACCTCTTCTTCTTTTCTGTTTTTAATTAGGGGCACAATGTAGTCATTAACCCCAAGCGCTGTTATCGGGCACGGTCTGCAGGAAACAGCTCTGGGGCCCTGGCCCGAGTCAGTGGGTTTGGCTTCTGGTAAAGGCAGAGAATGACCTGGAAGATCTTGTCTGCCCTCCAAGACTAGGGCCTGGCCTCCTTCCCAACCTTCCAGGCCCTGATTCAATACAACACCTAGGGCTTTGCCTTCAGGCCTGGGTTCGAATCCTGTTTCTTCTACTCCCCAGCTGTGTGACCTGGGCAAGGCGCTTGACCTCTCTGAACCTCAGTTCTCTATATGAAAAAAAGGTAAGAAAGAGAGGGCGTTGGGGAAGACGCAACACATGCCCGGTGCCTGGCACATAGTAGGTGCTCGATGACTATCACTCCCTTCTCTCATATTTGAGCTCAAAATCCTGTCATCTCCAGGAAGAGTTTATTTTTATTTTTTTTTTAAAGATTTTATTTATTTATTCATGAGACACACACACACACACACACACACACACACACAGAGGCAGAGACACAGGCAGAGGGAGAAGCAGGCTCCACGCAGGGGGCCCGACTGGGACTCGATCCTGGGTCTCCAGGATCATGCCCTGGGCTGAAGGCAGGCGCCAAACCGCTGAGCCACCCGGGGATCCCCCCCAGGAAGATTTTAAATATGCTTCTTGCAGCTTCATCAGATCATGCAGCGGGTGCAAGGTCTGTAGTTCCCACACCCGGGCCCGTGTAACCTCCTGTCCATCAGTCCTGCACCTCCACTCCTTCCTCACTGGCTCCCGACAGACCTCTGCCCCCAGCAGCCAGTGACACAGAGACAGACCTCAGGGGGCTTGTCCACCAGAGGCAGCTTCGGCCCAGCCCCCGGCTCCCTCCCCCACTGAGGTCTCCATCCCAGATCCTCTGATCCAGCCCCATCTCCTCTCTCCCTCTGCACAGCCTTCCTTGCCCTTCTAATCTTCAAATCTCTGGTTTAAGGCTGCCTCCTCCAGGAAGCCCGCAGGGACTGGACCGCAGGCCACCCATCAGTCTCTGCCAGAGTGAGAGCACCACCCCTTGAGGACCAGTAGAAGGATCAACTCCTTGTCAGGGGAACCAAGGCAGAACTGGAGCTAGAGGGAGGCAAGGGGTGTGTGTGTATTGGGCAGGGGGGTGAGCAGAGCAGAGAGAACCAGTGTGGCCCCGCTGGCACCTTGGTCCTCACTCAGCCCAGCTCTGGCTTGGTCCTACTGTCATGGCCTGCTCCAAATCCTCCAGTGATGAATGGATACACAAAATGTGGTCTCTCCACACTACGGAATAGTCTTCGGCCTTAAAAGGAGGGCGGTTCTGACCCAGCTCCAGCAAGGATGAACCTGCGGGACATGATGCTGAGTGAAATAAGCCGGGAGCAAAAGGACAAGTACCTGAGGATCCCGCCTCCACCGGGCCCCGGGGCAGCCAGACTCAGAGACGGAAGGCGCAGGGGTGGCTGCCTGGGGCTGGGGAGCCAGGACGGGGGCAGCGTCCAGAGCTTCAGCTGGGCAGGATGCCCAAGCTCTGGAGATGGATGGTGGCGGTGGCTGCACAGCGACCCGAACGGATTGGATGCCACTGAACTGGACACTTCAAAACGGTTCCAATGGTAAATGTGACGTTGTAGATATTTTAGCACAATTTTTTAAAAAAGCCTCCGGTGGCTCCCCCGGCCCGCAGCAGCGGCTTGCCCACCTCCGAGGTCTCCCCGCCGTGTGCCCCGAGCGCGGCCCAGCCCCCACCGCCTTGGCTCCGGTCCCGCCTGAGCCTTCCCTCTCCCGTCCGGCCCCCTCGTCCCCCTCGTCTGTCCCCCTCTTCTCCACCTGCTGCTCTTTCCTCACCGCTTACACTCACAGGTTCTCTCTTGTCTCACGTACTGTCCCCCTCCCAGCCTGACTGTAAGGCCCCCAAAGGCCGGAGGCGGGAGTCTCTTTGGTTTACTGCTCCATCCTGGCAGCTGGAACCACACCGGGCACACCGGGCACACGGTGGGTGCTGGATGAACGCTGCTGCTGTGACACCTGACATATACGGTGGCTCTGGCGGAGGGCAAAGGACCCCATTCTCCCGGCTCCGGGCCACCGGGGGGCTCCAGGAAACCCTCACGCTCAGGGTGCCTGATGGGGCAGCGTCAGGCTCTCGGGCTGGGCATCCAGAGTCTGCAGCTCTGGCTCTGCTGGACCCCAACTGTGGCCCCTCCTGCTGTTCCTGGACACTTACATGTGCCCTCCCCCCTCGCTGGGGCACAGTTCCTGGAGTCCCAGCTCGCAGGTGGCCCTGGGCCTGGAGATGCCTCCCCTGCCCCGGCCAGGGTGGAAGCCCTCCAGGGTGGAAGGCCCCTGATGGTCTCTGAGCACTGTTGTCGCCCCACTGGAACATGTTATAATGACCCACCTAAGGTGTCTGTCTCCCCCAGCCTGGGAGCTCCCCCAGCACAGGACCCCCGCACTGCCCAGCATGTGCTGAATGAGTGAATGAATGCATGAATGCATGAAGGGAGAAAGGTCAGACAACTACCCAGAGGACCTCAGTTCTCAAAACTGTAAGAAAGAAAAAAAACAAACAAAAAAAGGAGACAGAATCATTCATTTATTGGGTACCTACTATGTGCCAGAATGGAGTTTCTGGGGGAACTGTGCCCACTAGAGCAGGGCTAGGGACAGACAAATTGACAATATGGACACAGGCATCCTGAGTCCAGCCCCAGCAGGCCGGGCCCTCCTCACCCTCCCTCCTCCTGGCCCTCATGACCACTGGCCGCCCGAGCCCAGCCTGGCCCACAGGCGCCCCGCCACACTGACAGGCAAGCCAGAGGCTCCCCGAGAGGGCCCATAAAGTTGTCATATGAAATGTGACCGAGAATGAAATGGGGCAATAAACAAAGGCCGGCAGTGCCAGGAAGGGCTGTGGCTGCTCGCAGGCAGCTCTCTGCACCCCTGAGGCCCATAGGCCAGCATCAGCAACTCTAGGGGATCACCTTTCTTTTTTTCTTTCTTTCTTTTTAAAGATTTTTTATTTATTCATGAGAGACAGAGAGAGAGAGAGAGAGAGAGAGAGAGAATGAGGCCGAGACACAGGCAGAAGGAGATGCAAACTCCCCGCTGAGCAGGGAGCCCCATGCAGGACTCGATCCCAGGACCCTGAGATCATGACCTGAGCCAAAAGCAGACGCTTAACCGGCTGAGCCACCCAGGTGCCTCTGGGATCAGCTTTCCCACCAGAGGCCCACAAGGCGCCACAGAGCAGATGTGTCTGAGCCCGCATAATCCTCAGAGCAACCCTGCAGGTCAGGGTCATTGGCGCTTTACTACAGGTGGGAAAATGGATCTCACAGCAGGTTGGGGACAGGAGTGGGGACTGGGACCCAGGCCTTTGAGAAGCTGGGATTCAGACTCAGGCCTTGGGACCCCAGAGGGCCAAGTCCTCCCCTGTCCTCTCCTGATGCCAATGCTGCAGTGATAAAGGCAGGAAGTAAGGGGGGGTACACCTAAGGGCCCCTATATCTCCCCCTGTCCCCCCCATCCATACTTTAGCCTTTTCCAGCGACTTGAGAAACAAAGCTCAGAGAAGAACCTGGGGGCCACCGAGGGCAGTCCCCTGCCCTGGGACTGAAGGAGGCAAGCCCCTCCAGGCACTGTGCACGGGACCCTACTTCATCCTCCCAAGGACTAGAGGAGGCGGTCCTCCTTATCGCCAGCCGCATCTCGGAGGGAAGTAGCATGGTCCAGAGAGGGAGCGTCAGTGCCTGCGGTCACCCAGCATGAAGGGACAAGGCCAGCTGCCAGCCCTAAGGCTGACTGAAGAATTTCCCAAGCAGAATCTGAGTCCTCCCTCAGCATCCCTGCCCTGCAGCAAAACAGGCCTGACTCCTTGGGCGTCATTTCCAGAAAGCCCGCTCTGTGCCCAGCTCGGCTGGGTGCCAGGGCTGTGAGGGTGTGTGGCATGGGGTCAGGAAGGCCCGCGGCCACCCTAACTCTCAGCTGAGAGGCAGAGGAGGGGAAAGGCTGCAGAGGGAGTGTCTGACGAAGCCCTGGCTCATCCGTGAATCTCACCTTGCTCCTGAAATCAGGAGATGTAAAACGTCCATAAGAGGAAAATCCAGATAAAAACATGAAACGGCTCCCAGGGACTCAGAAGCCTGGCCTCGTAGAAGGAGCCCGGCAGGCAAGAGCCAGAGCCCTCTCCTCCCTGGGGACGGGTGCAGAGTGTCTGCTCTGGGGTGGGCAGGGCTCAGGGGAGGGTTCTTGGTTTCCCCCTGGGCGGCCCCTGGGCCCTGGCCCGCTGTGTGAATCGATGACGGTTGTTTGATCTCGGAGTGGACACGTTTTTCTCTTCTTAAGTGCAAGAAGGCCATTTGTACGACAGCTCAGGGAATTGCAGTGTGCCTTAGTGGGAAGAGGGTGGCCTGGGCACGCAGAAGGAGCTCAGGTCCTCCCCACAGAAGGAATGAAGGAGATCAACCTTCATGACCCCACCGTGCTGGGCTTCCCAGGATGCTCCGGCCAGGCCCTGGCCCTCCAGGGGCCCAGAGTCCACAGGAAGGGCAGACACGCAGATCAGTGACTACCGTATGGACAATGGCGGGGACTGAGCCTGCACTGCCATGTACAGTTGTTCAGGGTGTGCACTGTTCACTCAGCCATGAATCATGGTCCCCTCTTCTCCTTCCCCAGAGACATCCAGAAGCTCGGGCTGGAGGTGTGAGTGTTAGGGAAGATGAACGCAGGCCCACGGCTGCCTGGACTCAGGGATGGCTTCTAGGAGGTGGGTCCTGCTTGGACTCGAGAGCTGGTCAGAGTTGGCAGAGTTAGGAGGAGCTCCGAACAGGAGAGGACATGCCCGAGACAGTCTCATGAGTCCAACGTTTTGGGGACCGTCTGCACCATTTCTGCAGGATCCCCCAAGCACCTGCGCTGTTATTTACTTAATATTTATTTTCAAAGCACCTTTCCCTTTTTACTTAAATAAATTCAGCTTAAAAGGAGACTTTTATTGCCGCCATAAACGGAAAATCAGCATCCCTTGCCATAAATAGAGGGGAACTGTAAAAATAGACACGAGGAGAGCCACACCGCTCTGTAAATTCCGGCGGGCCCGGCGGCCTGCTGGAGGCTGCGGGCCTCAGAGTCCGTCCTCCCGCAGGAGCAGGGAGCTGCGAGAGTCGCGCATTAAATTCAGAGCAGCGCCAGGCAGAGGCTCTTCTCGGGCAGGAGGACTTGGGGTGCGGGGCCCCCCGAGGGGCGGACGGGTGGGCAGCCACCTCCACCGCAGTCCCGGCCTGGCTTCCCCTTCAGCCCCCGGGCCCCCCTCCCAGCCGTGGCCTGCAGGGGCCCGGGGACGGGAGCCGCCCTGCCACGCACCTGTCACACCCTCCGGCTGACCCCGCGGCTGCCGGTGTGGCCCAGCGGCAGGCTCCCTGCGTGCTGCACGCGCGGGCACAGCTCACACCCACTCAGGCCCCGCTCGCAGAAGGGGTGAACAAAGAAACGAAGGGTGGGTGCCCTCCTGGCCTCCGCTGCTCCAACCGGGGAAGCGGCCTCCTGAGGCACCGGCTTCCCTCCCCCCAAATGAGGAAAGAACATTATTTTTGTATTACAACAAACATGAATATATTATGGACTAGAATACAGAATACATGCATTTTGAATGACATAGGAGAACATCAAAGCGATGTTGCCCCTGGTGGGGAGCTGTTCAGGCCGCCGCGGCGTGGGGCCGACCCCCCAGTCCAGCGCCCTCGGCCTGATCCGGGCAGAGGCCTCCTCTGTCTCCATGGCCCCAGGCTCCGCAGACCTTGCTCTGCTCACGGGGGTGGGGGGGGGCGGGGGGGGGGAGCTGCTGTGTCAGCTGAAGGGGGGATGGACCAGGAGGAAGCAGAGGGGCTCGGGGTGGCAGTGAAGCCTGGGATTTACAGCGACGCCTGGCCGTGCAAGCTGCAGCTCTGCCTGCAATTGCTGTGTGGCTTCGTGAAAGCTGCTTCACGTCTCTGAGCGTCAGTTCCCACACGTGTCGTTGCTTCCTGGCTTATTTTGAATATTAAATGAACTAACGCAGATGAACAGTCTGTTTCCGTGTGCGGGACACAGTAGAGCCTCCACGCCTGCCGTTCCCTGGTGGCAGCCACTCACTGCTGAGTTTTACACACACACACACACACACACACACACACACGGACACTTGCCAAGGTGGGGTCCCTGCCCGGCCCCACCGACTGGGAAGAAGGGCTGCCCTAACCAATAAAAATTCAAATAGCTGGGACGCCTGGGTGGTTCAGCGGTTTGGCACCACCTTCGGCCCAGGGCGTGGTCCTGGAGACCCAGGATCGAGTCCCACGTCGGGCTCCCTGCATGGAGCCTGCTCCTCCCTCTGCCTGTGTCTCTGCCTCTCTCTCTCTCTGTGTCTCTCATGAATGAATGAACAAAATCTTAAAAAAAATTTCAAATAGCTAATATTTTGAGCACTCACTGTGGGCTAAGCACCTAATGATGTGGTGCCTCAGTTTGCTCATCTGTAAAATGGGGGTGATGGTAATAGCTACCTCATAAGGCCGTTGTAAGGATCAAATGTGTTGACATTTATAAAGAGGACTGCCTGGCACAGAGGATGTGCTATAGAGATGTTTCCTGTGTACTTAGTTTGTAACTGAAGTAAAATTCATATAACAAAATGAACCATTTTAAAATGAACAAGCCGGGACACCTGGGAGGCTCAGTGGTTGAGTGTCTGCCTTTAGCTCAGGTCGTGATCCCGGGGTCCTGGGATCGAGTCCTACATCAGACTCCCCGAGGGGAGCCTGCTTCTCCCTCTGCCTGTGTCTCTGCCTCTCTCTCTGTGTCTCTCATGAATAAATAAATAAAATCTTTATAAAAAAATAAAATGAACAGGCTGGTGGCCCTAAGTGCACTCACAAGGTTGTGCCACCACCACCTCCATCTAGTCCCCAAACATGTTTTTCCCCTCAAAGGGAAACCCTGCACCCATTAAGCAGTTATGCTCCGTTCTCCCAATCCCTGGCAACCACTAATCTGTGCTTTTTCAGTCTCTGGATTTGCTATTCTGGATACTTCCCACAAATAGAGTAATATGGGGTCTTTGGGGACTGGCTTTTTTCACTTAGCATCATGTTTTTGAGGTTCATCCACACTGCTGCATATATCAGATTTCATTTTTATGGAGACGCTTCCTTAATAAGATAAAGTCTCCCACCAGATCCCCCAAACAACCCAGGGAGTAGCCACTCTCACTCTCTTCTTCTTGGGGATGAAGAAACTGAGGCACAGAGAGAGTGAGGACTTGCCCAGCCCCCCGCCCGGCAGCCCTGCCACAGCTGGGCGGGCGGCTGGGGGCAGGGTGCCTCCCACGGCCACCAGCACATATTGAGGGAGACAGCAGTGGAATTACAAATCTAGGGAGATTTAAGGAGAGTGAAAATATTCTGGCACTTGCAGGATTGTGGGAGTCAAGCAGGTTTCCCCAGTGGAATTCCTGCCTCCTCTTCCCACACATCTGGGCCACAAGGAGTGAAAGGTTTGGGAGGTGGGGAGGCAAGTGGGGGAATGTGCAGGGAACCACGGACAGGGCAGGAACCAGGATGGGGGAGCTGGGACGGGAGAAGGCAAACAGGCGTCCTGATGTTCGTGCGGACGGCCGTTCTTTTCCTCCTCGTCTCTACAGCCTGCAAAGCCAGTTGCACAGATGGCTAGCCGGGCTCAGAGAGCTCGAGGGAGGTCAGGAGTTGAGCCTGAGAGTCTGACCCCAAAGCCCAGGGAGGCACCATCCTTGCTGCCTGCTGGAAGTGGAGAGGGGGTGAATGGGGGAAGCAGAGCGAGGCCTCATCATCCGCACGGAGGAGCAGCTGCCTCGGAGCCCAGAAAGGAGCATTCCCAGGTTCACCGAGAAGGAGAAAGACAAGGGAGAGTTGTGGGGGAGGTGCCAAGGGGGGCAGCGAGAAGACCAGAGCAGAAGGGGAGACGGCACCTGAAAGCCGGGTGCAGACACCAACAGGAAGGGAGAAACTGAGGCAGACTCTGGCAGCCGTGCCGTCTCTCCGGGACCTGGTGTGGGTCGAACGCAGCCCCACTGGGGACCTAGTGCCTGCCCTGCCCCTCCCACGCCTGCCCAACCGCGTTTGGGAAATCCAGCAGCGCAGCAGTAACTGTATGAGCTCTGGAGTCAGGCTGACCCAGCTGTGAACCCCAACCGTAACCTCCTTGTGGCGGGCAACTCGCCAAGCCTCAGTGTCCTCATCTGTAAAATGGGCATTGTGGGGACTCAACAGGATCACACATGCCTGTAAGTGTCCAGCACCTAGTGGCCTCCGTGGACCATTATTAGGCTGGTGATGATCCGGCTGCTTTTCACGCTGCCTCTCCCAGGACGGCTTGCTCCAACGCCCCTTTCCCCAAGGCTCCCACCTCCTTTTTTCCTCACCCAGAAGACCGACTGGCCTGGCCTTCTGAAACACAAGGCCTATTCTGGAACCAGACAATCTCCAGCTGAAGGGGTTCTGCCCCCACCCCAGGGCCTTTGCACTTACTGTTCCTGCTGCCCAGGAGGGGATTTAAGGGAAAACAGCAGAGCCGGGATGGGGCTCAGGACTCCCAGTGCCTAACTGGAGTTCAAAGACCACTGCTGGGTGGTGGACATAGGGAGACCAGCTGGTGAGTCTCAGGGCCCCGGCCCCAGAGGCCTTCCATCAGCTGTCAGCCAGCCTGCCCTCCCCCTCCCTCTCCTCTGCCTGCCAGGAGACCATTAGTGCCGGGTTGTTTTGAGCGCAATTTCCACTACCATGCACTCTGGCCGCCGGGCCTCCATTAGGGACCCTTTCCTGGGGCCAATGACAGGCGGCAAACAGCTCCCCGGTGAGCCAGCCCTAATTGCAGCTGCCTCTGAGGCCGGAAATAATTTTTTTAAAGCCTCACAAAGCAAAACAGACACCCTGCCGTCTGCTCTTACCTTCTCTGCCTGGACCAGGCCCCAACCTGAGGACTGTGGGAAAGGGGGCTTCAGTCAAGAACCACAACCCCAAGTTGGCTAGTGAGGCTCAGAGGGGGCCCGGATTTAAGCCCAAGAGTGTTGACCCCAAAGCCCAGGCAGGCACCATCCCCTACGACCTTATCACGCCAGGCTGAGGGGACCTAAAGTCTGGGTTCTGCTCCCTGGCTGGGAATGAGGTGTGGGCCTCCAGCCTCCCACTGTGCCTGTTTCCTCCTCTGCAAGAGGGCGTGCTGGTGGGCGCCTGGGGTGCCCACTGGGGTGACCGTGGCCAGGTTCTGACAGGTGCTGGGCCCCCGTGAGGAGGCCGAGAGGCACGAAGGAGGGAGACAGGGTGGGAGAGGTAGGGACAGAGCCTCCTGCCAGGCAGACGAAATCGCTGATTTCCTGAGGAGAGAGCCTGGTGTGTGCAAGCATTAGAAAGGAAGCCGGTGTAGGTACACACACGTGCACACACATGCACACACTCATGCACGCACACAAGCCCAGTTCCCACCTCCCGCCCAGCCCACGTTTCTGTCACCCCCTGCACACGGCGACAGCCTCGGCATCCTATGAGCTTGCACACTCAGCCCTAGTTCAGGAAGCAGCCTCTCCCTCTCCGGCAGCCACTCCAGCCTCCAAGTCCCTTTGGAGCCCCCTCAGTCACGTGGCAGGTCCCACCCGCACGCCAGCCACACCCCGTGCCTTCCCCATCCCTCCGGAGGCAGGTGGCGGGGGCAACACCAAGCTCCGCTGCCTGCCTTGGCCCATACGTGCGCACAAGTCCCAGGCAGTGAGGGGAGGCTCCTGCGGCCTCCGGAGTCCCCTCGCAGCCCTGGCAGGCCCCGGATACCAGGGGCCCGCTTCCCCCAGGAAGTCTTCCTGACTGCACCAGGACACAGCCAGCACTCTCATGGGGAACCTTCAGAGACCCCCTCAGGCTAGTTCGCCTGTCTGAGCCACTTGCAGGGCTCTCCTCCCTGGTCTGCTCCCCCCCTGTCCCCCAGGCTCACCCCCGAAAGACATAAGCCCAGAGCTTGCTGAGGAAGGAGAGGGAAGCTTGTTCCAGAAACCCCCACCCCCACGCTCCCACCCCTCTGGGTCAGGTGGGAGGGCCGCTGGGGAAGGGGAGGGTCCCTGGCCCATTCCCCACTCTGCTGAGTACTTGCCCTGCATCCCGGGCCAGGCCTGGCTCCTCCCTGGGCCTCAGTGTCCTCCCCAGTGAAACGTAGGCTGCTTCCCCTGGCACCACAGGTGAGCTCTGGGGACCTCAGCAAACCCGCTGGAACCAACCCAAACAATGTGGCATTTTTCTGAGGAAATGATCCAGTTTTCATCAGATGCTCCGGAGGATTGTGACCTCCAAGAAAATTAGGAAGCACGAGTCTAGACAAGCTCCGGTGCCCCTTGTAGCTCCAACACTTGGGCATTCATTCATCCACTTCATTCATTCACCTGACCTCTCCCGAGTGCCGGCTTTGCGTGGGTGTCAGGATGACACAGAGAATATACAAAGAATATACGCCTGTGTAATCCCGAGATGTCACCTGGAGAGAGGAATGTGTGCGTGCATGTGTGCGTGCGTGCGTGCATGTGTGTGCGTGTGAAGATGGAGAGGGAGAGGTGGGGCGACGAGAAGAGAGAGGGAGATGGATGCAGCAGACACAGGGAGAGGGACAAGGAACGATGGAGAGTTTGAAAGATGGAGAGTGCGCTCAACCCGGAGAGAGGGGGATCGGAGAGAGGGGCAGACAGGGCGCTGGCCACAGCTGGGCACTGCCAGCCCCCTAATTGATAGCTCCGAGCAAGCACCCCCACCCCCAGCTCCAGCTCTAACCTTCCAGATGCTCCCGGAGCCGCCAGGCCTCGTGTCCCAAGGGCACCAGCTTGGAGGGGCCGGGGAGGCGGGTCCACAGGCCCGGGCTACGGCGCAGAGGGCGCAGCCGGGCCCCTAGGCCGGGGCGCTACGTGGCCACCTGGCTCCTTCCTGCCCACCGCTCCTCCACCGCACATGAGCAAACACCCAAACACACGCACTCCACACACACTCAGGCAAAACCACCAGCCCCCCGCAGAACACGGGGCAGGCGCACCCAGGGCCCCAGGCGAACCCCTCAAGGTCCCGCCACCCCCACTGACCACAGTGCTGGGCTCTCGGCCCGCGATCGTTCGGCCGGACCCCAGGCCTCCCCAGCATTTTGGCCTCCTGGATCCCGAGAGAATCCGATGAAGCCAGGGTGCCGCTCCGGAACAAAGCACCGGTCCACACGCCCACCGGGCTTGGCAGCAGGGGCGGGACAGATGAGCGGCGAAGAACGCCAGCCCTGCAGCCGCACGAGCTGGGCTCAAGCCTGGCCTTGCCATTTGCCAGCTGTGCGGCCTCAGACAAGCCTCCGTGTCCTGGGCTGTAAAATGGGAGCATCCTCCTCATGGGGTATGTGAGGCTAAAAGGAGGAGGTGAAGGAAGTAACAGGCGCAGAGAAAATACTCGATGATTGCTGCCTGGTGTCTTGATTCCCAGCCCCTGGAAGGCCACTAAGTGCCATGGGCTCCATCCTCACCTGCTGCCTGGAAGGCAAAGGAAAGGGCTTGGCGGCTGGGAGTCTGGGGGTGGGGGTGCAGGTGGAAAGATTCTAGAGGCTCAGGGCCTATGTGAACTCGCCATCGTCGGGGGTTGCTGAGGCCGAGAGAAGGGCAAGGACCTGCCAAGCGACCGGCACCAAGGCTCAGGATCTACTTCTCCCTCCGCAACTGTGGCACTTTAACTCGGAGCTGAAGTGAAGGGACAAAGGAGCCACTGCCCCACCTCTCCACACAGGACACAGCAGAGGCCCTCACTCCCGCCCTGTCCCCGGTGGGTGGGGAGCCCGGGTGTGACAGATCGTTATTAACCACCCACGGTGTGCTGACTTCTCTGCCCACTTCACCGGCCTGTGCTCCTTGGGGAAATAGAGCAGGGATTCCCTCCATGACACCCCCACCTAATAAATGGTCGGCTCCAGCTTGCATCTCTTATGTGACAGGGAGCTCACTACTTGGTGTCCCCCCTGCCCTGGGAGCGCCTTTTCCAGGCTGAACATCATCTCCGCTTCTTCACTCTTATCACAATTTATACTTATATATTTTTTATGGGTTTAGTTGTCTGAGCAAGAACCTTATCTGTCTTCTTCACTAATATGTCCCCAGTGGCTAAAAGAGCCTGGTACATGGCAGGTGCTCAACCGATATTTGTTGAATGAATGAAGGAATAAATGAATGGTCGCTTCTAATAGCTGACAGCAGCCTCTGCTAGGCCAGCAGTTCCCGATGAGAGTACAGAGTCCGGGGGGCAGGGGGCAGCGCGTGCGCCAGCAGCCCCCACGTCCAGTCATTCCTACACACAGACCTGCCTCTGTACCACGCTCACTGTTCTGCCCTTAATGTTTTCCTATAAACTAACTCACTATTTTTTAATATCCCCGTTAGTCTCATCCTAAGCAATCATATCTGTGAAATCACAGTCTTGATGTGCTGGTTTTATTTTTCCAATCCACATTAAAATAAATGCATAACTATTAACACATAAGAGGTTTGTCTAGGTTCTGCCTAAACCCATCTCTCAGTAGGACCCAATCCTGCTGAGGGTCCCGGGGGTTCTTGGAGAGGGGGTTTCAACTGGGTGTGATGGAGTGGAGTCCCAAAGATCCCTCTGGCGACTTCCAGGAAGGGGAGGGGGCCTGCCCTTGACGAGGGTGACCTGGAGGAGTCGCAGCCCCTCTGCCTCCCCAGCCCCACCTGCCTTCTCCACAGCAACAGGTGCCAGAGGGACCTCAAGGCCTCCAGGTAGCAGAGGGGAAGATTTCTTCCCCCAGGGAGATCACAGCCCCTTTTTCTCATAGAAGAGTCTCACCTCACCAGGGTCAGGGAGAGGGGTGCACACACCCTGGCACCCCGTTACCCTCAGGGCTGTAGCATCTCATACGCACTCCAAGGGTCCTGGGTCTGCCCACTGCATAATCAGCCTTGGCCACCCGGGGATGTCCTTGTACTGGTCCGTGAGGATGAGGGAGGGGATCCAACCTTGTGATCGTTCTACTAAACACACGGCTCCCCTATGAAATTAAAATTACGTGGATGTTTCAAACTGCATTAACTTGGAATACACAAAAGTTTTAGCATTCAGACCTCAGATTTCTCCCTCCTCCTCCTCTCTGGGACTCAACAGCATTGTGAGCCTGGGCTCTGGAGTCACGGTCCTGGGTTCAAATCCAGACTCTGACA
This sequence comes from Canis aureus, assembly GCF_053574225.1. Lineage (NCBI taxonomy): Eukaryota > Metazoa > Chordata > Mammalia > Carnivora > Canidae > Canis > Canis aureus. Next base: position 31,964,206 of record NC_135636.1, on the reverse strand, counting down.
CTTGCTAGGTGAGCGACCCTGGGCAAGCCTTCTAACCTCACTGAGACTCCGCTCCCTCATGAATACACTGCGCCAGGGAAGTCCCCTCCTTTGAGGGCTCTCGTGGGGGTCAAATGAGACAACACCATTTAAGGCCCCGGCATGATGCTCAGTAAACATTTGCTTCTGTACATTTCTCACCTTATTTGCACAGAGTTGGATAAGGTGACCCCAAAAGCCAAGTGGTGACCTCCCAGGCCATTCGGGCAAATGCACCCTTGCCCATGGCCTTGGTCCTGTCCTCCATCTCCTGTCCAGGGGGCTGACCACCCTCCCTCACCCCTGCCCCTGCCCCCTTGTTTGTCATGAGGAGACTTCCCCCCAACACCCCTGCTGTCACTGTGTCACCGTGTCACCGTGGAGATGAGCCGAATTCCTGTCCTGCCGGCCGCCCACGGCTCCCGCTGCTTCGGGAAAAGGCCGCCGGAGCCGCTGATAGGCAAGGTGTCAAAACCAATTGGTGTGAAGGACTCGGGGAAAACCGCTTGTGAGGGCCAATTCCCCACAGGAGGCCGGGAACCCTCAGCCCAAGGCCGAGTGTTTACAGGCGTAATTGATAGAATAATCACCAACACCCGAGACAATGCGAACACATTTTTAACATCATAACCTTCGGAAGACAGCACTCAATTTTCTCCATCTCCCAGCCACCAAACTAGCTGGCTTACTGGTGGCGAGATACCCACAGTTCGGTAAGGAATGAGAGGATGCCAGAGTGGGTTTTCAGTGCGCAGGCCGTTTGCCAAACGGCCGGTGGCCCCCGCCCATCCCTCAGCACCCCGCTGCTCCCTCCTGGCAACAGAGAACCTCAGGACAGTGAATCACTCAATGGACAAAGCGCTGGGCCAAGCCAGGATCCGTGTCTGCATTGGGGTGTATTAATAATTGAAGGTGCTGGTCTAGGTGTGTGTGTGCGTGTGTGTGTGTGTGTGTGTGTGTGTGTCTGGGCGGGAGTGGAAGGACGGATGTTTGCTGCAGTGTAAGGCTTCCTGGGGCTCCTCTGAGGGTCCGTATGCCTACTCCAGCTTGGCCCTCTCCCTCTCTTGCAAAACCGAACCAACCCAGCAGCCCCTGGCACCAGACAATGTGCCGTCCCTACACGTGTCATCAGGCCAGGGTGAGTGTCTAAGGCAGTGGCTCCCCAACTCCAGGCTGCCCTGGAATCATCTGGAGAGTTTCTTAAAATGAAGATTCCAGGGTCTCATCAACAATCATTTTGGCCAATGGGCCTGGGGGTGGGGGGGTTGGACCCTGGGATCTGCATTTTAACACACTCTCTGGTGATTCCAAGGCAGGAGGTCTGCAAAGATCCTGCCCTCCAGACCCCTGCCTGGCCAAGATCTGGAAAAAGGACTGGAGAAGGAGTCCAGCCCAGCTATCTTCTCTTTCCAACTGGCATGCGGCCTCAGCAAGATCCCGTCCATCACTTTCCTAAGCTGCTGGTTCTTCCTGGTGGCACCCACTGCATTACCAGTTCTCTGGGGAGCTGGAAGGGAGCACTGAGATAGGGCTCTGCAGAAGGAGGAAGTCCTGTCACGTGACTCGCCAAACCTGGCCAAACCTGCTGGGAGGTCGTCCTGGAGGAGGCAGGCATAGCTCTCCAGCTCTCAGCGCAGACTCAGTGACCTTGGGCAAGTCGCTGGGCCTCTCTGAACCTCACCATCCTCATATGACCAATGCCAGCTTTGTGTGAATAACGTCAGTCTCCGTGAGTTAACACTGGCAAGGGGTTCGGCAGCACGTAGCCCACAGTAGGCAGTTCACAATGCCAGCTCCCCCACCTGCCTCCCCCACCTCTGCTGGGCTCAGGGCAATGCGCTAACCCTTTCTGATGAGGAATAATCAAAACAGTGGCCATTAACTGAGTACCTACTGGGGACAAACACGGACCATCACGATTGGGATTGGGACCAGCCTCCCAATCCCTTAGGCCTCCCTAAAAAGCATGCACTGTTCACCCCCCATTCATTCTTCATGCCTTTAAAAGGCCCTCTGCAAAGTGGCCCAAGGGGAGGTAGCAGAGAGATGGGAAGCAAGACAGATGTCCTTGCCGACCCAGCTGACCACGGGCTCTTCCTATGACAAGTCCCGGGGGCAAGGCATTAGCCTGGAGGCTGGGCTGGGCTCAGATTGAGCTGGAGAGGTGAGGAGCCCCCAAGTGGTTGGGGTCTATGGGCTCCTCCAGAGGAGCCCCCACTTCCAGCCTCCCATCCCCACCTCCAGACATCGAGACGCCTCCCTAACCCGGCCACATTTCCTGAATCAGCTGAGGACACGCGGAGCCCAGGAATAATGAAACGATCAGGCTCCAATCTGCTAAACAGCAATTTCTGGGCTTTTTCAGCACACACAGCTTTTATCAAATTGGTATTCTCCTCCTGAACACAAATGGCTTATTAGACATGACCCACTTATTCGCCGCGTCTCACTATCATTAATAACAGTTTCTTTTTGTGATTAAGTGAGTGGCTCCAAACCCTTCCTGTGGTCGGGCGCTTGGCCCAGCAGAGGGACAGCCGTGGGGGCTCCCCGGGATCCACCGCTTGGTGACTTTGAACCTGGCAATGTCGGGAGAAGGCAGTCTGACCCCTGCAGAGCAGCTTGGCCTTCTCGTTTCGTGAGGGACGCAAGGAGCCCCAGAGGGCTGACCCACTCGCCCAGAGCTGCCCAGGGGGTCAGGGAGAGAAGCCAGGTTTCCCCACAGTCAGTGCTGAGTCCTCTCCATCTAGCTCCTCCTCTGGGCCTGAGCGGGACCTGGCCGGGGTTCAGAGGCGACATTATAGCCGGCAGGGTAGAGCTGTGCCCCTAGGCAAGCCTGGCACCAGGGGGCAGCCAGAGACTACCACACAAAGGGCAAACCCCAATTCCCTATGAGGGGCCACCTCGGGGCCTCACGACTGACAGAGCAGCACCCAAATCCTTGGGCCCTGATGCTCTAGGGACAGGATGACCATAAACCTCAGAGCCCCAGTCCTCGTATCTCTTGGGACTAGAAACTCAGGAAAACCCTTCCTTGGAAAACCCTCCTCGTATAAGTTCTAACCATGCCAAGGAACTGAGGAGAACGAGGAGGGGAGCGGAAGGAGGAATTCCCAGTTTCCTTTAAACGGGAGGGAATCTGACAGGGAGATGAATATCCTGGAAAGAGCTCTGTCTTTGCCCAACAGACCCTGTGGCCAGTCCCGGCTCAACACTCACTCACTGTGTGACCTTGGGCAAGTCCCTTCACCTCTCTGAGCCTTGGTTTCTCCATCTGTAAGTTGAGGATCAAAATCACCCTTCCCCTGTTTACCAGTGCTCCAGCCAGGTCGGTAGAAATTTGATGAGGGATATGAAGAGTACAGAGATGAAAGAGAGAGCACTTACACCAAACGTGGTGAGGCAGAAGGGCGCAGGGACTCGTGGTTCCCCAAAAGCGGAGACCCCTGAGAAGGGCTTTGGAAGCCTCTACTCCTTCCCCCTTGAACAACCCCACTCGGGCATGAGGCCCCAGCAAAGCCTCCTCTAATTACCCACCCCCTCCCACTTTCCCATTAGAATAAATCACACAGTTCTCCGTTCTTTGTGCAAACCTCCCCCCACCAGCCCCGGGCATACGGTGCCCAGCACCGGTGCTGCAGCCTCCCCCACCAGACTGGGAAGGGATGGATAGAAGAAGGGTCTCCATTTTCATCTATGCTCTGGTCCCCATTCTGGAGCCTGGCTCACGGGGCTAGGGGGAGCCCCCACAGCTCGCAGCCTCAGATGCTACAACTCTGCTGCCAACTTGGGCTCCTCTGGGGCCGAAAGGAGCTTCTGACACTCGGGCAACCAATGTGGGATTGCTTGCTTGCTCCCTGGCTCCCATGGCGGCTGAGTTCATTTCCCACCTCTCAGTTCTCGGCGCCGAGGATGAGGATGGGTGAGTACCCTACGGAAAGATGGCAGGGGCTTTCTGCCCACCCCCAGAGACAGACAAAAGCACCTGGCATCATCCTTCTTCCCCTTCCGTGCCTGTGGCTGGAAGCAGCAATCCCAACTATTCCAATGTCTTTGAGGGGCTCCCACCAAGCCTTCATCACCCACCCTGCAGGGGCAGCTGTGGTCCCAGACTACTGGTTCCCAAGTGGCAGGGTCTTGGGTCCCCCAGGACCTTTCCGGGGGGGTTTCAGGGGCAGGTGAGGAGTGGAACGGGATGAGGGCAGCTGCAGGGTTAAGCCCACAAAAGGGAAAGGCAGATGGGCAGAGGGGAGTGGGCGAGCAAAGTGTGTTCACAAGTGTGTGTGCGTGTGTCTGCAGGCAGAAGGGCAGGCAAGAGTTGTGCAGAGTGTGAGCGCCTGGGTGCCAGCGGGCAGGGTGTGAGCCCACCAACCTCGTGTGTGTGCGCAGCGGGCATGAGTGTGAGTGTGGATGAGTGAGGAGGGGGATCCAACAGGGGAGGGCAGGAGTTGTGAGTGCGGGAACAGCGAGTGTGCCCGCGGCTGTGCGGATCGCGGGGTCCTGGAGTGTGCGGGCGGGAGCGGGGTTGCCCACGGGGCGCCCCTCCTCTGCGGGGGGGGGGGCGGGGGCGGGGGCCGGGGCGGGTCCAGGGGCCCTGCAGGGGGCGCCGCGGGACTCCCTCCCGCCGGGGCCGGCGCGGGTTGCGGCGCGGGTTCCAGCGCGGGCGCCGCCAAGTTGGGAGCGGCGCGGCCCGGGGTGGGGTTCGGTGGGGAAGTCCGCGCGGGCGGCGCCCGAACTCACCGTGGCCGGAGACGTGGTTGTCCCAGGGCGCGTGGCCGGCGGGCCGCGTGGCGCCTCCGAGTTGCAGGAAAAGTGCCAGGTAGTGGAGGGCGCCCAGCGCCACGGCGAGCGGGGCCCCCATGCTGCGCGCTCGGGCCGGGGCGCCGCCGCCTCACATCGGGGCTCGGCCGGCCGCTGCCCCCGCGCCCGCGCCCGCGCTGCCGTGCCCGATGCGGCCCGGCTGCCCTCGCCGCCCCGGCCCAGCGCGGCCCAGCGCGGCCCAGCGCGGCCCAGCGCGGCCCCGGCCCGGCCCGGCTGCGGGAGCAAGCGCACGCCCAGCCGGCCGCCTCCGACTGCGGGACTCTTCCCTTCCGCGGAAGGCCACTCCGCTCGGCGCCGCGGCCGCCGCACCCCTCCCTCCCGCCCGCCCGCCCGAGGAGGCGGCGGCGGAGGGATCTGCCGCTTGATTTATCATCAAAGTTTTGCCCAGGCTGGGATTTTTAAAGCGGTACCCGCAACTTCCCCGCCCGCCAGCGCCCCTGCGGGGGCGAGGCGGGGCGGGGGAGCCCCTCCAGGGACCCGGTCCCCGCGGAGCGTAACGCGGCCGGCTTCAGAAACAGAAATGTCATCCAGCGGGAGGGGGAGAAAGACCAGCCCCCCGCCGCCAGGCCCGGGGGGCTCCGAGGGAGTCCCAACTTTGCCAGCAGGGCGGCGCCGGGGTTGGGGGTCGGCGGAGGAGGGGTGGGGGCGGGGGTGGGGGTGAGGCAGGGCAGCAACCTGGGCCGAGGCCCAGGGGACGCGGTGATGGCCCCGCCGCAGGCTTTAGCTCCCCTGTGATCCTGCCCGGATGTTTATCCCCGTCTGAGCCTCAAAGTTTTCATCTGAGAAATGGGAACAGCAGCCCCCTCCAGGGGTCCTGGTGAGGATTTATGGAGTCGTGTGTTAAAGCGCTTAGCATAACGCCGTCCTCACGGTTGGGAATGAATAGGTATTGCTGCTAGTATCCTCCTCTCTGTGTCTCAGTTTTCCTGTCTGCATAGTGGGAGTGAGGCAGGCCAGTTACCGGGGCTCCTTCCGCCTGAAGATGCTGGGCCCCACGCGGTGGATTGGATCGCCCCCTCCTGGACTGTAACCCTCTCTTCCTCGGACGATGGGCCTAGATGGAATGGATGTTGGAGGGGCGGGCGGGCAACAAAGCCACTCCCATTCCCAAGATCAGGAATCCAAAGAGATTCTCCGCTTCCTTCCCTGACGGTTTTACTGGGGCTGTTGGGACAGACCTTCAGGACGGACGTGAGGGCAGACAGGTGGCCTCATTTAAAAGATGAGGAAGCGCATTAAATCAGAGGCATAGCTTCTCCCAGGTGTCACAACGAGCCTGAGACGAGGTCCCTGATGCCAGGCCAGGGTCCCCTCCCGCTCTCATCCCTTGTCCTTCCTCAGGCCTCGCCCCCGACCCGGTCCTGTCCGCCGCGGGTTCAGCACCGCGGGGGAGGACAGCGTCAGCTCGCCCCCCATCTTTTTGGCCTCGGGGACCTCGCCTGGGCGGGCGCTTAGATTCGAAGATTCAGCACCGTGGACAGATCTTCCGGTTTCCTCTCCCGCCTCGCCGAATGGCAGTGAGCGCTGCAGTCCACTCCCCTCTCCACAGACTACAGATAGATCCAGCATTGTGGACAGAGCCCCAAGTTTGAGAATGAGGTTAGAGCCCGAGGGACAGCTCCCCACCCCATCTTTATTCTGCCCTTGCATCGCCCCCCCCCCTCCAGTGTTATGGCGGGCAGCACACTGGATGGGGCCTATGGCCTCCAGCAGCAATCCAGTTCGTTCAAAACTGTGGACAGACCCCTGAAGCCGCCAATTACGTGTGCTATGTTTCAGCACAACGGAGCTCCCACAGGACGCTACTTTCAGCACCGCGGACAGATCCCCGCCATAGCCCCAACACCTTCCTGCCCACATTCACTGGAGGAAGAGGTTGGTTTTGCCTGATTGACTCACTTCTTTTCACTTCCTTCCCACACAGAGATGGTACTTAGGTTATCCTGGCATGGCCAGGTGTCTTGGACTCTACAAATGCAGTTTCTCATTCATTAACTTGAGCCTCACTCCCAATAGAAATGGGCTCCATAGCCCCCGTTATAAAGATGAAGAAACAGAATCTTTGAGATCACGTAGCAGCACCAAGCCTGAAACCCAGACTCTCAATTCCAGCCTGAGATCTCTCCAGGACAATGTGGTGGTTGAACTGGGTCTCAAACCCAGCCAGGGCTTTTTCTTCTTAGCCCACAGACTGCAGGCAGGGGAGGCACAGGGAAGGAGACAGGGAGGAAGAGATTAGAAGAGGGAAAATGAGAGACTCCACTTGAGGGCTTCCAAGGAAGAAGGTCAGGGTGGGACAGCAGCATACTGCTGCTCTGCCACTAACTCAATGCTTGACCTTCAAAAATCATTTCTCCTCATAGTTCTGGAACAGGGTTAAACACAGTGACCTCTAAGTCTCCTTCAAGGCCAGACCTCCAGAGATTGTCTGACTTTGAAAAGGCGTGTGCTGTGAAGGCTCTGCCCCAAACCTTCCATTGGCCTTTTTTATTACAGAAACCCCAACTTCTCTAGCTTGCACTCAAGGTCCCAGCCTCACCTCCTGCACATGCCCTCTGCCCAAATACCATTTCTACCACGTTCCCTCCCTGAACATGCCTGAACTTCATGATATCCTTTCCCTTTCAGGTGTTCCCCCCTCCTCTTGCGTGCCTTCCCCTTTGTCTAGTTGAGTCCCCCATAGACCAAGGTCCAATCTGAGTCCCCCTGGAAGGTAATGAGTTTCCCAGCCCCCAAGCCTCTGTTGACCCATCACTGTGTGCCCAGCACCGGGCTAAGAACTTACCTTATCCCACTTCATCTTCAGAACAACCAGGCCACATATAGTAGAATAGTATGGTTGTAAGTATGGATACTAGTTTTGAATCCTGCCACTTGCTAGCTGTGTGACCTTAGACAAGTTACTTAGCCTTTCTGTACCTCAACATTCTCATCTGTAAAATAAAGATTATAATATCTCCATCACAAGATGATTGTGAGGGCTAAATGAAAAGCACTACATGGAAAGCCCTCAGAACAGTGCCTGGAACATGGTAAATACATACACATGTTGGCTATTATTATTATCATTATTGCTGTTATTATTTACAGACAAAAACAGATGCTCAGGGAGGTTAGGTATCTTGTCCAATGTCACACAGCAAGGCAGTTTTAGAGCTATTCTGAGGCTAGCTATTCTCTACTCTCTCTTCTATTCTCTAGTTTTCTAGAGCCCATGATCTTAGACAAAATACCTAAGGACATCTAATTCAACCGCCCTCTTTGCAACATAGGAAACTAAGGCCCAGAGAAGGCAAGTGACTCCCTCAGAGTCACACACCCAACCATGACAGAACTAGATCCAGGTCCTCTGTCTCCCCACTCGGGGCTCTCTCACTATACCATACTGTCCCATTTGTGTTTCCTGAAGCACCTAAATTGCAGCTAATAAATCACATTCACATCTATGATCTCATAATTCATGCAACAAACCCTGAGGCCAATATTATTTTTACCTTATTTCTTTTACAGATAAGGAAACTGAAGCTCAGAGAGATAAGGTAACAAATACGAAGTTGCACAGTGAGGTGAGGGGGAAGCTGGAGGTGAAAGGAAGAGTCCCCAGCTTGAATTTCTTCCCTGCTTAATTCTGTCTTTTCTGCTCATGGATCCACGTGCAGTCACTGTGGAAGCTAAAAGCCCAATGGAGGCAGGAGGTAACCAAATACTATCCCAGAAAATAGTTGCCACGAATTCACCAGGGTGGGTGATTCTTGTCACTCTCTTCACTCTGGGAATGCTCCAGGAGAGAGTAAACATCCCATCCCTGGAGGCAATTAAACAAGCATCTAGTAGTCACGTGGATGCCATGAGGCAAATATCACTGCTATTCCCATTATCCAAATGAGACTCAGAAGGTGAACATCATGTCAGGTATTGCAGGTGGGAAAGACAATCCTTTTATTATTATTTTTTTAGATTTTATTTATTTATTTGAGAGAGAGAGAACACAAGCCAGGGAGAGAGAGGGAGAATCAGACTCCCCGCTGAGCAGGGGCTGGATCCCAGGACTCTGAGACACTTAACTGAGCCACTCAGGTGCCCCAAGACGATGTTTTTCAAGTTCACCCCAAGCAAGGCATCTTGCACTATCGCCTGCCTCTGACCCAAGCTCCCTGGAGAGCCTCCACCCTCCCCTTGACTCAGGGAGGCCACCCTCTCCCTCCCCTCCTTGAGAAGTGTCACTTGAGCACCATGGCTCTGTCAGTGGTAACAGCCGTAAGATTTGTCCTTTTAATCCAGAATCAATAACAAATTTCATTTAAAAATAAATTAAACCAGGCATTGGAAATCATTCACCGTGTGGGCCAGGGCCCTATATAGCGCCGTCTAAATGGCTTCCTTTCGCTCATCTATCAATGCCAAGAGGGGGGAAATACCTAAGCTGCCTGATTCATGGAGAAACTACTTAAATGTATCAGCCCCTAACAATGAGCAATGTGAGCCTGGAGTTGAACCTTTTAACACACCAATAACATGTGGAGCGCAGCTTCATGAGAGCTTATCAGAGACCCCACGGTCACTGGCTTCGAGGGAGCCCATTTATAAGGGGGAACAATGGCTTCAGGATGTAGTCGCCTAATTTCCAGAATGCATTACTGAGTTCAGAGGAGCACTGGAATTCTATTAAACTCTTATCTGCCAGGGGAGGGTGTGAAACCGGCGGGGAAATCCAGACTTGGCACCGACATGCCCAGAAAGCACGGGGGCTGACCCTAGGAGGTGGCCGAACAAACCCAGAGGAAGGGAGGTGGCAGGCGGGGCCCCGGATGTGTGAAAATATGTGCGTTAATAGCGCTCCGGTTTCCAGAGATTACGTTTACATCAGCGAATAAAACTTGGCAATAAAACATCGGAGCCGCGTCTCAGACAGCATTTCCTTTTACAGCCCGGTGTATTTCACTCATTATAACAGGAGGCAAGGAGCTTCAGGTGTCCCCATTTCTCCCCCTTTAATTAAATTTCCTAAATTACTGCCCAAGATTTGGATAAAGCGAAAGACTTACGGCTCCGCTAATCGCCATCGCAAGCTCCCGCCCCTCACGGTGGTGGCCCTGACTGTACCAAGCTCCAATATTATTAAAGTGAAATACTGTGAGCACTGCCTGCCTGGGCCCTGGTTTGTGAAAGGAAATGGAACCTCAGGAGAGGAATTGGTCCATGTCCAGGGAAGAAGCCTAGGTTCCAGGGCTGGTTTTTCCATCACCTCACTGTGTGACCTTAGGCAAGTTACTTCCCCCTTCTCTGAGCCTCAAAGGTCCCCCCTCCCTTACCCTAAACATCCATCTTGAGGCTCTTAGGACTGATCTGGGGCTGAGGTAGCCCTTGAACGCACACTGGCATGACTTGGGGAGCTTAAAAAATTTTAATGCTGAGAGATACTGACACAATTGGTCTGGGGTGAGGCCTAGGCATCAGGCTTTTATAACATTTCCCAGTGATCCCAGCACCCAGCTGGGGTTGAGCACCACTGGCCTCGACACAGAGCTATGAGATGTTCATGGACTTACGCCTCTGAGGAGTCTGGCTGTGTCTGCAGAGGCCCAAGCCCCACCCCTGGGGCTTCTCTTTCTGTCTGACTGGAACATTCCCAGGCACCTGGGAATCGGCTCACTCCCCGGGTACCCAGGTGGCACCCGGTGGGCCACAGTGAGGACTGCAACAGCTGAAAGGACAGTGGCTCTTCCTCTCCTATTCCTTGAATTGGGCCCAGCCAGCCTCTTGGGCTGAGGAAGCCACCTGCCCCTGTGCTTACCGGGAGGGTGGCACAGGGGGCCAAATGGTGACTGCTACCCAGGTCTGGGGTGCTCCTCTCTTCTGCTGATGCCTTTATCCGTTCCCCCACAAGCGAGGCAGGAGCCTGGAGTGGCCTCTACAGTTGGGTCATGTCCCTGTCATGTGAGCCTCCAGGTTCTGAAGTCTCTGTCCATGGGTGCCACCCTTGATGCAGACCCAGGTTCTCGTCTGTGTGGACTCGGAGCCTTCATCTGTACTCTGCTGTACTCTGCCTCTCTCAGAGCTCATGTTCTGACCAGGAAGGGCTGAGGCCAGAGGCCAGGGGTGGGGGAGGTCATCCAGCCAGTCCCATCGCTGCCAGCCTGCATGACCCTGTGAAGACCAAGGGGCCACTTGGAGGTTTTGCTTCTGGATTCCAGCCTGGGTGGACCACATAGAGTGAAGGCATCCTCTAAAGCTTAGAATTTAAAATATTGAAGGGTCATCCAAGATCAACCACTACTGCTCCTACTGTATAGACTGAGGCCCAGAGAGGGACGGTGACAAGCCTGAGATCTCACGGGGAAGAAATGGCAGAACCACGCCAAGGACCCAGGGCTCCTGACTCCAGAAGAGCTTTTTCCTCCACGTGTCTTTGCCTGAGGAGGGCAGGTAAGGCCTGAAGACCTCCCACCCTGTGGCTCCCCAAAGGGGGCACCTCTCCAAGGTCCAAAGAACCCTTATAGGCCTTACCCCTCAAATTGTAACCCAAGCTCATAAATTGTGCTCTACCAAGGCCAGAAAGATGTGCATGTGGTGTGTGTCTGTGTTGTCCCAGCGAGGAGCCTAGTGATAATCTCCATCAAAGGCAATTAATTGCATCAGAGAGACGGGGTTCCTGGGCCCTTCACCCTGCAAACCGGGTGCTTATTAAACACGACGGGACAGCAGAGCCTCTGCCAACTCAAGGCTCTGCTTGTAGGAGTGTTTTTAAAAAATCCTTAAATTACTTTAATGGCACGGTTAACGCCAGTCTAAATATTCCATGGCTGTGACTAATTAGCTAGACCAACGCTGTCCAATAGAAATCACATGCAGGCTGCACGTGTAGTTTTAAATTTTCTAGTAGCCACTATTTTTTTAAAAAGAAGGTAAAAAGAAACAGGTGAAATTAGTTTAATAATATATACATACCCAAATATTGTCATTTCAACACGTAATAAATAAATATAAAACGTTGTTCCTGAGGTAGTTGATATTCCTTTTGCGTAGCAAGTCGTCAGACTCCGGCGTGTATTTCGTACCTGGCACCCCTGCGCTTGGGCTGGCCACGCTTGGATCCAGGGCCCAAGAGCCCCATGCGGGTCAGGGCTTCCCCCGGAGACAGCGCCGAGCTCGGCCGGCATCCCTGGGGGTCCCACGCGGGGTGTGCTCCGCGCCGGAGCTAGACCCTGGGGACCCGAGGCCGGCGCCCCCAGGGGACTCTCCGCAGCGCTGCTCTCCTCACTCAGGCCAAGGCCAGGGCGCTCACCACGCCTCACAAGCCCGGTGCGCCCGGGCTGGCCCCCTTGGCCTGTCTGCCCTCGTCTCCCCTGCGCCCCCTGGGCCCCTGACTCTGGTCACACCGGCCTCCTGGCTGCTCTTCAGATGCTCCAGGGACACTCCTGCCTCAGCGCTTTTGCATTTGCTCCTCGTGTTCTTTCACATCTGGTCTCTGATCAGACGTCACCCTGACCATCTTCCCTAAAATGCTGTCCCTGTCCCTCTGAAGCCCCTCACCTGTCCCTGTCTCAATGCTCATCATTATCTGCCACTGTACGTGCTGATTTCTTGACCTTCCGTCTCCCTGACTGCAGCGTGAACCCCACGAGAATGAGGGGTGGGTCTGTCTCCTGCCCCAGCTGGATCCTGGGGCACAGCATGCACCTGATACATGATTACTGAGCAAACACACAGATGTGGTTTTTGAAATTAATTTGTGCACAGCTCGAGTGACCATCGAAGGGGGGACCCGGCTGGCTTTGCTCGTCACCTTGCTACTTTAGGGCCCAGCGCACAACAGGCCCTCAGCAACTGCTGAGGAGCTAGACACCCCACATCCTGGGAAGGGTCATTACTTCTGTGTCACCGTGACCCGCACCCATCATTTACTGGGGACCTAGGATGTGTCAGGTCTCATGCCAAGTGTTTACCATGTTTTTTAAAATTAAATCCCCACAGCAGTGAAAGGCATTTTCATCCCCATTTTATAGATGAGGAAACTGAGGCCTAGAGAGGCGTCTAAGATCTTACAACTGGCAAGTGGCAGATCCAGGGTCCAGTTTCGATCTTCCTGATTCCAAATGATAAGCAACACTTACTGTGTTGACCCTTGCTGGTCCCTGAGTGGAGCACACTGTTTCCCTTGTCCTTCCGGCCCACACTGACCCCGTGAAGTTGCACCGCTGACATGCCGTTTGCTGAGGAGGAGCCCAGGACAGGGATGCAGAGCCCATGCGAAGATGACACAGCTGGTGGCCACCAAGAGGCCTGAGCATTTCGCCCCAAGAAGGAAGTCTCTTTAGCTCCAAGGGTGTTGTATGGGGGCCAGATCTCAGCTGGAGGGAGGGGAGGAGTTAATCTCCTCCAGCTCCTTCTGATGTTGGGATGCCGTGCCCCCACTGGACGGACCGGGGACGCAGGCTTACCTGGCCCAATGAAGCCCTCTTGCTCAGAGTTCCATCTCCAGCCACTCCCAGCCCCCTTGCACCGCAGCTTTCCCCATCTCTACGGTGGGAGGGTACAGCTTGATCATTGCAGCAGAGCCTTTCCAGCTCAGTGCTTTGGAGGGAAATGAGGGGTAGTGACTTGACCAAAATACACAAGGTTTCCAACTCAGATCTTCAGAGACCCTGGCTAATGTTCTCCTCACTGAGGCAAATTCTTTTCAAAACCAGAACTATAGCATTACACCAAAGGAGTTACACTCTAATAGTGAAATTTCAGGCAAGGATGGGGGTGGGCACAAGGCATGACCAACCTGACCCAGACTGCTGGGCCTGGGTCAGAGCAGAGGGGTCTTCCCAGGGGTCCCTGCTGGAGCAGACGCACCAGTGGGCGTGCTGGTCTCTTGTATGAATGATCTATTTGCAGAACCTGGATGGAGGTGCTGGAAATGGCTGGAAACTGCTCCAGTCTTTCATGGCACTTGCCAAGGCCAGTACATCAGACCACAGCAGCTCAAGGAGGAGATAAAGTCCTCTCTAACCCGGGAGCATCTCTAGCTGTGATCCAGAAGGCAGAACAGCATCTGGGGCCTTCAGACCCTCCCCACCCCCAAGGGAAAAGCAGCCTTCTAGCATGATCCTGGGGCTAAAACCCCTCCACCTATCATGAGAAACCAGACTAAGAATATAGCAAGGCAGCTTCAGAGGGCAGAGAGTTCCCAGGGCTGCATGCACATTTTCATTTTTCTGTCCATCCATCCATCCACCCATCCATCCAGTATCTTCTCTTTGCTGGTGCAGTGATGAGAGCTTGCCCATAGGGTCCAAATTTTAACCCATGGGACCCTGGGCGAGTCTCCTCACCTCTCTGAGCCTCCATTTGTTGTCTGAGAAATGTGTGCTTCCTCTCCCGGACCCCTACGGCTGTTGCAAGAGCAGAGGACGTGGAATCCCAGCACCGGATTTAACAAGCAGGCACTGGGCCAGCTTTGGGCATACCAGCTCACTGAAATAGCTCTGGATGGGGGGGGGCCATGATTCTCCCTGTTTTACTGGAAAGGTCAAGGGCCTTGACCAGAGATGCGTATTTGCTTGTTCTCACTTCCACTCGTACCCACTGCACTTTTCTCCCCATCTCCCATCCAGGCCCTTCCCCAAATACTGCCTGCCCCAAACCCCTGCAGGTGTGGCCCTGCTGGGGGTACCCATGCTTGCACCCATGCACATGACCATGTGGACAGAGCGGACACTGGCTTCATCTGAAGCCAGACAGTGGTGGGCTTGAACCTGACTCCACCTCATCCCAGCTGTGTGGTCCTTGGAAAGCTACTCAGACAAGCCTCAGTTTCCTTGTCTCTAAAGTGGAGATTCCGACCCCTGTCTTACTGTGTTTCATGAAAATTAAGTCAGCGATGCCATGAGACATCCTTCCTCTGCCCCTGGCACACAGGAGAGGCTCGGTGAATGTTAGCTCCTGATTGTCTTCACTCTCTCTAGGATAATCTATAGCTGCCAGGGACTCTGGACCCCCTCTTATTGCACTAGCCCATTGTACGGGTAGGGAAACTGAGACCCAGGGAAGGATAGTGACTTCAGAGGCCACATATCCCAGAGGGGGCATAGATAGGCGTGGATCCTGGGGCTGCACTCCTCCCATCATAGTCCTCCACCCTGTGCCCCACTGGGCACTGTCGCCCAGAGGAACCAGAAGCCCCAGTATTGACCAAGGAGGGGACTGGAAGGCCTACGTCCCCAAGGAGGCCACTCTGGTCAAAGGTCAGGTGTGTGACCTTTGAGCCCCCACTCAGCCTCTGCCTCAGCATCTCCTGAATCCAGTGTTCAATCCCTGCCCCTGCCTCCCTGCCCTCTGGAGTCTGAAGCAGGAGCTAGCCGGGTAGTTTCTAAGAGTTGTCACTGCTTCCTCTCCTGCTCCTGCCTCCCCTCAGCTGGGAGGGAGGCACTGGCACCCTCTGAGCAGGAGCAGGGGCCCTCTCCCAACCCCCACCCACCCCACGAGGCTGGGAAGGCCCAGCTGATCACTCAGCTGGCTGGCCAACTGCCCCGAGTGCACGCTGTGGCCTGGGTTTACATCCCGGCTCTGTCTCTTCTGGGTTGTGGGACCTGGACCCCTTCCGTCTCTGAGCCTATTTCCTCATCTGTAAAATGGGAATAAAAACAGAGCTTATCACGAAGGTTGTTGCATGAGTGAAACATCCATCACTCGCAGTGCCTGGGAGAAGATGGGCACAGGCTCAGGGAGGGTAGCAGTGTATCATTTGTCACCCTCTGGCCATGGCCCACTTCCTGGGTCACCAGTCTGATTCAGTGGATGTTCCCCAGGTGGGCTCCTGTTCGGGTCTGGAGAAGTCTGAGGAGTGCGGGAAGCTGAGAGTCAGGCTGGGCCTCAAGGCCCTCAGGAGGCTTCCAGCCCCACCAGCAACCATTGGAATGAGGCTGTTGACCAGGCCATGTGGCCACTGGTAGCATTAACAGGAGCGTATAACCTAGAACAAGGGAGGAGACGGTTTGTCCTGTTCTTCTCTGTCCAGCTCTGGTCTCCCTTGCCCCAGACTCTTCTGCCCCTTTCAGGAGGGTCACTGACCCACTGACCAGGGAGGGGGGCCTCGGGATGGGATGGTCCTACAGACCACATGTTTCCAGCATCTGGGAAGACGGACACGTCCGGCTCTGGCTCTCATCAGCCCTGACCCGGGCATCACCCTGTCTACAGCACACCTCCTCACACCCAACACGCCTCCATCCAAGGTTCTGCACTTCCCCTCAAGTCCTGTCCTACTCCAGGTCTTCCCTGTCTCAAGTGTGCCCCCTTCTCGAAACTCCACCCCAGGCCATCCTGCACCCAGAGATGGAACCCATCCCTGAGCCCCGCCCACGGGACATGGCTGGTCGTCCCCGCTGTGTCCCCGCTTTTCGTGCTGGTGGGTTGGTGGGCATCACCTGCCGCGGGGACCTCCTGTGTCCCCTGTGCCCACCCCACATCCCACCAGAAGTTGGAGGGAACACTTTTATAAATGCAAATCCCACCATCCTCCCCCACTTAGAGCTCTGGATGGTTTCTACTGCTTAGAATAAAATCCGAACAGCTTCTTTAGGTGACCTCACCTCCCACTAGCTCCCCCTCACTCTTGCTTCCAGCCATTTGGCCTTCTGGCGGTTTCTGGAATGTACCACGCTCCCTCTCACCACAGTTCCCTCTGCCTGGAACATGCTCACACCTCTTCCAAAGTGGAAAGCTTGGCTCCTGCGCCAGTTCCTGCAGGGCCCAGGCTCCCCATCAAGGCTCTCCTGTAGCCCCTGGTCCTCTCCTTTGCAGCTCTGCCACCCTGACGGGGCTGTGAGCACTTCCAAGGGAAGGTGGGATCTTCCTCACTCCTTCTCTGGCACAGAGTCGGGGCCCCAGTAAATCTTGCTGAATGAATAGGGGAGGGAAGTTGTGGATGGATGGATGAAGAGCTGAAACAGCCCAGGGAGGGAGTAGAGGATATGAGCCCTGGCGGGGTTTGATCACTGTATTTCAGACATGGGGGAGTCGGGTCCTCCTGTGACACCAGCTCCCTGTGTCACTCTGATGTTTGGGTCCTACTCTGGGTCTCAGTTTCCCCCGGGAGAATGAGGGAGTTGTGTGAGACCTCGAAGGCTTCCCCTCCCCTTGGGGGTCTCTGTCCTGGGATGTGAAGAAGGCAGGCAGGTGGCAGAGCCGTGGAGGTAGGGCTGGGAGAGTTAGACTGGGTCCACACAGGCACAGGCGTTCCCCTCGTCAGAGCTGACCTGCCGCTGGACAGGCTGCCTTGGGAGAAAGTGAGCTCACCGTTGCGGGAGGTGTGTAAGCAGGGGTGCCATGGGGAGGACCCCTGTGGTGCCTGGGCAGTCGGACTCATGAGCGGGCACCCAGTCTAGAACTCAGAAAGGCACAGGCTCCAGAGCTCAGTCTCTGCTCCATTCTTATTAGCTGTGTTAACTTGGGCAAGTTGCGTCAGCTCTGAATGTCTCAGAGTGCGTCATCCAGAAAACAGAGGAGCGGCATCAACCTTGCGATGTTTTGAGAAGATGCACAGAGCCTGGAGTGGTGTAAGTGTGTGGCAAGCACGAGCACCTGCCCTGGGCCGGGCTGCACACTGGGATAAGAGTTCTGGCCACACACGGAGTCCAGCAAGCGCCTGGCCCCCCGTCACAGGGCCTGTGGGTGCTCACCTGGAGGGACCTAAGAGAAAGGGGAGGCTGGAGCGGGCCCCTCACCTTGCTGGGGTCCCTGCCACGTTCATGGGCTTGTGAACAATGCTCCCTCCTGCACCCTTCCTTCTTCACCTCCGTGCACGGAGCCCCATCCTTTCCACGCCTCCCAGTCACAGCAAACTGCCTCATCAATCATGTTCTCTCTAATTAACTTCTAATTTACCTCTTTAGTCAAATCTGTTTACAATCAGAGACAAGAAAACACGCAGCAGCTAGAGGTGCGGACGTGGGGACCGGCTCCAGGGACCGTGGCAGATCAATCAGCCCTTGACGGGGGGTGGGAGCCCCGGCTCCCCTCCCCTCCTAGGGAGGTCTGAGGGCTTGAAAGGGCAGGGGAGGAGGGTACCACTTGGCCCAGCGCCCTGGCATCCGGTACCCCTGGCCCGTGAGGCCTCCCCGCACCCCTCAGCCTCCAGCAGCTTCCCTTCCCTCTGGTCTTCACACCCTGCTGGGTGGGGAGCCCCCCCATGGGCTGGCGTACTGCCTGGCTGTGTGGCCTCAGAAAATGCCTCTTCTACTCTGAGCTTCTATTTCTCTGTCTGCAGAGTCAGGGGTAAAATAACACCCCCTCCTTGCAAGGCAGCAGTGAGTACAAAAGGAACCTCCATCACCAGCCCAGCCCTTCTGGGTCTGAATACCGAGCCCAGCATGGAAGGTTCACAGGCTTTGTTTGTTTGTTTGGTTTTTTTTTTTTTTTAATTTTTTTTATTTATTTATGATAGTCACACACAGATTGAGAGAGAGAGGCAGAGACTAGGCAGAGGGAGAAGCAGGCTCCATGCACCGGGAGCCCGACGTGGGATTCGATCCCGAGTCTCCAGGATCGCACCCTGGGCCAAAGGCAGGCGCCAAACTGCTGCGCCACCCAGGGATCCCTGTTTGTTTGGTTTTAATTTCTATATTGTGGATGTTTTAAAGTTTTAAAAATCTGATTTCATCTTCAACTTATGGGGCGGTGGCAAGACCAGTATGCGGTACAGCACCACCTCCAAATATTTTAGCGTGCACTTTCTAGAACAAAGACCTATTCTTTTTCTCTCTCTTTTTTTTTTTTTAAACTCAACAAATGGGCAGCCCCGGTGGCGCAGCGGTTTAGCGCCGCCTGCAGCCCAGGGTGTGATCCTGGAGACCCAGGATCGAGTCCCACATCTGGTTCCCTGCATGGAGCCTGCTTCTCCTTCTGCCTGTGTCTCTGCCTCTCTCTCTCTCTGTGTCTCTCATGAATAAATAAAATATTTAAAAAAAAATAAAACTCAACAGAGATATATTGACTTTAATTTTTTTTAGATTTATTTATTTATTTATCTGAGAGGGAGAGAGAGAGACAAAGAGAGAGAGAGAGACAGAGCGAGTGTGCACACAGAGGGAGAGAGAGACCCCCCCCATTGAGTAGGGAGCCCCCCACTCAGAGCTCGATCCCAGGACCCCTAGATCATGACCTGAGCCGAAGGCAGATGCTTAACCGACTGACCACCCAGGCGCCCCCCAAGACTTATTCCTACATAACCACGGTACAGCCACTGGAATCAGGAAATTCATGTTGAAGCATCACTACTGTCTAATCTACCCCAGGCCTGATGTTAATCCCACTGCACCACTGACCCTCGGCCAAGCCACATGACCCCTCCTGGGCCCAGCTCCCGCGTCTGTGAAGGGGGTGAAGAGGTGGTAACTCTAACTCTACTGTGCAGGGCTGCTGTGTGAAGTCAACAGCTGGTGCACGGGGAGCAGCACGCGGCAGAGGCGAGAGGTACCGACCGTCACTGTCCACGCTGGAGGCAGAAAGGGGGGCTCAGGGAGGCCAGTACTTGTTCCAGCAGCAGGATGGCCGGAGTCACATCCATGGCCTTGAAGGGCCAGAGCCCCGCATCATGTGTGGGTGCATGTCATGTTCTCCTCTCAGAGATGGACAACCCAGGCCTCAGACAGCCAGGAGCCTTGACCTCCACTGAGGGCGCAAACCTCATGGGTGGAAAGACAGATGCAGGGAGGAAGGTGAGGGGCAATGATGATTAATGGCACACCAATAATACTAACCGTAAATAATGAGCAAAGTCACTTGGAGGAGGTCCGTCCCGGGGCGGTACAGGGGTGGGGGCTGCGGCGGGGCGGGGCCGGGGGGCAGGCCGACGGGGAAGGAAGTGCCCTGCTGGGGGGGCTCTGGGGGGGGGTGGCTGTGAGCCATCCGGCAACAGCGAGGGACACCTGCCGCCTCCAGGCCTGTCTTCCCGCTGCGCACACCCACATACCCCCCCCCCCCCCCCCCCCCCCCGCTGGTTCATTCAGCTTGCGCTCACCTGGAATGTTCCTTCAGCTCCACCCCAGATTGCCCCCAGCCCGCTGGTCAGTCTCAGCTCAAACATATCCTGAGAGGCCTTCCAGGACCATCTTATCTCCCCAGCTCTCTGATTCCATGTTGATTCTATCGCCTTGTTTTCTTCATCTCACTTCTTTTTCTTTCTTTCTTTCTCTTTCTTTCTTTCTTTCTTTCTTTCTCTTTCTTTCTTTCTTCTTTCTTTCTTTCTCTCTCTCTCTCTTTCTTTCTTTCAATATTTTATTTATTTATTTGACAGAAAGAGAGAGGGAGCACAAGCAGGGGAAGAGGCAGAGGCAGAAGCAGACCCCCCACTGAGCAGGGAGCCCGACTCGGGGCTTGATCCCAGGACCCCGGGATCATGAACTGAGCTGAAGGCAGGTGCTCAACCACTGAGCCCCCCAGACGTGCCACCACCTCACTTATTTCTCTCTGGAGTTTGTCTTCTTCTGGTTGGTCTGCCTTGCTCATGTCTGTGCCCCCCTTCTACACTTGTGGGTTCCTCGAGAGCAGGTGCTCTGTTTTGTTCAGTCCTGTCTCCCCAAGCCCGGCATGAACACAGGGCCGTGCTCAACAAATATGGCCAAATGAATACTGGATTCTCCTGTCATCACTGCTCGGGGGCCTGTCGAGGTGGGGGCTTGGAAAGGGAAGAACAGAATCAGACAGGGCCCCCCTGCCCTCGCCGGCTCACGGTCCTCCTCGATACAAAATGACAGGTCCTCAGGCGGGGGAGGGGACAGCCCCGCCCAGCCCCTGTTCCCAGCACTGCCACTGGGACAGAACCTGCCGGGACACCCTGCAGCCGGGAGACGGAGCCCGGGGCTCCAGGGCCAGGTGGGGGTGGCTCCGGCCCAGCTCTGCCCCACCTCGCTGCCCCGACGGCTGGCCTGGAGGCCTGGGACGACACCTGCTCCCCACGGGGTCAGAGGTGGCCCTGAGAGGGGCTCTGGCCCACACGCCGCTGTGCCCTGGCTGGTGGGGGCAGGCGGGGGTCAGCACAGCTGGGGGGCCCCTTCCCGGAGCGGGCACCTTATCCGAGGAGCAGGAGGTAAGTCCTGTGCTCCCGTCTGGAGGCCTCGGGGAGATGACAGCTTCTGGCGCTGGGGGGGCACCGTGCTGCCGCTGCACTGTTTGTTCATATTCCCTTTCCCCTGCCCATGTTTCTCGTTCCAGACTGTGTAATTAGGTGTCCAGGGGTGTCTCCGATTCTGTTCCGATAGAATTTGCCTTGTTTAATCAGTAACAGGATGGCTGCCTCTGACAGCTGTTTTTCCTAGGGAAAAAAAAAAAGAGGCTGTTAGGGATGGGGTGAGTTGGGAGGTGGGCCGGTATCGGGCTCCTTGGCTTGAGTTTCCCTTTGTCACAGACTTGAGGGTGACCCCGGGGTCCATCATGTCCCCTTCCTGGGCCTCAGTTTGCTCACCGGTAGAACGAGAGTGGGGGGAGTGGGACCTTGCGATCCCCCCGCGGTGCCTCTGAAACACGAGGAGTGGCTGTGGCCCCAGCGAGCAAGCGGTGCTGCCGTGGGGGCTGGGCTGAGCTCCTGGAAAGTCATTCGTGGATGCATTTAAATCCAAGGTGGCATTTTTTTTTATCACTGTGTTCTTAATTGTTTTTTTTTTTTAATTTTATTTATTTATGATAGTCACATAGAGAGAGAGAGAGAGAGAGGCAGAGACATAGGCAGAGGGAGAAGCAGGCTCCATGCACCGGGAGCCCGACGTGGGATTCCATCCCGGGTCTCCAGGATCGCACCCTGGGCCAAAGGCAGGCGCCAAACCGCTGCGCCACCCAGGGATCCCTGTTCTTAATTGTAATTGCCATTTAATTAGATTAATGATAATTAATAACGCTAATAATGTACTGTCCTTTGTTTGGGATGATGACATTGCAAACCCACTGCCCAGAGGTGGAGGGGGGCCGCGCTGAGCCCCCTCGCCCCCCTCTTCTCTCCCTGCTCCCTCCGTCCCTGATCACATGTGCTCAGCACGCTGGGTGGGGATCCCCTCTTGTCGCTGTGGTCTTCCCATTAGACCGAGAAGTGCTCCAGAGGGGCAGGGACCAGGGCAGGCGTTCCTGTATCCTACCCGCCTAACACGGAGAGGGACCGGCCCCGGCAGGGTGGGAGGAGGGACAAGCGGTGGGTGGAGAGTGGTCAGAGGTGGGTGAATGAGTCTCTGGCCCGGGGAGGTGGCCAAGCTAACTGACCCTCTCGGGGCTGCACCCTGTGCTCCCACCCTTCTCCCCAACCAAGTCCAGCCCACTCTAACTCCATGATAGCTTTCAAACGTGCCCTCTCCTCCCCGTCCTTAAGGTCACCACCAAGGCCTGCCCAGACTACGGCACCAGCCCTCCCCTGACCTTTCAGCCTCCTGACCTACCCCCTTCTGTCCGTCAGGCCGGAAACAGGAGGGACTTTCAGACTCTCCCACATGACCTGCCCCTCAATGGTTCAGAGCCCTTCCAGGGCCCCTCTGCACCTTCCAAATAGAGTACACCGCTTGGCCTTGGCATTGCAGCATGCCCAATCTGCCTCCTGCCCACCTGCCAGCCCCCTTTCCTACGACCCCCTCTCCTCCCCACCTACTCATCCTCCCTGTGCTTCCTACCTCTGCAACCTCCTCCCCTGCCCCCTTCTCACCCATCAAAGCTCACCATCCTACATGGTTGGGTTCAAATGTCACCTCCTCTACCATACCCCCAAGATACTCCAAGAAGTTGCTCAGCAATGCCTGCAGTGTGTGTGTGTGTGTGTGTGTGTGTCTTTAACAGTATCCTCCCTCCTGCCTGCTGTGTGGACTCCCAACACCCACAGGAGGGTTGGGGACTCCCAACACCCACAGGAGGGTTGGGATACATTTTATTGATCACTCTTGGGCTTTCAGGTTAAGATTCAACTCTTGCCCAGAACAGTTGTGTGACCATCCAGCCTCTTCCCTCTTCCAAGCCTTGGTTTTCTTATCTATAAGATGGGGACAGCAGCTTGCCTTTCACAGAGTTGTGGTGACAATTACTTGGATTTGGTTTTAGGGACGCCTGGGTGGCTCAGTGATTGAGGGTCTGCCTTCAGCTCCAGCAATGATCCCAGGGTCCCAGGATCGAGTCCCTGCATCAGAGTCCCCGCAGGGAGCCTGCTTCTCCCTCTGCCTATGTCTGCCTCTCTCTCTCTCTCTCTCTCTCTGTCTCTCATGAATAAATAAAATCTTTTTTTGAAAATTGCATTTGGTTTTGTAAGGCCCCCAGCTCAGAGCTGGGCTCTTCCTGCCTCCGTGCCTCTGCCACTCTCGGCACCGCTCCTGGGAGCCCTTCCAGGCTTCTTACCTGGCGAATTTCCACCTGCCATGGCTGCTTCCCGAAGTGAAGCGTCAGGGACTCCCAAGACATAACTCAGCTCAGATGTTCCCAGAACCGTCACTTCCCACCCTGACTCAAGTTGGTTTTGTGCCCGCTGCTCTGACCACCATGAGCCCAGGCTAGGCGCCGGCTGCTCAGACAGTGGGCCAGAGGGACATAGAGGTTAACGACAGGAGGGACCCAGATCCTGCTGCATCCATGGTGGGATCTCCTCCATGCAGACAGCCAGCGGTCCTCTGCCTTTTGCTCTGCCATTCATCCTTTCATTCCCTCTTCCTTCACCCATCCTCTCACTCCTTCCCTCTTTGACTCAGTCATTATATTCCACACATATTCTCTGTGATCGTTTCCCTCCTCTACTTAAAACCCTCTATGGTTTCTTATTGTGTGTGGAAGAAAATCTAAACTCCTCACTGTGGCTAACAAGACCCTGCCCCTGACCCAGCCTGCTCCCTGCCCACCTCTGAAAACTCATCTCCTTGCATTCCTCATTCATGTGGCACCTGGCTGTTCCTTAAATATGTAAATCACACTCCTGCCCCAGGGCCTTTGCACTTGCTATTCCCTTCGCCTAGAATTCTATTCCCAACTTCTCTTGGCAGCTGCTCTGCTTGTCAATCTTGTCTCAACTCCAGCATTACCTCTTCAGAAAGCCTTTCCCTGACATTCCAGACCAGAGGGGCTGTTCTTCCTATTTTATGTACAGCTCCCAGTGCCATCTCGAGTTGCCTGGCTGGTGTCCAGGACAAGGAGCCTTGTTTGTTCTTTATTCCCACAGCTGCACATGGGGGCCTGGCACGTGGTAGGTGCTCAGAAAAGATTTGCTGAGGAAATGTTGCAGGGGATCCTGGTGGGTGGCAGCCCCGTGCTGGGCACTCAGTGCAGAAACGGAGGAAGGCAGCCCCCATGCTCAAGCAGCTCACAGGGCAGATCAGGAGAAGCAGGCTCAGGGAAGGCTCACTGGGGGCCTGGGAAGAGCAGAGAGGGGGCAAAAGAGGAACCAGGGGTCTCGGGGCCAAGGGCAGAGTGTATGGGGTTCTCAGGACCTCTGCTCACTGTGTTCTGGTTGATGAGGGGTGTACCTGCCTCTGTCTCTTCCAGGAGGCTGAAGCCCCCTGAGACCGGGCCCCACACTCCCGCCCCCAGGGAGGGTGGTGTCTGGCCCTGGGCGAGTCCTGAACAGCAGTAGAATCATCAGCAGGAGAGGGGGAAATGGGGGCAGGTCACAGAGCAAGAGCACATGGACTAAGGCCTGGGGCAAGGGAGCACAGTCAGGCCTGCCCAGGCACTCTGGTTCAACAGCCCAGCCCCTTAGGGAGCACCTGTTGTATACAAGTACACTGCTCACTCTTTGCTCCTAAAGGACCTTGGCACGGGAGTTTGCTGATGGAAGGACCGATGCCCTCACAGGTTCGTTCATTCATCCTGGAAGGTATAAATAAAGATGAATCAGCTTACAGTCAAGTGGAGAAAGTGAATAAGAAAATAGTGACATAAGGATGTCACTTATGTGATGGTATGACCATTGATCAGCACCTAACACCTAGTGGGTCAAGTGCTTTCTATGTATTAGCTTGTCATAGGCCTGGGTGGTGAGTGGTATTGTACAGCACTATCTCCCCATTTTTATAGACAAGGAGACCTAGGCTCAGAGCAGTGAAGTCACTCAGCTGGGTCACACAGCTGGAAACCTGTCTCCAGCACCCATGCCCCATTGCCCACTGGGCCAT
Organism: Canis aureus; assembly: GCF_053574225.1. Classification (NCBI taxonomy): domain Eukaryota; kingdom Metazoa; phylum Chordata; class Mammalia; order Carnivora; family Canidae; genus Canis; species Canis aureus. Next base: position 31,939,253 of record NC_135636.1, on the reverse strand, counting down.
GGGGCCAGTCCGGTGAAGCTTGCTTGAATATCTTTTGATCTTTCTCTTTTTTTTATTTTTATTTTATTTTATTTTATTTATTTTATTTTATTTTTATTTTATTTTATTTTATTTTATTTATTATTTTTGATCTTTCTCAATTACAGAGACACTGGCCTGGCTGGTAAAAGCAGAAACCTATCCTCGGGCCTTGCTCCCAAGAGGGCTGGAGCGAGGTGAGGAAGGAAGGCAGCTGGCCCAGGCCATGTCCTGTCATGGCCACTTAATGAGCTTAACTGATAACCATGGGCTCAGGCAGGTTGCCAGCTGTGCTCGTCCACTTGGCCAGGCTTCCTGGACGTACAGCACTGGCTGGGAGAGAGTGGCAGTGGGGCCAGGGGAGGGGGCCCGAGCATCCCCAGTTCTTCAAGTGAAGAGCTGGCATCCGTGACACAGCTGTGTGACCTCGGACACATTCTTTGACCTCTCTGTGCTTCCTTTTCTTGTTTATAAAATGGAGGGGAGCATGGCAACATTGGAAGATGCTATGGGGATGCAGCAAGGTGCTGGGGACAGTGGCCTTCCGTTCAGAGACTCCTGGCATATACTCCATCAGTAAATTTTCTACTCCAGTCTTTCGAAGGCTTGAGAAAAAACAATCCCAGTTCTGGAACGCTTGCATAAAGGAGAAAAAGGCTGCTGTGGTGGTGCGGAGACTGACTCTCATCTGGCTGTCACTGACTGAGGCGGTGACCTGGGTCCATCTGCCAGAGGGTAGGGTGCCAGTCTCCACACCACAGGAATGTAGGGAGGGGTCAGTGAAATGGTCCCTATCAAGTGCTTTGTACAGAGCCAGGCATTTAGTTGGTGCTAAATAATGTAGCCGACACTATGGTAGTTTGGGAGGCCCAGATCTGCTGACCATGAGTGATCTTAGGACAGTCTCCTACTTTCTTGGGGCCTCTGTTTGCTTGTTTGGAAAACCGTCTGACCCCAGGTATGTTTTCCCCCAGCTCTGTCGTTCCTGGAATTCAGCAGTGTTGATTACTACCTTCTCTGAAACACATCTAATCTGCATTAGTGGGGAGGGGATGAAGTCTCTGTCATCTTGGGGAGGGAGTAAAGGCGGGGGGGGGGCGGGGGGGGCGGGAAGAGGGGAGTGGTAGGGGCAGGAATTGCCCTATTCCCAAGGGGAGTGAGGCCATGGTTTTCAGTGTCAAGCCGCACATCCCTGCTCACAGCTGCTGCTTGCCTGTTCTGGTTGGGGGGCTGGGGCAGGAGAGCAGGAGAGGACCAGATTTCCTCGGAGCCCCAGGAAGGCCTGGGGAGGAGGGCCTGGGTCTGGATTCTCCAGGGAGTGGGGCTGAGCAGGCCCAGAGTGGAGGAGGGCCTGGGGGTGGGCGGGTAGATTTATTACAGCCATTCCTCTCCCCCTGCAGCGCCTGCTTCTAATGAAATTTTACGGCAGGTGGAAATGATACGACTCCGCCAGCCCTAAAAGCACTTCTATTTATTCATTAAAGATATTTATATACTGAGCAGCTCTCTCTGCCGGCCCCACCCGACTCTGGTTGGGCCGTTCAGTGGCTCCCAGCCCTCAGTGCTGGGGAAAGGCTCCCGGGCCAGGGGCCCCTCCCTGCGGGGTGACCCGTTGCTCTGCCTCAGCGCGTCCACCACCTCCTGGTCCACAGCATCAGCATCTCCTCCCTGGGTGCGTGCACCAGCCTCTTCTTGGGGCTCCTGCTTCCAAGCTATTCTCCACCACGGGTCCTCCATCAGGCACTGGGATCTTTTCAAAATCAGATCACATCCCTTCCTTGCCAAAACTGCTCTGTGGGCCCCAGGGCCCTGCAAGATCTGGCCCCTGCCCACCTCTCCGGCCTGCTCCCCCAGCAGCCCCTTGCCTCACTCTTGGGTCTAGTCACCATGGCTTCTGCTGCCTATTTTCTGGAGAATGATGGTGCTCTCTCTGCCCCAAAACCTTTGCCTCTGTGCCTCTGCTTAGACTCCTCTTGTCTCAGCTCAGGCCGCCGGGGTCCTTGGGGTCATTCACAGCTGAGCTCCAAAGCGCCTCATCCTCAGCCCCATCTCCATCGCCTGGTCTCTATCACTTTGTACCCTATTTGCTCAGTTATTACCAGGGCATCTGGGGCCTGGGTACTTCCTGGACACACTTGTGAGGCTGGATCCCGCTTTAGGGGCCAGAATCTGTTTCCCCATCATTCCGGGACTCTGAGCCTGCAGGAAGGGGAGGTGATGTGTCCCAGAACAAGCTCTGTGACTAGACATGACCCAAGCTCCCAGAAAGGACAGGCAATCAACATGTATGTGGGTCTCTCGGGTTCTGCCAATGCTGGGAGCTCACTCGACCCTCGCTCTGACCTCAGGGTAGTCTGGGCACCCCCAAAGGTCCCATGTTTTACCCAGTCCCCACACCTTTGCCTGTGCAGTTCCCTCTGCCTCGAATGACTTTCTACCTCTTATTTTTTGAGACTCGTGACCATCTTAAGACCCCTGTGACATCACTTAAGATAGAGACATGGTGCAGTGTCCTGTCTTTCCTGGTCCCTCCTGCCAGGTTTGGGGGCACTTCCTGTTCCTCACTTCTATTAAAGCTTGTTATTGCTTCCTTGTGACACCCTGTTAGGCAGCTATGGGGAGCCTGGGGTGCATGCCCAACACGGCGCCCTGCACAGAGCAAGTGTGTAGCAGGCACACCCTGGGAGGTTGCAGTGACATGTAACGCAGGTTGGGGGGTACAGAGTGAGGAGTCTGAGCTCAGTAGACAGGTGGGGCGTGAGGAAATGGGGAAAGGTAGGCAAGGATCCTCACTTACAAGCTGCTCGAAGGCATTTCCTCCTCCCCACTGCTGCAGAGAGAAAGGCTAACTTTCCAGATGTTTCTTGGACTTCCTTCTTCGCATGGTAGAGCAGCCAGGGCCACATTCATGTGATCGCCCATCCCCAGCCAGAAAGCCTGGTGTCAAAGCCCCCACACAGGCGAGAATTGCAGCCAGCTGCTCAGATGCAGGCGTGAGAGGCTCAGGGAGCAGGGGCCCTGTGCAGACACTGTGGGCTTCCGTCACAAGGCTGCCGATGGGCTGCTTCTCTGGGGCTTCCTGTACAACTGCGCCCAAGGCTTCTGCTGCCCATGCGTTCTGTACAGACAGGGGCTCCCCAGTGGCGGACCGCTGCCTCTCCATTCTCACTTGAGCCCCTTCTCTGCCAGTTGGTTTGGAGGCAGGGCAGCTCTGAGGTCAGCAGCATGGAATCTGGAACCAGTTTGCTCATGTTCCAGGCTCAGTTTTGTCACTTTGTAAGCCACAGGCCCTGTCATCTGCTCTCATCTGTGAAAGGGGGCTGGTGACAAAGTACCTGCCCCTTAAGAATGAGGGTTAGATGAGCTAATTTGAGAGAAGCACTGAGGCTCATAGAATGAGCTCAATGAGTATTAGCTAATATGGCACACACGCCATCAATTCATTCTTCTAAAACACCAAATGACTTCACTCATAAGAGAAAACCCAATTAAGATGACAGCCACTGTTCCCATCAGAGAGGCAGAGACGAGGGCTGCCGCCATGCAGAAGAGGGTGCAGGGTGGTACCCGTAGATGCCGTCGATGCAGGGTGGGCAATGTGGCAACACGTGTCCCAGTGAAAAATGCACATCCTCTCTGACTTAGCAATTCTGCTTGTGAATTTAAATTCATACATGTGTGAAATGACCAAGGATGTTCACTGCCACATTGTAGTAGCTGAAAATGGGAGACCCCTAAATGTCCCTGAATGTGATTAGCTAAATTCTGTGTGGCCCTGCCATTGATAAGCTCAGCTATGGAAGGAGTGGGGCCACTGGGTGATTTGGCAGGTGTAGAGCAAAAAGCCAGGTGCAGGATAGAGAACATGATAGGTTCCCATTTGTATTAAATATATTTTTATTCACTTGAAGACACAGCCTTGAAAGGCTATTCCAGTGGTTTTGTAGTAGTTGCTTCTGGGGAGAGGCACTGGGGGGCCAGGAGATGCAGCTGGGAGATTCACACACCGGAAGCCCATATGGATCTTCTGAAGTTGACACCAAGGGCATGTGTCACCTAATCAAGAAAAAGATGGCTGGAGGAGCATTTGCCTTTTCTGCAGCCCAGATAATGGAGGCCCACCACTGAGACACTTGCCATGTGCACCGAGGAAGGCAGATTGAAAAATGTGGCTCTGCTCTTATCACTACTGTTGGGTGAGAAAAACTAATCCAGAAGTTTCTGCCTTTAGGAAAGTGAGTCTCATCTTCCTGTTGACACTAAATTGACATTCTTGGTAATGGCCGAGGACATTGGGGGTGGCTGTGGGGGTGACCAAAGGGTGGCTTCTAGCTCGCCTAACAAAGCACTCCCCCCAGATAAAGGAGGAATGCAGCCTGCATGCAAATCCCTTTAAATTAGATGTGGCCCATCTTGCTGCCACTGAATTCGGGCCTGTGGACCACTACAAACAGAGCAGCAGGCTGTGGAGGAAGAGGCATGTGAAATCCTCATTTCCTCTATGAGGTAATTCTGGCTAATAGTGCTTCATTGCCATGTTTGGACAGGAAAAGGCATACTGCCCTGCTGGGAGGCAGGCGCCGGGACTGCTCAGCTCTGGGCACAAGGAGGGCCACAGAGGGCTCTGCTTCAAGGGAAGAGCTTGGGAACCCCAACGGAGGGCAGACACAGAAGTCACGTTCAGAAGTGTATGTACGGCAAGGGCGGCCTTTACTGGAAGCCCAAGAAGTTCTTCTGGGGGAGGGGGTGCTGCTTGGTGAGGAAGACAGGGTCTCAGCCATGAGCAGATGCAAAAGGTAAGCTCCACACCCCAGGAGCCAACGGGTTAGCAAGGCTGGTGAGAGAATATCTTTACCTTGCTCTCAAAGGCTTTTCTTAACCTCATGTGGTGGGTTGTTAAAATCAGAAAGCAGAGGGCCAAGACTTCTCATCCGGTCTTCTGAACTGTGACCTCTTCTGAATCTTAAGGGATTATACCTTGTGTCCCCCACCAAACCCTCCTGTCACAAAACTGATGGAAAAGGGGACTACTTCCTCATCTGTAAAGTGAAGGTAGGAGCTGAAACCTGCTTTTAGCAGAGGGACTCGTGGCACAAAGCTCAGGAGGCACCCTCTGAAGCAGAGCGGAGGGGAGTGACTGTAGTTGAAGTGGGGGGGGGGGTTGGGAGTGGCCTGCTCCCCCCTCCCCCCATGCAGGCTTCTGATGCGCTGGTGGGAAGCCTGGAGCTTTGGGAAGAGCAGCTGGAGAACCGCTGGACAGAACTTCTCTGGATGGGTGACCAGGCGACAGTGGCTGCCTCCAGGGAGAGAAGACCTCTTGCTGCATACCTTTGTGGTGAATTTTGAACTTCTGTACCATGTACAAGCATTACCTGGCTAAAAACAAATACAATTTTAAGGAACACCTGGTGGGTCAGTGGTTGAGCATCTGCCTTTGGCTCAGGTGCTGATTCTGGGTCCTGGGGTCAAGTCTCACATTGGGCTCCCCACGGGGAGCCTGCTTCTTCTTCTGCCCGTCTCTTCCTCTCTCTCATGAAAAAAAAAATATCTAAACAAAACAACAACAACAAAAAACCCACAAATAGTTTTAAAAAGAGTGATGCTGAAGGACTAATGCTCTCCAAAGTATCATCCAATTCAAAAAATCTAGGATTCTGCAGGTTACATCTAGACATGCTTTATTCTTTGTGAATTCATTACACCACATATCGACAGTGGAACCGATCGAAGTGTCATGTCAGTCAGTGATCCGTGGTGGTCTCCCAGACAGAGCAGCGGGTGGAGGGGAGAGCATGGACTAGGGGACAGGCAGACCTTGCTTTGAGCGTAGGTGCTGCCGCCGATTGGCCCCAGGACCTTGCACAACTTCCTCACCCTCCCTGAGACCTCACTCTCAGCTTTAGTAAATGGGGGATAATGATGCCAGCAAGGCTGCAGTGCACGTTAAAAGAAAGGCTGTACAGCAAGGAACACATGGCAGGTGTTCAATACACGGCAGCTATTGTAGTTACAGAAAAATGAACTAAAAAAACTCAAACACCTGAATCCAAAATGAGACTGTAAGGCAATTCTGTAGGTCCCGTTGCACCTACCTGCCACCGCTCTGGTGGGACGCCTACCTCACGGGAAGGACGGGCACACTGTCTTTCCGCCAGGGTGGACAAGAGCACCAGGCAGGCAGGGGTTGTCTTACTCGATGCCCCACCACCTGCCCAACGCTGGGCACGATGCAGGAGCCGTCTTCCTCAGAGTCCTCTCGGGCGGCTGCTCAGAATGGCAACTGGGTCTCCCTTGGCATGCTGACTTGGGCCAGATGGCAATGGCGGCCTGCAGCCCTGTACCTGGTGTTCAAGGAGAAGCAAGAGCAGGGCTGCCTGGCAATGTTGGCCGTGGGCACGGGCAGGGTGTGCGGCATCCCGCTGTCGCTGCTGTGCTGACCCTGGGCAACACACTTCAGTTTCCTGAAATACTGCCTTTTTGAACTGCTGCTCTTCACTTCCTCACTCAGGAGGATGCTATTCTTTGTGACAGACTGGACACATGCTACGGGACTGCTAGCTTCTATAAAGGAGAGCAATCTTTTCATGTAAGATGGTTGTGGTTCCCATGCTGAAGCCCCAGCTGTGAGGGAAGGACATAGGCAATCCCAATTCCTAATGTGCCCACCACGGGCAGCATGCTTAGGGGACTTAGTTCACTCTCCGAAGTACCAGATGGGTATTACCACCCCTAGTCTGCGGACGAAGGAAGGTAAGATCGTGTAGCCAAACTGCCACAGCTGGTGGGCACAGCTGGAATTTGGACTCAAGGCCTGTTTCCTCCCCAGCAGGGGTGCTCATCCTGATGCCTGGAACTGCCCGGGAGTGAAAACCCATCCCAGCACTCAGGCCATACCCCAGATCCTGATTTCATCATTCTGTGGTGGAGGCCTGACAATGGTATACTTGTTCACGCTCCCCTCCTGACCAGGGATTCTGATGTGTGGCCAGGGTTCGAAATGCTGCTCCATGGTCTGTGCTGTGTGTGGCTGGTCTCACCGTGCCATGGAAGCCTCCCCAGGGGTGCTCCTGCCCGAGCCACGTGCCTTGTGTTACCCTTCCGGTCAGGGCTGGAAGCCCCAGAGAGGTCACCAATCCACACGCATGCCCCTTGGCCGCTACAGATGGGCAGCCTCACTGCAGTACCACCAGAGTAGCCCTGTGGTCACTGTAGGCTGCACTGCTTGATCACTGAGAAGCTCTGTGAGCCTCAGGTTCCCTCATGGGCAGAGTGAGGACAACCACTGACCTTCCTCAGATGTGTCCCATGACAGCTGCTGGGATAGTGCCGGGTCGCCGGGTCAAGAGCACAGGGTACTGCTCTGCTACAAAGAATGCCAGCCAGGAATACCAAAACTAGCTTTAATTTGTCCAAAAGTCACATTAAGCGGTGTAAAAACTTTCTGGGATGGAGGCCCAGAGAGAGTCCATGCTGCCTGGGGCCCTGGGGTTTCTAGAAGTTCTCCAGCAGGCCCAGGATGCGTTTTTGCTCGTTCTCCCGGAACTCCGGGCTCCGGCCGTCCCCAATGTTCTCCGCGTACTCTGGGGAGACAAAGGCAGAGTGAGGTATGGATCCGAGGTGCGCACTCTGTTGGAGCTGGGTCCCTTCGTGCCTTTCCCTAAATCCCAGCTCCCTCTACGACACATGCTGTTCTAATACCTCCAATGGCTCCAACAGGGTAGCTGTGGCCAAACTCCTTGGTCTTGTATTCGAGGTGCTCAGTGAACAGGGCCCAGCTCATCTCTCCTCACCCAGAGTCCTCCCCAGCCACACTGCTTGCTTGCTCGCTCGCTCACTCACTCATATAGTCACTCAGCATGCGAGAAGTGGGTACCTGCCCTGGGTACCTTTGTTCCAGCTAGTGTTTGTCAGAGTGTGGGCCCGGAAGAGCAGCAGCAGTAGCCATAGCGCACAGGGACTTGTTAGAAATGCAGCTGTGGAGGCCCCACTCAGAACTTAGAGGCCCAGTGGTCTGTGTGAACAAGCCCTCCAGGTAACAGTGATGCAGTTTGAGAACCACTATTTGAGGTAATGGGGATAAAGTAATGATATAGATGAAAATCTCTGCTCCTATGAAGCCTACTTTCTAGTAAACAACCAAGTAAGTAACACAGATAGAGCGGCTGTTAGAAGGCCTCACAGAGATTGGATGGATGACCTGAAGCAAATTCCCGTGGGCAGGTGTGGGAGTGACTGGCAGATAGCTGACCAGTGAAGAGGCTCGCCTGGCCTGGGGGAGGGTGAGTGTGGGGACATCCGTGTGGCCAGAGCTCAGCACCGGCGACAGAAGGGGCAGGCACAGACCACAGGGCCAGTGGGCTGCTGCAAGGACTCTAGCCTTTCCCCTGTGACCAGAGCTGTGGGAAGGCTCTATGCAAAGGAGTGACAGCTCACTCCAGTGGAGGTGTGGGAGATGCCCTGAAGGGGGCAAGGGCAGAAGGTAGGAGATGTGATTTGATTACGGCTGGGACCAAGGTCATTGTGGGGGGTGAGAAGTCTTCAGATTTTACATGCGTTCTGAAGATAGGCTGGAAGTGGGGTGCCAAAGAGACACATGGATACTGACATCACCAAAAAGTATGACAGAGTAGTGGAGGTGGTGACAGTAAGCCTCAAATTCCCCCCATAAGGGGAACAGGGTTAGGGTATAGTCCTCTGGTGTGAGATTCAAATAGCTGGGAGATTTTAGGTAAATGGAGAGTTGGGAGAAACAATGGTCTTGAGATGCTCCCCCCTGTGTTAGTGGCAGGGGGATGTGGGAGAAATGAGCCACCACTGGGGAAGGCCCACCCCCAGGAGAGGTGGGTTTCCGTTAGAGCAGGAAGGCAAGGAGAATGCTCCATGAAGGTGGAGGATACAGAGCATGACGGTGAGGACAGATCTCCAGAGAACACATCAGAGTGTCAAGGTAGGTCACCACATGATCCATTTTACCTAGTTACCCCAGCACAATACTTACAGCTTTCCATTTCATTTTCAAAAGTATCCTCTCAAATTACATAGTCACCCTGGTTTTAGGAGGTAAGGGGGCAGTGGTACAGAAACACCATGGAACTTAGGGATTGGAGTGCAGGGTGTGAGGGTGGGGGTGGGGTTCCTGTAGTGACTCCCAGGAGGAGGGACAAAGGACATGTGTGAAGGGGAAGGGAGGGACAGAGTGCTTACTGCCCTCAGACCCACAGATGGGAGACGGTGTGACATCATGGGCTGGGTGTGAACTCTGTCTCTGACTCACAATCCTAAGTGACCTTGGGAAGGGCCTCCTCTGGAAATAACAGATATTCAAGACAAACTAGTTCCCTCCCTGAGCTTCCTTTGCTCAGGCCAGCAGTGTCACGTGCAGAGAGCCCACATATTCCTGCAGGCCCCTCTTAAGGGCCGTCTTCTCGGTGAAGCCTACCTGGTCATCTCTTCCTCTGGCTCCTGTCCTCAGGCCAGGGTCCCCATCATAAGTCTGACTCTTAGACTCCCCTTAACTTGTTCTCCTTTTCCTCTAGATGGGTAGTTTCGGGAAGGCAGAGGCATGTGCCTTACTTTTAGCTGAATACCCAGCAGAATCTGGCCAAAAGTCAGCAGGCAGCATGGCATGGTTAACAAGCCCTCAGAGTAGTGGATCAGGGTGACTGTTTGCATCCCTGCCCCACCCCCTGCTCCCCAGACTGGACAGCTTCAGGTAGAATAGAGAACTCTGGGCAAGAGGCTTTCACATAATAAAACATCTGCTGATCTGAATCTGACAAAGACTGGGGAGAGAGAAGAAAGTGTGCAACCCCTCCCCTGCTCCCTCCCACCCCCACTATGCTGGGGAATAACTCTGCTCTTGCCACTTCTTCATTTTCCCTCCTTCCTCTTTATTACTTTGGACATGTGCCGGAAAACGGGATTTGGGATTCAGACATGTGCCAGCTGTGTGTCTCCCTCTGGAAATCATCCTCTTCTGTTAGATGCATCCATCACCTCTACCAGCAAATGGTTGTGATGCCTTCTATTAAGGCCCCTTAAAGAGAGGGCTGGGGTGATGAGAGAGCAGGATCTGGGCTGCGGAGACAGCTATGAGGCTGTATGTAAGTGCTATCTCTTACTCACATGTGAATGATCTAGTAGTTGCTGCCCCGGGAGACAGAGAAATGACCATTACAGCATTTAATACCCCCAGAGGCATGGTCTAGAAGCAAGAGTCTTAATGGATTGAACTAACACTTTGCTCTTCTAATGTATTCTCAGACCCAGGAGGGAGGAAAGTGGAGAAACAGTCTGATCCTTTGGGGCAGTGATTTTCCAAGACAAGCCAGCTAGCTTCCCTGTAGGAACTAATCTCCTTTTAGAGACCCAGAAGGTAGAGGAAACCAAAGTCTGTATCGATTCCCTTGCTGAATCACCTCTGCCAAGGCCTTAGAAAAGGTACATGCCACCACAACACACAGAGCACCAGTCCCACGGTGTGTCTCCCATCACTCTCTGTGGGGAGGGAGAAATCACCACATGAGCTGTTCTCTGGATATGGGTGGTGTGTGGGAGAAGAGCTGTCTCCTCCACAGTATGTGCTGGGCATGTATGTATGGTGGCTCATCTGATGTTTGCAGCAATCCCACAAGGGAGAGAATGCCATCCCTGTTTGCACATGAGGAAACTGAGGCTTATTACAGAACTGGAGCAACGTGCCCAAATCTGGGATGGCAGAGAGGCTGAAATTCAACCTGAAATGTGTGAGTCGGGAAAAAGGCACCTAAAGAACCAATGAGTGGGGAAAGGGGGGGAATGCCAGTCCCCAAAGTGGCATCCACTTACCTAAGCAATATCCCCCCCGCCAGTTCCCCATCCTCTGGGGAGAAACTGCTCTGTGAGCACTCCGAAGCAGCCCAGCCCCACAAGGTCTCTGGCTAAAAAGTCATCCAAAAGGATAAGACTCCAGATGCAATGTCCTGTGGTAAAGGACCTCAGTGGCCACAGACGTGGAGTGGGTCAGAATGTCAGAACTGGCAGGGCTCTCAGAAATGTAGTGGAACTCTGATGGGCAGGTGACCAGCCTGGGTCCCACAGCACGCCAGACATGGAGCCAGGTCTGATGAGGCCCTAGTACTTTTCCACTGCCACTGGCAGCTGGCACCATGCTATGCCCCGTGCCTTCACCCTCCGCCCCATATCCCTACTCATTCTTTGTTTCCAGAGCAGAATCCTATTTGGAGCAAATCTTGGTGGTGCCAGCTACCTCTGGTTATTATAGCTGCTGCAGCAGTTTATAAATATTGAACAGATTCCTCCCAGAGGTCTTGGGGAGGAGTTCTCTTTGCTGTGTGTGTGTGTGCGCACATGTGTGCAAACATGTTTGTGTCTGTGTGTATAAGAAAGGAAGAGAGAATGCCAGAAAAAGAGATGCTAGATGAAGGGGGATCTAGAAGTTGGGGAAAGGGAGACTGGGCTGGGGAGGGCGGGAGAGAAGAGGGTGAGTTGGGCTGGAGCGAGTGAGAAAGATGGTACGCACATCAACTCCCTTCTCTACTGTCCCAGCATTTTCAAATGCTCTTATAATAAAGGCTTTGATGGAGCTCAAAAACAGGCAGCAGTGCTGAACGCATAAATATTAAAGCAAACTTTAGACAGCAGGTTTACTATTCAGACATGGAATACAAGCTGTTCTGTTTATGTTAAGAGGGAGAGGGAGGGGCCCTGGGGCTGGTGGATGGGGAGAACTATCTTCAGGGCATAGACTTGGGCCGTGCTCACAAGCCTGGTTCAGATCCTTGAGCCTGAAGCCTTAAATGCTCACCCTTTAAAAAATGTAGGAGGAAGGGGCTGGGGGGAGAAGAAGAATGCTCACATTTTCACACTGGAAAGTCTGGAAAATACAGACATAACCACAGATGAGAAACTGGGAAAGGAAATCCATGTCTAACAGATTCCTTTATAACAGTGATGAACCTGGAAGGTCTAATGTCATACTTCCCCTGGAGAGGAAAACTCATTTGTAGCTACAGTACCTAAATGCATCAGGGATTCCATGAAAATGGCACTCAGTTAAAAGACAGGCATATGTATCCTTTGCTTATCCTGCTAATAGAGGTCACGTTCCCACAGGACCGAGGACACTTTAGCTGGTGGGAAAGCACCCTCCCCACCTCCACACCAGGCCCTGAGGAGTCTGGTCTGGGTGCTGGCTTTCCTGATCTCAGAGTCAAAGGATTAGGTTAAGGGAGCAAGGCAAGGTGTCTCCATTTGCTGAGCATGTACTCTGTCCCAGGGACCCAAATGCAGGTCAACGTGAGCCTTCCTGAGGCTCAAGTGCATATTCACTCCAGATCTGTGTTTTACCGAGAAGAAATCAGGGCTCAAACGTAATATCTACTAACGGACCCAAAGTTCGACAGAGAGCCAGAATTGTGGGGGTGTGTGTAGGTCCCATCTGTTTCTTACTGGATGAGCTCACACACGGATCACAACGGTAGAGCGGCTCACAGGTAGCAAGCACGAGCTATGCACCGGCCGCATATCAGGGCTGTGCGGGCATACGCTGCCTCACTGGATACCCACAGGACCCGGTGAGGCTGGTTATCTCCACCTCACAGATGAAGGGCTATGGCTTAGAGAGGGTAAGGAGCTGCCTGAGGTTAAATGCATGCCTCTCTCCAGGATTCTCTCCTGCCTTCGAACACCCTAATGGTCACAGTAGCTGTGACCTAGGGCAAGTCACATGCACATAAACATGTTATCAAAAGAGAAATCCTGTCAGCTTCTGCAGCTTCAAAATCACAGAGGCAATGCTCAGGTTACCAAGAGCCCCAAATCAATATGGAAATACATGTTTATGAGCTTCTGGAGGAGATTTTAAGCCATAAAGAACAAAAGCAAATCAAAGGGCCAGGAGCCAATTTCTGAAAGCACTTTGAAGCCGTTGGTTCAGTCTTTTTGCCATCAGTGAAAGAGTTTTGAGTCAGTAATCTGAGCTTTCCCCTGCACCACAGCCCAGCAGCCACGCAGTTTTCCGGACAACTTTTGCCAGTGACTAAGACATTGAAGAGACTTGCCAGCAACTTCCACAGTAACCCTTGGCACAAGTATTTATATTAAGTAGTATTTCCAGGTCACAGCTCCTATGCCACATCCAAGAAGGTGGCCCCTTGGTGATGGACACCTGTATCTGCCCTTAGAGGTCTGTCATGTGCTTCTAGAAGCCACCTCCTTAATCAGTCATTAGCTTCACAGAGATAGGAAGGACAACGGTGGCTGCCAGGGACTTGGGGAAGAGGGGGAGGAGGGATTGGGAAGTGAGTGTTTAATGGGAACAGAGTTTCGGTTTTGCAAGATGAAAATTAAATGTGTGGATATGTGGTGGTAGTGGTCGTAATGGTTAAAATGGTAAATCGGACATATATTTTACCAGAAAAAAAAAAAAAAAAAAAAAAGGGCACCTCCTCTGTGCAGCCTCCCTGGATCTTCAAGTTCCTTTTAATCTGCAGCAGAATGAACCATGCCTTTGTGATTCCCGCTCTGTGTCTTAGCACTGACTTCATACTGCTTCGTGTAGTGATTAGTCATTTCACCTGTGATGGGCTGTATGCCCCCTGGGAACAGGGCCTCCTAAGCATCTCATTTATCTTAGGAGCCCACCTAGTGCTCTGTCATGCCAAGTGGGTGCTCTATAAAGTTGGACGCCCTAAATTTTCTTTCTTAAAAGATGGGAGGACTGTATGAGCCAATCAGCAAAGTTAGAGGTTTCCTTTCTGCCAGATGGAAGACTGAATGTGTACAGTTCTGAGTTTTGATCCAGTTTCCAACATTATTATTGACTCGACTAATGACCCTCAACCTCTGCAAGTCTTGGTTTCCTTTTTTACAAAATGGAGATTGTAATCCTGCTTTCTAGGGCTGTTGTGAGAACCAGAGAATACACATTAGAAGCCTGGCCCAGAGGATGTGCTTGGGAGTGACCACTCTACCTACTGTGGTCCTGGATTTCTGGAATAGCACAGAGAAGCCTGAAGCACTACCTCAGCACATAACCCTGGGAAGCATTCACTGAGCCCCTTCTCTGTACCAGTCATGGGCCAGGCGCAAGATGACCGGCAGGAAGACTGTCGCTGCCCTCATGGAGCACATGGTATGGCCTGCCCTTCTCTGGCAAAGAGACCATGCTTCTCCTATGTGGGTGCCACAGGCTCAGACCTGGAGCAGCTGCCAGTTCCAGGGAAGGCTGGACTTTGGGAGCGCCGAGTAAGCAGTCTGCAGAAAGAGGGACTTTAATGAGCCATCAATTATTCCCAGCTTTCTTAGCAACCCCAGTAGAAGAGGAGGGAGGAAAATGGTGAGAAAGGGGACTGAGATACAACGGGAAAAGTCCCCTGCTGGGCTTGCCTCATCAGCGTTTTCCTGGGACCTCAAGGGATACATCAGCTGTCATCCTGCCAGCAAAACTTAGGAAATATGTAGGCCATAAAATCAAAGAAAAAGCTTGCATCTAATTAGTATGTTAAAAAAAAGGAAGCAACCCAAACTGAAAAACAAAATTAAAATCAAAGAGGACAGACTGATGAGCTGGTTTTCTTTATGAGGCTTTGTTTTCCCATGCTTTTTGATGGAAGGAAGGGTGGAGGAAGAAGGGGGAGGGAGCGAAGGCTTTTGACGGGGAAGGCCTGAGCAGAGCCTAGCCATCCACCCTCCTTTTCTAACACCAACACTGCCCTGAGGGGCTGGCTGGCTGCAGACAACACCACAGGCAGAAGAGCTTCCCTGAGGTGAGAGTGAGCCAGGGCAGGTGCCTGCCGGTGGAAGTCAGGTTGAGAACCCTTTACTGTAACCTTAACCCTCCATCTGCAGAGAAGAGGTTTTTGGTTTTAAGTGGTCAGCATTCTTGAGAGCCTCTTTGACCTGGGCAGTGGCACCATAGTATCCCCTCTACACTCCTTACAAAGGCCACTGATGTCCTGTCCTACTCCTGGGCTTCTACTCCCTCTGCCTGGGATGGGCCTTTCCCTCTCTTGGGAGTCCATGGAATGGCCAGTGCCTCCAGTACTGCTCTTACTACTCCGTTAGCACACCGTTCACAACTTCAACTAGCACTTATCACATTGTAATTAGTTTCGAGTATCTCTCCTCACCAGACTGTGAACATTTCAAACACACGGCTCTTGGTTATTCTTTGCATCTCTAGTCCTCAACACAGAGCCTGGCACCCAGCAAATGCTAGCTGAGTAGCTGCTGGAGCGTGTCTTTCATTTAGCTTGAATTATGGCTGGTCACTTACACATCTGTGTCATGTGGCACCTAAGCACAGTATCTAGCCCTGTGCTTAGCCCTGAGGAAAGTCTCAGCAAACATCTGCCAAATTAAATTTGCATGAGGGTGGGGCTGAATTCAACAATACGTAAAATATTCACTGGGTTCCCATTACGTGCCCAGCATTGCTGTGGGTGCTGATGAGGTGACACTGAACAAGCCAGACAACGTCCCTACGTCAGAGCTTATATTTTAATGTATGAGACCCACAAAATGAGTAAACAAAGACATAAATAAAAACAATTACAGATTGTGATAAGGGCTAGGAAGGAAATAAACTGGGTGGTATGATGGGAAGTAACAGATGGAAAGAACGATTCAAGATGGAGTCTAGAGGCGGAACTGGTGG
The DNA here is from genome assembly GCF_053574225.1 of Canis aureus. NCBI lineage: Eukaryota > Metazoa > Chordata > Mammalia > Carnivora > Canidae > Canis > Canis aureus. Next base: position 31,923,577 of record NC_135636.1, on the reverse strand, counting down.
ATTTACTACTCCACTGGCTGTGCAGGGTGATGGAGGGAGAACCAAAGGGCTGGCCTGAGGCTCCGGCAGGGCTAGGGGAAAAGGAAAACAACAGAGGAGAGGACCAAGAGTGGTGGGAATGAATATGGCATCTGTGTAGGCCGCTCCACCGACGGAACTCCACTCAGCACCCGGTCTGAGGGTGGGGCCTGACGCCCCATGAGGCACTGGGGGGGGCTAGACGGGGATCTGAGGGACATAGAGGCTGGGTCACAACAACTGAAAATACCGAATAACTGAAGGTTTATGTGTTAGGATTTCACAAAGGAAAACATCCACCTACTACGTGTCAGTACCTGTGAAAAACACCTTTTCTTTCTCAATTCACTGTTTTGATTGCAGGGATAGAGATGCAAGGAGAAGCCTATATGCCAGAGAGAGCTGAGAGTGATAAAAAGTCCTAATTGAACAAGTGGGCGTTAGAAGTAAATGCCATTTAAGAACTGGAGTTGCAAATCACCATAGTTACACCTGAGAGAGGTGGTAGGCCATGCTAAGCAGTAATTCATGCAAACGGAGGGGAAGGAGCACCCAGGATGCCACCATGGAAGGCAAGGTGCTGGGCTTGCTTCATGAATTGTTTCCCTTTCCTCTTTCTCTGAGGGAAAAGATAAGATTCCAATACCTCAAATTCTCTATTTGCAAAATGGACATGATGGAGGTACCACTGCCACCTGCCCAGGGCGGCTGTGCTAAACACAGGGTTTCCTGCTCCCATGCCTTCATGCACACTGTTCCTTTATTCTGGGATGTCCTGCTCCCAGCCTCTAAGACCCAGTTTGATGCCACTCACAAGACTTCCCACAAGATTGCAGCCATGCCTCACTTATAATAATGATGATGACAATTATCATCATCATATTTCATAATACTCATAATAGCTAACATTTACGGAGAACTTATTAAGGGTCAGACATTTCAATCTATCATCTTATTTAATCTTCTCATGCATCCTATGAGGTCACAGAGCAATTGGGTATCTCGCCCCAGGTAACACAGTAAGTAACAGAGCCAGGATTCAGTTCCAGGTGTCGGATCCAGAGACCATGGCTCTTAACTTCTCTTCACTTTATTATATGTACCATTTATCTTCACATTTCATCTCCTACCCATAATGGGAGTTATAAGCCACTTACGGGCAAACCCATTGAGGACATCTAGCCTATTCCTTCACCTTAGAAATGGGAAAAACATGGGCCAGAGAGGGAAAATGAAAATCTGCTCAGAGTCACCAGTCTATCCTGGCTTTCTCTGAAACCTGGCATTATCACTACTGCAATACAGGCCAATACAGGCCTCAACTGCTGTTGTGTGTGAGTCTGTGCTAAGTGGCCCACGGGCACAGACGCATCAGAGTCCAGGTCAGGTACACTTGTGATTGAGAACCCGGTTCACTAATGGAGGCCTCGGGAGCTACTCTAGCTGAATAAGGTCCCAAAGATGTGATGGTATCTTGAGGGACTCCCTGGGGTAGCTGAGGGAAGGAGGGATGCTCATCTGGCTGAGCACTGGCTGTGTGCCGAGCACTATCCACCACTGGGCACTAGACTGAATGTGGTCATGTAGTATCTCCTGAACCTTTGCATACTTTCTTCTAGATCACACTTGCACAGCTGGGGGAAGGCAGAGTTGAGGCTGAAAGGCAGGTATGCCCTTTCTGTTACACTACAGTGGTACAGATTGACTTTCTGCTGTCTGGAATAATTCCAGGTATTTCCTGTTATTTCCTTGTTTTTTTCCCCCCTTAGAAAGCAATTTCATTCCACTGCATGTAGTTTGGAATTGGATTTTTTGTTTCTTGTTTTGTCTTCTTCTTTTTAATTTTTAACAAAGATTTCTAAGCCCCACTGCCTCTTGTTTGTTATGTGTTTTTTTAAATGCTGGAACTGAAGTGTCAGAGGCATAGAATACCTAGGCTAGTCTTTGGTATCCTGACAAAGATGATTGGGACACACAGTGCATGTGACAACACACTTAAGCCTGCAGTCACAGAATGCTGTGCACCAAATGCCGGGGATACTGACTCAGACTCGAAAAGTTAGCATCACCTAGCAATCCTGGAGTGCCAGACACAAACAGTGCCCAACTCACCCTTGATGATGTGCCTGACGATTTTGATGGAGCTCCCTCGCATGTTGAGGATCTGGTGAACCCTCTGGCGAATCTAAGAGGAAGGTGAATGGAGGGGAGAGAAAGTAAAAGCACTGTTTGTCCTGCAAGCACCAGCATATACATCATGTAGAAAGTATGAACCTCGTGCTGGCCCCTGAAGGAGAGGGCCCACGTGGAGTACAGGGAGTCAAGCAGAGTGGATCTGCCTCCTTCTCAGAGTCTCTACCCAGGCAGGCATGGACAGAAATGTCCAGGGCAGCCCCTCTTACCTGGGGCACATTGGCATTGCAGATCTCCGCCATGATGTAGCAGATGTGCTGAAGGACAAAGAGCCCTGCGTCCAAGCGCCGGAGATAGAACTCGTCCTCCGTGTCATTGTCTATGATCTCCCCACGCCGGACCATGTCCTAGAAGCAAATGAGCAAGTAGGACAAGTGAGCTGGCCAGTGAGCCCACAATACACAAAAGAACAGCAACTACAACACCACCACCAGATTATTCCACCCTGATGTATCTCCTGCTTCTCCCATATCTTCTAAAGTATATTTCTTATGTTTTCATTATTAAAGATTTTTTAAAAGATATTATTTATTTATGAGAGAGAGAGAGAGAGAGAAGCAGAGATACAGGCAGAGGGAGAAGCAGGCTCCATGCAGGGAGCCCGATGTGGGATTCAATCCCGGGTCTCCAGGATCAGTCCCTGGACTGAAGGCGGCGCTAAACCGCTGAGCCACCCAGGCTGCCCATTATGTTTTCATTTTTAATGGACTAGAGGCCCAGGGAGTCAGATTAAAGCCCCCCTTTTTTTTCTCTTTGCAACGGGTCAAGGCCAAAATGATCTCATCCAGATATTCAATCTAAAAAAAATAAGCTGACAGTGACACAAATCTCAGCTATTTATCTGCTTCCTCTCATTCTCTACTCTGCTTCTGGACCCCATAAATCACCTCTCAACAGGACCTCTGGACGTCTCTTTCCCTTCCAAGTCAGGTCAAACTCGGGAAGAGTGGTCCTATCCCCACGACTGTCTTGCTGATGGCACGGGCATTCCCCATACATACATGTGTTCCTTTGGGCTCACGTTGCATCAGTAGCAAAATGCTACCACCCTGTCCACTTGGCTTCACCAGCAGGCACTCCCCTAGGCCGATGTCCCAACAGCAACAGGAGTCTCTCCTCAACCATTACAACCCAGACCTATCAGACTTGCTGTCCCCAAATCTATTCCTCTCTGGCAGATTCTTCTATAAAAATAGCTTTATTGATATACAATTCACATATCATACAATTTGCCCATTTAAAGTGCACAATGTAATGGCTTTTAGTATATTCAGAACTGTGCAACCATCGCAACTGTTGTAGGCCATTTTCACCACAACCTCTGAGTTCCCCAACTGCAGATTATTACTGCCTCTGTCAACAGAGCTCCTCTCTCTATCTCTGGGCCTTAGCTGCCTGCCTTCCTTCCTTGGGGTTCTAGGGTATCTCTGAAGCCAGCACTGCTTTTAAGCTACCTATACCACAACGCCTTTCCTGATTATGTAAGACTAACAATTGCTCCTTTCTGAACTTTCTGAGAGCACCTCAACACGTTTGCCCCCCACGCAACCTCTTCTCACACACAATGCTCACACTGATTTCCATCATCATCCCCCTTTGTTGACAACTCCCATCTACAACTCCCTTTATTTCATAAGGGTAGACTATGAACTCTAGTAGGGCAGGGACTGAATTTTGTCTTCGTGTTCCCACTCAGTAAATATCCAAGCACTGAACAAAAGGGAAAAGACATCTGTTTTGGGCTGTTGGCTCTCAGGAGTAGAACTGGGTGAGGGACTCGTTCTGCATGACTGGCAGGCTGGCTTGAGAAGACAGGTGCTTGATACATGCTTTTGATGACAACAATCCATTTCTTTATTCCATCAGTAGTTTTATGGCCACAGTTCCCTCTGACAGCTCAGGCTCCTGTCACTGGTAGAAATCCTTTGGGGACCTTGCTTTCCACTCTCCCAAACTTGAAGGACTTACTACTTGGTCATCAATCTCCAACGAGAATCCTTCAGAGACTATTTAGACGCAGATAATGCACTTCTTTATTTGCCCAAGGGGCCAGCCTATAGCAACAGAAGGCTACTTTTCATCTCACTCCTAAAGGCTTCTGTCTGAGGCAAAGGAGGGCTGCTCTGTCTGGCAAATCACCATTGCTAATTCCCAGTTTCATTTAGTAGCAAATTCCTTGGTAATCTGGTAATAGTGTTAATGTTCACAAGGCAGTCATGGAGCACTGGACTGATGTCTAAGGAGTTTAAAACTAGAAGGGTTGCTTTAGTTTCTCATTTACTCATAATTGTAACTTCCTGTTCCAGAACTCCTCAGTGTTCAGCAGCTGGGGGCACTGGCACTCGTGCAGAAAGCACTTGCTGCTAATATTTTACATTTCTATAACGCTGCAGAGTTTAAAGTGTTATCATATCATATATATGGTCCTTACTACCAAATTTAGAGACAGCAGGGAGGGGATTATTAATCCTATTGTACAAATCACAATCCAAGGCACACAGAGGTTAAGTAAGTTGCTCATAATTACATGATTACCAGTTATGAGAATATACAGACTCCCTAGGGACAGGAATCCTGTCTGATTCACCTTAGGTGAAAATGATTAACATTATGCTCGAATCCCAGCCCAGGTAAGCGCCCAGTGGCAAGGCCACCATTCTAAGCAATGACTTAAGGCTGATAAAGAATGAAAATGAAGGTAAGGGGATGTCTTGGTCTTAGTCACAGAGGGGCCAAATGTCTGGGGAGGCCACAGTGACATAGGAAGTGACCAGAGAGTAAGGGGATACAGTGTACACCCAAGTCTAAGATGACAGGTGGTGGGTGCTAATCAGGGTTGGCTAAGATGGGAAGGCATTTGGGAAGAAGGGACTCCCAGGTAAGGTTTCCAGGCTCCTGAGAGAAATAGAATGAAGTCCTTAAGGATGAGGGGTCTGAGGCCTTGTGCTGCTCATGCTCTCTGCTTACCAGCCACCCATCCCCAACCATGCACACAGCACAGACAGGCCTGCTCTCCGCTCCCTAGTCTCTTCACCTTTGCCTGTGATGTTGGGACTCTCCCCACCCCTCAATCTCTATCACAACATAGTTAAAGTCTAAAATGTGATGTTCCTTTCAGAACTTTTCCTGAGATCTTTGAAAACTTCTCAAAGCCTTCCAACTTGAAAACTTTTCCAATCAGATACAAGGATTTTTCAGTCCTGAAAACTCCCCAAAATTGGATTTATACCTCTTTAAGGCATTTCCCATGACCTGCCTTAAAGCAGGTATTCAGATGTGTGCCTCTTCCCTGTCAAGGTTCCTTGAAAGCAAGAGTGTGTGTTTCAGTTTTCTCTGTACCTTGGAAAGCATCCTGGATAGTACTTTGAGCACAGTAGGCTCCTGGAAAGCATGTGTCAGGACTGAACAAATGCAGGTAGAAGTTCAGTGCTGTTTAATGAGCTGTGTGTGCTAAGACCCTTGTGGATGGGGAGAGGGGGAAGCATCAGGAAATGGTGAGGGACAGGACCCTGGAGGGCCAGCTGGTGGGAGGCCTAAATGCTGCTCAGAGAAGTGAGACACGATTGGCAGGCTACATGTGCAGGACAATGTCATCAACAAGAATATGCAACATGTATGAGATGGACAGCAATGAGCGGCAAGCAGAGCACAAGGCTGGGAGGCCACAGTATCAGCAAACAAAGAAGAGAAGAGGTGATGAAACTTTTAGAGGTTTGCAAACATGGATACTGGGAGTAGAACACATTTCATTTATCCACCTGATAAAGATTTCCTAAACACCAAACTGTGGGCCAGGTATTACATGATGTGTTGGGGGTAGAAAAGATTAATTAAAAAGTCCACATAATCAAGGAGATTATTGCCTAATAATGTTGCCAAATATGAACAAATCATTAATTTTTTAAAATATGCGAACGCCTACTATCAAGGACTTCTCAAATTGTACCGCATGCTGTGGGCACCAAGAAGGACACATACATTTATCTGGGGGTAGTCAAAAGACATCAAAGGAAATGTACATTTGAGGAGGACTCTGAAGGAGTCTGAAAGACTGGAAAGGACATTTCGGAGCAGAGGAATAGCATGGATCAAGGCACAGGAAAGTCAACTTGGCTAGGGTGAGAGAGATCAACAGTGCAGCATCAGTGTCACCAGAAGAAAGGTCAGAAAGGAGGAAGGCAGTGTGTTTTTTTGCTTATAAAGATCCTGGCTATCGGCAGATCGTAGTATTTTTGATTGATTGCTATATACGAGGCATTGTGTGAAGCAATCTGAATAAAGAACACTGCCATCTAACCACTTAGGAGGAGCAGCCAGTGTTTACTGAGCGCTTGTCACGTATCAGACTGAGTCTAAGTGCTTTTAAATTCCTTTGCTTCTCACAAATATCAGAAGGCAGGGATTACCACCCCTATTTTATTTTATTTTATTTTATTTTTTTAAAAAATATTTATTTATTATTCATGAGAGACACAGAGAGAAAGGCAGAGACACAGGCAGAGGGAGAAGCAGGCTGCATGCAGGAAGCCTGACATGGGACTCGATCCCGGAACTCCGGGATCACGCCCTGGGCCAAAGGCAGATGCTCAACCACTGAGCCACCCAGGCGTCCCACCACTCCTATTTTAAATGAGGAAAAGGACTCAGCAGAGCAGCCTCCCCAAGGCTAGTGGGTGGCAGAACTGGGATTCCAACCCAAGTATGTGTTCTTTTCATACCTCCATGTTTGTGTGGGTGCAATTTCGGAGCTATCTGCGAGAACAAAGTAAGAGTGGTAGAGGCTCAAGAATGGAGCACAGCAAAATTAAGTTTCTTCAAAGAGGTCAGAAGAGCCCTTGTGAGTTATCCTTTTTCAGAGTGTCCCGCCACAATCTGACCTTCTTTTAACCAAGCGGGAATATACTGTATCTTCCCATTTCTCTAAATATTGTCATCCAGAAAGGATGGACCCAAGAGAGCAATGCCAAACTCCATTTTTTCCTCTTTCCTTAGAACTTCAAGACTCTGACAACGTTCATTTCAACATTCTACTTTTAGATATACGGCCAGATGATTTGAAAGTGAAAATTTCAAGTGTAGATCTGAGATATGACTTTAGCTCATCTCCAAGAAAGGCATCACCATTGCTGCGTTGAACATGCACAAAGATGAAACAGAGATTGGCTTCTAAGACGAAGTCTCTGCCCTGACAGTTTTAGAAGCATCATAGAAACCAGCAAGCAGAGAAGGTGACTGCTGTCAGGATAGCACCTTATCTAGACTGTTACAACTCTGTGGCAGGGAATATTTACTGCTGAAAGGATTCAGAAAAGTTGAGCACAAACGTGCATTCTGTATTTAAAGGGAAATAAAAGAAGCAAGATGGTTATGTATCGTTCTGAAGGAAAATAAGAAAGTTTGGGTACAGTTCTTGTAAGAACATCTTCTCAAGTTTTGGTCTGTCTTAAGAAGAAGTAGGACCATATATCACCTTCATTATATATGGATTAATGAATTTCTGGCTCCTTTTCTGGGATTCTAAGACACCAGATTAAAAAAAACTGATCTGGAGGTAAGGAAATAGAACTACCTCTGAAAGACTTCTCAGGGTATCTGAGACGTGAAGAATAGCTGCTGGTACCACCCAACCCATGATCATCTGGCTAGGATTCAGCCTTTGAAGTAATATAAAAGTAACATAAACATCCTAGGATTATCACAAGTTTCTCCCAGCCCTGTTATTTCCCTCATAACAGAACCTCTGGAAGAACCAAAGGAGTCTGATTAGGAACATGTGGATGGTTACATACTAGTAATACAGAAGTGGATTTGCTTCACTAGCAGTAGGGAGGAAATTGACTTATGCCCAACTGACCAATAAGACATGCTTCAAAGTGACCTGACAAAGAAAAGAACGAAGCTGGCTAGCCCACGTGCAGAAATTAAACCTGCAGCTCCATGTTCTTAGCACATGGGTACTGAACTTAGTACTTGGGTACAGCAGGCCACAGATACCTCATTCTAAAAAGATACCCAACCTCCTTGCTTTCTTTCCCTCTTAAGAGACCCTCTGACATTACAAGAAGCATTTAATTAGACATTGGGAATTTTCTGAATTATGATGTGTTGATTCTTTTTTTTTTTTAAGATTTTTTTTTTTTTAAAGATTTATTTATTTATTCATGATAGACACAGAGAGAGAGAGGTGGAGACACAGGCAGAGGGAGAAGCAGGCTCCATGCAAGGAGCCCGACGTGGGACTCGATTCCGCGACTCCAGGATCGCGCCCTGGGCCGAAGGCAGGCGCTAAACTGCTGAGCCACCGAGGGATCCCCTGATGTGTTGATTCTACAAACAAGTTTCTCTGTCAAGACAGGACAGAGTACTGAACAAACACTAACTTACTCCTGTCCTGAGGCATGTCATCTAACTTTTCTTGGCCTCAGCTTCTTGGCTTTGAAATAAGAGGCCTGTCCTGGATCAGAGAAGGGAAATAGGTTTCATTCTGGGTGCCCACTCTAACTCACCACAGTGGCTGTCAAGTGCTCTACGTGAAAAAGGGTCAGGGTCATGGGGCCAACTGGAGCTTGTGGGGGAGGACCTTTGAGACCAGTCAACTGTGTTTGGGCTGACTGCAGGGTGGGGAGTGGCAGGAGCCCTACCTGTCTTCCCTGATATCGTGCTCTAGAAGGTTCCTTTTAGCTTTGATAACCTAGAGTGAATCTAGGACTGAGGCACCTCCATCACCAGATGGGATGGATTTCTGCCTGTATCTGGGTATCTATATGGACAGACTGAAGCTGTTGCCTGGCGGAGCTCCCAGACAGTCAGAAGAGCCACTGCGACAAAGGCCTCAAGTAGGAGGACATCAAGCGTCGTCACCCTGACACGACACAGCGGTCAGCATTGACAATGAGCTCATCCTCTCACAATAAATTAAACTTCCCTGCGACAGAAAGACAAGCCCCTGGATCTGCTGCTACATTAGATAGAACATCTTAAACAATCTGAACATATAAATCAAGTGCTCTTCAAATGGCAATACTGTTAATAGAGATTAAAGAGAAATTCTAAAAATCAAGTAACTTCCTTAAGTATTGTAAACATATCTTACTTTAAAAACTTTCAGTTTAAAAAAACAAAAACAAAAACAAAAAAACAAAAAAAAAACTTTCAGAGTGAAAATCTGTACATACATTAAACTGTACCTGAAATGAGACAGCAGAGTTAAGATATAAAGGAAGTCTTTTACAAATTAATTCATTCAACTCTCACCTCTGAGGAGAGTGAAGGTGACTGACTGTCTTCTTTGTGAAGCAATGACAATTTGACATCCACATAAGCGCTTTCTACTTTTGAAAGTAGAGCATCTTCATTAACTCCACATGCTTGTATGTGCCCTGTGTTGGGTATGCACATTTCAAATACCATTTTCAGATTTCACAGATGGAAAAATTGAGACAGATGTCAAATGACTGTCACTGAGTTTCGGTTAAAGACTCTGGTGGAACATGATTTCCTTGTCCAAGACCTTTTTCTATTTGTCCTTTTGCTCTGGCAAGAGACGGGATGCAACACATGGATAATGACAACGGTGCCCTTTCCTGAGTTCTCCCTGTGTGCTAGGCACTGGGCTAAGGCCACAAAGCTCACAGTTAAATAGGAGTTGGAGATAGGATGAAACCCACACAAGTTAGGTTCCGAGCCTGTGATTCCTTTCATAGTTCAAAGAAGGAAAAAGTTTGTTTAATAGACCTTTTCCAGTATTAGCAATATGAACAAATAGACAGGACTTTTTTCTTGATGCCATTTCTAGGGTTTAATGCAAACCAGCTGCATTACGGACATCTGGCCTCCTTATCAATTGAAGAAACTTAAAAAAGGGGTGGGGCAGGGTGGGAGGTGGTGGGAATCCACAGCTTGGCCAGCAAATTCCACATGCCGTTTGGAAGAGTTGAAAAAACAGGAGACACTCTGAAAGGTTTTGTGTTGCTCATTCCATGAGAGTGGGCTAGAATAAAAACTTCGATGGTAATTCAGTGAATGGTGCATTAAGAAGAACAGATTGCAATTCACAGCAGCATGAGCCTGTTTGGGGGCTGCGAGAATAAAGAGATTCATCTCCAAAGATACACAAGGACGTGGTACGGGTGGTGCCAAGGTGCCATTTCTGCAGGTTTGTGTGTTGTTGTCCCCTCCCCCAGCCACATCCTCACTTTAAATGTTAATCTGTCATCAGGAGTGCTACCGAATCACCACCTTTCTACGCACCCCGCCCCCCTCAGCAGGCAAGTCACAAGCCTCCAAATGAGCATGTGGATGCCATTTCTAATCTGCCCCTGACAGGCAGCGAGCTGCCCCTTGCTGATGGAAGCAGACAGTCATAAAAGAAGCTGCTATGAAGCCAATAAGAATCCTTCTTGCCTTAATAAGAGGGGATGTGACTTGGAGCCCCGATGGGTCACAGCTACTGTCTACAGTCAGGGGCAAGAACTGTCCCACCATTTACAAAAGGCTCATTTCTTTTTTCTTCAAAAGCAAGGGGAGAATTTAAGCCAAGGGAGAGAGACAGGTAAGTGGAGGTGTGTGTGTGTTGTGTGTGTGTGTGGGGGCACTGTGCACAAACACAAGCAAATAAAACCTTCTTCTAAGAGCTTCTAAAATAGGGCAGACCATTAGAGAAGGATCCTGAAGACTGCCAGTCATTTTTAGCTAGGGAAACCGAGGCTGAAGAAATAATAAAAGGGATTTTTTTTAAGAATGCATAACTACCTGATAGCAGCTCTGGTAAGAATCCAAGACTCTCAGGTCAGATCTTTGCCCCCATAGAAGAAACAGACTATATGTCAGGCCAACCCTAGCACATAAGCACATGGACTCGTTGCTATAAACAGTCTCATTAATCTTCAAAATGACCCTCTGGTAAAGTTACCATCAAAACTGAAACATGCATAGGGCAAGTCATCTCCCCCAAAACAGAGTTCTTGTGTGGCTGAGCTGAGATTTAACCTTGGGCCATATGACCTCAGGATTCATGTTCCTTCTATGCTACCAGGATGCCTCCATGATGGGTTTGTCTTCCATTTCTGAATCTACCGAAAAAACAAAACAAAAAATACCCACGACTGCTCATTTGAATCTTGACAACATATAAGTCAGCCTTGAGAGAACCAGAGCTTCTGTGACAGCAGATATAAGAACACAAGGCCAGAAAATAACAATCCTGTTTGGAGCACCGAGGAAGGAAGATCAGCCTCTGCTTGTGGAGACTCAGCTTTAGAGGGAGAGACAAGTATACAGGCCAAAAACACTTTCAATAATAGCTACCACTTATGGCATACTTCCTTGTGCCAGAAACTATTCTAAGTGATTTCTATATATTAATCTATTTCATCTTCCCTGAAACCCTTCAAGATAGGCATTATTATTCTCCTCCTTTTCCTGACGAGGAAACTGAAGCAGAGGCAAGATTTGGGTCTATGCTGTGCAGGCTGCAGCGCACAGGGAGCTCCTGGGAGACACGGCAGCGGGTGGGGGGAGGGCAGGGGAGGCTTTCTGCAGGAACTGGCACAGTAATCCTAAGCAGCACACTTGGCACATGGTACATATTCAACATGCATCTACTGACTTTTCTGCCAAAGCTCTTGAGGATACAGAAGAATTAGCTAGCTATAGGAGACGGTTGTGGGAAAGATGGCACAGACAGGTATTCTGGGTAAACAGCAATGGGCCTTCTCCTAGAAGGCTCCAGGAGAGAAAGGTTAAGAAGGCTCAGGTGCCACAGAGCGGCTTTTGCACATCACAAGGAGAGGAGTGGTGAGGGATGCAGCTGGGGGGCAGGGTGGTGCAGGCGGGGGGCCTGAGTGGGAGAGCCTGGCAAGGCCTGGAAGAAATTCAAAGCATATCTATCCTGCAGGTAATACAGAGCCAGTATGTACTGGGTTTGGGTAGGAGAGTGGCATAAGTGCATTTTCAGCTTAGAAAAATCTCTGGTTACTGTGTAGGAAATGGATTTGGAGAGGACAAACCTAGGGACAGGGAAACTAGTTAGTGAGGAACATGTTACACTCATATAAAAAGAAAAGACGCTGGCTGCTGGAGTGTATGTAGTGGTAGTGAGGACAGGGGAATGTGAAGAGGCTACACAGAGGTCAGAGGTAAAACCTATTAGGTGCATGTGTGGTGGGAGCAGGAAAGAAAGGAAGAAAAGGATGCTGCCCAGGTTTCTGACCTGGTGAAACTGGTGACTGGCCCTGGTATGATGGGAAGGGGTTAGGGCCACAGATGTGGCTTTGGACTCACTGAGTCTAAAAAGTCTAGGTGATGTCCTGTGGGAGGGGCTATGAGAGCCTGTAGATGCTTGGGAGTTGCCAGTGCATAGCCCTGATCTTACCAGGCCTGCAGCAAGCCCATGAAGACAGCAGCAGAGGGTCTAGGAACCCCTCTAAAACAGGAGGGCAGGGAAGATGAGAAAAGCCAGAGCACGCAGGACCACACTGCAAGGTAAGTGGCAAAGGCACAAGACCAGAACTGAGCCCCTCTGACTCCTCCACTGGCAGAAAGGATGATCAACTGGGAAGGGGGCAGGCAGGGTGTCTCAGGGAGAGGAAAAAGCACCAGGACATACCCTCCTCCACCATAACTGGCTTCTACAGGCTGTCAGCTGTGTTCTGGCAAATTCTTGGACAGGGAAAGTATGGCAACTACTGGTTTAAAGAACAGCTGGAAGGAACTCTCAACAAGATTCTTTCTTCTTTAAGCATGTCTCAGAAGCCTCCAGCATAGTTAGCAGAGGAATCAATGGCAGTCTCCTGTCTACATCCTTACCCAGTGCTTTGGGATCACATACCCCATGCATCCATTCCTGTGCTCCACCCCCTTCTGTACATATCTTCAAATGAGTTTCAAATGCTAAGGAAATAGACCAAGTCTGTTTCAGACATCAAGTCCTGTGGATACTGTTTCATTACAAGGAGTCCATCTTTCTCTTTCCAGGATAAAGCCTAGAATGATTTAACTGTGGCAAAATTAGCATGCAATTTGTAAGTCATTACAGTGCAAAGTATGTGGTAAGAACACTTTATTGAATAAACCTGCTGAGTATAATTTTCCCAGGAACTAAAAAAGGGAAACCTCTCTGCAAGGCTCTCCTCCCTCTTTTAAAATCCCTGCCAGTACCTATATAATTATGTCTCACTTCTGACGGTCAGAAGCCAGACATCTCTGTACATTTAACCAAGAGAAGCCAGAAGGAACCAATGAGAAGTCAGGACATCTTCCCAATAATAGGGACCTTGGTGTTTTCTGGGCTTGATGTTGTTTGGGAAGTTAGGTGAAATCTGCTGAGACAAGCATCCTGGATATTTACAGATCACGGAGAATTGCTGCTCACTAGAAGAGTCTAAGAATTACACACCCTTTAAAAGTTCAGGTCAAATCTAGTTAACCAGGAGCCCCGAGGGCATGTCCAGATACACTGTGGCTCTGGAATCGAACAGTCACTGAACACAACATGAAAGCAGTGGGCCATTGCCCCAGATGTGGGAGTCTTTGACGGTCACAGATTACTGCAGTAATGTGATTCAAACCAAATGTGTGTAGAACTTATCAGCTTGTCCTGTAGACTCTTCTAAATAGGAGTGTTTTACCTTGGTGAACACTGCCACAGGTAGGCCACAGAATCTACAGAGATGTCCTTAGGTATTTTTGATGATGGGGCTAATCATAGAGCAAACAAAAAAGAGGATTAAAAATGAGAGTTAAGGAATAATGTAGAAAAAACCTGGGACGTTCAATTTTCCTTAATACCCAGGGACAAATATTAATTTCATCTCATGAGTGATGGTCCTTCCTTTAGTGCATATCGGTCACTATATAAGTGCTGAGAAAATGATGAACAAGAGAGATCACAGCCCCAGAGACAGACAGTAAACAAACAAATACTTAGAGGTTATGAAGGGGCCTTGGAGATGGGGGTGACACCACCTTACATATGGTGATCACTGAAAACTCTGAGGAAGTGACATTTAGGCTGAGACCTGAAGGTGGAGGGAAGCACCAGCATGAGAAGAGCCAGGACAGTGGGGAGAAGCAAATGCAAAAGTGCTAAAGCAGGAAGGAGTGCACAGTGGCTGGAGAGGACGCTAAGGAAATAGGGAGCTCAGATCCTGTATAATGTTGCAGTACTAGGGGAGTTAGAAAGTATGTGTGTATGTAAGGGTGATGGGGTGCAGAGTCCTTAAAGAGACAATGAAAGGTTCTCCAGCCATGAGCTATGTGCCAAGCCCTGTGAAACAGCCTTCAGGTGTTATTTCACCAAATCCCTCCTTTTGTGATTCCCCAAAGTACACAGGTTGGGACATGCATCTTAGAAAGAAAACACACTGAAAAAGAAAATAAGATAACTTAAGCTATCTGTCCATAGTCAGCAGAAAGAAGCCGGGCTCTAAAGCCCATATTCCCCTTCTCACCCTCTGCTCCTGGGGTTTTAACTTCCCACTCGCTCCTCCTTTGCTCCTGCTCCTCTTCAGTTAGAAATGCCTGATGCATTTCTATCTTTTAACATGAACCTTGCCTCATGTAAGAAACTGCTGAGGGTGCCCCGGGCACAGTCAACTGCTCCCTGCTTCCTGGTTGCCTCTAGCCCTTGTCAGCAGCTCCTGGGCCCCTTCTTCCACAGGCACTTCTAACTCTCACCCCCTGCCAGCGGCTGGCCCAGTGCCTCGCATAGAGCAGGCGCCTGAGAAACATTTGCCAAATGACTGGATTCTCTCCAGTGAATCTTGGTCAATTGTGAACCGGGGCCATTTGCATTGTACCCATGGAAGTCTGAAGTGTGCGGGGAAGATAGGGGCTCTGAAACACTAAAACTGTCAATACCTGACTCCCCATTACCTGGGTCAGTATCTGACCCTGTTATCTAGGGTGTTTTCTGTTGCAGGCTTGGTGAAGTGTGGAAGTGTGGGAGATATTTATTCATTACTGATCTGACAGTCAATGTCATCAAAAGCCTGAGAAATAAGCATTCATTCGAGTCAACAAATATTTGCTGAGTTCCCAATGGGTGTAGGACATCCAAGTTTAATGGAGATGAGGTGGGGTGAGGCACAAATTGTTTATGACTTAAGAGAGAAGAGTGCATGAAGGAGAGGTGAAAAAGAGGTCGTTTTGTTCTGAGTCACTTTACACCTGCCAGGCGGCTGCATCTGCCAGGACGGAGCCCAAGTGCTGGCAGAGAGCACGGCTCATAAATGCATCCCTCACGCACACCCCCCCCACCCTGCCCTGTCTCTCTGAGCAACACTGAGGCTGCTGAGCACTAATGGCCTTGGAATGTTTGCCAGTGCCCAGCAAAATGGCCTTGGCATCAAGGAGACAGATGTTTGTCGGGGAATGGCAGGAGCCCTGGTGCCCAGGGCACACAGCAGCTCTGTGAAGGCTGGGGGAAGAGTGGCTGCGGCCATTACTCTCCGTCAGTGCTAATCAATTTCACACCCTCTTCAGTGCTGATAATAGATAATCTTGTGGGAAGCGGGCCAAGTTTCCTAACAGCCACATGCAAGCTGCTCCCTCACGCCCAACAGCTTACTTGGTCTCCATCAGAAAAACGTCTACTCCAGCTTCCCCTCAAATGAAGTCTATGATGGTGCCAACACTCTGGTCTGTTAGGGGGACTCCTTCTGGGACAGATGGCAAGGAGGATACCCTCAGGAGAAGGGCTGCCTGGCTAGCTTAAAAGCTGTACAAGAAAGACAAAGGAAGCTAGGAGCGCCAAGCAGCAGCAGCAGTATGCTTTACACTTTGTCTTTATAACAACCCCAAAAAGGAAGTGTTATTTCCATTTTACACATGAGACAAAGTTTAGAGATCAGCTCATTTGTCCAAGGTCTCAGAGCTAGGACATGGCAGAGCTGGAATCCAAATCCAGGGATTTGTGACTCCCCACTCACCTAACCTTTTCTTGGAGGTTGCTGTTCCTCTGATCAACCCCTCACTGCACTTTAATCCACCCCACTGCTAAAGCTGGCAGGGTTACCAAAGGATGTGCACTTGAACCTGAGAGACAACATTAAGTTGAAGGGATCACCTGAGAGATCACCTTTGCTGAAACCATGTTATAGCTAAGAAACTGGCTACATGAAGCCTGGTGACAAGCCATGGCCACACAGTGACCAAGAGATGGTACCTGCTTAAAATTATTAGGTTCCCTCAACTCCCAAGTGCTCTTCCTATCCCTGAAAATCTCCAGCAGGCAACACAGGTCCTCTGTCAGAGCTGGAGTTCTGTCTTGTGACCAGTTCCCTACAAAAGTCTCAGGAAATTTCAATTTCTTTCTAATTATCATTCAGATGAAGAGAGAAAGAAGACATTACTCTGGGACTTAAATAGGCACTAAGTGTCCAGCACACACAAGTTACTGTAAAGGGAAGAAAAGATGGAAAAGGAAACCCTGTCAAAGAATAAAATAAAGGGGGCGGGAGAGTAGAACAAAAGAAATGGGTTTGCCACATGGTAGCATCTGAAGTCCAGCCTCAGAATGCAGAGTCTCTGCTTTTTCTTTTCTTTTCTTTCCTTTCCTTTTCCCTTTCCCTTGCCCTTTCCCCCTTCCCTTCCCTTCCCTTCTCTTCCCTTCCCTTTCTTTTCTTTTCCTCTAAAGATTTATTTACTTATTTATTCATGAAAGACACACAGAGAAAGAGATAGAGAGGCAGAGACACAGGCAGAGGGAGAAGCAGGCTCCATGCAGGGAGCCCAACGTGGGACTCAATCCCAGATCTCTAGGATCACGCCCTGGGCTGAAGGCGGCACTAAACCGCTGAGCCATTGGGGCTGCCCGAGTCTCTGTCTTTCATCTGGTAGGAGTATCACTGTATAAATGAAGAATGTCCCAGTCAGTCAATTCAATCAATCAACAAACATCTGAGGACTTACTAGGTGGAGGGAAATAACGAGAACAGTAACCACAGCTACCTGTCCACCAGCATTCATAAATGAAGGTATAGCTTGTGAAAGGGGAGGGGTGGATACGAAGGGGTGAAGAGAAGCAAGACACAGACCCCAGGGTCACTCTCTCTTCCCAGGCTCTGGGCTCTCGCCTGGCCTGAGGGCAGATGCTAGTGTCGCTCCCTGTGCACGTGGCCCCACCCCATAGCTTCACTGCTCTGACAGAGCCAGATGCAAGCAGGTGCTGGAACCGGCTCTCCCACTGATGAGGGTCAAAAGCCTCCAGTGCATCTTTAAGGCAAGAACGAAAAAAGAATGGAGTGATATAGTCGATAAAGATCACAAAGAAAATGAAGTCTATTATCGACTTTGAAAAAAAGCAAGGAAAGGATCCTTCGGCAATGTGACCAAAGACTGAGGAATGTCTTATGGGGATGAGAATACAGACTTGACATTAAACAACATGAATGCTTGTCCTGATGAAGGTGATAAGTGAGAAGGGTAGAGGCCAGAGATGGCAGAGAACAAAATGGAAGCAGGTGGAAAGTACAGAAGGCAGGACACCAGCACCACAAGCACAGCTCCTCGAAAAAAAAACCTGACAGGTTTCGTCTCCCTCAGCAGCCACGAGCAGAAGCAGTTCGGGTAGTCCTCTGAAACCTGACATGCAGGCTTTGCTGCAGTGCATCTAAGCATTTCTCTGGGTCTCCAGTTTTACATCCGTCAATGAGAGACCTCGAACATTCCTTCTAGTCCTCATGCCCTGTGATCACCCTCTCCCTCGGTGCTTCCCTTATGGCTGCAGAAGCCAGCAGGAGTGTGAACCAATATGGACTCTGCTATCTCTGCCAACGTGGTACCAAGTCACAGCACTGCACTTGGCCAGATTTTCTGAGAGCAGCTCATGTCAGGGGTACTGGTGCTGTCCCCCAAACCCCCGGGGCCAGACAGGGATCAACCCAACACATCCTCCCTCTTTAATAACTTGCACTGCTATTAGAAGAGCAGGTATAACCACTGGCAGACTGTTACCTGCTGTGCTCTAACAACAGGTTAGGTGGCACGGGAGGGTAGACGACACCTGTACCCTTGGCCTGTCCTGTGGGCACAGAGAAGGTACAAAGGGACCCAAATGGAATGCAAGTCAATAGCCAGCAGAAGATAGGCAGGGATACGTACATGTTTTTCCCCTTCAATCTTCTTGTCCGCCACCTGCATTGCGTCCAGATACTTAAAATGCAACTCCATCAGTCTGTCAACCTGAAAGAGAGATATTTCAGACATGAGTGAGAAGGAAAAAGAATACCAAGGCAAGAGAACAGTGGGGCTCCCATTCATCTCACTGTCACTCTTTACAATAGGAGACCCACTCTCCCACTTCTAACATCAGGGATGAGCTCTGCTTAAGGAACACGGAAGGAATAGGTTGAAGAGCTGGGGCAGAACAACCCAACACCTGGGTTGGGTGTGGTGTGAACATGGGCCTATTTCCCAAAGGACGCTGCATTCCCAGCCCTTCTAGGGCTCCTGTGATTTTGAGTTGTTAAAAGCAAATAAATAAATAAAAATTCAAGTCCCTTCTTGCAAAGAGAAGGAGCTTGAAGTTACATACTTGGTATTCACTTAGAACTTTATAGAAATTTCTTTTTTCGAACTGAAACCTTTCATGTTCAGATCCTACCCCAGAGCTGATCTTTTTTTTAAAAAGGTCTGAGTAAAATCTCTTTAGTTGCTTTCGAGTCAGAAGAGAGTACAGGAAAAAAACTCTTTCAGCAACTTAAAAAAAGGCCCTGACTTCTGCTCACCAATAACTTAAAAATCAGTTTTCAAGTTAGCAAAAGTCATACTTCAAACATGGCCTGAGGAACATTTGGTGGGTTTGAAAAAGTTTCATTTTCCCTAAGACTTCCAAAGACTGAACAAATACTGTGAAACCAGCCTAGACTTCTAAACTATCTCTTTACTAGGTTGGCACCATCACGGCTCTTGGCAACCCTGGTATTTACTCAAGAGCTTATAGTGGTTAACAGCAGATGGTGCTTCAACACGGCTTGAGAGTCCAGGAGGACTGTGCCCAAACCCTCTCTGGATAACAATGATGACCCCAAGATCTTACAATCTTACATATTTCAGTTTATGGAGTTTTTTTTTTTTTAATGGAGTATTTTCATGTCTATTATTTCCTTATACCTTAATAAAAAATCTGAGAATGTAGGCAGGAAAGATAGTGACCTTAATTTTAAAGATGAAACTGAAGCACAGATGTTAAATGTCAGCAGGGTGACACAACTGCTAAGGTGCTCTGTGCCTAACCTCATGACAGCCTCTTCCCTGTGCTATGCTGCTTAGTGAGGCTGGAAAAAAGCTCTGACGCAAGCTCAGAGAGATAGTCATAAACCTCTCTCCATAGGATGACGAGCTTTCAGCCTTACCTTGGACATGGGAAGGAAAGAAATCATGGTAAGTCATAAAAGGGGCTTTGGTCCTTGATTTTATTCATCTAGAATGAGCTAACTCATGAGGGTGGCGTGACTATGGTAGACTGTGATCATGGACAAGTGACATAATGTCTCCAAGCTTCAGTTTCCTCATCTGCAAATGTGGACAAAAGCCATACAGAAGGTAAACCCCACGGTGCTGGGAGAATACATGCAACAACGAAAAGAATCTGCTGAGTCTATCAATCCACAGGAATTATTAAATACATGGTGGCTCTTGTTACTGTTAAAACTCTTATGGTTTGGCCTGCTAAATCACAATGTGAACGATGCATCTAATCTCATTCACGTGATCATTCCCTATCCCCTGGGCCACTGAGGACAAGTTCACAGAATCTTATGTTCACACCAGTATCTTCCATCGCTGCCACCTAGGAAGGCCTCATTTAGTCTCCCCCTCTTTGACTCTTCGATATGGGAATTAATGTGTCCATTTCAAAGACAGGGAAAACGAGGCTCAATGTGGCACACATGTTGAAAAGAGCAAAACCAGGTTCAAATTCAGCTATCTGAATCCAAAGCCTACAGTTCCTGATCACTTTGCCATGCTGTGCAACCTCCAACCCAAATCCAAGTTCATCCCACTCTCATTGGGTCTAAAAATCTCCCTAAGATACTAGTTGCTGCTGCCCTAAGGTGCTACTTCTCCCAGAAGGATGTATGTGGAGAAGAGAGGCAGGATCACCAGAAAAACCTGAGACCCAAAGCCATGCCGGCAGATATTTTAGGGCAGGGGTGCTCAGCTCAGCACCTCCTGGATTGCATCATAAAGAGCACCGCCGCCCCCCACCCCCCCCAGCCCCAGCCTTACCGCACAGCACGCACACCCACCTTCTCACTGTCATTTTCAGTGAATTTATTCAGAAGCCGGGTTCGCTGCTGCCCTCTCAGGTTCCGCAGGAGGGAGGCCAGGATCGAACAGACATGCTCTGGGTTGGGAAGGAGAAAAGGGAACATGCTGTGATCAGAGCGGTAATTATTACCTCTCTTCAAGCCTGGTCTGGTTCTATTGGAAGAGGAATAAGTAGGCCTTCCCTGACTGCTGCTATTGATTAATAAGACAAGAACTTAAATTGTGTCATTCGAAACCTGATCTTCACATGCTGCACAAGAAACGTATTCAAAAGGGGTGATATCCTCAAGGACAACTTGAGTGAGTGAATCAAAACTAAGTTAGAACTTCTTGTCTGCCTGGAATTAACTGATTTTTATTGTCCACAACAGAACCTTAAACTACTGCCCCATTTATAGAAATAACCTGCAAACAGAGCATGAATGTCAGCTCTGAGATGAGTACATAATGAACAAACAAGGTGTCTTCAATCATATTCTCAAATCACCTCATCATTTCCCCAGGTAAAAATCCCAGAATTAAGTAAGAGACACGATAGGGTGCCAGGGTTATCACTTCCATTCTGGTACAGCTAAAACTCCTTCAAGTTTGAAAGCAGCTGGCCAGTAAGTACTTCAAAATGGTAACAATGCTTTTCGAGTTCAAATAACCCCCAGGCTTCTATTATGAACTACTATTTTTCTACCTTGGGAAGAAGAGGGTAATTGAAGGGTATATTATAGGCTTTAGCTGTGAAGAGATTCTTTTCTTTAAAAAGAATTTTTAAAAATCAAGAATAATGACCTTGAAAAGGAAGCGGTGAAAGTCTAGTCATGGAGAAATGGCAGAGTGAAGTTTATTTTGAAATAATGCCCACAGTGTGGGCAACAAATATTCTATTTGAAAAGTGACTGACGAACATCTTCACATGTCAAACCTCCCTTGAGTTCTCAGAAAGTCACCAATTAATTAAAGCCACCGGTAAGCATGCACCACCATAGCAGACAGGTGTTTCTCTCTCACTGTGTCAGATGCATTCCCTGCCTCTTCATGTCCCTAGTCCCCCACTGCTGGCAGTAGCCTGGCACCCTACCGTCTATCTACACTCATCTTTCTGGGAAGCCAGAAACTAGTCCCACAACTATAAAAACCATCTACATGCTGACGGTTCCCAAACTTGGGTCTATGGGTCAGTCCTGTTCTTTGAGCAAAGACTCGAGTGTTCACCTTTCTACCTGCTCTCTCCACGTGGTTGTCAATAGGTCGTTTAAACTGAACGTGTCCCAAATCTAGCTCCTCATCTTCCTCCTCAAACCCCTTCCCCAGTCTTTTCCACCTGGTTAATGGCCATCAGGTTCTCTAGTTCCTCAGGCTGAAAAAGGAGATGTCTCTTATTCTGTCCTTTTTCATATGTCCCACAGGAAACCTTGTCAGCTTTACCTTCAAATTATGCCCAGAATCCCACTTCTTTCTGCTGCCTTCACTGCAGCTACTCAGGTCCACACCACCATCATCTCTTGCTTGAAATATTCAACAGCCTACTAGTGGGTCTCTGTTTCTGCCCTTGCCCTCTCTGGTCTAATCTCTAAGAGCAGTCAGAATGATCCTTTAGATTAGAACCCAAAGTCAGATCCCATCATTTCTCTGTTTAAAATATTCTGTGGGCTCCCCGACTCACTCAGACTAAATGCTGTTTCTAACGTCAGGCAAGCTCATGGTCTGGGGCCTCTGTACTTGTTTTTGCCACCTAAGATACTCTTCATCAGCTTACCTGCCTGGCTCCATCTTCATGCTCAGTTTTACTCAGCTATCATTTTCTCTATGAGGCTCTTCCTTGCCCCCATTAAAAGAGAAAAACCCACCCTGACATTGCCTAGTTCCAAATCTTGGCTTTATTTTTCTCTTCAGCATGATTACCTTCTAAAACATTGTTTTATTTATTTATTTGTTTAGTTAGTTCATGATCTCCCTTCAATTAAAATATCAGCTACTCAAAGGCAGGGATTTCAGCCTGCTTTTTTTTGTTGGTATATCCATCTCTGGTCCCAAAACAATGCTCCAGGTTCACCCCAATAATCTGTGTGAAGCTGAGACTGAGGTGGTACAATCAACATCTTGAACAAAGTGAAGGGGGCAGAGAACAGGGAGTAAGATGGGGTGAGAGCAGAAAGTGGGAGAGTGGACAGAACAGGACCTGTCTTCACAGGAAAGCAAAAAATGTCATGGAACCCAGGGTAAGGATAGTGAACCCAACAGCTCCACTCAGGGTAAGAAAGTAGAACAAGCAAAGGCCATTTTTGGAGGCACATGTCAGGGAAAGCCCTCTGACCTCTGTGCATGCCAAGGAGAAGAGACAAAGGCAGAGTAGGGGACATAATCAGTTCTACAATCTTAGGCTCTGATCTCTTCAGCCGGTGAGCAGTGTGGGACAGGCCATAATCAATGCAGTGAATTCTAACAGCTCAGTTCTGAAAATTTGAAATAACTCAGCAATAACAACTGGCAACAATCTCCACCTGTATACAGGACAATCTGACAACCACAGAAGAAAAAGAAATTAGCGAGAGTTCTCATAGATTATCTGAGCCAAATCTCTCATTGAATAGACAGGGGGAAGAGCCAAGTGACTGGTCTAACTGGTGAAAGAGGCAGAACTCAAACTTCAGAATACTCAATCATTCACCAACCATTTTTGTGCTTGACAAGCACTTGGTGCTCAGGGCCTCCAAACAAACAACACATTATCCCTGACCTTAAGGAGCCCCTTATTTAGTGGGGAAACAAAACAACGATTACAGGGCAGTGTGACAAGTCCCATCCTCGAGGGAGGCAGAGGGGACTTGGGGAGCACAGAGAAAGGAATATCTCACCTAAAGGATTCCCACTAGAGGTAACAAACAACGGAAAATTTTCAAAAAGCCCCAAAACAACACCTATGGCTGACTACTAGGTAGAGAAGAGGAGAGAGCATTGCAGGCCAAGGAACAATACATGCAAAGGCCAGCTTGGATAGAGTGTCATATCCACATGGAGGAGGTCGCAAGGCTAGATCATGCAGAAAAATGGCAAGGATCCATCCATGAATTTTAAGCTGGGGAAACACAAGATGAAATCTGAGTTTAGACCAACCCTTGGCACTAAAGTCCTTTTAGATATGAAGATCAGGAAAATGTTTCTCTCTCCTTCCTTTCCTTCCCTCCCTCCCTCCCTCCCTCCCTCCCTCCCTCCCTCCCTTCCTTCCTTCCTTCCTTCCTTCCTTCCTTCCTTCATGAGAGAGGCAGAGACACAGGCAGAAAGAGAAGCAAGCTCCCTCCCTGTAGGGAGCCTGGCATGGGACTCCATCCTGGGACTCCAGGATCACGCCCTGGGCCAAAGGCATGCACTCAACCACTGAGCCACCCAGGCGTCCCAAGGTTTCTCCTTCTCCTTCTCCTTCTCCTTCTTTCTCCTTCTCCTTCTCCTTCTTCTTCTTAAGGTTTCTCTTTCTTCTTCTTCTTTTTTTTTTTTTAAGATTTTATTTATTTATTCATGAGAGACAGAGAGAGAGAGAGAGAGAGAAAGAGAGAGAGAGAGAGAGAGAGAGAGAAGAGAGGCAGAGACACAGGCAGAGGGAGAAGCAGGCTCCATGTAGGGAGCCTGATGTGGACTGGGTCCCAGGACTCCAGGATCAAGCCCTGGGCCAAAGGCAGGTGCTAAACCACTGAGCCACCCAGGGATCCCCTGTTTCTCTTTCTTGATGAATTTTTTGTGCTTATCAGGGTTCCCTCTTTGCTTTGGCTATGAGGAAGCTCAACTATAAGATGCAATCTCTTTTAACGCCTTATTAGTGATTTCCTCCATGATCCACCAATGGATTTTGAAATAAAAAGTAATGGGGGTGCCTGGGTTGTTCAGTTGGTTAAGCATCTGCCTTTGGCTCAGGCCCAGGGTCCTGGGATGGAGTCCTGCATCAGGCTCCCTGCTCAGTGGGGGAGTCTGTTTCTCCCTCTTCCTCTGCATTTCCCAGCTTTGCATTGTATGTACTCACTCTTTTTCTCTCTCTCAAATATGTAAATAAAATCTTAAAAAAAATAACAGTAATGGATACACATGGTAAATCCAGACTATACCTACACAAAGGTATAAAATTCACTTAACAAATATTTATTAACAAATATTTATTAATATTTGTCTTTTCCTATATTCTTTTCATTACCTTTTCTTCTCTCCCAGGGGGAAAAAAAAACCCTACAAGGTATCTTTTGGTGTACATTCTCAGAGGACAGGGGAAAAAATATATCTAAATATATCTAAAAAATAAAAAAAATAAATATATCTAAAATATATATAAAAATATATATCTAAAATGTATCTAAATATATTTTTTATATTTAATATTAAAATATTTATATATATATTTTCCCCATAAGTACATACTTCTTTTTCTAATGGCTATCTAGAATTTCACTGATCTTTTTATCATAATTTAACTAGTGCCCCACTCCATCATGAGTATTTTAGGTGGTTTCCAGTTTTTGGTTGTTTGTTTTGGTTTTGCTATTAGAAATAATGCTGTTGGGGATCCCTGGGTGGCTCAGCGGTTTGACACCTGCCTTTGGCCCAGGGCATGATCCTGGAGTCCTGGGATCGAGTCCCATGTCAGGCTCCTTGCCTGGAGCCGGCTTCTCCCTCTGCCTATGTCTCTGCCTCTCTCTCTCTCTCTCTCTGTGTCTCTCATGAATAAATGAATAAAATCTTAAAAAAAAAAAAGAAAAGAAATAATGCTGCAATAAACATCCATATACACAAATTGTGGCATGTATGCTTTTTTTCTGGCATGAATATACTTCTGCATTTGTATCCTTATGGCAAATTACTAGCAGTAGAATTGGGTGAGTCAAAAGGTATTCATATAGAATATATTGAAAGACACTGACAAATTATCTGAACAAAAAGGTTGTACCAATTCTATGTCTACTCTCAGTATCTCACACACACATAGAATGGAATCAGAATATTATATATATTATTCTGTATAATTGTATATATAATTATATATAAATTATGTATTTATATACAATATAAATAAATTATATACAATATAAATACAATAAAAATAAATTATATACAATATAAATATATTTATTTATATACAATTATACAATATATATAATTTATATACAATTATAAAGAATATCTGTTTTCTCCTATCTTCACTCAGATTGGATACTATCCAACTTAAAAATTATGACAGCCAGCTGGTGAAAAGTGGATCTTCTTCTGATTAGCATGTTTTTGTTCTTAGTATGAACAAGGTTAAGCGGCTTTTCTGATGTTTACTGACCACTTGTATTGCTTTCTGAGTGAGCTGCCTGGCCTTACTGCCAATTTGATTTCTATGAGCTCTCTGTAAATTAAGAATATTATCCTTCTGTCATATATGTTGCAAATATTTTCCTCAGTTTGACATTTGTGTTTTGACAAATTCTTTTTCAAAGCTAAGGTTTAGTATCACCATACTGTTTCACTATAAGCAGCTTTGAATTCCTAGTTGAAAGTAAGTAGGGTACAATAATAACTGTCACCAATTGTGTATCTATGACAGTAGGCTTATTTGAGTCTATATATAATTTTCTCATTGAATCCTTACTACTAAGCTAAGAGAAAGGTACCATTCTCATCTCTCTTTTATAAATGTAGAATCCAAGGTTCAGAGAGGTTAATTAACTTACTTAAGGGTCACATCCTTCAGCCAGCAGTGGGAGCTTAGAACCCAAGATGCCTGACTCTAAACAGTAAGCTTTCCTACTATGTTGTTATACGCTTTCTAGATATAAAAGATAATCACCAAAGCTTTTAAAGAAGAAAGATAAAAGATACCAGAAACTAAACCATTCAAAGCCTGAATAATGTGCTTCATGTGGGGCTCATTGTGTCCAAAAGATTGGCACTATGTAAATGTGGATTTAGAAAAATTTTAACAGTTTTAATGAGAGAAAATGAAGTAAAAGGCCATATGGAATAAGATGTGAATAACAACTCCTCTTCTTTTACTGAATTATTCTTTCCAGAAGTGATTTCTACCAGAGTCCAAATAAAGAAGACTTTGGGTTTTAGGCAGTTCTGCAAATACTGAACCAGAACTTATGAAATTTCTCTTTTAAGCTTGCTGATTAAGATGGAGCAGAAACAGCTGTAAGAGAACATTCTCTCTATCCCTGAACAAGATGGGAGGGTAGGGTGTCAGTGTAATAGTGAGGGTATCAGGAACTGTAATTTTCTCTTCCTTCTTTCCTTCCTTCCTTCCTTCCTTCCTTCCTTCCTTCCTTCCTTCCTTCCTTCCTTCCTTCCTTCCTTCCTTCCTTCCTTCTTTCTTTCATTCTTTCTTTTTTAAGATTTTATTTACTTATTCATGAGAGACACGGAAAGAGAGGCAGAGACACAGGCAGAAGGAGGAGAAGTAGGCTCTATGCAAGGAGGCTGATGCGGGACTCGATCCCGGAAATTGGGATCACGTCCTGAGCCAAAGGCAGATGCTCAACCGCTGAGCCACCAAGGTGTCCCAGGAACTGTAATTTTCAAAGAGGAAAATGTAATATACAGAATAATCATCTTTTTTGGCACTGGATCATATTAGCATGCATTTCTACAGCTCATCCCAGCCTGGAGCAGGAGATACCTTGATCAATTGCAGTGGTATACACTAAGAACAAATGGCATTTACCTATTTGGGATTTTAAGTAAAGAACAAGTTGTCAATTTCAAGAGCCCTGAAGCTGCCTAAGTACCTTCTGTCTTTCTCTCTCTGGGTACTGTGGCTGGGTGTAGGTCACTGGTGCCTGACAGACAGGAAAACACTTTAGCCACCCCAAGTTTTACACACACACACACACACACACACACAGTTTCATTAGCCACTAATAAATGTAGCCTCCCTAGGAACAGATTTCAGCCCACGGTGGTGTCAATTTTTCATGCACCAAGAAGATGAGGAGAGCTGCCGGCACAGAGAGCAGGGGAGATAACAGGTTTATCTGCTGGCCAGCACTGCTCAGCGGCTCTGTCATTTCGACAGGATAAAATGGAGGCGAAGGATGGCTATGGAGCTGTCAACGCAGATGGGGTGGATGTGGTGACTCCCACTGCAGAGAATAACCTCTGAGGCAGGACCCAGGGAGAACAAAACACACACAAGGAATTCACAAAGCTTCCAAGAGGGGAAGGTCGAGCAAATCTACATTTTCAAGTCACTAGGTAGGGAGGTCGGGGTCTTGATGGAGTACTATGGAGCCAGTCTCAAAACACTGTCAGTGTGAGACCCTGCCTGCCCAGTGCCAGGCTCAGCAGTCAGACAACTGGCAGCCTCAGATACTAATTAGTGAAACTGCTTAGAGGAGTGGTTCTGGCCCCTCTTTCCTAGCTCAAATCTCTTTAAGGGCTTCTCAAGGATGATAAGCAATGGGTTAGAGCCCTGGGTATCTGCAAGGGAACTAAAACTTTGAATCTCTGGAGTCAGTCAGAGCTCTGTTATTTTCAGAGCTGGAAGGAGAATTAGAAATCTTTGGTTCAACTCCTCTGGAATTTTGAGTATAGAAACAATAGCCCTGATAAGGGATGTGATTGCTTCAGGTCAAAAGTACTGTTGTGGGCCACCGGAATCTAGATTTGCAATTTATCTTTTTTAAAAAACATGACAGAAACTTTTGAGAATCTGATGAATCCTTATGCATGCTATCCCTTGCAAAACATATACACAAATGTGACATTTCCATGGAATTTCAGAGTGTTCCCATCTCTTGGGGATGGCTCCTTGGTTATGGGCTTATGATCTACTATACCCAGATCAGAAGTGTTTCTAGAATGGCACAAACTAGGCTGTGGCAGTCACTCCAACTAGTGTGTCTTACAGGGTGTGCTGCTTTTGTAAAGAATGATATGGACTGTTTCCCATCCTCATTCTTAAAAAATGGTGGTCAAACTCCCAGGAGGATTTCCTCTCTCTGTGAGGAAAGCTATTTATCCATAGATAAGCCCATTAACAAGCAGGCCTACTAGTGGCCCACCACTGAGAAAGACACATGGGTAGGGGTGCCTGGGTGGCTCAGTGGTTGAGTGTCTGCCTTTGGTTCAGGTTGTGATCCTGGGGTCCTGGGATCGAGTCCCACATCAGACTCCCTGTAGGGAGCCTGCCTCTCCCTCTGCCTATGTCTCTGCCTCTCTCTGTGTCTCTCTCATAAATAAATAAATAAAATCTACTTAAAAAAAAAAAAAAGACACTTGGGTACACCAAGAATTCTAACTTAGGAGTTAGAAAGGTCAACAAATTTTCTTAACAAAATTTTATTTATTTATTTATTTATTTATTTATTTATTTATTTATTTATTTATTTATGAGAGAGAGAGAGAGAGAGAGAGCAAGAGAGAGCACAAGCTGCAGGGGATGGAGGGAGGTTGAAGGAGAAGGAGAAGCAGACTTCCCCCTCAGCAGGAAGCCGTCACAACCTGAGCGACCTGAGCCAAAGGCAGACACTTGACTGACTGAGCCACCCAGGCACCGCCAGAAAGACCAACAATTAATTAATTAACCTTATGTGGAATTTTAGGGTCAGACAGACTTAGATGTGAATCTTACTAAACCATGGGCATATTATTTAATTAAGCCTCAGTTTTACTGTATGTAAAATGGAGCTGTCCCTTCCATCTATTAAATCCACTGTACCAAATAAGACAAGTCCACAGTAAGTACCCAATAGACATTCATTTGAGATCTGCTGTACTAAAGAGGAACATCACAAGTGAGTCTTTTACCCATGCTCCTGTGGTAGGACAACACCTAGCCCCTTCCTTACTGATCCTGATCGTATGCCTGACACTGAATGTGTTTCGGCTGCCTGTGCCATCCTCACTAACCAATGCCGAGAAAAATAGGAACTTAGGTGGCCCAACTTCCTCAGATGGTAGGGTTATTTTCTGTAACTCGAGATTTGTTCTAACCTTAAAATGGAGCAAGGCCAACTTCACTCAGACTCTTTAATCCTACAATAAATTAAAATAAAGTGCTTATGTGTGACTGCCTACAAAGTCAAATAATACAAGGTCTAGGAGACCTGCAGACAGCCCTGAGGTAGGCAGTGGCTCTTTACTAGTAAGCTGAAGGACACAGCATATCGAAGCAGAGATGGTCCTAACTTTTAATAAAAATAAATGTACTCGGCCATGGTAATCACTTGCCTTTTGATCTTGCTGTAGAACTGAAAACACAGCACGTGATCTGTAGAGGAAATGAAAAATATCTTCTCTTTTATGAGTCTTGTAACCACAGGACAATTAATTACAGGGTATGAAGTGGTGCATACACCAGCTATCCTTTACTTAAACTGCTGAGTACCTACTATGTGCCAGGCAACACAGCAAGTGCTGGGGCTACAGAGAGGAAAGAAAATAGTCCACCCTAAGGGAACTCATAATCCTATAAGCAAGGCTAAGAACTACACAGCTTCAACTGAGTACACAATAACCCAGCACACAGGGACTAAGCACAGCACGTGTGTGAAGGGTCTCTCTTTCAGTTGGGGACAGGGTAGGAGAAAGGAAGGAATAGGTAGGGATGGCTATACAGATTGAGACAAAAGGAAAACATCTTTCTCAGAGACCCCTAGGAGTGATGCAGAGCTGGGTGCATTACACTGGCAAGTGAACGGCTATGAGCTCATAGCTTCAAGGTCTCTGTGGTAAAGTTGGTAGAGAGACAGAGGCCAGGACTTGGGGTTATATGGGCACATTTAGTTCTTGGCAGTACAGATCTAGATGTACTCTTAAAATCAGGGATAAATGGACTATAGTGCATTAACAGGTCTCCCAAGGTAGGGACTGTGGTGGGAGATGGGGAACGAGGGGAAGAAGATGACGGGGAGCACAGTGACAATCCCCAAACCACTTCCCTATCTTTCTGTACTAGATAAGGGCCTCTAGGTGTCAGAGGTGTCCTGCTTGTACCTCTTGAGGTTTTGTTTCCATAAGGCCACCAAAAGGAATGGAGGCACTAGCAAGCTGAACTGCACCCCAGGAGGCAGCCTCCAGGGGTCTTAGACATAGGGACGGACACAGATTCATTCATTCATTCATTCATTCATTCATTCATTCATTCATAAAGTAGAACCCTACAATGTATAAGATACAGTGTTTGCGGACAAAGACATCCAGACACTGAATAGGCCCTCCAGGTACTTGTAGTCCATCATGTCTAAAATTACTCAACAGGAAGTAGTACTGAATGAGAAATGAGAAAGAGGCAGAAACTGAGAAGGCAAATACTCTCTTAGCCAGATGTCTGGGAAGACTGGTGGCAAGATGCCACGTGACCTGAGCCTGGGAGAAGAGAACAAAGCATGAAGAGCCTTGAACAGGGAAGGGCAATGGGAACAAGGGATCTCCAAGCAGATGGACAAGCATGAACCAAAGGAATTCAGCTGGAATGCATGGGGTATGAACAAAGAACCAGGAGAAGATCCGAGTAGTAAAGGGAAGGGGAGGATGAAAGGTGATGAGGCTGGAAAGGTGGGGGAGGAGGGTACATCATGGATAAACACAAATGCTGGACTATGGAAAGTGTACCCTGATCAGTGTCCTGATGGCCTGGCACTTAAGTACTGGCCCAGCCTGGCTGTTTGGACAATTAATTCAGGGCCCCTCTGACACCCACCCAGCTTCAGAGCCTACAACGTCTTCCAGCAGCCCAAATGGTTAAGAAAGATATGGGTCAGGCACAGCTCTATTCTTAGGATGGAAATGGTCCCTGTACTTCAACCATCAGTCTCATGCCTTGGCAAGATCTTGCAGGGCCACTTTAAAATTCAAGGCCATGCGACAGGGCTGCCTTTGTTTCCATGGAACATCTAAGGCCATTAGCTCTTTTGTCTTAAGGAGATCATACAGAAGTATTCTCTCATTTCTAAAATTAAAACCATCTTTGTCTTACTCCCTGTCCTTGCTGCCCACCTGCCCCTGAACTCCCCCGGATGGACAGATATCTTACTTTCTGGTAAGATTCTAGATGCAAACAGGATGTTTAAAATACCCTAATTAAACCGATCTTGACTTCAGCAGCGGTGTGCTGGAATACAGATGAATCTGCTTCATGCCCAGCACTAGCAGCTGAAGTAGCAGGAGGCCCTGTCAAATCAAGCCATAACATTACACTCCTCTGCCTTTATTAGTATTTTTTTCCTTTTTTACATTCCATTATAATGGACATCTGCTAAGCAGGAGATGTGGTAACCCGAGAAGAGTCACGCATATGTGCTCAGCCACTCCAGTTGAATATTGATGCAAGTCAAATCACTCTTCTCAAGACAGATGGATCTGTGTTAGCATCTATATATAGCCCTTTAAACACATATACAAAATGCATTTATTCCTATTCTTCATAAACATCCTGAATATGTGGTAGGCACTGGGCTAGTGATTAGGAACTTAAAGAGGGACTATTTATTATAAACCTACTATGTGCCTGCCTCTATGTACTCTGCATGTATTACTTCATTTAATTCTCACAACAATCCTTTGAAACATGTTTATTATTCTCCCCATTTTGTAGATAAGAAACTAAAGACTCAGCCAGGAAAAGAAGCTTGCCTCCCAGGGTTTCACAGCCAGGAAATGACCTAATTAGTTCCACTATAATAAAACTTGATTATCTTCCTCATGAGTTAAAAATAACCCATAAACGTATTTAAAAAGCATTCAATCTCACTAGTATTGTAGATAAAGTCATAAGGTAGAGTCATCAAATGAAATTTTCAAAACACTTGATGCCTGGAAGGCTGTAGGGAGGTGAGCACTCCTATACTGCTGGCCACACAAGTCCTAAGGATGTCATACTGAAACCACTCTGCTGTATGAATCTCCACAATAGATGGCAAACTCCTCAAAAGTAGAGCCCGTATCTTATTCATCTCTATACCTTCAGCATCTTGTCTTGCGCTAGCAGATTCAACTAATACTGAATGTGACATCCGAAGAGAACACCATGGCTTAAGAGTCAGCTGTCAGAGATACATATGCATAAAAAAGGGAATAACTGATTCCTTGAGAGGGTGTGGATGAATCAGGGAATTTTCAGTCTCCTCTGAAGAACGAGGAATTTATCAGAGAGACAAAGGAGGAACATCATTCTAGATAAAGCACAAGAGGCTAAAAGGCATGGAGGTAAGAATACAAGGTAGGAAAGGCTGCAGTGGGTGGGTGATGGGGTATAAGAGGAAGCCACAGAAGCAAACAAGAACCTTGCACACTCAATTAAAGAGGCAGGACTTTATCCCATAACACCTACAGATCGCATGATGGAGAATAAGCAGTATGATCAGATTTGTGTTCCAGAATGATCTTTCTGGAAGATTTACTAAAATTACACTGGAGGAGAAGCAGGACCAGATGCAGATTACTATAGAAACTTAGGAAACAAACACAATATACTGCATTTGGGTATATCTAACAGTTACTTCTCCCTGAGCAAAAACCAGAATAGTTAATGATCTTTCAGAAAGCAGCCCAGTTTCCTTGCCCCCTTCTCAGGGGAAGAACGAAAGTATGACATAAAGAATACCAGAAAAGCATTAAGAGACAGGGATTTCTAGTCCAAACTTTGAAAAAAATCTCTTATTTGGCTCTGAATAGGTCTCTTGTCCATCTACTCTCTGGGTCTCAGTATCCTTGTCTGTAAAGGAGAGAAATGGCCTGGATGATATGTAAGTAAGGTCTTGGGCAGCCCGGGTGGCTCAGAGGTTTAGCGCCTGCCTTCAGCCTAGGGTGTGATCCTGGAGAACCGGGATTGAGTCCCACGTCAGGCTCCCTGCATGGAGCCTGCTTCTCCCTCTGCCTGTGTCTCTGCCTCTCTCTCTCTCTGTGTCTCTCATGAGTAAATAAATAAAATCTTTAAAAAAAAAAAAATTAAAGTCTTCCCTAAATTGAATTACAAGATTCTACTTATCAAAAAGAGATGTGAACAACTAAGTGCCCCAGCAATTCCACTCTTAGATATTACTCAAGAGGCAATGAAAATACATGACCACAAAAAAGACTTGTACACAAAACAGTCCACAAAAACAATGTTCATGGCAGCTCTACTCAGGATGGTCAAAAGTCTAAGATAGCTTGTCAACAAAATGGAAAAATATGCCCATGCAATGGAATATTACTCAGAAACAAAAAAGAGTAAAAGTACTGATACACTCAACATGGGTAAATCTCAAAAAGAGTATGTTCAGTGAAAGCTTTATCCCCAAGGAATATTCATTCCCTGAGTCCACAGACATGAGGTTCTAGATGCAGTTCACCTAAGACATGGTGAATACCTCAGAACAGTGGATGCCTTTGTGAGATAGGGGAGGGACTTGACTAGGGAAGGGCATGAGGGAACTTTCTGGGTAGTGAGAACATTTGGATCTTAACAGAATATGTATTTGTCCAAATCTGCCAAAGTGCACTTGAGATGTGTACATTTCACTCTATGTGCTTTTATTTTATTTTTTAAAATTGAACTCTAGTCTATTAGCCTACTCCTAGGCTAATACTCCTGATGCGTTCAAGGTGAAGCATACTGATATCTGCAACCTCCTTTCTGCATCAAAAAATAAAATGGACAGATGAGAGAGATGGCACAGAAGTGCCAAAGAAAATAGAGTAAAATGTTAACTGTGGAATCTAGGTGGTAGGTATGTGAGCATTTACTGTACAATTCTTTCAACTTTTCTGTATGTTTGAAAATTTTTGTTAAGAATACATTGGGAAGAAGGCAAGAAAAAAAGTGAGAGATGAGTACTTGGAATATAAATGATGAGATTCCTAAAGGTTATTTTTCCAAAAGTACTTTTTAATATGTCTGTTGTTTGAAATTTTGAATGCATTTTCCATTGAAATAGGCCCACTGAAACCCATTTAACCTGAAATATAGCCAAAATTAATTCAGTATTCTCATTTTTCAGTTGCGATGAGATTCCACAAACACTGCCTAATCACCTACTGACTGCAAAGCAATATGATAGGTGTTGCTTTTGGTTGATTTATTTTCTCTTTCCCATGGGATTTTCCCCCTCCTTTCAGAGTTTGAGCACCACTATGGATTTAAAAAAGTGTTTAAGTGCTAGCTTAACTAATTTACAGCCTTGAAACTGTGGGAAAATATGCCTTGCAGCAAGAAAGGGATATATATGCTCAAAAAATACTTCTTTCTGCTATACAACTATTCTCCAAGGGCTTAGAGTGAAAAGAACAGAATGATGTGGTAGCTGGTAACTAACATTCCCTCTCAGGGTTTGAGCTGAAAGCATGAAGCTCCCTAGGTCAAGTGTTCCTGTATCAGGGAAGGCCCATATCTCAGATGGGTTGAAAGAGAGGTCCATGAAGCTTTAAGTGCCTGCTATGTGCATACCCAACCATCTCTGGTGGAAAATGACTCCGACCTATAAGTTTTCAATGGCTCAGACAATGTGCTTTGTCAGTGAAGCCACCCCATCACTCTAGTGGCAGCAGTGGGGGTTGGGAAATGATGCTTGTTCTGGTGGACACCATGAAGAATGGCCACCAGGGACTTTAGGAACTCTGAGAAGGCTTGGACAAACTCTACTGAGGAGAGATATTCTATGCCAACTGGCAGCATCCTGCCAGTTATCCACCCATTTTCTCTGATTCCTTACTAATAGAACCCATATATATGTGGTAATTTACCCAGCTTAAAAAAAACAAAGGCAGAGATCCCTGGGTGGCGCAGCGGTTTGGCGCCTGCCTTTGGCCCAGGGCGCGATCCTGGAGACCCGGGATCGAATCCCACGTCGGGCTCTCAGTGCATGGAGCCTGCTTCTCCCTCTGCCTGTGTCTCTGCCTCTCTCTCTCTCTCTCTCTCTCTGTGACTATCATAAAAAAAAAAAAAAAAAAAAAAAATTAAAAAAAACAAAGGCAGAAAAACAAACTATAGCTTCCCTTATAGCCAGGTATGGCCATGTGACTCACTTTGGGTCAAGATTTACAACAAAAGTGTATTTGGAACTTGTAGGAGGGGACATGTCCCCTTCTGCCCTGCCCCCTCCCCTTTTTGCTTTGGTGCTGTTTGGAATATAGACACAGTATCTGGAACTCCAGGCACGATTGAGACCATGAGACAATTTTGAAAGTAGAAGCCAGGCACATTTATCTATGTGTGCTGGGGGCACATTAATAAGCAAACAAATATCCCTGGCCCTCTGAGAAGGATGGCAGAACAGAATGACAGAAGGAACCTGGGTTCCTGATGACATCTTAAAGCTGCCAGGCCAGGCCTGACGTCTGGACTTGTTTTATGTGAGAGAAAAATAAACCTCTATTTGATCTATTTTACTTAAGTCGCTGTTATTTCCAGTCTCTGTTACTAGTAATCAACTGCATTTCCTACCTGATAAAACTAGCCTGGTAAGTTGTTTTCTAGAAAGTCCAAAGAGACAGTGTATGCCTAGAGGTCAGGTATTTACTCCAAGAAAGCTGAGTATACAGTTTCACTCGTTTTTGGAACTAACCACACATCCCAGTGGGGAAAGTCCTAAAACCAGGAGTAACTACTAGTAAGAAGGTACATTCCCTTTTTTTTTTCACCTCTTTGTCTCGAAGAGTTTATTATCATTATTTTTAAAGATTTTCTTTATTTGACAGAGAGAGCCCGCGCACGAGCAAGCAGGCACACAAGCAGGGGGAGTGGCAGAGGGAGAAGCCGAATCCCTGCTGAGCCCAGAGCCAGACATGGGGCTGGATCCCAGGACCCTGAGATCATGACGGGAAGCCGAAGGCAAACACTTAACCAATTGAGCCACTCATGTGCTCCTTTCAAAGGGTTTAAACACTTTTCTACTATATTCCAGAAAACCTGGCTGTAAGCACTAACATGTTTTTGTTTTTTTAATTATTAGTAATTAAATCCTCATCCTT
This sequence comes from Canis aureus, assembly GCF_053574225.1. Classification (NCBI taxonomy): domain Eukaryota; kingdom Metazoa; phylum Chordata; class Mammalia; order Carnivora; family Canidae; genus Canis; species Canis aureus. The sequence continues at coordinate 31,887,184 of NC_135636.1, read as the reverse complement.
GTAATGACAGAAATAAATGCCTGGGGTTTCAAGACCTGTTTCCTCTCTGCGTTCCCACCAATACCTGGGTTAGCAGCACCCCCCACAACCGGCAGTATTTTGGATAACTGTTATGAGATGATGGTCAAGACTCAGGGTTTCTGACTCCCCAGACTTATACTTCTAGTGATGAAGACAGCTGGATGTCAGGTGCAGCTGGTTACAGCTTATTTTTCCGTAGTATATCACCTTTAGGGGTATTCTACTTAATATAAATGGATTCTGTGGCCTAGAAGCTCTCTTGGGGTTTGAAAAGGACATTATATAGTTACCATCACCCTACCCACACCCAACCAAAAACAGAAAAAAAAAAAAAAAAAAGAAAAAAAAAACCCACCTTTAGATCCTAAAATGAGACAATCCTCCTAAATATGTGTAGTGTGATTTTTTTTTTTTTAAGAGTCTTTTACAATGGTTAGTTAGCTTACTGTATTCTTAGATGGTCCTGAAAGTCAAGGAAGGCACAGCACAATCCAGGCAGGTTCTTGACTACCTGGGTTTGGATATACCTGGGCCTAAGCCATGGTGCCAGAATTCCCCCACCTTCTCCCCTCTCCACGATCTCTCCACCATTCCAATTCCCACTTTCCAAGTATTCACCTGCCAAGGCAAAGCACAGCTGATCATCACAGCCCCAAAGCAAGGGCAGTGTTCTCACACTCTGAAAGCCATACCTGGATGCCTGCTTTAGATGAGAAATCAGTTTAGAAAAGAAAAAAAAAAAAAGAAAGAAAGGAAGAAAGAAAGAAAAAGAAGAGCCTGTTTCCAGGGCCTTCAGGGAATGATCTAAACCTAGCTCTTCACTCCTTTCATCTGGTTCTCCAGGCCTGCCTTAGTGCTCTTCAAACAGCCGTGGGCTCCTCCTCCCATTCTTCCCACAGTTAGCAGCCAGGCCCTCCTTCCAGCTGCTGAGCCCTGCACACTCTTCCTCCAGACTCCAGGGCTTTGGCTGATTTCCACAGAAACCAGAAAACCCTGCTTTCAGACCCAAGGTGGCCTTATGTTCATTTTCTTGAAGTCTGACTTTTTAACCTTCTTCCATCAGCCAGTAACACAGCAGAGCGAGAGGACAGAAGCATCTCAGTGCCACACTAACACAGTACTTTCATTTCCAGTTTGAGGCTAACGAACTAAACTGTTCTCCAATCTTGCACACACAAAACCACTGCAGAAACATGTGGTGATCTCTGCGAATATGCTATCCAATCATATTCTAACAGGGAAGAGACTCATAATAGGGAGAAGATAAAGGAAGCTGGTTAATCCTAAGAAACACTGCACTTGTGAACAATGACTCCATGCTTTCGTTTACTAAGAGGCTATCATCACCAACTGGCAAATAGACAAAGTAGCCTGCCACCCTCACTATCTCACACACACCCAGTACAACCATTTTACAGTTCAAATAGTGAAGGGCCTGAAAGGTCTACATGCTTCTCCTAAAAGTCTTTCTCAAGAGGAAAAAACATTTATTATGAGTCAAGTTCCCATGCTAGGTGCTTTAGATGCTCTTTCTCACTTAATATTCATGATAACCCTGGAGTGAATTATTCTCCCCAATTTAAAGATGAGAAAAATAAGGCCCACCAGGGTTCTGTGCCTTACCCAAGTTCTCAGAGCTAGTGAGAAACTAATCTGACCCCCAAGTCCAGCTTTCTTTCTGTCCTCCAAATCTGCCTTTCCTAATGGTGAACTAAATTTACTAGCACCCAAATTTGCAGGGTACTTCTTAGCAAACTGAGTTGTGAGAAATAAACAAACAGCCCATTTTGAACAAAGCTACAAACTGAATTGCCAATGTACCTTTGCTTTATATTAACAGATGGTTTCTCGCAAAAATTGACTTCAAAGTAATTTCCGTGAAACAAATCCTACTTGTTTACCACTGTGGAACCCAAGATGCATTCCCAAGGAAAGAATTCCCTAGCCTGCTTCATTATAAATATTTGGTAAACGGGAATGATGAGCAGCCTCTGGCAGATACTGGGCATGGCAGCAAATCATCAGCAGTGGGTCCTTGCTGGTCGCGGTATCCCAGGAAACCCCTCAGCCCAGCCATGTGATCTTCCCTGCTCAGTGAGACACCCTGAGCAGGCCTCTGACATCACCCAGGTAGCTCCTAGAAACTATGTGTGATAGGAGTGGGACACACATTGACGCAGGGACAGGGAAGCATTTCATTCTCCAACATGATATTCATAAGCACAGTAATAATCAGAATGACATTCACTGTTCCTTTCTGGGACCTCCAACTCCAGTTTCCCCAACTGTCTTTTCTGAGCTGTCCTCTCAGCTCTCAAAATCTACAAAATTCTTCTCTTTCTCTATTTTAAAGGTTCTCAATGGAGGGGTGGGGTGAAAGGAAGATTCTATTGTCTGAAACATTCTGCAATTTTTATGTGTGTGCTGGTGACATGATGGGTGCTACAGCATCTACTGGGTAGAGGCTAGGAATGCTGTTGAACACCCTACAATGCACAGGACAGCCTCCCACCACAAAGAAGTATCAAGTCCACAGTATCAGTAGGGCCCAGACTGAGAATCCCCATAATCTAAGCTACTTGTAACATCTAAAAGTATGAGGCTAAACTATCAGCAGATCCCAATGTAAGTATATATATTCTAGCTAGAAAAATGCCTAAGGCCAAAACTCTCATTCATATAACTTATTAATTTTGTAAATTACAAATTCCACACATAAGGTGAAATTATAAAATATCTAGTATTATCTTAAAATATTCCAAGGGAAAAAAAAGAGGAATGAAACAAGATTGGCAAATGCTAATCACAGAAGTTGGGTGATAGGTACATAAAGTTCAGTGTATAATTTTCTCTACCTTGTGTTTTTGAAATCTTTCATAATATAATCCTCCTCCTCCTCCCCCTCCTCCTTCTTTTTTAAGGACACTTTGACCCCATATGACCAACATGGGGCTTGAACTCACAACCCTGAGTCAAAAGTCATATGCTCTGAACTCTGAGCCAGCCAGATGTCCCTGAAATCTTTCATAATAAAAGTATTTTTTTCCTTCCAAATGAGTTTTTATTCAAAAGTATATAAAAGATAAAAGGGATTCTATACCCCCCAATCCACATACTCCACAGCAGGGCAAAGCTCACAGATGAATGGAAAAGAGCCAGCCAATGACCCCCACACACAAAGGATGTTACTGAGAGCCTAAGAAAGGGACTAGTCTAAATACAAATGTGGAAAACCAGGGAATGCTTCAAGGAAGAAGCCGGATTGGGGAAAATTCCAAAGAATAAGTAATTAGTCTCACAGAGAAGGGAGTAAAGGAGTGTCTCAAGTAAAGGAAAGCATCAAGTGTCAATACATGGAGGTCAAGACATGGAGGAACTACAATAGTTCAGGCTAGAGAGAGGACAGGGGATGATAATGGGGGAACAGTGACAGAAGGCCAAATGGGCAGGTTTTCAATGTCATGCTAAAAAAATCTAGACTTCATCCTAGACCTGCATGAAGAAGCCCTAAAGAAAGGAGCAGTGGAGTTATGTGATCATGTGTGTGTTTTGGAGGTACCCAAGCAGTTCACCTGTGCTTTGCAAGGGTTTTGGAAGAAGCAAAGACAGACTGGAGCAGGGCAAGAATTCCAATAGTGAGCCCATTAGAGGAGAAAAATGTTACAGTTATCTGAGAAAGGAATTAAAGGGGATTGAGGGTTAGTGTGGACAGCAAGAATTACACTGAGATTAACTTCAGGAGGTATTCATGATTATAACTAATGTCATCAAATGAACTTCAAAGAGACAAAAAGAGAGGTATGCCTTAAGGATACCAAAATTGGGATTAACAAAGAAGACTCTACAAAAGATCTAGAAAAATAAGATAAATTTAGTAGATTTATAAACCATAGCCAAGGAAGACCATGATACGTGCACTGTGGCTCTTCCTTTCTCAGTGATACTGCAGCTAGGAGTGTCTGCTGGGGCTAGGTTAGGAGAAGGCTGTCCTGGTCCAGGTCCTCTGCCCCCTTGGTCACCCCAACTAGCCTTGGTCAGTAATCTGTTCATTGTGCTTATTAGACTCTAACCCTAAGACCACAACACTGAATGCCTGTCTTTTTCAGAGTGCCACTGACACATCCTCTGGTACCTTTGTATATGTTATTCCCCCTACCTAAAAGCTCTTCCCTTTCTTGCCCACTTGGGACATTCCTACTCACTCTCAACCTTCATTGGGATCAGTGAAGGTAATTAATGTGCCTCAGGTGACTGTGATATTGTGATTTATAATAAGATATTTATATTTGGTCTTTGTCCACCTGCTGGCATAAAACTCCTAAAACTCCAGGAATTTCCTAAGTGAAGAGAGCCATAAAGGTGTCTTTTGTTTTGTTAATTAGGTGACTTTTGGAATACTCCTAAGGATGGGGAGCTGACTGCCATGGAAAACCAACCCTGTAATTAAAGGTTATAACTTTCAGTCCCACCCCTAAACTTCTTGGGAGGGGAGAGAGGCTTCAGGTTCAATCCACCATACCTATATAATGAGCATCCTTAAATACCCAAAGGACAAGGTTTGGAGAATTTCTGGGTTGGTTTCTCTTGGAGGTGCTGTGAGAGCGGCAGCTGGAAAGGGCATGAAAGCCCTACTCCCCTTCCTCAACCTTGCCATGTGCAGCTCTTCCATCAAGCTGTTCCTGACTCATCCGCTGGTAACTGTTAAGTAAAATACTGCTGTGTTTTGTGATCTGTTCTAACAAATTAATCAAACTTGAGGAGGGGGTCTTGGGAACCTCTGATTTTATAGCCACTTGGTCAGAAGAACAGGTAACAATTTGGGCTTGCAAATGGCATCCAAAGCAGGGGGTGGGGTGGGGGTTAGTCTTATAGGACTGAGCCCCCTAACCTGTGGAATCTGAAGCTATCTCTGGGTAGATAGTGTCAGAACTGAGCTGAGTTCTTGGAGACCATGCGGGGGTCCAAGAATTGCTTGTTGCTGTGGGGAACCCCCCTACATTACACTGGAAACTGAGTCTCAAAACACAACTGGCATGGGATTTGAACTCAAGTCTGAATGTTCTTTCTGTAAGGCTGTGCTATTCTTATTATTAAGTTATTAAGAACCATGCCAAGCTTCTGGCTTAGAAAAACATATCTAATTTCATATAAAATGTATAGAAAAAACTTTATTATTAGAAGGGTCATTTTCTCAAAAAATGAGATTGAAGTCATAAAAAAATTTTACACTCCCACATTACAAAATACACCCTACCCTAAAAAAAGAAAGAAAAAATTCACATACCACATTATCAAATACCAAAAAACCTGGCAATAGGACTGCCCTGCCAGTATTATAAATCTTCCTATTTTTTTTCTAGAAATAACTAAAGTTATTGGATTGTTGCTTTGGTGATTAAAAGTCATTTAACTTTTTGGTTTTCAGATGTCTCCTTGGGAAATTTTAGCAAAGGATCAAGAATATGACTTTGAGTTCCAGCAGATGTTAATTTAAATCCTGTGCATGATTTGAAAAGGTACTTAACTTCTTTGGGGCTGTTTCCTCAGTAATAAAATAGGCTAATGACACCTGACACTGGGCTGATGGTAGGGATACTGATATCACGTATACAAGGGAACACAGCAAATATTCCATAAACATGACACCATTGCTGCCTTCGTTGGCAGTAGTAACCTCACATTGGCTGACACATCATCAGGAAAATCAGCCTGTTACTGAGGCTAGCAAACACTGTTATTCTGCAAGTTTGCCAGCCAGCAGGTATACTTAACAGAGATATGATTTATTAGTAATCAATACATTTAAGAAAGTTGTAGGCATATTTTTTAATGATTATCAAAATGATACACTTAATTTATTTTATGGTAACCCTGCAGCAAATAGGGAACAAATTAACAATCATTTGCTTTCTATTTTTGGGCCAGGACAAGGAAGAAAAGTATGTAAAAAAAAAAGTAAGGAATGCAGGAGACCAGAGAAAGATCCATGTGATACATACCACCACACTAGACACTGCATAATTTTATGGTATACAAAGCACTTTCTCCATATATTATCTTATCTGATTCTCACACACTGAAATGTATTTGCTTCCTTCTTAAAAGTGGGGAAACAGGGTGAGAGGGGGCAAAGTACTTAACCCAAATCACAGAGCCTGAGCCTGAGTTATGGCAGAAAACAGATCCCCTGAACCCAGGCCAGGGATCCTTTCTAATAGGCTACTTAAGGATTTAAAGTTACTAATGCTCAGAGGCACTCAATTGCAGAAAATTACCCCCATGATGGCTCACAGCAAAACTCTCTTGCCCCATTCCCAGTGGTGATTGTGGAGGCCGAGAAAAATCAAGGCCATTCCACCTCAAGTTTAGCATTAGCACAAGTACAGCCATCTTAGGCCCCTGTGAATAAGAGCTCAGAATTGCCCTCGGCAGAGAATCCCATATCAGAAAGACAACAGAGCCCACGCCCATGGTAGAAAGTCCCATATTAGAATGAGAACAGAGCTCAATGTCCTTGAAAGCCAAGCCCCACATCAGAATGTAAACAGAACTTGAGAAATTCCTCCACCCCTTCTGAAAATCCCCTAGACCAGCCTATAAAAAAACCAGCTGTAACCCACTTTGGGGTCCAAGTCCCTGCTCCCTTGTGTTGGGTATACTTGGACCCAAGCTCGAGCTTGCTAATAAACCCTCGTGCATTTGCATTGGTGTCGGCTCCTTGGTGGTTTCTCGGATTCGCAATCTTGGGCACAACAGTGATCTCAACTAACACTCCTATCCTTTAATGGACTCACATCTGAAAGAGAAAAGAGCTGCTTCTCTTGGACCTGATACCTGAGAATAATTTCTGTTTGGGGATCTCTGGTTACTAGAAAAGAATGTTCAACATCTTTCCAACCTCCTTTTTATGCTAATCACAGCTCATCAGCATCTGGACACCCACAAGCAAAATCAATCTGACTATAAAAGCTAGCCAAAGACATTTTCTTACCATAAAAAAACCCAAAACAAACAAAAAAACCAAACCAAACCAAACCAAAACAAAACAAAAAAACCCCAACCAAATAAGTAAGACTGCAACATGATTAAATACACAGAACATTTCTCCAGCAACCCGCACGCTGTTGCCTATAAAAATCACATCCAATATCACAAGAGTCCTGGAAGGTGGACACAAACAAACATCTCACACATGTAATCGTATTCTTTATGAGCAGTGAAATGTATACAAGTTTGTTTTCAGTTTATCCCCTTCCACATTATATCTACTGCTAGATGCCAACATGTCTAACAAAATAGCCACACACGCGCGTGCACACACACACACACAACCATTTGAAAGGCCTTCTCACCTCTTACACTGCATCCAAGGGGCCTTAGATGTGTTAGCCTTTAGTCTATGCCTCATTTCCTTACTATCCTGAAGTCCTAGCACATTCACAATACTTGGGAGAGCCAACATGACCATCCAAGCACAGCTCACCTTTCCAAACTATCACCTCCACAAACTGATCATGTAACCTGAAATCTAGCCTGCCTCCTACAAACATAGTCTAGCTTCCTAACTATGCTAAAAGACTTATTACCCCAATAAATATGCCCTAGACGCACTGAGTAAAAACAGGTTACAAAACAGCATAAACACCATGATTCCATTTACACAAAATGATGTGCATATATACAAAACCCCTACCCCTTAACACAGATGTCTGAATGGATGGAGTCCATGATGCTTCCAGTAATTACTTCTGGGTAGTGAGACGGGAGGGTGATTTTTACTTTTCCTCCATCCCTTCTCATGATGCTTGAATTTCCTACATTAGGTTATTTTATTCACACTCAGAAAAAGCTACAAAGCCATTTCTACTAGCAAGCCTCCTCCTAAGACCCACCATGTCAAGAATCTTCTTTTGGCACAGAAAGCAAAAAGGGCACTTCTCTATGCTTGTACTCTGAACATTCTGGCCAGTGGTTTCTTAGAACTAGCTAAGTGACAACTTCTGAAGCTGTTTAAAATATACATGTTTGGAGTCCCTGTCCTCAGAAATTCTGGAAGTGGGGCCCAGGCATGTGTATTTTGTCAAAGCTCTTGGAGTCATACTGATCAATGGGGGTTCAAAAACTATGGATTTATGTCTCATTCCTAAAAGGGGCCCAACAGAGGGAGAAAACAGACCAGTGCTGAGTAAAGTGTTTAAAGGCCAAGTATGCAAGGGAAGCAAACAGGAAAGTTTAGGAATAGAAACTGGTGAAGTGGTGTTGAGCTTCAAGTCTGGGAGGCCATGAGGAGAGAAGAGGCTTTCAGTAGGTAGATACACTCAAAGTTGGAAGCCAAGAAGAAGTGAATAAAGTGTGGCAGGGCAAAATGTTCAGGACGGAGAGACAGAGGTTATTTATGCAGTACGGGGGTGGGCAGGGAGAGCAGGACTACTGAGGACTCAAACTGATTAGAGAAGACAGTGAGCAGTTTAAGTTAGGCCCTGATTTATGAGTTTTAAAAAAGGAGAACACATTGCTTATGATTCAACTTTTGAAAGCCACAGAAAAATTCCTAGTAAAGGCTATGTACTAGCTGTGTGATTTTTCAAGACAATAACTTCTCTGTGCTTCAGTGTTCTCACCTGTAAAATGTGGGTAATAACATACGTTTCACAGGGTTATTGTGGGGATTAGGTGAAATGAGATAATGAATGTTAAAACTTTCCAGAGTACTCAGAACAAGAAATGGTCCTAAATGATAATATTAGGAAGCACATCCGAGTAAAGATTATGTGCTGAATTTTAATAAACCAGAGCCCACAGTTGCTTCTTGGCCCCTAAGTTAGTACCTCACTTTGGCACCACCTAAAAATTCTGGCAAAATAGCCTAAAAAGGTTTGGTTACTTCTCTATTGTTGCTTCTACACCTGGTATTTGTCTGTCTTCTATAAAGGAGATGCATTGCATGCTAAACCAGTTCTATAAAATTTAATCAAGATTATAAATGAAAACTAACAGAGTTATATTGACAAAATAATAAATGTACCGGTGGAAAATTCTATATCCAAAATAAGAATTCAGCTAATGCTGTCACTAGAGAACTAAGTTTCTACCTGGCAAAATGAAAAACACAAAGAAAAACAGGAATGATTGTTTCTCCTTCATCTTCTCCACTCAGATTTGTGCCAAATTAGATGAGATAGCCAAAATAACCAAAAGTACTACTATATCTATGATCTGTAAAAATTGGAGGGAATCGTTTCTTCGTATAACATAATAAAATAAGAACAGCAATAACCACCCACATCAATGAAAGCTTCCTCTGTTGCAGGTACTCTCCTAAGCAGTGTACATGTATTACCTAAGTCCTCACAAGAGCTCTGCAGGATCCTTCAAGGTCTGGCTTCTGCTTAACCACCTAACCTCCGATTCTATGCTCTTCTCACCAAGAGCTGGTACCAGACTGGTCTCAGAGAGTACTCCTGGGAAGCCTAATAAAAGTACAGATCCGCCAACATCATGCAGACCAGTACAATGGGAAAGTCTGAGAACGTGTCCCAGAAGACTACATTTGAAACAAGATTCCAGATGATTCTTATCAGCAGCCAGGTTTAAGGCTCACTACAGTCTTATCCCTTCCAACCTTTATTAATACATACTGCTTTACCCACTTGACACTCCTTCACCTGGCTAACTCATACTGAACTCTGGCTCAAGAGCTATGTGTCTGAGTTAGAGTGGTTTCTAATCTCCGCTTGCTTTCCCACCACCCAAAACAGATAGGAAGCCCCTGCTCCCACAGTGCTTCACGCTTGCTTCTGCCTTTTACCTTGCAATATAAATACAGGTTTCTATGTCTCCCTAGATGAGAGGTGAGCTTGTTCACCTTCCATCTACAGCACCAAGCCTGGCACAAAGCAGGGACTAGTGGTCTGTTAATAAAAGAATGAATGAAGCCTCATTAACCTACCTTCAGGGCTGTTAACCATAGAAACAGACCCTTTACTTGTGAGTCAAACTCAAACAGAAGGGTCTGGTACTTCATTCAAGACTTGATACATTTTGACAGGGCTAGCATGATCAGAATTATAACTGAGGGTCCGTATTAATAGGCCATCGAGATAAACAGTGGCAGCCCTATCTCTTTGAAAACTCTTATTATGACACAGCCTGTCCATACACGAAGTCCTGGTCAACTGAGCTTCACACCCACAAAAGCTAATGAACTGGCATCCCACATGTAAACATGAAAAGTAGGAGAGGCTGAGAAGACTTTTTTTTTTTTTAAGATTTTAATTATTTATTTATTCATGAGAGACAGAGAGAGAGAGAGAGAGAGAGAGAGAGAGAGAGAGAGAGAGAGAGAGGCAGACACACAGGCTGAGGGAGGAGAGGAGCAGGCTCCATGCATGGAGCCCGACGTGGGACTTGATCCCGGGTCTCCAGGATCATGTCTGGGCTGAAGGCTGTGCTAAACCGCTGAGTCACCGGGGCTACCCTGAGAGGACTATTTTTGAAAGGAAAATGATACGCAGTACTATATTATCATTAAACTGTTACAAGCTAGGCTATGTAGGATGATCACTCTTCTTCTTCTTCTCCTTTTCTTTTTTTTTTTTTTTTTTTGATCATTATTCTTCATACAACTCTTTGAGAAAGAGTTTATCAGGATTGTTGATTGAAGAGGAATTCAAAGTCCAGAGAGAATAACTTGTCCAAGGCTACCTGCTCGTTTGGAAGTAGAGCTGGGATGTGAAGCCAGGTCTCTCTGCCTCCAAAGACAATCCTCTTTGCTCTGTGTTGCCCATGGATGCCAATCAGAAGACCACTGGAGCCACCCTGGTGTGGGAAGGAGCTTTGGAAATAGACCAAGGCTCAAATTCTGCTTTTGTCATTTACTTCCTAAAAGTATTTGGTAATTAACAAACTAACACTCATTTCTAAAAAAGAAGATTAAGATGCCTAATTCATAAAGTATAGACACCTATAAAGCCCTGAGTCTCTTAGTAGATGCCCAATAAATGTGAGCTGGCCATAAGCCTATTTTCCCTCTTCCTCCCCATAAAAGAGCAGTTTCTTCCAGGATGGCAAATAAAGCTTGTTTCATGGTCTTCCTCATTGGCAAACAACTATGTTGTGCTCTAGTTGGGAAAGGCCTGTGGGTAAATCCTTAATATGACTGGAACCAGTTAGCAAACCAGATGTGCAACACTCAAAATCATCCCCTGTAGCCTGATGAAAGGAACCCAAACACATTGCTTATTTCAGCATCCCTACATTTTGTCATCTGAGGTCAGGAATGAGACAAGCAGCTGGAGGGAGAGAAAAGGAATTGATCCAGAAACTGTTCAATTATGAGGTTTTCAAACAACAAAAACAACAGCAAGACATTTCCATCCTTGTTTAACATAAAGTGCCCGTTAGCACATGACTTAATGGTATTCTTAAAATTAAATACGGTTTGTTCTTCACTTGCTCACTGTTCTGACCACTATAACCAACCTTTTTTCATTTTCAAGTTTGGGGAATATAAGGGGGACAAAAATCTTTGACATCTCTTTTTACAGACAGTATAGAGAAGTGGGGACATGGAGCTGCCTTGGTATGTCTTCTCTGGAGAAGGTTTTTGTGTTACTTTCCACATGGGACTGACATGTTCACAGTCCACCTCTATGAATGGCAGATTCAGGGAGGAAAGGCATTTCTTTAGGTAGATACTTTAAAAATCACCCACAGAATGGAAAGAAGAGGAACACAAATGGGAAAACCATGTTCATTCCAGCCACTAATATTAAGGAAGCAGAAACTGTGCTAATAAGCACTTGATTTGTATTATTTCACTGAATCCTCACATAGCATCCTTATGAGATAGAGTCCAATATCACCGCAATTTTACAAGTGAGGAAATACAGGCTGAGAAAAGTTAAGCAACTTTCCCAAAGTCACACAGACAGTAAACAACAGGACCAAGACACCAACATAAGCTTTGTCTTAATCAAAATCCCATATTCTTAATCATCCATATCACAATAACTAGCTATATATGCCTTAGCACCCACTCTCCGCTCTGCCATTACCCTCACTGGTATAAGAAGGAATACTATATATCTTTTAAGGAATAGAATGTCATCTCTTCTCTTAAGCATTCCCAGAACTCTAGAAAACTCCTTCCTAGACTTCTACAACCTCTAATATAACAAGTATTAGTATAGTATGATGTCTAGGGTCAGTATTAAAATAATAATAATCTATATAAGCTAACATTTACCAAACCTCTACACTATGTTAGACCTGCATAAGCCAGTCACCTCACAGTAATAATTCTCACACTAACCTAAAGAGGCAGGTATTAATCTATTCTTACAGGTGAATAAACAAATATGTTTTAAATGTTACTGTGGAACAGAAGCTGAGTGGCCTTGTGGGAGAACCATACATTGGTTAATTGGTAAGAATTCCTTGAATTATGCAATGCTCTTTACTACTGATACATGCCTCGATCCTGACTATTGATGGTTAACGCTATACTGGTGTTAAATAAATTCATTTATTCACTCCACCAATTTTATTTATTTATTTATTTATTTATTTATTTATTTATTTAGATATTTTATTTATTTATTCATGAGAGACACAGAGAGAGAGAGAGGCAGAGACACAGGCAGAGGGAGAAGCAGGCTCCATGCAGGGAGCCCGACGTGGGACTCAATCCTGGGTCCCGAGGATCATGCCCTGGGCTGAAGGCGGCGCTAAACCTCTGAGCCACCAGGGCTGCCCTCCACTAATATTTATTGAGCACCTACCATGAGTGAGCTCCATGAAAGGCATTAGAAATGTCTAGACACAGTCTTCCTGAGTTATTTTGCTATTAGCTTCTAATAACTTATGCAATTTGAAAGGGTTAAGTAAGAGTCTCCACCACCATCATGACCTCCCTGGGTCAAAGCACCAAGATTAGAACCAAGGTCTTCTGATCAAGAGCTTTTGATTTCACCAGCAACCTACAGAAGAGCAAGCTGGCTTCGATCCAGAAGAGCACATACCGATGGCATGGCTTCATGAAATGCGTGAGATTTGTGGTCACAAGCTGAGGGTGTAAGTCTTAGTTTAGACACTTACCCACTATATTACTTGAAGTCATTACAATCTCCTCATTTTCAGAATGAGAAATAACACCTCCCTTGTATGGGGTAGCCCTAAGACTCAAACATTATCAGATATGTAAAGACACTACTACAGATGCTGAATACAGGTTAACGACAAACTGGTAGGCTGAAATCCTGGCACCATCTGTTCTTAGCCTATAGCCCTCCTCTCCCTTGCACCAGAAGTGCCTTCCTTGCTAAGCATTACTGTTCTCCCATCCCCCTGAATAATGAAGTAATTCTTGCTTGGTATGTTTTTGTCCTCACTAATATGGTTTTCTGGTAAATACATGTAAGCTTGCTTTATTCCCCATGTTTATTTCCGTCCTTCCATAAACTGTAATTTTACAGTTGTGGGCTGGGAGTGTCTCTCTCCTTTGGGTGGTGGCATGCAGGACAGAATGAGGGGACAGGAGGGCTGGGAAGCTAGGGCAGAGAAAATTATTAAGGCTATAGTGACAGGAGAGATGATAAGAGCAGTCAGTGGTACTGGAATCAGTGGAGAGGACTGACTAAGGCAGAATTTATAGGATTTATGACCAATTACATGTAAGGACTATGAGAGTCAAGCATGGATCTCTGCTTTGGGTGGTGGAATAGAGCATGGTGCTGTGGTGACCATTATCCCATACAGAAAAAGCAGAAGAGCCTTGGGCAATGAAGGAATGAATATAGTTTTGAATGAGCTGAGTTGACCTGTCTGATAGAGTTGTCTGCTGGTTAATTAGATGAACTGACTAGAGCCTGGGAGAGACACAGGTTGAAGATTTGGGGATCAGCAGCAAAGGGATATGGGTTAAAGCTGCAGTAAGTAGACGAAATCAAGGAGAGTATATACAGTAAAACAGAAAAATAACTGAGGGAAGACACTGCCAATCCAAGGAAAAGGATCTGGAGATGGAACACTGGGGAAGAGCAGAGTCCCCCAGGATTTCATTCGTGTCTTTGTTAAATTTTGAACAAAGCAAGAGCCCTGATAAAAGGCACCTCCAAACGATGTCATGTCATTGCCACAGCCCACCATGGAGGCATTAAAAATGTTTCTTTTTCACTCATGCTGACCAAACTTGGTTCTCTAATGACTATAGGAAAGGTTTTGCCATTTCCCTCTTCCAACGCTGGTAGGTGGCAGGAGCTCTGGTCTGCACTCCCTTGGTGTTGGGAGTCTGAGAGGCACCAGGTAACATGCTTCCAGATGATTCCTGATTCCTCCGCAATCACAATTCTTTGCAGATAACAGAAAAATATTCTTTAGAGCAGTGACCTGTTATCAACTGCTGTCATATGCCGAGCATGCACACCACACACCTACTCACGGCTTTGTAGCTCACCCCCCTAAAGCTCCTAACAGCCTCAGGGGGAACCATGTTAAAACAGCACAATTAACTAGAACTGCTACAAACTCAATAACTCACCTACCTAATGAAGCAATACAAGGAAAATTGGACCTATTTTAATAAGAATTTTAAAAGAGACAAGAAGTAAAAGGTCAAATGCCACTTCTGGATTCCAGTTCTTTTCTTCTTCCCTCCCATTCTGAAGCAGTTAATACCAAGGAGACAACTAATTCTGTACTAATCCTTATAAAACCTAGGAGGCAGCCAATCATGCTATTATTCCCAAGGGCAAATTTTTTCTTTCCAACCCATCCCCCAAGCTAAGTGCCTCCCCTGATCTATTTCTGAAGGTTTTATTATGCAAACCTGAAAGGATTTCAATTATAATAATTCTTGTCCTTCTCCAGCCCAACCCACAAAAAGCGGAACTAAATTACCAGCAATTCTAGGCCTTAAGGGTGGTTTTTGCTTTTTACCTCCTCTCTAGAGTCACCTTAATCTAGATTCTCCTCTCAACCCCTTCTGTTGATTTGAGGAACATAGCTGTTTTTATGCTACCCTCTATTTAGCATATCATGACACTTGACATGCCCATCAACAATCAGCTTGCCCAGTCTCATGCAGCTCCAGAGCATGGAGCTATTACACCGCAGGGCAGTAAAATCCAGTCATAATCTCCTAGTATCTACCCCACCACCACCACCACACTCCCACCCCCGCAGGCATGGGCAGCCTGGCTTTCCAGTGACCTCTCAGGAGGATGCGTACATGGGACAAAGGCCACAATGGGCAGAACTGAAGACAGGTTTGGTAAGAGTTTGAGAACTTGAATTTCCTAACGTGCCTACACTATTTCGGCATCCACATTAAGTTTATATAGGTCTTTTCACCGGACCCTCACAACCCCCCATGTAGTAGATCTAGCATTTCACGGGGCAACTAAGGCCCTGAGAGTTTAGGATGATCACACGGTTGATAAGCAGTGGATCTATCTGTACCATACCAGGCTACACTGCTACCCTCTAAGAGTTGGGGAAGGTGCTGATGTTGGGGAACAGAAGGCTAGCTGAGGACAAAGCACAAGCTCACACCCTGCAAACGCCTCCTCCCCCCCACTCCTGGGTGGGATATGTTTCACATTCCTCAGGCACTCTTGGCTGCCCTAAACCTAAGGGAAAGGAAAAACAAATATTTACCTTATAGAAATTACAGATTATAGTCCTATAGACCTAAGTCTCCCTTAGTTTATGTCTTAGTGATTTACAAGAAAAAAGCATTCTTATCAATAACCTAACTTCCAGAAGGAAACTCCCAACTATCTTAATGTTAATGCCTTACTAGGAGAAAAACCTTTAACTGGACAATGGCAAGGCCTTCAGTATCTTGTAGGTCCTCTTTAATATATGAAAGCTCTTTTGAAATCTCCCTTTTCCTTATCTTGGGAGTTGAGACTCCCAAGTATACAGTCAGCCACCCCTCACAAGCCCAGGACAACATCACTTCCTGCCCACGGGTCTTGTCCCCATGCTTTAATAAAACCACCATTTTGCACCAAAGACGTCTCAAAACTCTTTCTCGGTCATTGGCTCTGGACCTCTCCCCACCAAACCTCACCTATATTCCAAAACTATATTACTGAGAGGTGACAAGTGCTGAGACTGGACCTGGTTGAACTTAAAGCAGTTAACTCTCATATGTGATAAGTCCGTGAGGTTGGACAAGAAAGGCAGGAGTGCAGAGCAACCATTTAGAGGTTCTAGACCGGCAAGCTAATTCCCAGCCTATAGTGCTTATTTAGGAGTTGTTGGATTACCAAAAGCAGCTTGTCACAGGGTGGCCTCACTTGTATAAGGAAGTTCTATCCATAATGTATGTTAATCTTAAATATAAAACTGTTAGCTATTTTACCAGCAAAAATAAGTTTACTCAGGAATAATAGGGAATTACAATTCAGGCCATTCAAGCTATGGCAAAAACTATAAGCAAATCCAGAACAAAGGAGAGGACTGCTCTTTTATGGGGGAAAGGAGGTGTTCTGAGGGGATGTTATAAACAAAAATCTACCCAAATAAACCAGGAGTTCGAAGTGTAGTGGCTTTTCATTGGCTAGGCTGTTGCTGGGCAAGGGGAAAATCTTCCTCCTATTGGGTAGTTAAGTATAGGTGTTTTCCTGTGGGGAGTACAAGATATGTCTCTTCCTGTTGGGGGTCTGCAATTAACAGCAAGTGTTAGGCTGTGAGAGATCCCCCTCCTGGCCTCCTTGCTCCATTTTAAATGAGGTTTCCTTTATTCCATTTCAGACCTGATTCTTAAGGGCATGGCTCTAAAGAGGGGGCTTCTGCCGTAATTTCAAAACCAATGAGACAAAGTAAAACTTATGGCTAGCAACCAACCCATTTGTGTTTGCTTTCAAACAATCTACTAGGGTCAACTGCATTGACTTCAACCATGCAGTATTCTAGGGAGAGCCCCAAATCCATGTTTGCTCTTAATGATCAGTCCTTCAGAGAAGTGATTGTTCATTCATGCAGTCAACAAACATTTATTGTGCATCCACCACCACGCTGAGCATGAGACTAAGCCCTGGCACCCAGAGGTGACAAGGCCATTGGTTCTATATTCTAAGTGCTATGAAGGCAAAGTCCTAAGACCAAGTCTCCATGTAATAGGAAGCTCTATTCTAGTCTAGGGGTTCATCATCTGCTTCCCTGAGAAAGTGACATCAAAACTAAGGACCTGAAGGCGCACCTAGGTGGCACAGTTGATCTTGGTTTTGGCTCAGGTTGTGATCTCATGGTCATGAGATTGAGCCCTGTGTCGGGCTGGGTGCTCAGCCGAGTCAACTTGGGATTCTCTCTCCCTCTTGTACTCTATCTCTCTCTCTAAAATGGATAAATAAATGTCTAAAAAAAAAAAAAAAACCCCAAACTAAAGACCTGAAGGATGATTGAAAGGTATCCAGACAGGTCAGAGAAAATTTTATAGATGGAGGGAAGAGCAAAGTAGAAGCCTGGGGGCAAGAATGAGCTGGGTAATGTCTATAAATACTCCTGGTGGTCTGAGGCTGCTGTGTTCTAGTTTTTAATCACACAAACCTGGTCCTCTTGCATCAGAAGGGCCAGCATAGGGAGAATAATCCAGAGGATAGAATGGGACAAAGAAACCTTGCACAATGTGCCCCTGCCCTGCTCTGCCTCCGTTCTCACACTCCCATCAAGGCCTGAGCGCCAGTTTGCCAGGAGCAGCAGCAGCCAGCAGCAGGGGCAGGTAGAGGCCCACGGCTGCATTTTCTCCCTGGAGTTCACTTTCCTCTGGGTGCTGGTGTATTCAGAATGCAGAGCTCATCCTCACCAGCCATTACAGGCCAAACATGCCTTCCAGGAGCTGTCTTACCAAGCCATTGCCCTCACTAATATAATGTTATCAAATTCCTAATGCTGGTACTCTAAAGCAAATGTACTGTTACCAGCACGCCACTGGGCACATTTTTCAAAAGGAAAACAGCTGCTCACTGAGTCTGTCACTTTTTTTCTTCTCAGCACCATGCACGCAGAGCAAAAGACTGCTAAGGGCTGTTTTCCTATTGTACCTTTCTTTAAGCATGCTGAAGATGCAGCATCAGCTCTCTCAACAGAACCCAGCAGGTCAGCCATAGCATAGTTCCTGAGGAGTTTCCTGGATCACAGGACAAAGCCTTAACAACTAGGGCCTGTGCCTCAGAATCATAAGGTACAGATATCAGAGCTTCTAGTTCACTAGTCTAGTTTCCTCATCTGACAGACCTGAAAGGAGAATACAGTCCAGAGAAGTTAAGTAAAAGGCTGTTGTCACATAGCCAGTGAGCTATAGAACCACAGGTTGGTTCCTTTCTCAGCTGATTTCCTTACCTAAAAAAAAAAAAAGATCTACTTCATAGGATGTGAAGCCTAAATAAAACAGTCCACAACCCAGTAGTGCAGAAATGTGGCAGGTATTCAATGACCGCAAAACTTTATCTGTTAGATCTCCAAAACTATCCATTCCCTTTCCCAGGGCCTTGTTTTGCTCAATTCCCATTGAGGAAAGAAAACAGACTGGCAGTGGGGTTAGCATGTCCACAGCTCGTATGTGGCCAATAACTGACCAGGGTGAACAGAACTCTCTCCTTGTTCTCAGATCTCAAGTCCAGTCCTTTGCCCTGCCAGTTCCAACCCTGCCAGACTTTCTGTTGTCTCTGGAGAGCTGAGGTGATCAGAGAAGACACCACTGGAAGTGACCTCTGAAGACAGTCACATCACCTTCCCTTTAGCCACTCTGAGTTGATAGAGGCTAAGCCAAATTCATCTGAGAAGGGATAGACAGGATCTCTCAAACTTTTATCTAGGAGGGTGAGGAATGCAAAAGACCCTGTAGATATCCACATCAATTCTACCAATCACTGACAAAAAAAATCACCCAAACCATGGGACAAATGTTAACTTCTAACAAGACAACCAAATGGGCCAATCGGCCCAGGTTTTTCTCCTTTCTCATACACACCAGTTCCTTGGCCCCCCTTCCCCATGCTTTAAAATAACCATCCAACCATGTCAATTCCCTGGTGCAAGTGTCTGTTAGTTTCCAGCAGAACTGTCAATGCTCATAAATTCCTGGCCTTCCAGGTTGCTCTGCAGCTACTTATTGGGGGGAGGGATGCAGCAAGCTACCAGACAATAGCAGGAGGAGATTGGCAGAGCAGTAACTACTCCAGTTACAGCATCGCAATTCATGGCAGCATTTTGCTGGGAGTGTGCACCATCAGGGAGGAGAAACATAAAAGGGGGAACCTGAGCTGTAAATAGTTTATTTCGACAATTCCTGATGTTGGTTGAATCATACTTTAATACAGAAATACACGAAAGCACCGCTCTGGAGGTGAAAGCACCGCTCTGGAGGTGACATGTGTTGCCACCTCATTACTCTTTTCAAAAGGGTCTTCCATCAGAGAGACAAGTCACTACAAATTACAGTGAAGAAAACAAAACCCTCATGCACAGACTTATTAATAGGCCAGGAGGAAATGGAACCACTAGGATTTAAGGAAGCAGAGAACGAATGCAACAAAGACCATCAGTGATCTAGGGTCTCCAGGCTGCGTTTCCACACAGAAAACAGAAAGAAAAGAAAAAGGTAGCACTCTTGGGCCTCAGAGTCTGCTCCTCAACCTCACATCAGTTTTTCAAAGTAGCTCTCATTCTTCCCATTCCTTCTATACACCTAAAGTAGGCTGCCTTCTCCAGTGAACCCTACCTTCATGTTCCTTCTCAGTGGTTCCCACTTTCTTGATCTTCCTGGGAGATTTCATGAACAGGGGAAAGATGGTTCGTAAGCCAAGAATATCAACAAACTTATGGCAATTGTCTGTGCCTTCGGGTCCAATCATGGCATGGTCCAGCACTTTCAGGGCACTGCTCCGGGAGATCTTCTTTTCTCTAGGAACAAAAGAGGTTTCATATAAGGCATTCAATGGGGATGTTCTAGTTTCCAAAAAAAAAAAAAAAAATAGGGAGGGGGAGTATATACTACAGTACTCCTTATAATGGGGGGGAGGGGGACGAAAGAAAAAACAGAACTTAAACGTCTACCAGTGAGAAAATTATTACATAATGATAGATCTACATGGAGTATTACATACTTTTTAATAATTAAGAAAGTCTATAATAGAATGAACAAATTTCTATGGTCAGAATGATAAGCATAAAAGGTAATACCCAAAATTCTATATGAAGCATTACCTCAAATATGTGAAAAATATGCATTAAAAATTGGGGGAAAAAAGATTGGGAAGAAATAGCTCAAAATGCTAATAGAGATTACTTCAGGGTGGTGGGATTATGAACTGCCTTATTTCCTTTTTCTTTAACAGCTTTATCAAAATATAATTCACATACCATCCAATTCACCCATTTAAAATGTTCAATTCAATGAATTTTAGTATATTCACAGATATATGCAACTATCACCACAGTCAATTGTAGAACATTTTTATTATCCTGACAAAAAATCCCCTACTCTTTAGTGGTCATGTTCCTCCCCTCCCCACTCCCACTCCCTTGCAACCACTGATCTATTTTCTGTCTCTGGCTTTGCTATTCCAGACATGTCAAGTTAAGGGCATCAAACAATATGTGGACTTTTGTGACTGGCTTCTTTCCCTCAGCACAATGTTTTCAAGATTCATCCATGTTGTAGCATGTTTCAGTACTCCTTTCTTTTCTGTGGCTGAATAACAGTTCATTGTATGGATATGCCACAATTTGTCTATGTGTTCATCCACTGATGAGTATTTGGGGTGTTTCTACCTTTTGGCCATTATGAATAATGGTGCTAAAAACATTCATGTACAAGGTTTTGAGTGGACATATGTTTTCATTTCTCTTGGATGTATGTATACCGAGAAGTGGAATTGCTGGGATATATGGTAATCCTGTGTTTAACCTTCTGTGGAACCATCAGGCTTTTTTCCAAATTGGCTGTACCATCTGACATTCTCAACAGCACTGTGTATGTTTTCTGACTTTCCACATCTTACCAACACTTGTCAGCTGACTTGCTGGTTCTAGCTATCCTAGTGGGTATAAAATAGTATCTCACTGTGGTTTTAAGTTGCATGTCCCTGATAACTAATGCTGTCAACCATCTTTTTATGTGCTTATTACACATTTGTATATCTTCTTCAGAGAAATGTCTACTCAGATCCTTTGTCCATTTTTAAAATTAGCTTACTTATATTTATTATTTGGTTGTAAGAGCTCTTTGTTCTGGATACAAGCCCCTGATAAATGATGTGTAAATATTTTCTTCTTTTCTAGGGGTCACCTTCTCACTTTCCTGATGGTATATTTTGAAGCACACCAGTTTTTACTTTTGAAGAAGTCTAACTCCTCTATTTTGTCATTTGTTACTTGTGCTTTTGGTGTCATAGCTAAGAAACCATTGCCAAATCCAATGTCATGAAGATGTACACTTACGTTTGCTTCTAAGAGTTAAAAGTTTAAGTTCTAATATTTAGTTCTTTGATTCATTTTGAGTTAATTTTTGTATGTGGTGTGAAGTTATGGTACAACTTCATTCATTTGCATGTGGATATCCAACTGTCCCAGTACCATTTGTTGAGGACTATTCTTTCTTTCTCTTTGCATGGTCTTGATATTCTTATTGCAAGTCAGCTGACCACAGAAACACATTTTTATCTTTGGATTCTTAATTATATTCTATTAATTTATGCCAGTACCACAATATCTTGAGTAGCACTGCTTTGTAGTAACTTTTAAAATTGGAATTCTACATTATTTTTCTTTTTTCAAGACTTGGGCTATTCTAGATCCCCTGCAATTCCATATGAATTTTAGGATTAGCTTGTCAATTTCTACAATGAAGTCAGCTGGCTTTTTGATAGGGATTGTGCTAGATCTGTAGATCATTTTGGGGAGTACTGCCATCTTCACATTATTAAGCCTTTTGATCCATGAATATGAAATATTTTTCCACTTATCAGCTCTCCTTTAATTTTTTTCAACAATGTTTTGTAGTTTTCAGAGTATAAATCTTGCATTTCTTTTGTTATATTTATTTCTAGGTATTGTATTCTTGATACTATTAGAAATGGAACTGTCTTTGCAGTTTCATTTTTGGACTTTTCATTGCAAGTGTACAGAAACACAACTGATTTTTGTATATTAATCTTTATATTATCCTGCAACCTTGCTGAACTCACTTATAGTTCTAATAATTTTTTGGTAGATTCTTTTAGATTGTCTTAAAAATGACAAGATAACGTCATTTGCAAACAGAGATAATTTTACTTCTTCCTTTCCAATCTGAATTCCTTTTATTTCATTTGCTTGCCTAATTCTCCTGGCTAGAATGTCCAGTATAATGTTGAATATAAGCGGTGAAGGAGGACATCCTTGTCTTGTTGCTGATCTTAGGGGGAAAGCGTACAATCTTTAACCATTAAGAGTAATGTTAGTTGTGGATTTTTTGTAGATGCTCTATATGAAAGGTTGGAGAAGTTCCCTTCTATTCCTAGTTTAGGTATTTTTATCATGAAAGGTGTCGGGTTTTGTCAAATGCTTTCTGCATCTTATTATTCCTTTTTCTATTTTTCAGTATCTTTTATTTTTCCATAATGAACATGCATTATTTTTTAGAATTAGGGAAGTTAAATTGTTTTCAAGAAACAATAAAGGTGATATTTTTCCCCCTGAAGTCCAAAGGTCATAAAATAATTCTGCCACTGGCTACTGTTCTTGCAAATAGTTCTCTAAGGAGTGTAATTTTCTCTAACTATACAGTGTTTAACACACTATGTGATAAAGAAGAACAAATTAGTCATTTCATATTTTAGTATACCTGGTGAATCAACCAACCAAGCCAATATTTAATATTTACTGAGCACTTACTCAGTACTGTGGTAGACACAAGAAAAAAATAAAAATTAAGACATGACTTCTGCTTTCAAAACCATGTAAATCTATTTAAGGAGACTAAATTAGTATGAAATAATCAGGCAAAAGTAGAAGTCGGCAAATAACTTTTTCCCCCATGTATCACTCAATCTGCAAATATTTACTGGATACATCTCATATGAATAGGATAGATGAAGTTCTGGTCCTCATGAAGCTTACATTCTAACTGCAGGAGACAAATGGAAAATCAAGATACTTGGTAGTGTTAAGTGTCATAGAAAGAATGCAATATAAAAGAATGAATGGAGAGGCTATTTTAAATTAGGTTATCAGGGAAGGCCTCTTTAGGGGTAACATTTGTATTGAAATCTGAGTGTTGAGAGAAATTGGTGTTGTACATTTTAGGGGCAAAACATTAAAGGCAGAAGGAACAGCATGTGCAAAGGCCCTAAGGTGGAAATGGGTTGGCAAGATTAAAGAACAGACAGAAGGCTGGCATTCTGAGGCATAAAGGAACAGTATCCTAGCTTAGATCTGGGAGGAAAACACAGGCTATACCAAAGGCCATGCCACCTTGTATGACACAATTTAAGACCTCCCAGTAAAGAACTAGCTCTAGGAGTTAAGAAGATATAATTCAACATACTTGTTCTGAGACCATTATGTGTTAGTTACTTTAGAGGGAGAGAGGTTACATGTATTTGGGAAAGTATAGGAAAAGACAGGTATATATGTAAATATTTGAAAGCACAGGTGAGAGAGTAAGAGGGGTGAGAATGGGCTACTCCTAGTAAAGCCTAGAGAAGAAAGTCCATCAGCTTGAGAGGGAAATCAGGGTAAGAGTTTAAAAAATTATTATTTTTAAGAATATTGATAATTCGATCACATTTTAGAGTGTCAAAAAGCCACTGGTGATGAGGACACTAAAGCTATAAAAGGGGAATACAGACAGATGGAGTAAGGTGATTATTACGCTGGGGGAGGCATGCCTGACCAGAAAGGTGGTAATAGCGTAACCCAAAGCCCTTCAGCCAAGTTCTTGCCTTAAAGCTAAAAACAGGAATCAGAGATAACATCCCTTTGAACAGTCTTTTGTAGAGGAAACAATATTAAGACATTGCATTATTAAAGTGCTAAGGATGACAGAGCATGTTTATCCAAGGTCAGACTAGCCAGCCAATATTGGGTCTCAATGGGTGAGAAAAAGGAGAGTATGTAAAAGCCTGCTGACAGTGCCCGTTAGTGCTAGCCCACTCCAGTCTATCTGAGACTGTTGCATTTTTGGCAATGAAAGTACCACATCCTGGGAAACATCTCAGTCCCAAGCAAACCAAGACAGTTGGATATCTTACTTGGTGCCAACCTCAAAAGACCATGGACATATTGTAAATATTCCTACCTTTACTCTTCTTGCCATAGAATTAATCAAAACAACCCACAGATATTCACAAATGACATTCAACACAATTACTGTTTAAAAGAAAAAAAAGTTTACTACTGAGCACGTGCCTTCATATAGCAGGCACTATATTAGCTGCTGGGAATTATAAGCTCTTTGTCTTTAAGCAATTTAACAGTTAAATAACAATAATTTCAAAAGCCCAAAGCAATGGGAATTAAGTCCAAGAAGGTGAGGAGGTGGAGATAATTAATTTTATCTGGGAGAAGTCAATGAAGATGTCTCATGGAAGGTAACATCTCGAACTGAGTCTGAAGAATGAGCAGGCATTTGCTAGGCAGAGGAGAGAGTGACGCCATTGGTGACAGTGTGGGTACACGATACATGCAAAGGTACCGGAGGCCATAAGACTATGCCACCTAGGGGAAGCTGAGGTAGCTGTTAATGACTGGGGTGGGCAGATGACTAAGGAGAGGCAGATAGAGGTCATAACAGGCCCTAGATGTGCTGCCAGGACCCCTGGGCTCCATGCCACAGATGCTGAGAAGCCACGAGATGTTGAAGAAAAAGAGGGCTCCAGATGGATACATTCTAAAAAGCTGTGGCAACCATGTGATGAAGGGACAAGAGCAACAGAGCTGGGGAACAGGAAGGACAGTTAGACCATGACATTGGAGTAAGTGAAAAAAATGACAAAGTGCTTTGTGTACCATACTGGTATAAAAAAGGGCATGCATGTGAGACATGAAATCTTAAATATCAGGAGCAGGGTAAATAAGGCTCCAAATTCAACAGAAAAGGGTTTTTTTTGCACAAAGCTGAATTCTCACAAGAAACGAGACAAATAATATATTTGTTTTCACTGCAACTGGACTTGAGCAACCTACTTCACAAACCTCAATTTGCAAAGGTTATGACTAGGGCAGATAATGATATGAGCAGAAATTAGGAAACTGAGATATAATATCCTCATTGTTTAGTCACTCAGGAACAGCCCTCCTGAAATGAATGATGGTCATGTACCAGGACACCTTCAATTACCACACAGCATACATTCAAACCATTTCACAAATAACACAGAATTGCTGGAAGTGCTAAAGGTAAAGGACTCTGATTTAGCCAAGTCTCTCTGTCTCTTTTTTCTTGCCTAAGCAAATCTAACACACAAAGGATTTAAAAAGTAAAACCCTTCTTCACATAGGCAGTGTGAGACACGTTTAAAGGGGGCAGTAATTGCATATTGATCACCATTTAGGCAAGCTGCATGGAGGTGAACTTTGGAATATTCATTGGGCTTAAGTTCAGGCTTTTAGCAATCAATAGCTGTTTGGCCTGACTTTCTTGGGTTGACTTTATTTGAAATATTTATTCTACTGGAGGACAAGTAGTTTATCTTAGTCTTGTCTGGGTTCATCAGGTTGTCGATCACGCCAGGACCAAAGTGAATGCTAACCTCTATAAAAGTGGGTGGTAGTGGGAAATGATACAGAGTCGTCTACTGCTCCTTATTCTGCCAAAGCAAACCTTCTGATGAGGAAGGGATGGGGAAAGGCAAGTTTCCACTGTTGTTTTAATTAACTTGTTCTTTATTATATAAAAACACTTTTGCAATGAACACGTGTTCTAAGTATAATTTTTTTTGTTGTTCATTTCTTTCATCAAATATTTATGGGGTACCTACCTAACAGATGCCAGATATAAGTTGAGGATGTAGAGGCAGGCACAGCTCATGTTTGTGAGGAACTCAGTTCACAGGCGAGACAGATACAAAGACAATGGGTACACCGAGAAAAGCCAAGCACCACAGTGAAGGTTTTGTTCTACAAAGTAGAACATGAATGCAGAAAGGAGGGCTGACTGTGTCTGAGTCAGGGAGGCCTCACAAAGATGATGCATGAACCAAGCTTCACTGGATGTCTTTCCCAGACAGGCAAAAAGGAGAGGGTATTTCAAGCTGATGGAAAGTACAGGATATGCAAAGACAAGTAAGCAGGGAGCATTCAGGGAAGTGGTGTATGGTACTGCTAGAATACAATGAGCAAGAGGGGGAGCAGCATAACACGAAGCCTGCTGTTTGTGTGTTAGAAAGATTATACCTGCCACAGTGGATAGAACAGTAGTTGGGGGCGGGGGGGAGAAGAAGACAGAGGGAAAATATATTAGAGGCAGATAGATGCAGAAAAAAACAAAAACAAAAAACAAAACAATAGTAGATTAAGAGTGAAAACGACTGAATTCAGATTGAACCTGAGGTGCCTATGAGACATGGCGGTGATATCCAGTGTTATGGGTCTGAAGTCCAGGAATGAGATTAAAAATAGGGGCAAATCTGGAAGGATTATTAAATCTATGGGTAATGTCTGAATCAGTGGTGTAAATACGACTACCCTGAAAGGGTGCAGAAAAAAGGGGAGGAACCCTGGAGGAAACTGACTTGAAGAACAAGTAAAAGAGGTAAAGTCCACTCCTCCCTAAGTGAAAGGGACTGATGAATGGGGAGAAAAAAGGTGACAGGAAATCTTTAAAAGATACTGTGAACCACAAACTAATCCTGGCAAGAAATTTGGATAATACCTATGAAGTCACTTTTGTTTGCTTTACAATGTACATGATAAAGTTCATTTCCTTTTAGCTCCCAGAATACAAGATCACTTTCCAGTATCCAGGACTTCTATGAATGAGACAGTGAGATCAATGTAACTAAATTCATAGTTGCTCTCAAACCATCATGCCAAAGAACACTGGTGCTCTGGGAGATACTAAAAGGAACTCCACTGCTAAAATAGAATAATGGTGGTCTTCTATGTTGCGAGACACAGTTTTTCAATTTTCCATTTCTGTTCCCATTCATTTTTCAAAAACTACTGGTACCAACTACTGCTTGACTAACTTTGCCAGAGAACAAAACAAATATGTAGAAAACAGAGGTTAAGATTTTGGTGTGTAGCACTATGGTGGGTTATTTTTTTTTTTTTTTTTTTTTTGGTGGGTCAGTTATGCAGAGAAACTACTCACAGTATGGCTGAGCTGATGGTGAAATAAGATGAACAATCAGTGACCAAACCCAGGGCTCTAGAGAGCACAGGTTGGCAAACTTTATGCAAAGGGCCAGAGAAAAAATACTGTAGGCTTCTGAGCTATTACATGGTTTCTGTAGCATATTTTTCTTTGTGTGTGTATATGTGTTTTAAAATATATGTGACACTTTAAAGATATGAAAACCATTCTTAGCTTGCTGGTCACAGAAAAACAGCCCTCAACCAGATTTGTACCACAGGCCAATTCCTAATAAAGAGGATTAACAAAGCTTAAATCTAGTTCTTCAAAAAGACCAATATAATGGACAACCTTTTGGCAAGAGCAAACAAGAAAGAGAGAAAAGGCATACACAAAAACCCCAATAATGGGAATGACCAGAAGGGAAGAGAACTACAGATAGAGCAGATATTAAGACAACAGTACATAAGGAATAATTTTATGCCAAAAACTCAAAAACCTGGAAAACAGGTGAGATGGACAATTTCCCCAACTAACTCAACAAAAATAAAAAGAAAACCTGAATGGGTCTATAACCATTCAGAAAACTCAATCAGTAGATAAAATCTTCTCTCAAAGAAAATTTAAAGTCCAGAAGCAATCACTATCAAATATTCAAGAAGGAAATAATTATAGTATTACTTAAACTCCTAGAGAAAACAGAAAAATAAGGAGCGTTATTTGACTCATTTACTAAAGCTAAAACAAACAAAACATTTCTGAGAGTAAACTTACAGGCCAAACTCACTCAGGTATAAGTATCAAATTCCTAAATAAAATACAGAATCCTAGAAAACATAAAACAGATGGGCTTCTCCCAGGGATGCAAGGTTGGTTCAACATCAGAAAACCTGTTAATGTAATCTTCACCATATTAACATTAAAAAACTATCTCAATAAATACAGAAAAAAAATTATTTGATAAAATTATTGATCATTATGTAAAATCTGTGACATCAGAAAGAGAAGAAATTGCCTTAATCTGATAAATGCTATCTCCAAAAAAACTCAAAACAAACATTATACTCAATAAAATACATTTCCTTTAACACCAGGAATAAGAAAACTCTGCTGCCAATCACTACTCCTTCCTATTCAACACTGCATTAGAAGTCACAGCTAGTAAAATTTAAACACACACACACGAACTAACAAATTCTTGAAATGAGATGTGACAGAAAATAATCTTGTTCTCACCTCTTAACTGCTCCTCTCCAAAAGGTGCATATACGCAGAGGTTTGCGACTAAAAGTTTAACAATTAACTCTCCAGGAAAAAAAAGTGCTGATTTGTTGTATTTTCCAATTTACATGGTTTAAATACTTCCACCATTACCTACTTTCATTCAAATTACCAGTGTGATACCACTGGACATGATGTTGGAAAGAGAGGTGCACAGTGAGCTTTCACGAGCCTATATGAGCTAGTTCAAACATATCACTGCTGATACATCCCTTCCTGCACCACAGACATCAGGCTTGGCCATGTGACTTTTTGTGGCCAATAAAATGTGAGCATAAGTAATATATGTATCTCTACAGGAGAAGTTTAAAGATTTATTACGTTATTCAGTCTGTTCTCTCTGCTCTGAGAAAGTCATGTTCCATTGAACACTGTTCTTTAGCATGAATCCCAAGATAAAGATGTGGAGCAGAACTTCAGATGGCCAGTGATGGATGTATTGGGAGTGAAAAATAAATATCTGTCACTGAAAGTCCTTGAGGTTGCAGAATTGCTATTGCAACAAAACCAAGCTGATACGTGATATAGTAAAGTTGCTTAATATAAGATCAGTACATAAAAGTAATTTGTATTACTTCCACGAGCATTAAATATTAAGAAAATGTATACTAGAAAGTATTTTAAAAAATAGATAACATGCTCTTTGACTTCCACTTTGGGCCAAAATGGAGTAAGAGGGACTAAACTGATATTCCCTCCCACACCTAAAACAAAGAAACAAAAGAACAAAACACATAAAACAATGGTTTTTAGACACCTGACATAAGGTAGCCCAAGATAGTGATCCTTAAGAGAGGGAAACACAAGCAATGAGCCCAACTGGCTGCTTGGAGAGTCTCCAGGGCTCAAAGCAGGGTGGAGACACAGGGTAGAGTAGGGGGGATCAATGCAGCTGGAGCTCACAGGGCAGGGTACCAGACCAAGAGCTGCACAGAGATATGCAGAGGGTCTCTTTGAGTCTTCAGTGGAGTGCTAATTAGGACATCCATGGGAAGAAACTAACCAAGGCTGCTGAAAGGAGCCACCTGAAAAAAGAAAGGGAAAACAATGCCTAGAATTCACTGAGGGCCAGGAATAGTTTGTGTTCCCACCAGCTGGAGTGGGAAAAGCTTTGTGAATTCATAGTGCATCACAGGAGTACTCAGGATGTACTGCTTCAGTCCTGAGGCAAAATTAGCCATAGACTAACAGTGAGTCTGGTCCCACCTAACAGAGCTTAAAAGTAGGCCTCCAAGGAAGGAAACTACTCCCAGTAATTTAACTATATCCTAGAACAAAGCTCAAGAATATTTATAAGGAGACATGGACACACACACAAACACGCACACACATCCAGAATCCAACAAGTTTGAAAAATTCACAATATTTAAATTTCAGAAACAGGCATTTAAAGAGGCAGGAAAATATTTTATTTTTTTTAAGATTTTATTTATTTATTCATAGAGACGCAGAGAGAGAGAGAGAGAGAGAGAGAGAGAGGCAGAGACACAGGCAGAGGGAGAAGCAAGCACCATGCAGAGAGCCTGACGTGGGACTTGATCCAGGGTCTCCAGGATCACGCCCTAGGCTGCAGGCGGCGCTTAACGGCTGCGCCACCAGGGCTGCCCAAGGCAGGAAAATATTAACCACAAAGTGGACAAAAATAAAATTACATGGATGACAGAATCAGAAGACATTAAAATGGTTTTATTATAACTATATTTGATATATTCAAGAAGGTTAAAAAAACTTCAGTATGCTAACTAGAAACAGGGAAACTAGAGAAGAAAAATACAATGTCTGGTGAACAGTACACTGCATGAGATTAAGTGCAGAAGAAAAGAGTGAGTTTGAATATATAACAATAGAACTATTTAAAATAAAACACAGGGATCCCTGGGTGGCGCAGCGGTTTAGCGCCTGCCTTTGGCCCAGGGCGCGATCCTGGAGACCCGGGATCGAATCCCACGTCGGGCTCCTGGTGCATGGAGCCTGTTTCTCCCTCTGCCTGTGTCTCTGCCTCTCTCTCTGTGACTATCATAAATAAATAAATAAAAATTAAAAAAAAAAATAATAAAATAAAATAAAACACAGAAAGAAAAAAAGACTGAAAAAAATTAATAGATTACCAGTGAACTGTGGTTGGACAACTTCAAATAACCTAATATACATGTAACTGGAGTTCGTGACAGGAGGGTGGGGCAGGGAAAAAAATTTAAAAATATAATGATTGAAAATTTTCCACATTTGATGAAAACTATAAACCCACACATCCAAAATGCTCAATGAAGCTAGACACAAGAGACATGAAGAAAACTACATCAAGATATATCATAATCAGGCTGTCCAAAATCAGCAAGAGAGAAGATCCTAAAATCATCCAGACAAACGGGGACGTATTACATACAGAAAAAATAACAGAAGAATGACAACAGACTTCTCATGGCTAACCAAGCAATCCAGAAGACAGTGAAGCAACTGTTAAGAGAACTAAAGGAAAAAAGCAATCCTATTAACATAGAATGCTATACCTAGTGAAAATATCATTCAAAAGTGAAGGCGGCAAGTATTTTTTCAGACATACCCAAGCTGATGAAAGTCCTCACCAGCAGACCAGCACAAGAGATGTGGAAGGAAATCACTTGGGAAGAAACTGATACCAGATGAAAATCTGAATCTACACAAAAGAATGAAGAGCACTGACAATGGCAAATGTGTTGGTAAAAATAAGACTTTTCTCTAACTTTATTTTTTTTTTTTTTAATTTTTTTTTTTTTTTTTTTTATTTATGACAGGCACACAGTGAGAGAGAGAGAGGCAGAGACACAGGCAGAGGGAGAAGCAGGCTCCATGCACCGGGAGCCCGATGTGGGATTTGATCCCGGGTCTCCAGGATCGCGCCCTGGGCCAAAGGCAGGCGCCAAACCTCTGCGCCACCCAGGGATCCCCTTTTCTCTAACTTTAAAAATCTCTTTAAAACATAATTGATTCAAACAAAAAGATAAACAGTATGTATTGGTATTTATAACATATATAGGAGTAAAATATATGACAACAATAGCACAGAAACCAGGAGGGAAAAATGGAAATTTATTGTTGTACTACAGATGAAATGGTGTACTACTATTTGAAGACAGTGATACGTTAAAGATGTATACTATAAATTTGCTACCAGATATTCTGTTAGCAAATTTATAGTATACATATATACTATACATAGTATATACATGTATACATAGTATACATATATTATGCTTATAGTAATCAGAAAGTTGCGGTGGCTATGTTAGTATCAAGCAAAGTAGATTTCAGATCAAGAAACATTATCAGGGATAAAGAGAGTCATTTCATAATGATAAAAGAGTCAATTAAGCCAAACAGCATATACTCCTAAATGTTTAATCACCTCAAAGAATTTCCAAATACATAAAGCAAAAACTGCCAGAACTCAAAGGAGAAACAGACACATTTACAATTATAGTCAGAGGTTTCAAAACCCCTTTTAATAAGTGATAGAATAAGTAGATAGGAAATCTGTAAGGACAGAGAAGATTTAAACATCACCACTAACTTAACCTAGTTGATATTTACAGAATATTCTTTTTAGATGCACAAGGAATATTTAGCAACATAGATTATGTTCTGGGCCAAAAACAAGTCTCAATAAATTTAAAAGGATTCAAATCATATAGAGTATGTTCTCGGACCACAATGGTATTAAAGTAGAAATAAAAAACAGAAAGATCATTTGGGAAATCCTCAAATATTTGGAAACTAAATAACACACTTCTAAATAACTCATGTGTCAAGGATGAGATGAAGAGAGAAATCTGAGTATTTTGAACTGAATAAAAATATTTTGAACTGAAAATACAATATATCAAAATGTGTATCACACATTAAAGGTTTAAGGCAGCAATTAAGAGGGAAATTTATAGCGTCAAACATATTAAAAACAAGATCTCAGGGCATCTGGGTGCTCAGTTAGTTAAATGGTTAACTCCTGATTTTGGCTCAGGTCATGATCTCAAGGTGGTAAGACTGAGCCTCACATTAGGCTCTGTGCTCGGGGTGGTGGTGGTGGGGGAGTCTGCTTGAGATTCTCTCCCTCTCCCTTTAGCCCTCCCATTGCTTGTACACTTGCTCTCTAAAATAAATAAATCTTTTAAAAAATATAAGATCTCAAATAATGATCTTCAATTTCTATCTTGAGAAATAAGAAGAACAAATTAAATCCCAAATAACCAGACAAAAAAATAATGATCAGAGCAGAATCACTGACATAAAAAACACAAAACAGTAGAGACAAATCAGTAAGAAAAACCTGATTCTCTAACAAGATCAACAAAATTGATAGCCAGCCTGATTAGGAAATAAAGACATCAATGCCCAACACTGGGACTAAGGGAGGGCACATCACTACAGAGTCTACAATATTAAAGAATAAGGGAATATTCACAAAAAAACCTTATGCCACTAAGTTCGACCAGTAAGATAAAATGAATTTCTTGAAAGACACTACTTAAGTTTACTCAAATGCAGGGGGCGGGGGGGGGGGGGGGGGGGAATCACTGGAACAAGTTTAAAAATTATTTCATCAAAATTTAAAACTTTTCAAAAGACTAAAAATGAAAAGACAAGGGATGCCTTGGTGGCTCAGCGGTTGAGCATCTGCCTTCAGTTCAGGGTGTGATCCAGGAGTTCTGGGATCAAGTCCTACATCGGGCTCCCTGTGAGGAGCCTGTTTCTTCCTCTGCCTATGTCTCTGCCTTCTCTCTGTGTCTCTCGTGAATAAATAAATAAAATCTTTAAAAAAAATGTATGGGCTGGGAGAAACTATATGTAATACATACATCTGACAAAAGATTCTATGATGTATAAAGAACTGTTATAATTCAACAATAAGACAAATAAACCCCCTTCCCTGCCAAAATGGGCAAGAGATTGAACAGACACCACCAAAGAAAATGTATGAATGGCAAATAAGCACATGAAAAAAAGCCCAATTCATTAGCCACAAGGGAAATGCAAATTAAAAGCACAAAATACCTATAGATACCCACAAGAATGACTAAAACAAAAATGCTGACCACACCAAGTATCAGTGAGGATATGGAGAAAATGGAAGTCTCATACACTGCTGGTGGGAATACAAAAATGATATGGTATAACAGTCTTGTAAAAATAGATCGATAGTGTCTTAGAAATTAGCCATAAGCCTATCATATGACTCAGAAATTCAACTCATAGGCATTTATCCAAGAGAAATGAAAAATATGTTTACCCAAAGAAATGTATCTGAATATTCATAACTACGTTCATAAGAGCAAAAAAATGGAAACCCAAACGCCTATCAACAAGTGAATAAAACCACGATACATTCATAAAATGGAATGCTACCCAGCAAAGAAAAAGGAATGAACTATTGATACACGTGAACAAATCTCAAAATAATTATAGTTCAATGTGCCAGACCAAAAAGAGTACATACTGAATGACTCCATTTACATAAAGTTCTTGAAAATGCAAACTAACCTATAATGGACAGAAAGTAAATCAATGGTTGCCTAGAGACGAGGTAGAGGGAGAGGAGTTATGGATTACCAAGGGGGCACAAGGAAACATTTGGGTATGATAAATATGTTTGTTGTCATGTTTGCAGTGATGGTATGATAGGTTGACACACACTGCAAAACTCATCAACTTGTGTACTTTAAATATGTGCAATTTAGCTGTACTGGAATGATGAATAGCTATGAAGTCTGATGGAAGGGCTCAGACAGGTCCTCTACCATTTCCTGCCAAGTAATCTTGCTTCAGTTTAATCTGCCTTCTCAGCCACAGCACTTTCCATTTATGAAGAGGTAACGCCAGCCTGGAGGGCGTTGGAAGGATTACTTTGTGCTTTGAAGCGTTTTTCTGGTTCCCAGAGAACAGGTGCAAACTACTATTATCCATCTAAGAAAGAATGATAATATTCAGTGAATGGGGAAAGGGAATGCTTGCTTGTTGGACAAACAACAAGCAGGATGAGTGTGTGCAGCTTGGAGCACAAACTGTATATAACCCCACTAGGAAGCATAGCTGATTTCTAAAATGTTTGCATTACTATTTTGCTTTTGCAGTTGAATCCTGGAGACTGAAAGTCAGAAGAAAAGGCTCTAGCTTTTAAAAAACAATGAACAAAAACCTGAAAAAGATCACAAGAATAAAAATGCAATCAAATTTGAACCTTCCCATGTTCATTAGGAGCAAAAACAATACAGAACAAGGTGAAAACCAAGGAAATAAAATTTCAAGGTTTAAAAGAGCTCCCCAGGCTGGCCTGCCTACCTTTACACTTTGGTACAAGCTCACAGTCCAGAACCAGGCCTGCGAAAGCTTACTTTGCAGAGGGTATACCATAGCCATTCTATTTGTTTTCTTTGCCAGAGACACTTTTCTTTAGATTAAGGAAAATCTTACTGAGAAATCTCAAGGGGAAAAAAATGGTGGTTCCTAAAGGGATGTGTCTATGTACCCTTCTCTTTCCTTTTTTTTTTTTTTTTTAATCTATACAGTTAATAACCAAGATGGGTTCACTCTGTTTCTGCTACACAACCCCAAGCTGCATTTGTACACATCCCTTGGGATCTCAGTGGTCTCTTCTCTTTCTAACTGGAACAGGGTTTTACAACAGAAGCAATAAGCTTCATGTCAACATTTTCAAGGAAACTGACAATGTAATTCTTCTGTCTCCCACTGGCTTTGTTGTTTCTTAAAGAACACTGAGCCATTTGAAACAAGGACATACTGTTGTTTTGTTTTGTTTTTTAAAGTGCTTTGTGGTGGTAAGAAGCAAACGATTTGGAGTACAGTCTATAATTAAAGCTGATATATTGAAATCTTCAATTTGCAGCAGCCATCTTACCAGGGAGAGACATCTGTAACCAAGAGTGTAGAAATGGCAAACCAGTCTCCATTCAGGGGGCAATGAGAGCATTTCTATAGCTCTACTCTCATGTCCCACTAAATTCTAAAATGTCCATTCCCCTATAAGTATAAATTAATCTTATTTCTATGAATTGGACACTCTGAATCTGATCGTTCTGTTAAGTTGTATAATAAATTGTGACTTTCCTAAATTTTCTTTTTTCTCTCAACTATCCCCAACTCCAAAAATACCACTGGGTTCATATTTGTTGTTTTTTTTTTTTTAAGTTTTTTTAATTTATTTATGATAGTCACACACAGAGAGAGAGAGAGAGAGAGAGAGGCAGAGACACAGGCAGAGGGAGAAGCAGGCTCCATGCACCGGGAGCCCGACGTGGGATTCGATCCCGGGTCTCCAGGATCGCACCCTGGGCCAAAGGCAGGCGCCAAACCGCTGCGTCACCCAGGGATCCCTGGGTTCATATTTGTATCTTAACTCTTACTGCTGGCCAAAGACCACACAAACATCCTCCCTGTACTGTAACTCTTGACACTCAAAGCAAAAGAATGAGGACCCACAAGAAGCGGTATTTTTCTCTATTGGGGGAGTATATACTATATACACACAGTATATACTGTCCAAGAGGTTCTGTGCCTTCTACTCTCATCCCATCTTTTCTCCTTCCTTATCAAAACACTTTGACTAAATGAGAAATTCCTTTTGGGAGGGCGGGGGTTTCCTAGATGCTAAGATGGCTATCTGCTGCTTTTTCCATAGCAGGAGTACTATTTTTAAATATCACCTCAAAAATCTTTTCTTCTTTTCTATAATGTCTTCATCTGGAAGAAGAAAAATAAAAAATAAAAAGCTTTTTTTTTGACAGAAGAAAAACAAAAAATGAAAAGCTTTTTTTTTTTTCTTATTGATTCTGTCAAGCACTGTAAAATCCAAATACTCTTAACACAGGAATGAAAAAAAGTCACCTGACAACTAAACTAACACCTGGGTGGGAGGATAAAGCAGAGGAGAAAGGCCTGTCCAGTAAGGGCAAAGAGGTAGTAGACTTCCTTACAGTCCCTATAAACAAATGCTGAGAAACTACAAATCTGGATGAAGAAATTCTCTGGACCTTGAGTAGAAAGGTTGTAAGAAATGAATGCCTAAACCATAGCCCTCAAATATCTCAAAGGATGATGGCAGAAGATTGTTGAGAGGTTTGAGTGTCCCAAAGGGGGATAAATTGAAGTGTGGACACTTGTGCTGGCTTCTGCTCTGCAGCATAGCAGGAGCATAGGCCAGACAGGGCAGCAAGCCCAGGACTGCAGCTGACGCCTGGCTTCCCCAGAGCCTTGAAGATCAGATTCACAACCACCCTGTGGCCTATACCATGTTCTTCACATGTTAAAAGAATCTAATAGGGAGGGGTGCCTCGGTGGCTTAGTCAGTTGAGCAGCTGACTCTTGATTTCAGCTCAGATCCTGGAATTAAGCCCTACATTAGGGTCTGTACTCAATATGGAGTCTGCTTGAGGATTCTCTCTCCCTCTTGCCCTGAACATATATGCTCTCTCTAAAATCAATCAATCAATCAATCAATCAATCTTTTAAAAAATCTGACAAGGAAAACCAGGATTAAATATATCTAGGTGGAAGACTGAGCTCTCAACTATACTGGCTTTTAGTAAGCCATTCCTCATTCTTTGGGTCTATGAATGGGATTTGCTAGAAATTCTATAACCTGATGATTTAAAACAGCAAAAATGTTTCTCAGATCTTTCTCATTCATTTAGAAAATATTTACTAGGAACCTTAATATGTATCTATTGCTAGGTACTAGGGACAAAAGAGGAAGAAGATCTGGTTTCTGTTCTCAAGAGTCTTATAGTACAGTCAGAGATAAACATACAGGATGGCAAATGCTCCCATAGTGGAAAGCCAAGGATGCTAGACCCTAATCCTCAACGTTTGAAAGTGGGTGGGTGGGTATAAGGGTAGGGTTGAGGAAGTAACATAGTGAGAGGATTCTTAAATAGATTTCACCTAATCGCCAAGTGTTGAGGAGGCTAGAATTCTCATGTCTTATTGGGGTGGGAGGAAGGCAGGGAATAGAAAATGATACAACCACTTTGGAAAACGTCTTGGTGGTTTCTAACAGTGAACTTACATTTCCAATATGACCTAGTCATTCCACTCCTAGGTATTGATATGAAAATATATTCAATCTAAAGACTTAAGCAGCTTTATTAATAATAGCAAGACACTGGAAACAACCCAAATATTCATCAAAAGGTGAATAAAGTAAAAAATGGGTACACTGGAATGCAGAAATATAATGGAATACTATTAAACATGAACAAGAACAAATTACAGATACATGCAAAATGAATAAATCTCAAAAACAATCTGTTGAGTGACATAGGCTAAACAAAACAGATTAAATCAATCTAAATTTAAAAATTGATACTTGATTCAGATTAGGAAACATTTAAGTATGTCTGAAGAAACTCAGGTGTGAGAATCTACTTTTTCAACTGTAAATTTTATGAAATCTAAATACAAAGCAAGTACTTTATGAAAATTTAGCACTGAACTGAGATGTAAATATGCACTGGACTTGAAAGACTTCGTAGGAAAAAAAAAGTAAAATGACTCAATAATCTTTTTTATTGATTACCTGTTGAAATGATTTTTATTAAACTAGGTTAAATAAACTGTATTATTAAAATTAATTTTGTTTCTTTTCATCTTTTTTCCATGTTACTACAAAATATAAAACTATGTCTTCTTGTAATATATTTCTATTGGACAGGGCCATTTCATATCTTCATTGTGCTGAAAACAAAGATGCACACATCTGTCAAAATTAAAACCGTACACTTAAAATGGGTTTATTATAAATAAATTATGCTTCAATACAGTCGATAAATATCAAATTGGGTAGTATACAGGGGTATGTGTGTGTGATAATGTGTGTGTAAATGACTATCTTGCTAATGACTTTTGCTTATCAATAATCAGAAATGTAAAAGAAAACTCACAGACATGCAAACACTTAAGAGGAACAGTTTATATAACACATTAAACTATATTGCAGTTACTTACGTCAGCCTCCCTCACTAGCAATTAAGTTTCTCAAAGGCAAGAATCCTACCTTGTTCAGCTCTGTATTAAGCCTAGCATTTAACATAGTAAGTTAACATGGTACTTCATCAGTGTTTTAATAGCTGCAGAACTGGGATCCCTGGGTGGCGCAGCGGTTTGGCGCCTGCCTTTGGCCCAGGGCGCGATCCTGGAGACCCAGGATCGAATCCCACGTCGGGCTCCCGGTGCATGGAGCCTGCTTCTCCCTCTGCCTGTGTCTCTGCCTCATTCTCTCTCTCTGTGTGACTATCACAAATAAATAAAAAAAAATTAAAAAAAAATAAAAAAAAATAAAAATAGCTGCAGAACTGTCCCAGCCACATTAATTTAATTTCCACAAAAATCCCTGCGAATTTGGCATTGTTATTTCCATTTTTCAGATGAAAAACTGAGAGTCAGAGGTCAGAAAGGTTAGCAACTCACCAAATATCCACTAGTCAGTGAAAGAGCTATGTTCCAAACCCACATTTACCTCAATTCCCAAAGCCCATGCTTCCATGCTGTCCCACACTGCCACCTTTCCAGGAGGGTATTTCATGACTGCTCAGTGTCTGAATCACAGTAAGAACCGTACTCAGGAGCAGTGAGACCACAGAAATTTTCCTGAACTTCTAGAGCTACAGCCTCCAGGTCCTGAACGGGTCTCTCTCTAGACCGAGAGCAACTTGGCAGCTCTTGCTAGAAGATCAGGATCAATCTAGTAGGAAAAAAAAATTCCCTCCCAATTAAACCTTCCATTTGGGAGTCTGAAGAAGTAAAATAACACAGAACAAAGAAGCATGGGAAAGAGAAAAGAGGGAATGCTGAGTCTGCTAAAATAGCTAGTTAATGCACAGGAATTAATCTAACAGTAACTTTGGCATTCAAAAATGAAAAGTTAGGAGATCCTACAGAGGTACAGTTTCTAAGGCTTTTGGAGCACCTTTTTAATTAGGCTCCCAGAATCTCAGCATTCCTGTTTGAATAATCCATATTTCTGGTTATTTATTCAGCTCCCCACTGCTGCACATTACCAAGCCATATGCTACAGGAATACATCACTTATATTTGTGCTCAACCATCCAAAGACACTGGCAGTTCAGACCTTTAAGAAGCTTAGGGAAAAGTCCCTGTAGAGTACAGTTTTAAGGTTAGAAGGCCCAGGAAGCCAAATGCATCTTCTTTATATGCTATTTACTTGAGAGAAGGTGGGTCATTTCAACAAAAGGACAGGCAATTAGAAGGGTAAAGGAGATAAACAAACAAAAGACTCAAGAGAGTAAAGCTAGCAAAAATCAGTGAACACTAAAGGCCTCTGAATAATTCCAATGCTCCTTTCTGCACTTTGAAATAGATTTTTTAAAGCAATTCCACAAAAGAAGATTTTCAATCAATTCAAGGTCTGGAATGCACTGGACAAACGAAGAGGTCTACTGTGCCCCCAGCCCTACATAGGCCTTTAAAGAGAAGATATTTTAGAAACATATACCTTGATAATCTTAAATACAAAAGTAGTTTTAAACAAAAACATGGTCGTTGTAGAATTTGTTATAATATCAAAACAACAGAAATTGTCTCAGTATCACCAACAGAATACTAAGTAAGCTCTATTTCCTTAGAGTCCATTATGCAGTTATTGAAAACTCTCACAAAGATCATGTCACAGCACAGGAAATGTCATGTTAAGTTTAAAAAAGTATTGAAATTACATGTGTAACAGGACTAAAAAGCTGGTAAAAACAAAAAAATAATTACAGGAAAAAGGACTGAAAGAAATCTACACCCAAAGTTGGGTTGTGTTTTGGTAACATGGCTGCTTTTTAGCTTTGTAGAGGCAGGAATCTTGTCTCATTCCTTTATAAGCACAGCAAGACACTTAACAGTAGTACCTTATCAGCAGTTTAACAGCAGTTTCACATGTCTATATTCTAAATTATATTTAATAGATATATTTATTGAATTATAAAAAATTGTTTTCAAAGAATTAGATTTTTTAAATAAGATTTTATTTATTTACTAAAGAGAGAAAGCATGCAAACACGCACAGAAGCAGGGGAAGGGGCAGAGGGAGAGGAAGACTCCCTGCTGAGCAGAGAGCCAGACTCAACACAGAGGCTGGATCCCAGGACCCTAAGATCATCACCTGAGCTGAAGGCAGACGTCCAACTGACTAAGCCACCTAGGTGCCCCTCAAAAGAACTAGTTTAACAGAAGTTTCAAGAGCACAATCTCTAGCTGGATTTCATGAAGAATAATAATATTTAGCATCTTCCAGGCACACAAACTCACTCTAGTGGCTCTCAGTTTAAAAAATGGTCCCTTGACTCCATCACATACTCTGGTCACCCCCCACTCCCATTTTCCTATTCCTCTTCTTAGCCAGATTTCTCAAGAGTTACTGATACAAGCTACCTCCCATTTACTTCCAACATTAGGATTCTATGAAATATACTAAGCACGATAACCATTTTAAATACCTTAAGGAATTAGAGCATAAATAATAAAAGATCTAAAAGGAAAGTACTATAAAGAAAAGTTCTAGAACTGTCTTGCACATTTTCATATCTCCTATGC
The DNA here is from genome assembly GCF_053574225.1 of Canis aureus. Taxonomy (NCBI): domain Eukaryota; kingdom Metazoa; phylum Chordata; class Mammalia; order Carnivora; family Canidae; genus Canis; species Canis aureus. The sequence continues at coordinate 31,846,011 of NC_135636.1, read as the reverse complement.
TAGCCAGATAGCATATGTGCAATTCGCAAAAAAATCATATATAATGAAAAATATGTATAAATAAAAATGATATATAAAAACCAAAAATACAAATATATGGCATAGGTAGGTCTACGTGTGATATAAAGTTTAGAAATTGACATAGTTTAGAAGGTCATGACTAGATTTTCCAAAGCCAACGGAGTAAGCTGAGGAGGAGCAAAAAGACATTTCCCTTTAATGGAATGGTCATATCACCAATTGACACAACAGGGCACAAACAGACCAAAATGTACTTTCTATTCATCCACTCTAACTTGAGAGAGGACTCCCCCCCTCCCCCAACACCCACACCCACACACAGAGAGGCACATGCCACATGTGCACATGCACACACCCCTAAAGGCCTTACTGTTTTACATATCTAGGAAACTCAATGGACTAAAAGACCACAGATATGTGTTCTGGAATTTGGGCCAACAGTGAGGAGCTGGACGAAAAAGAGGAAGCACTAGGAGCTAAGAAACATACCTGAGCATGAGATTCATCAGCTGCAGACCCTCGCCCTTCAGGAAGCGCTCACGATTGGAACTGAGCATTAGGCAGGAACAGAGTGAATCAAACAGATTCTCCATCATCTCCTGCTCCTCAGCAGTGCTAGGATTGTGTCTTTTAAACACCTGTCCAGCAAAAACACCAGAAAGCACAAAGCCTTAAGTGAATGTCAGCCAGCACTCAACAATTTCCAAAGTCAGCCTGTCCTGATAACCCCGACAACTTGAAGCAGAAGCTCACTAAACAAAATTCTCACCAGCTTCCACTTTAGACAAACTGGACTTTCTGAGTCACAGGTATTAGATAGCTATCAGTTCAAACAAAAAAGCAAAACACTCAACTGACCACTGGGGTCCACGAGTGATTGAGTTCCACTCGTGTTTTTTTTTTAATCTGTCTCAGATTAAAAAAAAAAAAACAAAAAACCAAATGAACAAAACCCTCTTGCTATGAAATAGAACACAGATAGAGAAAATTCCATAAAAGGCATGTACAGCTAAAACCACCATCTCCAGGTCAAGGAATAACTTTGCCAGCTATCACCAAAGCTCTCTACTTACCCAGACCAACCATGACCCATTTCATTCCTTCTAAAAGAAACCACAATCCAGAAGGGCCACAACCTAAGGAAGATATCTCTAACCATCAGGGCTACTGAACTGTCTCACACAGCAGGTGAGGTTCTAAATCATGGTGTGGTTCTAAATCATGGGATTTAATGAAAGCCGAAGTTCTGTCTCTGCCAGAAATATATGGCAAGTTAAAAGGAAAGCCTTTTTAACTGTATATGCATACCCATAGAGTCTACTACAAAATGATCAATAATCTTGCAGAACAGGACTAAGCACCTTCCCAGAAAACTGGAAACATATTCACATTTCAAAGCTCTATGTTTTGGGGTAGAGGCCAAGCCACTCAGACTGCTGCTGGCACCAAGATGGCAGCTGTATGCAAACTGACATCTCAGACACTCCCAACACTCAAGATTTTATCCAAATGATCTATTTTCAGTCTTGGTTTTGGAATAGCACAGATGAAATTTGTTAGAAGAAATCTTAACAGTGTTTTCAGAATGCCAGCAGAACATTTCAACTAGACTTACATTTCTTATAATGAGAAAATGGCATTTTCTGATTTCTTATTCCAGCCTCTAGAACCACATCCTTCCTTGTCCTCCTCTGTGACCTCTATCCCACTGCATTGGAACTTGTACTCCTTGAGCTTATCTGGATTCTAAATGAATAGAATCCATTTTACTGGCAGATTGAAAGGAAAGGAAGTGAATAGTCTTGGGAGTGGGTCAACTGAAAATAATTTGGTATTCTTGGCCCAAGAATATACACTTGAGCTGGAAGCACACCTCTCCTGAATTGACAAATATCAGAAGATGGAGAAAATCCATAGCAGATATAGCCAGTGATATCTGGCCATAGAGAGCAAATGACTAAGAAAAGGAGGTAAACTATGTAGCTCCACTGTAACCTCAAACCTGCCAACATACTCCATATGGTTTGCATCACATGGCCTATTTCTTCCCACAATTTCCAGCTCCACCTCCCATTTAAAGCAGGCCATGTATCTTCATGGCAGACAGGAAGCATAAGAATTACTCACGGATAACTGCTGAAGAAGCACATCGATTCCATCCAGCTCCCCAAGCAATTCCCTGTTTTCTAAAAGGGGAAAAAAAAAGAGGAAGAAAAAAATGAAGCTAACTGTCAGATTTTACAGCCGTCTAACACTGATACATCAGCAAACAAAATCAATACAGCTTGACAGAGTACAAAAGCTGCACAGAGAGCGAGAGGGAGAGCAAGGGGATGCCAAAGGCAAGAGAGCTTGCTGTCATGATCTGAAACAAGCCTGGCTCCTATCCTAACAGAATATCAATACCGAGAGGGAGCCTCACCATCATTGTCCTGGAGCAGTATGGCCAGCACTTCACTACAATACAGTTTGTTGGCATCGAAAGGCATCTTTGCCTGTGGGGAAATAGGAGAAATAAAAAAAAAAGTTAACAGGCCTTGCTTACTTCCCCAGAAACCAATTTTTCATAAGAACTAGGATCTGAGTTAGAGAACAGAAGTTAGAAAGCAAAAAGGGAGGTTAAGGGAAAAAAAAAAAAAAGTCTGCCTCTGCTCTCAAAGAGATCAGACTCAAATACTACGCGGTAAAACCATAAATGGCAGATGTACACAGTGGCTCTCACATTGCTAATGCCCAGGGATGAAAGTCACCTCCTCAGAGAAGCCTTCCCAGATTTCCCATTTTGAGCCCAGGGACTGCTATCTAGCTAGCACATAGTATATACTCAAATGTGAACTAGTGGAATACTTGAAAGTTTTGAAATTGTAAGACTAAAATCCATTATGAAGTTTTGTTCACATATTACAATCATAAAATTAGGCTGTAAATTAGCTGACAGATGATCAGAGAAGGTAAAAAGAAAGCAAGTTCTTGTTTAGATTAGTTGAATGTATTTATAACAAAGTAGTTCCTTTTGGATTTTTTTTAATGCTTAAAATTTAATTTGAAATCATAAACCTATCTGCTCATGTGCCATAATCTGCCTACTATTTAAAAAGGAAACCACATTAAAAATGCAGAAATGTGTTAATATTTTAACAACCAAATTACTACCCACAATTCTTTCCCTGATGCATGCTCTGCTACTTGGTGTTTCAGAGGGAACATATCTATTGCAGAGAGCATCTTTTATGGCTGTCCACATCGTTGCTTCAGCAGAGAGACTCAAATATCTCACCATTAATAAGGTACCTTCGGATAAAGGTGCACAGAGAGGAGCAAATCTCACTGATATGTTTTTATTTACTGTCCCTTGATCCTTAAAATGCAGGCATGTAGACAACAACTGTTAATCAGCAGCAGCCTTGTTACCTATCCAGGTTTTTGAAATGACAAATAATTTCTGTCCCTGGAAAGGACAGGGAAGTGTTCATCTTACAGCTAACACTTCCGTCACCTTAGTGCTATTCACAGTTCTGTTTGGACATTGATTTTGTACTCAAGAAGGAAGAGTGGCCCCTAATGAAGCAATGCCCAGCAACTTTTCAGTTTTCTATGCACGTCTTTCTCGTCAAGCCTAAGTGCACCCCATAGAGTTTCAGGAAGCTGACCATCTTAGGTTAAAAGATCTGTTAATGCAAAGTCTTACGTGTACTGACTGCAAGGTATGCTCCCTGGGCAAGCTTGAGGCCTTGTTTCAAGAAATTCAGTATAACAGCCAGGGTTTAAATGCAATCTGTAGTGTGTTCCACTTTAAGGAAAGCAGTTGTTTAAAAATCAAAATTCAAAAGTGGTAAGCCTAGAGATGAGCAACTCTATCACATTCAAGTATTTGCTAATAAAATTATCTACTCATATTATTTAAATCATAAGTATTGGTATTTTAAATTATTTAAGCCACACCACTTTACTTATATACAGCTTTTCAAGTACAAGTGTTCTCTTTTGAAACAAGATACACTTAACTAAAAGAAGCCAAAAGACATCATAGCCTGTCTGTGGTTTCAAGGTCTCTTGTCCTTTATTTGATTTTTATAAATCCTGTCTCCAAGATAAAGGGGAGATTTTCTCTTTTTTTTTCCAATGAGTATTTATTGGGCATCTACTATACACAAGACAAAGAACTAAACATGAAAGTACACAGGTAAATAAGACATGAAACTTGTCCATTGTTACGGCACTTAAAAATACTATTAAGGGCAGCTCCGGTGGCACAGCAGTTTAGCGCCGCCTGCAGCCTAGGGTGTGATCCTGGAGACCCTGGATGGAGTCCCAGATCAGGCTCTCTGCATGGTGCCTGCTTCTCCCTCTGCCTGTGTCTCTGCTCCCCCCCCCCCCACCTGTGTGTGTGTCTCTATGAATAAATAAATTAAAAAAAAAATCTTTAAAAAAATAAAAATACTCCTAAAATTATTATATGGTTACATATAACAAGAATCTAGGATCAATGCACCTATGTCTGACTCATGAGCATGTACTACCTATGGGACACAAAGTCTGTAGTTCCCAAACTGTGTGCCGAGGTACCTGAAGTGTGAAACTCAATTGACAAGGGCACTGCAGGATATTTTAAAATTTCCAAACAAAGCACGTGACATTTGACATCTGTTGAGCACTGCATTAACTACTAGCTCCAGGTAAACTCTTTTGATGACATCCTATCTTTGTGAAGCTGGGTTTTAGTGGCTGCTGTAATAAAGGAAACTGTGTGAAAATCAATGTAGAAAAGGAATGAGGGTAATGGTATTCAACTGGATTTCAAGGTTTTAGTTGCGCAGTACTCAAAAGGCACACATATCTATTAGTAAGTAACTGTGGTATTTAAGTATAAAAGAAAAAAGTATTTTCTTTTAATTCATGTATATTACTTTTTCAAATGGCTACTACATTGTTAGGACATAAATATGCATTAAATTCCTTGGACCTAAAACAAACATGATTGTTAGATCCTTTCTGGCATAGGAGCACTGTAAAAACAAAATTCCCAAGACATCCAAGGCACCATGAACTTTAGAGTGGCCATTTATGACTCAAGAAATATTTCTCAGTCTTGTTTCCTTATCTGTAAAAAGCAAATAATAAAAGAACAACCTAATAAAAATTAAAAAATAAATAATAACACAACATCAGGAGAGTTACTATGAGAATTAAATAAGGTAACATGGAAGTATCTAACACATATTAGGTACTACCATGACTGGAATCAGAAATATCCAGGTTAGAATCTCAGCTCTAATGGTGACCAGCTATATGATCTTGGCCAAATTACTCTGTCTCTTTCACCCAATTTCTCTTATGTTAAGTAAAAATAAGTAATAATTTCCCGTTGGGGTGGTTGGATTAAATTAACCAATATACAACATCATCGGCACTCAACAGCTAGTTCTCCTCTATTGAGAATTCCTGATTCCCCCAGGAAATCTCCAGCTTTTGCTGTGATACTTCAAGGAGTTTACAATTTGCCCAAAGTAAATTTTTAAAAATCATAATAATCATTATTTCATCACTTTTTCTATTAAAATATAGGTCCTTCGAAAAACTGGTATGAAGGAGGAAATCTAATCAGAAAGTCAAAATTATTAGACCTCCATAACTCCCCAACACTGAGTCCTAAAATGCCTCAGAGCCTGAAAGAGGTACCAGCTGGGAAGCACCCTGGCAAGAGAGGGAGGCTTTCGAGATACCCAGACCAAACTGTCACGGGCTCTGCCACATATTTCACATGGAGTTGGGGTAATCACTTCCCCTGTGTGGAATTCTTCCCACATCTGTAAATGGAGGATAGCAGCACCCACTTGGAAGGTTGTGAAGATCAGAAATAATGTATGTGAAGTATCTAGAATAGCAATTCCCATATAGTCAACAGCTAATGCATTGACACTCATAATCAGATGGGGAAAACTTATGGTGATGGTAATGACTACCAAAAATTTTAATCTTGTGGGAAACAAATAAAGGAAACTGTGGGCCAGGTGGGAAGGAAGTAGTCTAATCTTAAACATTTAACCAAAGACAAAGAGTCATCAAAGAAGTTTTATTTCTATTTAAATCTCAGCCAGAGGTGATGGCCTCCAAGCCTCCAAAATATCAAACTGCCAAATTACAAAAAGCTATTTAGTGAAAATCAGGAGAAAGGAGAATTCATTTAGTAGGTACAGTCTATTGGAGTTTGCAAAGTTAACCGATGAGTCCCATCGGGACTTGAAGCTTCTGTGGGCTCTCTTCTATCCAGGAACCTGGTGATCCTAAATCTTTCAGCTGTCAGAGTAATTATAGAGTCAAGCATAGGTTTGTACTCAGCATGTACTAGCTTTGAATAAAATTAAACTTCACCTTTTTGGGAACTGCTGCTTTTTTGGAAAGTACAAAACAATTATGTTGCCACCTGCAGCCAGAATCTGCAGGTTATTTCTGCAGCTCACCTCTGGTACCTGGAACACATGGGGCAGGTTCAGACACATCTAGAGCTCTGTACAATTGCTGAAGCAGATTGTGCCCTGTAAAATCCCAGCTCCTGGTCATAGGAGGCTAAGAACTTCCCATCAACCAGTTGTACGTGTAGTATAATGTAGTCAATTCTCAATTAATTAGCTCATATGCTAAATGTTGCAACTGTTTTAGAAATGGTGATTTAACTGGGAAACAAAGGGATTTTTAATTGTGTTTTTTAGAAAAGGAAAAACAAAACTTTGGGTTTTGGTGTTATTTTCAATAGTACACAACATCCTAATAAGCTTGTATTTCCCATAAAAATGAACTGTGATGGTCTCACATTCCTGTTATCTGCTCACTTGCTAACCCATTTAATGCAATTCTCTGCAATGGGTTTCATCCTCTTAGCACAAATTAGTGAAATTTCATTTAGTGGATGAAAAAATCCATGAGTATCTCTATATACTGCTAGGCTACCAGTGCAAAAAGAGGCCTCATCAAGGTAGAATTACTGAAAGAATTACTGAAAGACAACTGAATAAATATGGGATGATCAGTTAAACAGTAACGTTTAACAAGAAACGTAAACGTTAAGTATTCGAGGATGGTGGTTCTCTGACGTTAACCTGCATCCAAGTCACATGGAGCGCTTATTAAAACAGATTGCTAGTCTCACACAAGATGGGCAGAGTCAGTGGGTCAAGGCATAGGTTCAAGACTTTGCATTTTTAACATGTTGCCAGGAACCACACTTAACAATTGAGAGGAGATGCAAATGTAATGGAGACCCAGATCTTGCTTTTATTTATTTTTTTAAAATCTTTTTTTTTTAATTTTTTATTTATTTATGATAGTCACACAGAGAGAGAGAGAGAGAGAGAGAGAGAGAGAGGGAGGCAGAGACACAGGCGGAGGGAGAAGCAGGCTCCATGCACCGGGAGCCTGATGTGGGATTCGATCCCGGGTCTCCAGGATCGCGCCCTGGGCCAAAGGCAGGAGCTAAACCGCTGCGCCACCCAGGGATCCCCAGATCTTGCTTTTAAAGAGTTGAAGGATACTTAAAGAAAGACAATAAGCACGCATACCAAAAAAGTCTGCCAGGTGATAAAAAAATGCTTCAAGAGGATAAATGTCACAGTTATAGTACAGGTCAGAACCCAGATCTGCTGCCTCCCACAAAAGAACCAGGATGGAAAAAAGTAAAATGGCTGAAATTCAGACAAGAGTATGGGCTGGAAGCAAAGTAGTGCCATGGAAATAGTGCACGAAGAAAGTCTGGAGTCTTGCATTTAATTCTAGCTCTTCTCTAATTAGCTGTATGAATTTGGGCAAGGCATTTACTCTCTATAGGTCTTGATTTTTTTTTTTAATCTGTGATAGAAGTTATAAATTTCCTTTCAGTTGTAAAATTGATGGCGGCTACATGGAAGAGTAGGGACTTAAACTGGTTAATGAAGGCTGCGTGTAACTGAGAAGTATATAAGAAAGACAGGACTCATTCCTGGTAGAGGGAGGGGAATGAACAAAGACAGATACAAAGGTCAAAATAATTCTGACCGTTGCAGATCAGGGGGTAGGTAAAAAAGATGTCTGAAAGGTAGCAAGGCTAACATTTAAAAAGTGAGACATGAGAACGTCAAATGAGGCCAAGTACAAGGGGACTTTAAAAGTAGGCAGAGGATCTGAGGCAGAGGTCATCAGCATCGTATAGAGGGAGGTCCTTGAACAGGGAATAGCACACTGAAAATGGGAGTTTTTAAATCTAGTCCAGTAGTGCGGAATTAAACTGGGTAACAATAATGTTCACATCTCCAGAGAGCAGAGGGTATTAGTGAAGGCTGTCCATTAGAATCATAGGTGGAACTTCTCTAAAATATACCAAAGACAGAGACTGAGACAAGGTGTCTGGAAATCTGTATTTTTTAGAGATCCAGCACTCAAATTCAGTATGTTTATGATAGTGAAAATTATAACAAGCACTTTCCCAGATTATGAGAAAAAAGCACAAGGCATTATTTTTAAAAACATACCTTCTTGCTGGCTTCACCCTTAAGCAGGATTCTCATTAATGTTCTGGGCAGACAGGATTTTTCTAAGGGCATTTGCTTACTAGTAAAATAACCTAATAGCATTTTAATGTTTAGATACCCCGAAACCTCAAAAAACTGTTTTAGAGAGAGCAACATGGCTATTTATGCCCTGAGGATTACATTAACACTGTGCCTAAAAGGCAAGAATCACTGGCTTGCTAGACTATTGAGTGGGACTCTTTATTACTCTCATTAGGGTAATGGAATCCAAGGAAAACCCCCAAAGGTCTCAATTTCCCTTCCTGTTACCATTTCAAAAAAAGACTGGCAAGTTTCAACACCTTTCAAAGGGCAGAGGTGGCCTGACATCCTGGTTTAATGACGGATCCCTGAAGCAAATGAAGGAACTCTCAAGGAACTTAAAGAAATTGGTCTTGACTTCAGAGACAAGAGCTATTGGATTGTTTTGTGTATTTTAAGGTTGGAGCTCTCACCTATGGCCACCCCAGCAACAACTCAGGTCCCTGCCGTCTATCCTGTCCCCTCAATTCTGTGTTGGACTTTCCTCTCCTCCACTCCTCACTCCCAAAATGTTTTAAGGCTTTGGAGAATAAAAACGTGTTGAATGTTGAGGAAAGAAACTGAGAACTACATGGGGAAACAAGTCTAGTCCTAAAACCAAAGGACATCAAGACCCATGAGAGGAGGTCAAAAGAAGTTCCAAAGATGACACTGCATGAATTAATCAGACCTGATTTTTTTTTCCTAAAAGGTAGGAGAGAGAGTGTGTGTGTGTGTGTGTGTGTGTGTGTGTGTGTGTGTGTGAGAGAGTGAGAGAGAGAGAGAGAGAAAGAAAAGGAGTTGTAATCTACTGAACTATGCACTAAGTTTATACTCTGTAAGGCACATGTGCCCATATCCACTGACGGTAGTATCAGCTGAATATCAAGTCAAGCTGTAGAAGTCTGTTATAGATTTCATGAAAACAAATGGTTAAATAAGTAGGACTATGGAAGAATTCAATTGTCAGAAAGAAGAGTAATTGTGAGGCATATGCTATCTTAGGCAGAACATTCTTCTTGGGCCCTGCCAGACAGTAGAGGGTAATCTGACCTGACATACCTCAGACTTTCTGGATCTCTGTAAGGCTGTGAAGCATAGCAAGGCCATGAATACTTCTAGCTGTAAAATGCCTCCTTCTCACAGAAAAGCTGGGGATACTTGCTTGCCTGAGGACCAATTCAGTAGCATATAAGCAGTCCCAAACTGCCTTCCATCACACCTGTGATTAAAACTACTCTTTTTTTTTTTTTAAAGATTTTTATTTATTTATTCATGAGAGACACAGAGAGAGGCAGAGATATAGGCTGAGGGAGAAGCAGGCTCCCTATGAGGAGCCCGATATGGAACTCGATTCCAGGATCACAACCTGAGCCGAAGGCAGATGCTCAACCACTGAGCCACCCAGGTGCCCCTAAAACTACTCTTTTAAGAGAAGCTCTTGCCTCTCTCATTTCTCATTTACTCTATGGGACAGCACTAATTGTTAAAAAGACAGCAAAAGATCTATACGAAGAAGAGAGAATAAATAATCTAAAAGAAATATAAATATGAACAAAGGCTATAAATAGTAAATTAAAAGAGATGAGTAGCTAACAAACAAGCGGTAGCCAATATTCTTTCCCTGATTTTAAAATTCCAAAATAAAATCAAATCTGTTTTCATTTAGCAGATTAACAAAATTTTAAGTCTGATAGTATCAGATGTTGCTAGGGGAAACAGATACCCTGAAATCAGTGGGGCAGCTTTTATGCAGGACAACTCACCAAAAATATTAATGTGTGTATCCTCCAATCTATCAATTCTACTTCTAGGAGTTTATCCTACAGAAAAACTAACAGAAGTATGCAAGGAAAAATGTGTATATGAATATTCACTGTAGTACTTCTTACAACAGTGGAAAATTATTATGCAACAATGAAAAAGTGTTATAAAAAGGGGAATGGTTAAATTAATTTTGATATGTGCATAAAACAGAGTACTGGGACACTTGAGTGGCTCAGTGGTTGAGCAGCTACCTTCAGCTCAGGGCATGATCCCAGGGTCCTGGGATTGAGTACCACATCAAGCTCCCCGCAGGGAGCCTGCTTCTCCCTCTGCCCAGGTCTCTGCCTCTCTCTCTGTGTCTCTCATGAATAAATAAATAAAATCTTTAAAAAAAAAAAAAAAAAGAATATTAGGCAGCTCTTAGTTCAGTGAAAAAAACCAACTTGCAAAATAAAATACTATATAATTCTGTTTGTGAAACACACACATTCCCAGATACACAGAAAACTTCTTGAAGGACAGGTAAAATATTGCTAATAGTGGCTGCCTCTGGCAGATGGAATTAGAAGGAATCTACTGAGGGGAGCTTTTACTTTCAGTTTTAAACCTTCTGTACCACATGAATTCGTATTTAAAAATGTTTATAATATTTTCAGAGATATTGAAGGCTACTTTTTTTTAAAGGGTTTTATTTATTTATTCATGAGAGAACAGAGAGGCAGAGACCTAGGCAGAGGGAGAAGCAGACTCCCTGCGGGGAGCCTGATGCGAGACTGGATCCCAGGACTCTGGGATCACAACCTGAGCCAAAGGCAGATGAGCAACCCCTGAGGCATCCAGGTGCCCCTAAAGGGTACTTTAAAGCCTCTTCTTTAAAAAAACAAAAACAAAACAAAACAAAACAAAACGAAGAAGCAATAAAGAGACAAGAGAAAGATTGTCTGAAAGATTCCCAAACTAGATCCCAAAGCAAAAAAGGACAAACATCTGTGCCAGTGACCCAGCTTCAGCCAGGCCCAGAGCAAAGAACAATGTGAGCTAGGGTCCCACAATGCCAAACTGACCTTCAGCCTCTTCAATAGCCACTGCAGAAGACCCTGCTGGGCAGCCTCAGTACACATCTCAGGTCGGAACTCTGCCATGTTTTCCACAATAGCTGAAAGGAGACAGACGCCAGTCATTTGGGAGGGCAATTTTGTTTCCATCTGCAACAAGCTTGTTTCCTTTCCCAGGACAAGCCCCATATTCCTCTGACTTCCAGTATTCCTCCTAGCCAGATGCTGTATTGTCATTATTAGATTAACCAGGGAGATTCTATGGTTTATTTTTAATTCAAGTAACATTGCAACTAAAACTCATAACTGAAAATGATGAAATTCACAAAAGGAGTAAGTGATAGATGTTCTGTGCTAATAGGGAACCACACTAGAGCAGAACACACAGAAAGGTGGCTATTTACCTAGGAAGGCATTCTTAGTCCTCATTGTACTGTAGTCCCAGGGACCTGTAACCAAAGACACAGGGGACTGGGCATGAAGCCTTAGGGAAAAAAATCAGGGGATGGTGAATTCAGTCTCTTCCCTTCCTGATTCATTCATTTTCAGTTCTCTTTCTCTGGATATTACAAGAGAAGCAAGCATGATCTTCTTAATTGAACAAAATAATGTGCACAGAGGGGAAAGGCCATGCTGGCAGAGGTAACTGTCAGGTACTCGGAAGCAAATATAATTGGTCCTGCTATCTCCTACAACAGCCAAATTGCTGCTTAATAGAAAAATTAAAACTTAGGAGGCCAAAGGAAAAAAAGTTATTACATGACCACAATATTTAAAAAGGGAACATTTTTTTAAAAACCCCTATTGTTCCATTCTAACACATCCTATGCTTTCATTTCCGTTGGGGCCCCTTCAGCTCCCCATCCCAGGATATGTTACTATTATAAAGGAGATAGGGTTAGTTCTAAATTCTCTAAGGCCAATGCCCAGAACACATCAGGTCTGAGTTTTGAAGGAGAAAGAGCTAAAGAAATCACCGTATATGTCTTAGGTTCTTCCTCACTCCTCTGCCCGTGTCAGCCAGTGGCAAGTTAAAGACTCAGTGGGCAGCCCTCTCAGGTAGTGGAATACAAATCTATGTTAGCAGAGTAGCAATGAGACCCCTGAGAGCTGAGGACCACCACAACACCCTAAGTTACTTTCTCACATTTTCCAGCAAAATCAATTCATTCATTTTAATCTCTTATGCCCTTATTCTTCTGCTTACACTGTAGATGGCTTCCTGTTGCTCTTTAGAGTTGAATCCAATCATCCTGCCTTGGTTTACAAGATTGTCTTCCACAATCTGGGCAAACTCATGCCTCAGGTCCCATCTTCCACTACTGCTACCTCCTATTGCCACAATACATACCTACTCTTTTCTCAAGCCCATGCCCATGAACAGCTTTGCAATTGTAACTCTCTCCCATCCAAGGGTCCTTCTCACATTTCTCTGTCAAAACATACCTGTCTTCACATTCAGCCCCAATCAGCTACCTTTAAAGACCCTTCCTCACTTCCATACTGCTGTCCACTGACTCCTATTATACCATTTGTCATTCTGTATTATCTTTCCTTTCTGTTTAAGACTTCCCATCAGTCTGCTTCTTAGGAAGTAAGATCATGCTTAATTCATCTTTAATGTACCCCAGCATCCAGCACAGGGCCTCACAAATAGGAGGCATTCAATAAATGAGAGAGGGATGAACCTCCTGAGCTGATGGTAGGTGACCAATTTGAAACTAGACAGATCTCTAAAGCCTGCCAGCCTGGTGCTGTTTTCATTATACCAGGCCCTTTTTATTAAGTCAGTTAAGACTTTTGATAAAGTTTCTATTCAGCAAAATCCAGCATTAGGCTAACAGATGGTAATGCCAAATTCTAGCTCTAGACTGAAGCCAACCCCCAAGTTACAGATTGTTGTGTTCTCTCTTCTCTTAGTCCCTTGGTGCTATGTCTTCCCTCTTCTTTATGACAATGGTCACAGAAGAGAGTATAAAACAAGAGAAATCTGTGGTAGACAAAAGAGCTGAGAGGAAAATCTAATCTAATCAAAATTTCTGCTTCAGCTGGGCCTCATTCATTTCTCAAGCTCTGTTTAAGATATGTCACCTTTGGTTTTTTGTTTTTTTTTTTTTTTTTTAATAAGACAATGACCAGTGTTAAAGAGGACTACCCAAAAGCATAATTTTAAATAGGCTAATGGTTTGGCAACTTTGCAAGGAAAAAGACCTGGGAGATTCAAGGAGGAAGAAGGGAAATACTGCAAAGAAATCCACTTAAATTAACATATGATGAAGGTGCATCCAAGTTAACAATAATACTTCAACTCTGGTTACATGGCAAACTACACATAAGACAAAGAAACACTTAACTCTTTTTAAAATAAACTATCTTATAAGGGTACTCCACTGTGCCAAAGTTTGTAGTCCCACTGAAGGAAAGAAGGAAGAAAAACCAATATAGGGGGATTAAAAATTATAAAATACACACTTTCTAAAGCTTAAAAAAAAAAAATCACCCTGCATAGGCATGACTCTAACATTTGGAGGCAAAGGCCTGCTAACAGAAGTGTTTTTGTCCAGGAAGTTATCTACTTAATGGACTTCCAATTTTATTACTGCAAGCCAAACCAAACCAAACCTGCAGTTATATGAAATTTACACAAGGGTCTTCATTTTTGGAAAAGCAGTCTGGGAGCAGAAGGAAAGAAAATACCACTACTGTTGATTCTATTATGAAGGAAGAAAGAAATGAGCACAAAGCCCCAAAACAAACAAGACGGTTTCAGGATCACTGGTCGCCCTGCCCCTCACCTAGAGTATTATGGACACCATCCGCCTCTTCTTTCACAGACTCATCCAGGCGCTCCAGATTCTGCACAAGCAGGGCCACCACTTGCCCATCCACCTTCAGCAACAGAGAAGCAAAAGGAGAAAGGGATACATGTCACAAAACAGTCTCTCAAATGCTCCCATTCCCATACTCTGCTCACCTGCATGAACAAAATAACTGACCACCCATGGTTCTACAGTGTGCTCTCTCATCCCATTATCTCTTGGAGTCTTGAAGTGACTCCAAGGTAAAGAAAGGGCAGGCTTCATTATCCCTAACTTATGATGAGTAAATCTAAGCTTAAGGAGACAAAGTAAAATTCAAGGTTACAAAGTTAGTGAGTGCTAGCACTAGCACTTGAACCCAGGCCTTTGAAAATCAAGTTTAGCACTCTTTCTACTTCTCTGTGGTACTGAAACAAACACCCTGGAAAGTACCATCTGAAATCAGGTCAATAGTTTGTTCCAGGGGAGCCTGAGTGGCTCAGAGGTTTAGCGCCTCCTTCAGCCCAGGGCTTGATCCTGGAGACCCAGGATCGAGTCCCATAATGTTGGGCTCCCTACATGGAGCCTGCTTCTCCCTCTGCCTGTCTCTCTCTCTCTCTCTCTCATGAATAAATAAATAAATAAAAATCTTAAAAAAAAAAAAGTTTGTTCCAGTCAAAAGCATGGTTCTAGACCACAGCACCAAGAGATGTTTAGTTGGGAAGTTTACTCACCATACTTTACACAGACCTCAAAATTTAGGGTTAAACTCAAAACATTCCTAACATTCTATACTAAGCTATTATGAAACTATTACTTCTGATGAATTTCTAATTCCTTCTTGAGAAGAGTATTAACATAATAAAATGCCTGACATTTGTATTACATTTAATGCACAGAACAGCAATTAAATCTCTTTAATTTGATTCACACAACCTTATAGAAAACTCTCAGTAGCCACATCACAGAGCCGATATTCAGAGATTAACGGTTTAGCCAAGACCAAATGGCTACTGAGCAGTGGCAGCAAAAGCAAAAAACAAGCTTCTTTCTTTGGTGAAAGAACCCTTTTACTACTTCACGCTTCCCTCTGTGCACAGTTTGTACTCTTAGGGAGACTGCCCTTTGGGTAACCCTGATGCAAACCTAGGAAGGTAACTAAGGAAACACTACAGTGATTATCCACCTGGTAATGACTTCTCATCAGGAGCCAGTCAAGAACCTGTACAGGAACAGAACACCTGCTGTGTGTCTGTGGTATATCCTCTCTGACTGCCTCACTGAGGAAATGGGAATAAATTATAAAGATTAAATAAAATTATGTGGCATGCCTTACCCTGGGTCTAGATTAAACATTAAGTAGAGAGTTTGAATATAGTTCTCGACCCTTTCTGACATCTGATCATTCACTATTTGCACCTGCCACAGACCAAGAAAAACTCCAGTCCTTTGAAGGAAGTCACCAAACCCTTGTTCATCCTGGCATACTTTTCCAAGGGTAGTACAAGGCTACAGTACGTGACAGACAGTCATTTTGCTAAATTCAAACAAACTGACACTTACTTCGTGTAAATGCAATCAGGTCTTTTATAAAAACTGTTCTATCTACTCTCATGTAATCCTCACAGCTTTTAAAGATGAGTAAACAAAGGTCCAGAGAGGTTAACTAGCTTGGCCAAAGTCACAAATGTTGTGGCAGTAGTGATTGGCTCTAAGCGCCTATTTTTTCCAATCAGATCCTGTTACTTTGGGGAGGGGAAAACAAAGGAGAGAGAAGGAAACATCTCATTCGACTGACACTGCCGGAGCACTTACATATAAGACACCCTACAACACAATTCAAACCGAGCCCGAGAACAGAACAATGGCAAGAGGGACAGATCTTGAAATAAGACCCCTTTATTCTTTATTGGTGATACTTAAAAGAAGCATCTATCAAGGAGAAAAAACTGAAATTATTGACTAATATGCAAACCTGAATCATACATGAGGTAATTTCTAGGCTCTGCCGTTTATGGTGTGAAGAACAAAGCAAGACACTAGCTGCAGATTTGAGAGGGTACTGATGCCAGAATTGAGGGTGCCCATAAATACAAGAATGAGCTGTTTTCCCCTCTTATTCCAAGGAGATACATAATCTCGCTCTCAAATCTCACAGCCAGCAAAAGCTTCACTGAAGAAATCCACCGCAATGTTTTCCTTAATTAATTGGACAATTTGAGGATGTGAGAGGAAACAGAAAAACATCTGGGGGGAAAATATGAACCATGTCACAGTTTGTTTTTCCCTAAATCACCCTGATTGACTTATAATCTCCCTGAATCCTAAAGCAGCAGACACTGCAAATCCACTGGGTATCACACTGCTTGTTGGTTCTACAAACTGCCTCACTCATTTCAATTGCTTATTACTGCTTTATCTGCATTATTTTTCCCTCTTTCCTTGATTCTTAGTTAACGTTTCCCATCTCTGCTGTCTGGAAAATGGTGGGGGGCGGGGTGGGGGGAGGACAGTGGCAGTACACAACGCATTCAAATCCCAGAACTGAATGGGTCTTTGGCTGAAGGAATATCTTTTTCCTTGCCACGGAAATCTAACTTCTAACAGACAGCTTTTTCAAGCTTGCAAAATGTGAAACTTTATGTTTAGCTGGGTTAAATGCAATTTTATCTAATTTTAGGAGGGTCAAAGCAGTCAAAATACATTCAGCTCAGAAAACTCTTGGGAAAATATTTGTATTATGCATAGCTCTGGATATCACCTAGTAGGAGCACAAAGTAACATTCTGTATTAACCCCCTAGCCCCTTGGGTCTACCACCTTCATGCCAATGTTTTGGATCTGTGACTAAGCCTGAAACCAAAACAAATCCTGGTCAGGGACCAGAGCGTCAGCCAGAGCAACCCTGGCCTTGGAAATCATGACTGTCTGAAGCCTGATGTCTTCTGGTAAGTCACTGGATACTTCAGCTTGTTAGCAGGTCTCCTAAACAATATTCTGGCAGGTCCTACTGAGACCAAGTTCAAGGGCATGTTCAGATATCCTTTTCCACTTGACCAGGGAAGAATAAAGAGAAAAGGAGGAAACTTTTAAAAAGGACAGATGAGAAGGTTCGAAGGATTCTTTTTCTATCTTGTACAATCTGCCAATAACCTTTCTTAAAGAGTGTGGAGTAAAATTTTCTACCTGCTATGAGTTCTGGAAATTTCATATTTGAAAAACTAGGAAAAAACTTTCCATATCCACTGAATCTTGATCACCCAGTAAGTTTTGAGGATACATACGGCAATATGGTCAGAACGCAAAACTTCATTCCTGCTGTCATTTATCTAGAAATATTTTAGCTTCCCCTGTTGCTCCTCCAATTCATTATCCACACAGCTGCCAAGAATGGTCTTCCTAAAAAGTTAGGCCAGACTATGTTACTACTCCCTTGCTCAAGATACTCCAGTTACTCTCCTTCATACTGGCAATTCCACTCCAACTTCCTACCAAGGCCTACAAAACCCTGAGCAACCTAACCCTGGCCGTGCTCTCTCCCCTCCCCCAAGCTGTCTGTGCTCAGACAATTTTTCTGTTCCTTGAATCTGTCAAGCTCATTCCTGCCTTAGGTCCTTTGCACTTGTCCCATCTCGCCCTCAGTCATTCTGAATGGCTGGTTTCCTCTTGTCATGCCGAGCTCAGGCCTTCCCTGACTGTCAAATCTAATGTGACTTCCCAGTCACCATACATCACATCACTGTATTTTAATCCTTTATGTAACAGAGAATCACTAACTAGTTTCTGATCTGTTTACTGCTTCTCCCTACGCTAGAATTTGAGCTCCACAAAAGCAGACTGTCTCTTGCTCACCACTATATACCCGATTCCTGGAATGTAGAACATACAAAGCACTCAATAAGCATTCAATGAATGAACGAACTAATGAATTTTGCTTGGGACAAATACAAATGAAGGTGAAGACATTAAAAGAAATGAGAAGGGATAAAAATGATAGGATCCAGACATTTACATAATAAATGCCTTTAAGGGCAACCACAAACCTGCCAAGCTCAGCCCATGCATTGCCTGTGCCTCAGTAGCACAAATGCATTGCCAACCAACCCAAGCCAAACCACCACAGAACCTCAAAGTTGAATGTTTACGTAGGGTTAATTGAGTGCAAGAATGGGTATGGAGAGCAACCCCTGAGTCTCCATATCAAAGCCACTTTGTGAAACTCTTTACCAAATGGTGGCTCCTAGCCACCATGGCCAATGTCATGGCTCAGCCTCAGAGAGTCCACCTCTTCTCCTGGGACACCTGCATGCATCCTCCTGTTAAAGCTTCCCTTTGAGGCCACAGAAAGTACCTGCAGTCTTTACTGATTCTTTCCCATCACAAGTGATTTGCTCCTTCTTCCCCACTTCCAGAGAAGCTTCATCTCTCACAACTGTTCTTAATATTCTGCCCCGCAGTATTACTTATTTCATCTTTTTTTTTTAATCAAATATCTATCGTGCCTTATTTAGGTCCATTCTCTTCAAAAAATTTTTTGAGTATTTATTCAGTGTTTTTTGAACATTTTTTGAAAGTGAAAAAAAAATGCTTGTTGAACTCAACAAACATAAACCTCTTGCTGCATGGTAGATGATACAAACTGTTTTAACTTGACATTTACTAAGTATTTAGTATGTCCCAGGCATAATAACACCCTTATGAAGATAATGGCCAACATTTACTTGGCGTTTATACTGTGTTGGACACTGTCCTAAAGATTTATTAAATATCTCATTTATTCCTCACTTCAGTGTTATGCAATAGGCACTACTGGTACCCCCATTCTACAGAAGAAGAAACTGAGTACAGAGAGATTAGGTAACTTTCCCAAGGACACACAGTTGGTAAATGATAATTTGGCCATTCCCTTGATGGGAATCACATCTCACAAAAGATTAACTTATAAATAGATGGTCTCTAAGCCAATGTGACAAGTGCTATTACACATAAAGTGCTAAAAGAACACAAACTCCAGTCGGGGGATGAGCCTAAAAAACACTCAGAAGAGACAAGCTTTAAGTCAGGCTTTAAAAGAAGAGTGGGAGTATCGCAAGTAGTCTAGGAGAAGCAAGGCTTGCCATGCTGAAAGCAGGTCTATGCAAAGGCATGGGGCTGCCAAGCACATGGCAAATTTGGGGACTAGTAAGTAAGAAATGACTGTAATCTAATCATAACCCTCAAGAAGTCCTAAGACTTCTTTAGAGAGGTATGCCAAAGAAGTGTCATTAAAGCAGTATACCCTTGCATTTACTACTCTTCAGAAAAGACTCTATTTTCCAGGCTATCAAATCAGTTTGTTACAAAGCACAAATATTCACCTTTTGCTTAAGTAATAACTGTAGATACAGACCAAATTTTAAGCCCCAAAGATCCCCAAGAATGCCAGGATAGCACTCTCTCCCCACAAATGTGCTAGTCTATTGCTTAGGACTTCCAACTGCGAAAAAGACCAAGGCAATAACTGCAAACTGCACACCACAATAAATTCTGCTCTGTGCCCTCTAGCCTCTGCTCATGCAATTCCAAGCCTCTGATATTGGCCCCAAATTAAAACTACAAAGACAACTCAACTCTTGTAATATGAGAATACTTATCAAACTTCTACTGAATGCAGCGCAAGGGTGGAGAAAAAAAACAAATGAAAGACCATCCACCAGTTCTGTTCTCTGTTATTTACTGATGGCTTCTGACTGGCTGCAGACAAGTAAATAATATATAGGAGTCTAGGAACGCTCAATTGTGATTCACACCAACCCCATCAGTATAAAGCTGTTAAGAGTCAAAATCTTAAAATGATAATAAAAAAAAAAAAACCTAAACAAACAGAAAACCCTGTGTAGCAGCTACCTAACAGCTCCCCAGACTGAGGATGAACTGTTTCTTTCCAAACAAACAATAAAATCTGCACAATCCAGCTTTTGTTGGTGGGCTTAGCAACACAGAAAACACAAAGGGGGCTTTTGTGTGAATTGCTGTTTCTGGGTACGTTTTACAGGCAGCAGCCAGGCTAGCTGCTCTCTCTCTCATCTCCCCTATTCACACAGGCAAAGGATGGTAATTAAAATCAGCCCAGGGACCAGGCAGGAAGGCTCACTCAGGGCCACTATAATTAACCTCTAGTAGGTAAGACTGCACAAATGCCACTGTGGGGACCCAGAGCAGGAGCAAGGGCCACAGCCTTCCTTCAGATGCTCCTCAAAACAAAAGGACAACCCAAGATCATCCTTTTCTTTCTGCACAGTGGTTCAAAGGAAAAATAAAGGTCCTGAATTCTACAAAAGTGGCAGTTCGCTCTAGGAAGGAGCTTGAAAGAAAAATGGCAATAGAAATTTTCATCAAACTCAGTCACAAATAGCCCTGCTGGACTCCAGCCTCATGCTCTGTAGGAGACAGTCCTTCATATCCAGTGGGTTCACAGCCTTTCCATTCACACCAAATACCAGTAACAAGCATGGCACATGGAAAATTTCTAGTGTCAAGGACCTTGAGAGAGAAAGAGTGAGGAGAGGGTGGGTGGAGCAGCAATGGGGTGTCAGAATCATTTGGGGCCCCAGTCACAGCCATTCTGATTCAGTGGGTTTGAGATGGGGCCAGAATATAGCCTAACAAACACCCCGGTGCTTCTAATACAACCTACTGCAGCCATCTTTGATAAACTATAAACTGTATCAAAACCAGATTTTACAGACATTCTTAGAAGAAAACACAAGATTGTAGAAGATAACAGAGGGAAACTTAACTGAGCCTAGAGGGAGACAGCATGCTGGGTGGACAGAGCCCCACAGGAAGTATCAGGGTATCAGGGTAAGAGGCTGGACCAGACTCCCTCCACCACTGGCCAGTTGTAGCACCTTTCCAGTCTTGGAGGCTTCTACAATCACTGGCTAGAGAGGGAAGCTGGTGTGGTGGGGATCTGAACACACAGGCTCTGGTGTCAGGGCCTGGCTGATTGACCCAGTGGAGGGCTGTCCTTCTGTATCTGGGTTTCCTCATGTGATGAGTTAAATTCTATGTTTAACTCACACAGAAATTCCTTCTGACTGGCTGCTGCCTAGAGGACTCTGAAGCCTTGCCCAGGCTCCACAAAAAAAGCACAGAGAAATCCATCGGCCCTGTCTCTACAGGCAGGGGATGCAACTCTGGCTGGATGAGCTAGAACATCTGTCCTTACTTTTAACGTTCCCCAATTCCCTATCTGTAAAATAATAATGGTATCTATATTCACTGGTGCTTGGAGAGGAGAGAAAAAACATCTGTGAAAAGGTTAGCAGCACCATGGTTAGGGACAGAACAGGAACATGGAGTCTAGGAGAACACAGAGTCAAGGAGAAGACAGGTTCAAAGCCCAGCTACGTGACCAGGGCAAACTGTCTTTGCCTTTGCAAGCCTCAGTGGCGCAGCTGGAAATGGGGATATGGTAATATCTATATGAAAGGATATGGTGAGGATCACATAAAGTGAAAGAAATGAGAAAAAGGGGACGCCCTGAGTGGCTCAGCGGCTTAGTACCTGCCTTCAGCCCAGGGAGTGAACCTGGAGTCCCGGGATCGAGTCCCACATCAGGTTCCCTGCATGGAGCCTGCTTCTCCTTCTGCCTGTGTCTCTGCCTCTCTCTTTCTCTGTGTGTCTCTCATGAATAAATAAATAAAATCTTTTAAAAAAAAAAAAAAAGAAAAGAAATGAGAAGAAGCCTGCCTACAGTAGATATTTAGTAAATGCTAGGCCTCTATAACTCCTTCCTTTACACAGTTCCAGAGTTATCAAGTACCCCCCAAGTTGCATTTCTACTTTCTCACTCATTCAGGGCAGTCTCACCACAGAGCCCACACCCACCTGCTGCCACTCACAGACACAACAGGGATGATGCACATACCCACAAAACCAACCTGGATGTGCAACTTACCAGAGCATCGATGAGTACTTCCGCTCCCTCTTCACTCTCATGAAGGGTGTCTATATCTGTTAATTCCTGAAGCAAATCAACCACAGCTATGGACACATGTGAAAAGTGTTAAGGGTATCACGTACATATTGAAACCCTACTGACATTTTATCAAACTCTTTCCTTCCCTCCTGTTTCCTTGTCAATCATTTTATTACTATTCATTATTCATGTATTACCTTTAATACACTGTGGTTTTATTAACATCTCTTCAACAGGGTTCTACTCACAGTGGGTGTTCAGTCAATGTTGTTAACTAATTCAGTCTTTTTCCTTATGCTGCTTTCCTGGTCACTTATTCCATAGGTTCACCACATTTTCATAAATTTCAAATAAATTGCTCTGGAGGCCAACACCCTTAACCCTACCTCACAATTTAAATTCTTGGAACTCAGTATAATCTGAACTACCCTGTACAGTTCACCTTCGAAGGCAGTAACGATTTCTGAGATGAGATGGCTGGTGTTCACCAAGAGGTCGGCAGAGAGCAGGGCACAACGAAATCAGTTTCAGATGTAGAGGGAAGGCTTTACACTGGACTGCGCTAAACACCCCCCCCCCCCCCCGCCCCAGCTCCCTCTCCTTAAACACTGAGCTACTGTGGACATAAAAGGAAGAACAATGAGAATTAAACACTAGGCAAAAATAGAAAGAGGAAAATATATATGAAAGAAAACATGAAAGAGAGAACAAAGGAGTTATGTTTGGAAACTGTTTCCCTTCTTCACCCTGGAAACACAATCCCTCTCTCTCTCTCTCCCAACACATACACGGACACCGATACCGTGCTCTGCCGACCTGCATTTCTGAATGTCTACGAGAAGAAAGCACTGTGACGGTGACAAAAGCAAATCCATTATTCTTATTCAATGTGGGCCTCAGTTTCCTCATCTACAAAATGAGGAAGTTCAAAAATCAGAGAAATTTAAAAATTACACACCACAGGCAACTGCCAACATGTAACAAATGAGGAATATAGACATCCTAGAAAAGGAGCTACCAAACTAACTTGGAAATCAGGAATGATGTGCTAGAAGATTGGTCAGAAAACAGGAAACTAAAAAGGATGAGGGCAGAGGGGCAAGAAAGCCACACAGAGACACTGGAACGTACAAAGGTACATGAAGAAGGGAACAAAGAGGATCAGGGGAAGGAGGGGAGGACAAAGAAAGGGGAGAAGAGAGAAAATTACAACTAGAACTATGTGAAGAGGGGATCCCTGGGTGGCTCAGCGGTTTAGCACCTGCCTTTGGCCCAGGACATGATCCTGGAGTCCCGGGATCGGATCCCACATCGGGCCCCTTGCACGGAGCCTGCTTCTCCCTCTGCTTCTCTCTCTCTCTCTCTCTCTCTCTGTCTCTCATGAATAAATAAATAAAATCTTAAAAAAAAAAAAAAAGAACCGCATGAAGAGAATAATATTTTGAAAGAATAAGCTAATAGCTGTGTGCAGGCTGCATGAAAGCACCTAGTGCAGGGGGTGGGGGTGGGCAGATGGGAGGCAGGATGAGCAGGTAACTGTGAGGGCTGGGTGGGAGCCAGGTCTGGAGGAAAAGATACCATGTACCCGAATTCAGAGTGAGACAAGGTCAGAACCAGGGCAGTTTCACTAGAACTGGAAAGAAAAAAATAAAAGGAAAGATATAGGACACAGTAATAAGAATGATAGGACTTGCTCAGTGCCAACTGACATTCCAGGTATTTTATGAACATTTTTTGCTGAAAGAAAAAATATTAGCAGATTTGTTTTATTCATCTGTAACTGACCAGTTGACCATCAAGCACAAGTAATTAAACTCTCTGTGCCACCTTCATTCACTCTTTAAAGTGATATTGACCCAAAACACCAGAGTGCTACAAAACTTAAGACAACTTTGGACAAAACTCCTTTATGTGCTAGTCTAGTTTTCATTAACAAAGTAACCAGAAAGCAGGTGACACAGAAGACCACACATCATATTTGACATATAGTAAACCAAAACACTTAAGTTGAATTAATTAAAAAAAAAAAAACAACTGGCTACCAACTAACCTCTAGAAGCCCCAGAGCTACCCGACTCGTAGGAACTAGTAGTAAAGACTGCAGTGGTCGCCACTGTAATAACCACCATGTCTAAAAGTCATCATTATGCCAAGCACTGTGCTACCAAATTCACACAAGGGCATTATAAGATACGTGTGATCCCTATTTTACAGATCAGAGAGGTAAAAAGCTCAAAGTGGTTAAGTACTTTAGCTAAAGGTCACTGCAATATTAAGGCAGAATGTTAGGTCCATCTGGTTCCAAAAATGATACTTTAGCCACTACACTTCATATTACTGCACAGGGGAATACATACCAAGTTTAAACAGGGCTAGGTTCAGGTAAATTCTAGCTAATGACTCTATTGTAATTATAGTGAACTGTCACAGATTTCTACCAAGAATTATTAAAAGTTTCAGGAAGAAAAAAGATGCTGAAAACTCCCCCTCACCCTCCTCATCTAAGAAACTCCCAAATATATGCTCTTAAAAAGTTCTTCCATATAGAGTGTAAAAATCCTATTATCTAGTCACATGCTTATTTTATATGCATGGCATTTCATCTCTCCATCCATCCATCCATCCATCCATCCATCCACTGTAGAGTTAGAGGTCTGTAGGACAAGAACATCAGGCATGTAGAGTACTATCATTACCTCCCTTGAATAACGCCATGCAGAACTAAGAACTCATATAGGATGACTGTTCATTAAACAACAGCCTCAAGAGACAGGTGGGGTATATATGAAAGAACAACAGATGAAGAGTCAGAGCAAACAAGAGGACAGGAGTCATGTCGTATTCATCTTTGCTTTCTATCTTTAGTGACCTGAACTATCCCGAAATTATCACTAGTTGTATAATTCTGTCCAAGCCCCTTCAACTCCTTACAGCTTAGTTTCCTCACCTGTAAAACGGTAGCAATGATCTCTGCTCAGCCCATCTCACTGAGTAGCTAGAAGGAATAAATAACATCACGTAATATCAAAGACCAAGCAAATCAAAGTACTAAGAAAACATGAAAGTATCTTATAATAAAGACTGTTAGCCAAGTCTTCCCAGAGAACAGAGAAAGCCCAGCCCTCACTGTTGCCTTCACTTTCTCCTGAAACCTCTAAAATCTAAAATGTAAGCTAACAACAGCATGGTCTCCCTTTCTGGGTCACCATGGGTTGGAAGATCTAATTTTATATTTCGGCTATGCCATAGACATTCAGATTGATCAAGTCCTTTTTCAGCCTCCAAGGTCTTATGGGCCAGATATCATATTTTTCTTTGATTAGTCTTATACCATGCTCACAGATGTGTCACATTAAACCTACGAACTTTTTATAAAAAGGAAAAAAAATTGACAATGGTGGTGGTTTTATATAGGACAGGATAAATGCCTAACTTTCACCAAGGAAAGTCATTTCTAAAAATGTTCCAATGGTTATCTCCTTGCCTATTCTCCTGCCTCAGTTGAGAAGTCAAACGTGAAACCAGTTATCAGCTACCATGACTGGTAAACATCTCATCAATTCTACTGCTAACTGATTTTACATAAATTCCTAACTTTCACCAAATAACCTTTCAGCAAGGCAGTAATAAGTCCATAATTTTAATTATCAACTCCTGGATAATGTAATATGACCCAGAAGACAGGGGTCATTTGAAGACCAGAAAGAGGAATGAGAACCAAAACTAAAGATAGACAGGCAGACTCTCAATCTTGATGAGAAAATTCAGCATGGTCTGCCGCCCATCCAACATTTCTTCACAAGCAGACTCTGGGCATGGGTGATAGGTTTTTCCACTGTAGTTACAATTTCATTTCACAAGGTAAAAGGCTCTCCCGTCCAAGTATAATAGGAAAACAGAGAGCCTGTCTCTCTGTGAATTACTAAAACACAGTTTTTGATAGCCTATTTTGTCATGTCGAGTAGAAAGGCCACCCCGCACACTCCCTCCGTACCTGTCCACTACTGGGGCAATAAGCTAGTGTAATAAGAGGTGAAGTAGAAAAGACCAGCTGGGCATGAAATGGTCCAGAATACAAAGGCTCTTGGAAAAAGAGGGTATTTACTTCCACTTTTTGGCTTTAGATATTTGCTTTTGGATATGATCCACGTAGAGTTTGGGTACAGAAACTAAACATTAATCTCATTAATCTCCAATGAGAAAAGAAAAAAAAAATCTCCAATGAGATGTGTCCATAAGGAACAAAGTTATAAGATGTAATAAGCAGATGGCATTTTTTTTTAAAGTCATTTCAAAAAGAATTCCTTAAAAAAAAAATGAACCATTCTAGATCCAGAGACTATACCCAATTTAATGGAACAAATGTGGGTTTTGTTATGTTTTAATCTTTTTTCTTTTACTCCTAGGTTCGGACAGTGATTCGATATGGCTCAATTAATGCAGATGTATTTCAAAACACAAACACAATGGTCTTTTTCTCTTTTTAAAATAGTTGGCACAGAGCTACCTAGAATAAACCTGGACTCTTAATTTTCTCCCATTCCTAGATTAAACTAATATGAGGAAGAAAATGCACTCATTCAAGATTCATTAAATACCTACTACATTCTAATGGGCACTATTATGCCACAGGGGAGATGTCCAAAGCAGGTTACAAACCACCCTATCTTCCAGGTGCATGGAATTCACCAAAATCTCATAAATAAGATCAAATGTCAACATTAAGAGGTCCTTTTCCTAGATTACCATTTTGGCACTTTTTACCTGACCTGACTTTCTTCAGAGCATATTTAAATGGCTCCAGAAAAATGGGTGACTTATCAGCACAGATTATCAGGCATGTCAAACTACTGAACGAGAAAAAGAAGTACTTTCTTTTCAATGTAGTTTTGATTCTGGAAATATCAAGATGAGAATAGCTCCCAGCAAAACAACAGTTCAAGATACACAGTCTTGTTAGTGCTTGTAGGAATGCACTGGAGCAATAGCCAACTCCCTCCCAGTCCAATTAGAAGAAAGCCCTTAAGAGGCTCAAACACTTCCCAGCCCTATTCCTGCTCATTAACACTGGGGCTCTAACACATGGCACCCCTGACTATTGTACACATCCTCTGGGACAAGATGGTGTGTTGCAGTCAGTTTGTTCCACTTTAGCTTTCTCACACCCAAACTGCTCAAATTCAATTGATCCCTGCTGGTCTAAAAAAAGCCTGTCTGCTCTTTATTTTCCAATTCCCATAGTAATTCTTCACAAAATCCAACAGGACAACTTTGCAGGTCTTCCTGGCTTCCTAGAGTCTAAGCAAAGTAGACAGTAATTTAGAAAAGAATAGTTCTAATAACCTAAAATTATCCCAGACAAAAAAAAAGCTGTTCCATCAGCACCAATAATCTCCCCTATAACTAACAAATTTCTCCCTCCTGCATATTAGTATGCAACCTGCTATAATAATGCCTTAAGCTACCATTACAATGAGACCTCATTTTTCTGAATCACAAACAGGTGGAGAGAAAGCAGACTTTGAACGATTTGGTTTACTCA
Source organism: Canis aureus (assembly GCF_053574225.1). Taxonomy (NCBI): domain Eukaryota; kingdom Metazoa; phylum Chordata; class Mammalia; order Carnivora; family Canidae; genus Canis; species Canis aureus. Next base: position 31,818,305 of record NC_135636.1, on the reverse strand, counting down.
ATGTATATGTATTTTAAAGAACAGAGTACCTACCTGGGAAGCAGTAGTCTTGATGTTTTGGGTTTTGTTTTGTTTTCAAGAAAAGTCATGAGCCTGATATCCTGGTTAGTTTGTACCGACTACATGAGCACATCAGCTTCTAGCACGTAAGAAATGGCAATTTCCATTGCCAAGGTACAGACCATGAAAATAAACTTGAAACACACTCTAATCTCCACATCTATCAAAGGCTTACCCATCTCCAATGCCCAATTCCCTAATCACCCCCAAGCCAGAAATGACTCACACCTCAGAACTCCAATGGCATCTCGTGAGCATAATACTCCAAGGGCACTTACCACACATAGCAAGTAACTTGTAAGTAAGTGAGTGTTTTTGCTCGACTAGAGTTATTATTTCTTCTTTCCCCAAGAGGACCCAACAGAGCTTATCACAAAAAGGAGGAAGCCAATAAATGCCGTGATCTACCACAAGTACTTTAGAAAGGATTCCACGGACTTGTCACTCAAGTTGAGAACGAAACTAAGAACATACAAAAATAGGATGCTTATGGATTTGATGCTGTGGTCATTTATTATTTTTGTTGGTGGTAAAAGGGGTGACAAGCCACCACCTGGGGTTTTATCTTCCTCTTGTTTTATTCTTCCTTGTTCCTTTAGGCAAAATGAGTAAATATGGCTAAAACTGGGCCACAAGAACTGTTTAGCAGAACCTTAAGAAAATATCTTTAAATGTACCTTTGATTTTATGTTTCTGTAGAAACACTCCAAAAGGTTCACCAAAAAAAGGGGCTCTAAACATATTTAAATCACTTACTTCAAAGGAAGAATGGTTTTAAAAAGCAGTATTTCTAAAAGACAGCAGCTGTTGGATCCTATCTTGTGTTCCCTTCTAGCACATTCAGAGTGACTCTTCAATACTGTGTGAGGGGTATGCCCCTCCCTCTCTGCCCCTCACCCCCAGAGATGCTCTTCACAGACCAGAATTCCACTCTGCAGCCAACCATGGCTGGGCTCCAGCCTCTCAAGGGGAGAGATGAGGCACAGAAGCGCTGACAGGCCCTCACGAGCAGCAGTGATGCAGAGCGCCAGAATAAACTCTGAAGCTGCTTCTCACGGTTGAAAGGACGAGGCACAAGCTGTTTCTCGCATCCTCTGCCTCTTAAGGTTACAACAAACCAGCCTCTGATCCAATTAAAATCCCTATAGTTTATGTTTTCTCAGAGAAGGACAAAGCAAAGATGACCTGTGCTTGCCAGGAGCATAACCAGCCACATATGGTCTTGGTTGATAAATGAAGAGTTAAAAAAGATGAAAGATTTAAGTCATGACTGCCATGAAATTGTTTATTCATGGTAAGGTGTTTCGGGCAGTTACAGCTGTACAACAGTAAATTGTTAACAAGCATCTCCTGAAGAAAAATCTCCATTATAGATCACAGATAAGACAAGAAACAGAGTGCAGTGCTACTGGGAGATCAGCGTCCTGAAATGGGAGAGGATGTGTCAGATGCAAGTCAAGAGGGCCTACCCTTTCCTGAAACCACTTTCAAGAAAAACTGTACTTTGAGAAGGATGACATTTACCCTAATTGCTGCAGCTAATTAAAATTAGGTAATTAAAAAAATTTCAAATGCACTTTAAATTTGATGTAGGGCATAATTAAAAATCAGATTTAAAAAAATATCATTAGGGCAGTAGGGTGAAGGTTGGCATATGAGAGGGGGGAAAAAACACAGTTTAGCTCTGAGAAAACAGGAGGGAAATGGCAGTCTGTCAAAGTTATTATAGGGGGACTTGTTTTTTTCCTTTTTAAAGACCAGAACTTAACAACTTGGAACATCTGTGCCCTTGCCTTTCCCAAGTATGCCGATGTCGAACAGCACTTCTTGTGTCAGTCTTCTCCCCAGCAGGAACCAGGCTGGTGAATCAGCAAAATGTCAGGATCTTCGGAAAGCTGCTACTATTACTTTGAATTAGCAGGAACAGAAAAAGGGAACAAGAGTTGTGTTTCCAGAAACAAACTTGGTGATTCCTGTGTGAATACACAAAGTAGCAGATGACACTGTGCAAATCTGTCAGAGATGCAGTCAATCCTACAGGGGAAGGCTCAAGGTACACTTGAAACAACACTGGACCGGAAATCAGGGGCCTAAAGACCCAGCCTCAACCTCAACAGTTAGCTGTCCAACATGCAGACCTCTGATTTGTCACAAAATTAAAAAATAAGGCACTGGGCTAAGTCATCTCTCAGGTCTGTTTGGATTCTTAAAATCTACCATTCTGTAGGTGAGTTAAAATGTGAAGTCACAACTAGAACTCTGTGAGGACTAGTCAGTATCTTGAATAGGGCAGATACCCAAACATGTAATTTAGTGACTGATGCTGCTTGAACATCCAGTCTAGTCCATTGTTCCTAGGGGTCTAGTATAGTGCCTGGTGCATAATAATAAGCACTCAAAGCATATCTACTGAATTAATTCATGAGATCCTAGATCCTATACTAATCTGATCCAGAAACAAGCTAATCAGCCAGGGTTTTCACACAACCCAGAATCCAGCAGTACACCCAAGGAACACACTCAGCAACCTGGGGACTGACAGAGTGATTCTTAATACTATCTAACCTTACAAGTCTCAGAAATGGCTTAAGATCACCCTTCAAGAAGCCTGCATTAAAATTATTCACTGACTTATTTCTATGAGAATTATCAGGGAGGAAAGAATCTAGTCAGACATGCTCTCAGGAGAGAGATTACCAGGAAGATGAAAACCACATGAAGCAGCAGCAGATTCCCTGTGAATATCATTCAGGCAGACTAACTACATTTGTCTCATACCTTCAGAAATCTGGACTCAAACAGAACAACTATTGGAAGAGAATTTGCTTTAGTGAACATATCCCCAACCACAGGCACATCAGAAACCGTTTGCAGAAAGCTGCTGCACATCTAAGAGCAAAGACAAGGTATAAAACGGTTTTGGAGGTCACCATTCAAATTCAGTTAAAAGTAATATCTACTAAGCACCTACTGCGTGTCAGAAATTGCTTAGCCTTTACATGGTCTTCTTTAATACTCCCTAACAATGAAAGGCAACTCCACTTCCCCAGATGACAATACTGAGGGCTGGAGGGGCACCAAATTTCATATAAGAAATGAAGCTAGGAGTCAAACCTAGGTCATCTGTTTGGATCTAATGCTCATTCAATAAATATTGCATGTTTCTGTGCAGCAAACCTTTTTTAAGGTATAGGGAATATAGCAATGGACAGAAGAGATTAAATCCCTATCTTCCCGGACATTCCAATGTGCTTTCTACCACGGTTCACTGCCTCCTTTTGTCTCATCTCCACTGGGCCATCTGTTAGCAGAATGATGTCTAGATCAACAGATTCAAATCCTATCTGGCCTTGCCACTATAATGGACCTGGAAAACCAAGATCCCAAGAAATTAATGCTATTAAGGTATGAACAGATACATCACAACGAGTTCCAGCACTAATAAGAGAAAATAGAGGACAATTAAGGGTTGCCCAAGATTTATTCATAGATAAAAACAGATTTTCAAATAAGTAAAGAGCAGCGTGTGTTTCAAGATGGGAGATAATTAGAATGAAAATAGAACACCAGACGTGAACAGCAGACATCAGCAGAGACAGACAGGAGAAGAGAGTAAACAGTATTCCCTCACCCTGTCAGCCTTCCTACTGAGGACATATCTGAAAGGATATCCGTATTATCATGTCCAAGTAAGCCAAGAAGAGACTGCACAGCATTCAGCTCCACTAGAAGGTGGTACAGGTCTGGCATGGTGGCCACCACGTGCATCTCCTGAATGATGTCATTCAGGTCCAGCTCAGACTCCATAAACCTAGAAGGGGAAAACAAGACAGCATCAGTGAAAGGAAAGGGATACTCTCAGCAATGAGGAGCAAAGAGCAACATATTCCAGACAGACAATCTGTCAAAGTGTCTGCAACAGACCAACCAGGAAGTACACTCATCCAAACATCATACTGTCACACAATTTCCTTGAGAAATCAATTTCCTCATTACAAAAATCAATCTTGGATTCGGATCTCATTACAGGGTTCCCCTTACTCTTGCAGTCACAAGTTGCCTTTTAGAGGCTCCTGAAGCATTTTGTAGCATTAAATGATCTGCCCACCAGTCCTGTAGATTAGCTACCATTACCACTCAGTGTGGCAATCCACCGTGTTGTCCTGACACAGTTATCCTACTAATCCAAAAAGGGTTTCTCTTACCTGCCACTTCAGAGCAAGGGCCAATTATTCCCCTTGCCCAAAGGAAGATATTGGGATTCTCCTGCCATCCAAAAATACCCTGCCTTCCTCCAAACCCTCTCAGTGAGATGATTAGGAGGTAGATACCAAAGTAAAGCAGAGCTAGTCTCTGGCATCTTATAATCACCACCAAACCTTACTCAGTATGATACTCCACTCACATTTTCACACCTGAACCTTTCAACAAATCTAGGCCCAGGCACTAAGAACAAAACTGCTCTGCATTCACCTCTCCCAGCCCTCCCCCGGTATTTGACATATAAGAAATGCCCACTAAGCCTTTGATGAACAAGACAGGAAGGTTTGCCCCGAGGAGGAAGTGAGCCAATCCACATAAAGCGACTGAACAATACCCAATTGAAAGTAACTGAAGGGAAGTAGTAGTTATGTCGTTGTTGTTGTTGAAGTAGGCTCCATGCCCAGTGTGAAGCCCAATGTGGGGCTTGAACTCATGACCCTGAGATCAAGACCTGAGGTGAGGGGCGCCCGGGGGCTCAGTCAGTTGAGCATCTGACTCTCAGTTTTGGCTCAGGTCGTGATCTCAGGGTTGTGTAATTGAGCCCCATTATCAGACTCAGCATTCAGGGTGCAGTCTACTTAAGATTCCTTCCCTCTCCTTCTGTCCCTCCCTGCTCACACATTCTCCTTCTCTCTCCCTCTGATTGATTGATAGATAGATAGATGGTAGATAGATAGATAGATAGATAGATAGATAGATAGATAGATAGATGATAGATAATAGATGATAGATGATAGATAGATAGATAGATAGATAGATGATAGATAGATAGATAGATAGATAGATAGATAGATAGATAGATAGATAGAGTGAGTGAGCTGAAATCAAGAGACACTTAAGCAACTGAGCCACCCAGGTGCCCCAGGAGTGGTTTAACAGACTCTAGAGTCAGAGTGCATTTGAACCTGACTTAGCCACTTACTTCACTTCTCTATGCCTCAGTTTCTCATCTGTAAATAAGATCATTAAGTTACCTATCTCACAGGGCTACTGTAAAGAGTAAATGAATAAATACATATAAAGCACTTAAGAAAAATGCCTGGCCTATAAAAAGCACTAAGTTTGCTCTCATTTCTTCTTCTCCTGCTACCAGTAAACTCCTTGGGCAGCCCTGGTGGCTCAGCGGTTTGGCGCCGCCTTCAGCCCGGGACGTGATCCTGGACACCCAGAATCAAGTCCCACGTCGGGCTCCTTGCATGGAGCCTTTTTCTCCCTCTGCCTGTGTCTCTGCCTCCTCTCTCTCTGTGTGTCTCTCATGAATAAATAAATAAAATCTTAAAAAAAAAAAAAAAAGAATGTAAGCTCCTTAAAGGCAGAAACATATCTTTGTCTCTACCCACAGATGCCTGCTTAATCAAAGGCCTCAATTTAATTTTATCAGGGTACTTTAACTTAAAGAAAAAGAACATAAGCAGGGACTCTTAAAGTTATACATGCCTCATTCAGATGCTGAGGGGCTGGGCAAATACCACCTCTCCAGAAATCTGGATTACACAAAGAGGAAAATCTGGAGACTTGTGGGGGATCCCTGGGTGGCTCAGCGGTTTAGCACCTGCCTTTGGCTCAGGGCACAATCCTGGAGTCCCGGGATTGAGTCCCACGTCAGGCTCCCAGTATGGAGCCTGCTTCTCCCTCCTCCTGTGTCTCTGCCTCTCTCTCTCTCTATCATAAATCAATCAATCTTTTAAAAAATAAAACACGCCTGTGTTTCAGACCACATCCTTACCATTGTTTTTTCCCCATTACTGCTTTTAATCATAACATTTGTATATGTTTTTTTCTAATTATAAAAGGCCAATTTTTATAGAAAACTGGAGGAAAAAAAAAGACAAGCTTTCAAAAAAATAAACAAATCCTCCATTATCTCAATGACCAGAAATAACCGCTGATAATATTCTGGTAGGTTTAAGTAATTTTTCTCAACTCATAGCGTTCCTCCCCACCCCATCCCCATCCCTAAAAAGTAGCCTACATAGTATACAGTTCTATATTCAATTTTTGCCACCGTTGTTAACATAGGCTGAACAATTTCCCTTATCATTAAGCATTCTTTGACAACAGGAAAAGCCAGTATCAGCTGCTGCTGCCAGTCCTCCTCCCACAGCAAAGTCCCTCATCAGACCCAGCACACTCCCCTGGTGAGCCAGACATGGCTTCAGAATCCTTCTCAATAGTGTTCCAAGAAAAAAATCACTAATCGATCCCAGAGTGGGTGTAGTAGATTTAGCCCATCTGAAATTTCTAAGTAATACATTTTAAAAAGCTACATGGAATTCCCTTGTGTGGCTCTATCATAATTTATTTTACCAATCCCTCTTTATCAGACATTCAGATGGTTTCCAATCTTTTCCCTTATAACAAAAGGACACTAAGACATATGTATTCATAATTACTGTGTTAGGATAACTTAACAAATTTTGCTATAGCTTGCCAGAGAGGTACCAGCAGTGCCTATCCCCCGCCCTCAAAACCAGTATTATTTAAAATCTCCTCCAATTTGAGATGAGAAATATAATTTATTTTTTATTTTGCAATTCTGATACTAAGTTAAAACTCTGTTAATGTTACTAGTTATTTGTGTTTCTTTGACCATTTTTATATCAGGGTGCTCATCTTATTTATTGATTTATAAGCACTTTATATATTAAGGAAATTAATCTCTGCCATTATGTTGTAAAAAAAAATAAAGCAGCAAAAAAAATTTGCCCTTTAATGTGTACATTGTGTTTTTTAACATAAAAGTTTTTAAAAGTCTAAGTAGCCAAATCTTTGCCTTTATGAACTCTATTTTACATGTACCCCTGAGTAAGGTTTTTCCTATGCTAAGATCAAATATATTTTATGATATACTACTTCAATGTTTATACATATTTAAATGTTTAGGGGTAAGTAAATAGATATATTTTAGCATATGATACAGGGCAAAGATGTAACTTTATTTTCTGCAAATGTTTGGCCAATTGTCCCAATACCATAATCTATCCTTTTCCCACAGATCTAAAGAAATACCGCCTCTATCATACACTAAATTTTAATGTATACTCTAATCCTTTTACGGGCTTTTCACTCCATTTCACTCATTTGTTTGCAAATTCCTCAGCCAGGACCACACTTCCACATTATCACAGTATATTTTACCTCTGTTACCACACAACATTCTGTTGTTCTTCTTTTCTAATCCTTCCTTATCTGTTCTCACCTGCTTAGTATCCTAATTTCAAAATTATCCTTCTCAGGATTCCCCTCCACACTAGTTTTTCTAAGGCTCCTTCTAATACGCCTTTTAGATCACTAGATTCCCTATCACCTAAAGTGTGCAAGCCAAATCAGAATCATGACTTGGAAGGTCTGGTGTAGAATTCAGATATTGGGGCAGTAGATTTGTATAAGCTTTGAACCTAAAAGGCTCAGCAAATCTCTAGGGTTTATTTGCCCCACATGAGTACTTTTTAAAAAATCTAACATGTAGGGAGTAACTTGACAAAAGATTTCTACAGTTCATTGGGAAGCACTGGCAAGGGCACTAAATAGTACTAAACAAACCAAGTCACAATGCGTACAAGGAAGATTTGGAGACTTGGGGTATAATCAATGGATGAATGGAGAGAAGCCTCTGCTGGTATCCCATGGCTCCATCCTTAGGCCTGTTTTTTGTTTTTTAAAGACTTTATCTTTAAGTAATTCCTACACCCAGTGTGGGGCTCAAACTCACAACCCCAAGATCAAGAGTTGCCTGCTTTTCAGACTGAGTGAGCCAGACACCCCTTAGGCCTGTTTTGATGAACTTGAGTGAAGATACATAAACGGCAAAGTTAACAAATGTCATATAACACAAAGCTTATACAAACAGTGAACACAGCAGCTGACAGAATCCATCCAGAAAGTTTCTGACAAGGGCGGCCCGGGTGGCTCAGTGGTTTAGCGCCACCTTCAGTCGCTGCTGATCCAGGGCTTGATCCTGGAGACCTGGGATGGAGTCCAACATCAGGCTCCCTACATGGAGCCTCTTCTCCCTCTCTGCCTGTGTCTCTGCCTTTCTTTCTCTCTCTCTCTCCTCTCGATCTCTCTCTCTCTCTCTCTCTCTCTCTCCCCGCTGCATGGAGCCCGCTTCTCTCTCTGCCTGTGTCTCTGCCTCTCTCTCTATTTCTCATGAATAAATAAATAAAATATTAAAAAAAAAAAGAAAAATGTTCCTGATTCCTGACAAACAATAATGATGGGCCAAATCTAACAGGAGGAAAATAACCCAGGATCCACACTGAACACTGCACTGAACCATAAAGTCAGGTACAAACAGCATAGGGTGGGAAAGATACAGTTTAGTAAGAGTACATGGGTAGAAGGGACTGGATGGTTTAATCAATTGTAACTGCAATACAAATCAGACCATGAGACAGTCTTGCCAGGACGGAGACACCCAGCACCAGGCACACTCCCTGGTCCACCACCAAAATCTAGCAGGTACTTGCCAAAGGAGGGAGCAGAGGAAAGTAGCTGCTACAAAAGCTGCTGTGGTTTTACCATGCTTAGAAGAAGATGAGCTAATGTATCATGCAGATCAGATGACCCTTAAGGTCTCTGACATCTGTTATAGGAACCATACATTATTTAGGAGGGTTATGGAAACTAATTTGGGGAAGCAACTGAGATTATAAGGAGTCTAGACATCCTCTCATGAGAGAATGTGCTGAAATTCTTTTTCATTCCACGTTGAAATCTTATGAGTCAGAGCTGCCAAAGACGAAACAGGTTTCTTTGTAAAGTTAGATCTTTGTCACTGGGGATAATTAATACAGGGTGACATGAAAGAAACTCAAGCAGGAGGACTGTACCTTTCAGTCCCTTCCAACATGGAAATTCTTCTTCCAACTATGTAGTTTTAACCCAGTGTTTTTAAGTTAGAAAGTCATAAAATTACCAAAACAAGCAACTTTTGTCAATTGTGAGCAGGGAAGCCTCACAAAAATACCACTGGGATCCAGTGTTACACAAACAATAAGCTAGAGTGGGAAATGCCTGAACGTGGGAATGAGGCTGACCTGGATCACATTCCCAGCCACATTTACAGGCTGTGTAACCAAGAGCAGGGTGTCAACAAGCATTCACAGGGCATGTACTAGGTGCCAGTCACTGTGTTAAGTACTGTGGATATAACAAATAACAAAACCATCCCAGCTGTCTTCACTGTTCTCGTGGAGCTTCTAGCAAGGAACAGATCTAAAAATTTGTTCAATGCAATTAATCATAAGAATTCCAGTGTTGCCCAAGAAAACTGTTATTAGAACACAGAGCACAGGGCCCCAGTCTGGACAAGGGAGGTGGAGATTAACTAACCTATCTCTAAACTTCAACTTCCTTAAACTTCCTAGCTGAATTATAGTGAAGATTAAAAGAGATAATAAATATAATGTGCCTAAAACAGTTGGCACATAACAGGTGCTCAATATATCTAGGTACCCTCAAGTCCGCTCTGCTGTAACAAAGAAAATTTTCTTCTCTTTTTGCTAAGAATAAGCCTACTCATTTAAAGCACACACGACAATATTTGTAGAGGACTGACTGTCTAGGGATAGGTGTACCTTTAGCAACAGCTGACACACAGCTGGAAGAAAGGATCAAGTTAGAGGTCAATGGGAAAGCAATAGAGCAACATATTAAAACAGTAACCCAGGCTGAAGCGGGGTCATCAATTCCATCTGGCCTGACAGAGAATATTCTGCTCGTCTGCCCATGTGCATTTGTTTCAGACCAGCAGGATGTTCTCCTTCAACCACAAGAGTGAATATTAGCAAATGACCAGTGAAGTAAAAAATACCATAAAAGCAACAGAAACCAATGAGTCCTCCTGCAATCATAAAACCAGCTATCAATGCATAGGAAGCATGACATTTCTTCCACCCACACAGATCAGCAATTCTCGAAGTATGGTCCCAGGACCCCAGAGTGGTGCAGGAGGTGGCCAGAGACCCTTTCAGGTGTGTATATGATCAAAACTATTTTTCTAGTAAATCCAAGACATCACCTGCCTTTTTCACTCTCATTCTCTCAGGGGCATACAGTAGAGTTTTCCAGAGGGCTGCACAACATATGCTTTCATTGTCCTGAGGGCTAATGAAATGTGTTCTGAGGGCTAATGAAATGTGTTTTTGTATATTCTAAAATTTCCTAAGATAAGCATTTTGGGGTACTCAATAATTTAAGAGTGCAAAGGGATCCTGTACTAAAAAGTTTGAGAGCCACTACACTAAGTAATTCCACCCCTACAAAAATGAAGAGAAGGAGGAGAGAAACACACTCTACTCAGTGTGATGTTTGGGAGAATGATCACACAGTGCAAAGTAGACGCTGCATAAAGGAGAACCATCAATTGAATCTGAAATGCAGCCAAATGAAGAGAGGCATTTTTGGGTATGCAATCAAAATGACAATTGCATATATGGGAAAATAAATTTGAACGTTTCTGATCTCAACCGGAAAGTTTCATTCAAATATGCTCTAGCAATTTTCATCTTAATTGCACCTCGCTGGCTAGAGAATTATAAAAGACACCGCAACAGTAAGAATTCAAGAACTCAAGGTTAAAACACAATGTAGTTTCCTAACTGCTTTTGGATATGAAAAAAAAATGTTCTTTATGCATAATTTCAAGTTTCAAATGTTATGACTTAAAAATTAAAACAGTGTATAAATTTGGATGGAAAACACTGTTTATTTTTTTTAAATAAAATAACATTTTCAGGGTGCCTGGGTGGCTCAGTCAGTTAAGCTCTGCTTTCAGCTCAGGTCATGATCTCAGGGTCTTGGGATCAAGCCCCACATTGGGCTCCTTGCTCAGTGGGGAATCTGTTTCTCCCTCTATCCCCCCGCCCCTCCCCCCACTTGTACTCTGTCTCTTCTCTCTCTCTCAAATAAATAAATAAAATAACATTTTCTTAAAGCCACTTTATAAATTGTAACACTGGGGGCACCCAGGTGGCTCAGTCAGTTAAGCGTTTGCCTTCAGCTCAGGTCATGATCTCAGGGTCCTGGGATCAAGCCCTGCATCAGGCTCTGCACAGCAGGGAGTCTGCTTCTCCCTCTCACTCTCCCTCTGGGCTTTCCTTCCCATTCTCTCTCTCTCTCTCAAATAAATAAGTAAAATCTATAAAATAAAGAAACAAATTGTGACACTGGAGCATCTGTGGTACCTAAGATGTAGATGGTGAATATAACCCAGAGAAACTCACTGCTCTAAACTGGCAGAAGTAGGGCAGCCTACTGATGATGCCTGGGTGGCTCAGCGGTTTAGCGCCGCCTTCAGACCAGGGCGTGATCCTGGAGTCCCGGGATCGAGTCCCGCATGGAGCTCCCTGCATGGAGCCTGCTTCTCCCTCTGCCTGTGTCTCTGCCTCTCTCTCTCTGTGTGTCTCTCATGAATGAATAAATAAAAAATAAATAAAATAAAAAATAAACTGGCAGAATACAGACAAAGGCAATATTGGCTTTCCAAAAAGTACCGTGGTTCTTAAATTTCTAGGGTTAGCAACCTACAGCATAGCTTCCTCATAATGTATCCTCAGGTTCTAAGCAATGGGAATGTAATAAGGATGACCTCAACTATAGAAGATCTCTCGTGTTTACTGAGCACCTACAGTATGGCAGGTACTATGCTAGGTACTATAAACAGAGACAAATAAGACACAGTCTATCTCCTAAAAGATACAAAGAGTATAATGAAGGAAAACTGAGTAAAGAAATAACACTAAAACAAATGACAAAGATGTTAAAGACTGATTACATTCACTGTGAGCAAGATTTTAGGGAAAGAGACCTGCCACAGTAGGGAATTTGGCAGTAGCTATCAAAGTTTAAAATACATCCCCTTCAAAAAATACATACATACATACATACGTACATACATACATAAATAAAACACATCCTCTTCAACTGGAGAATTCAACACTTAGGTATCTATCCCATAGAAATAATGTGCATTAAGACAAATGTACATGGAGGTTCACTGGAGCATTGTTCATAAAAGTCAATATTTAAAATAATCAAATTTGAAAAATAGTAAAAAAAATCATGGTATCTCCACATCATGAAACACTCCATACCAGTCACAAAAAATAAGGTAAACATGCATGGAAAGATCTTCTGTTATGTAAGTAAAATCATCAAGGTTCAGAATATGGGGCGCCTGGATGGCTCAGTCAGTTCCACGTCTGCCTGTGGCTCAGGTTATGATCCCAGGGTAATTGGATGGAGCTCCATGTCAGGCTCCCTGCTTGGCAGGGAGTCTGCTTCTGTCTCCCTCTGCCCTTCCCTCTTCTCCCCCTCTGCCCCACGCAGCTTGCTCTCTGTCAAATAAATAAAATCTTAAAAAAAAAAGGTTCAGAATAGGTACAGTATGATTTAGGTAGGGGGAAAAATTACATATATAAATATATGTATAGAAAATAATCTAAAAGAATACTCACAGAGACTATCTCCAGGTAGTGGAATGGAAAGGGGGTCTGTGCAATGAAAGAGAACTTTCATTTTTTCCTTCACTTTTGCACTGTTGTTTTTTATAATGACAGTCTATTTGTGTCTTATTTGTATAATCAAAACACACACACACACACACACACATCCATAGACACAGACACAGTGCAGTATGACAAGTGCTATTATCTGGTAGAGGTTAGGACTGATCAGTCCTATCAAAACTGATAGGACTCTGGCGTTGGGAAGGCTGAGCTCTGACTGAGCTACTCCTCCTGTTAAAGAGGACTGTGGCCTGGGTGGGTCCAGTAACCAGGTTCTCCTCTCTCCATACCTCCTCATCTACAACACAGAGAGGACATAATGAATCACATTAGCCTCACTAGGTTGCCGTGAGGACTCTATATTCTCTGATACCTCTGTGCCTTTGTTCATGCTAATCACACTGCCTGACAGGCTTTCCCATGTTCTTTTCTGCCTATTAAAATAAAAATCATTCTTCAAGGCCCAGTTCAAATCCACCTCTTCCATGAAGCCCTCAATAGCCCCCAACCTGGTATTCATGGTTTCTTTCCCTATGCTCCCACAGTGCTCTGCTTGTATCTTTTTTAAAGTATATTTCCTTCTACCCTGCATTTATAGTCAGTCTCCCTAGTAACCTATAAACTGGAGTACAAAGACTGTACTATTCAACTCTTAATTGCCTAGGGGCCTTGGGCCTATTAAGATTCATTAAAAGTGTATGTCCTGGGAGGCAGAAAGACAGGGAAGGAAGAGAGATTTACAACATTAAAATCTGTATAAATATGAAAATCCCTTTAGTTAGAATTCATTTTTCCCCCTATCTAAATCATACTGTACATATTCCACACCCACATGACGGGTGATCTTCCCATGTCAGTCCTGTCAAGATGAACTGAAAAATACCAGATTCTTCACAACAGCATCTCACAGGACACAGAGGTGCTGGTGGAGGCAGCAAGCACATAGATTATCATTTCATGAGCACTTATTGTGTGCCAGCCAGCCACCGAGCTAAATAAATGCCATCATGCTCACCGAATCTTCACAACAACCCTGTGTAGGCGGTATTATTTCTTTGTACAAATGAGACATCTGAGGCTAAGAAAGGAAAAGTGACTTATTCAAGGTCACATGGGAGTCACACCCATATCTGTCAAACCGAAAAGCCCTTGACATTTTCTCAACAGAAAATCTATCATTAATGACAGGCATGGTGAGTTTTCTCTGCACCTTGAGAAGAATAACGCAGAAAAGAGTTAACATAGCAGACTTGACCTTTAGAAGAGTCTAGTTCTAGTCTGGTACTTGGCTTTTGAAAGGTCCCCTAAGTGGTAAAGGTGTTTTGCCCAACTGGAGCAGCACTTAACATCTGCTTTCCTTCTGGGAGTGCAGAATTTTGATAGTCATTGCTGACAGAGAAGGCCTATATAACTTGTCCTCAATAAATATATCCTGGACTCTTAGGTCTCAAATGTGCTTCCCTGGACAGAAACACTGCACACATGTTGATGCATTTCACTGTTGGGAGAAAGGAACATGTCTGCATGTAACCCAGTCAGAGAAAAGATAGGGAGCCTAAACATGAATTTCTCCAGACTGTCTGACCTTTCTCTCTTCCTGATCCTGTTGTGTGGCCCCGAGTACCATGACTCTGAGCTCTATGAGTCTTTCCAGTGATTTCCCTAACACGTGGGTCATTGTGGGACTCCTGACATAAAGCACAAAAACCAACGCAGGCAAAACAAACGAAAAACAAAACAAAAACAATAAACAACGCATAGAAGGAAAGAGGGTATTAGCAAGACAGAGCCTTACTTTTCTGGATTGTCTGGAAACTTGATCCGCAACTCTTGGTTTTTGTATGATCTTTTTTCAAATGTAAGGATCATTTTCTTCACTGAGCTCTCATCTAGTGGTTCCTCCTGGTATAAAGGGAACAAACAGCAACAATTTTAGTTCAAAGGGATTTCTTATTCACTAATCACTACTTCTTTTCCATGGCTTTTAGCCATTTGCCACTTACCTTTCTGGGTTAAATATACAGTACATACTTTATCTTCCCACTAGAAATAAGGTTAAGGATCTAGACCACATGCTATGTTATATCACTGTCTCACAACTAACTCAGGAAGCTCCATTTAAGGTTTTAAAGATTAGCTCATTCAACAAATATTTCTTGAGCATACTGGATAGCATGTACTAAGCAACAATATTAGATAAGGATTATTTACTATTTACCCATCTTTCTCCTTGTTGTAGAGATAATATCCAAGTTTAACAGAACTTGTTCAAGGTCAACACCTGAGTCAGTGACAGTGGACCTCAATATTTTCTGCATGCCAAGGATCAGCAAACTCCTGACCATAGGCCAAATCCAATGCATGGCTTATTTTTGTATAGCCCATACCATAAGAAAGATTGTTAATTAGCAACAGTCACTGCTTGAGTTTCTTACACATCACTGTTTCGGGTCCTTATTAGCTGCTGAGAAGGAAATCAGAGAGGTACTTGTAGGCCTGATATAGCATCAAGAATTTAGTAACCACACTCAGGAGAGGCATAAAAACTAGGAGACCATACAGTTTTCTTATTTCAAACACTGGAATAATAACTACAAAGGTAAATAAAATGAATTTTTAAAAACAGAATCATCTCCCCCCCCAAAAAAAAAAATCTACACTAAAATTTCAGGAACGTCTTCTCTTCTGTTTCTTTTTGAGGTTAAAGTCACATGCTACAACACTCTCTGCCTCTCCAACGCTCAACTCCTGGCATCACAGCTTTTGTGACCACTGACCACAACTCACACCTAAAAGTAATAAAAATTTTTTTTTTAAAAACCTTGCTATTAAGAGAACCAGAAACAGATCCTTTTGGAAAGCAATGAACCATCCCTAACATGTTAAGTACTCCAAAGTGTTAGCTATTACTTTATTAAATTTCAGTGTCAATATATTGGGTTTTAAGTAGGAGTTATCTATAAATTCGTTTTGGGCATGACAGATTTCTTAGATTTTATCAATGACCCCTGGCCACTGAGGGCCTCTATTGGACTCCCACCCCATCCCCAGTATCTACAGCTTAAAGAGAATCTTTACAAACTAAACTCAGTGCCCTGGGTCAGTCAGGACTCAGAGTGGAGCTTCACTACTTACTAGCCATGTGGCAATGTTACTTTGCTGAATATAATCCTCAAGCTGTCACCAAGTCCAACTGACCTTAGGAGTCTTTCTTGAATTCATCCACTTGGCATTCAGAATAAAATTCTAAATCCTTCTCATGACCCAGATATGGAAAAGTCTGGCAGGATCTGGCCCAGACAATCTCTCCAACCCCAAACCAGAGTAAACATCCCATGTCCACTTATTCACTATTGACTCTCCAGTGCCCATCACAGTGCCTGGCACACAGCAAGTGCCCAGTGAAGATGTAATGGAGGAAGGAAGGCAGGTAGGAAGAGAGGGAGGGCAAAAATATACCTGTCTCTTTCAAGGTCAGGGAGATGACCTAAAGAGATGAGGTACATTAAACTGTTTTTACAAACTAGAGGATGCTATATTAACCTAAACCCTTATTGTTGCTACTATCAACAGGCACAATGTACCCAATGTACTACGAGGATTTCACTAAGTAATTGAAATTTTTAGGAAGGGTTAAATCATTTTCAAGTAACCCCAATCTCCACTTCTTGTCCTTCCCTAACATTTTGCCCACCCTGTAGAAAAAAAAACATATTAGCGTTGATACAGCTCTCACAGGATGCCCCAAATCTTGGCCTCTCAGGGTTTGGCCTTCCCTCCTTTAATTTCCCTCCAATGCTGGAGTAAAACTGAATTATCAGTCTTAGTCATCGACCACAGCAGTATCTCCAATAGCTCAACGTCAGAAACCAGAGGGAGATTTCAGAAAGATGAATGCTGGTGATGTAGCACAAAAAGGACAATAATATTTTACAAGTCCACGTGACTTTACGGGGGCAAACATCACTTGTTTTTCATCAAACGGGACCTTGGTGGCAGTGAGAAAATAACTCCTAGACTTGTAGTCTTCCATGTGTCATTTTTACAAAGCGATCTCTTTTTCCCTTGTCCCCTAACAGAAGGCCTGGTCCCACACTACATTTCTGTCTCCTAGGCTAGAAACCACTTACCCATGACAGCTACTATCCTAATCCTCCAGTACCAGCCTTGCCCTACATGGGAATTATACCTGCCAATTAACTGCTGCTGCAGGGCTAACAGATTGAGCAGAAGCTATTGGGGGGGGGGGGGGGGGGAGGAGGCAGGGAACAGGGAAGGAAGGAGGGAGGATATGCTACACACACTGTTTGTCTAAGCCTAGCAGGGCTGCTGCCCTTAGAGAGGAAATTCAGGACTGTCTCCCACCACAGATTTCCAAAGCACCACCATCTTTTAGGGGCAGATCCCCAAATTAGCACTGCTAATTTGGGGATCCTAATGAGGAGAGAGTTATTGTCACAATATAGTAAAGACCTTTTTGGAATATGAATCCATTTTTTTCCCTTCTCAGATTCACACTCCAGCTTCATTTTTTAAATCCAAACTTAGCATCATGTCTTTCAGGGAACCAAAAAACAGCTGGCTCTTAAGAATCTATTTCCATAATTCATATTGAACAAAATGCCAGAGTGAAATAACATACAAGTTAATACTTAAGGATATAAAAAGACACTTAGGTAAGGTCATTTTATTTTTAATCACTGGTATTTTACCTCTACTCTTTTTAGCTTCGTTCATTTATTCATTCAATAAATATTTATTAAGGGCCTACCAAGAGTCAGGCATTGCACCGAGTGTTAGAGATACAGCTGTGAACAAAACAGAGCCAGTCCCTTTTTCCTAAGAGGTCAGGGAGAGAATAGCAAATGAGTAAAATAAATAAACCAGGATCTCAGATCATTGTAAGTGCTGTGAAGACAATATACTGATCGAAGTGATAAGAGAAAGAGAGAATGATTTACAGGGCTACCTCAGAGATAGGAAAGGCTTCTCTGTCTCTGAGGAGGAGACATCTGAACTGAGACCTGGATTTCTCAGTTCAGAAGAAAGCTGTCTTGCAAAGCATTAGGGGAAGAGCATTCCACGAAGGGTACAGAAGTAAAAAGGTTCAGCAGTAGGAACGAGTATGCCTTAAGGCACCTTGAGGAACAGCACATAGCACTTCTTTTCCTAAACTGTATTTTTCAATTACACCTAAAAAGCTAATCTCTTAGCTCCACCTTTGAACTTCTCCACCTTTGTGGCCTTGCTAATGACATCTCAACTGAAAAACCTTCTTCCACTAGTTTGATAAAATTCTACTCCTCTTTTAAAGATTACTAACTATACTACTAAAAAATGGACATGCCTTCAATGTGTCTAGTCTAAGAATCCTTCTGACCCTGCTCAGTCAATAGCAACAGCCTCACAGTGCTCAGGCCTCGATTATGACACATAATCCAGAATAATTTAAAAACTCTATCTATAATGATCTTTACACTTTGAAAATGCTTCCTGACTTTATTATTGCATTTCACCTTCATGTTAATACTGTGCAGTAAGTATTCTTAACCCTATTTCACAGATTAAGGTGAAAAGCTCAGGGAAAGCATTTGGCATAAAATGACCCTCTACAGATATGGTGTCACGGCCAGCCTCGTCTGCCACCTTACCTCTTCCTCTTCCTCCTCGCCCTCTCTGTCAATAATCTGAAGCAGTCTCTTTTTGTCATCATCTGCTTCTTCTACCACCGTCATTTCCTCTTCCCGATAGCGGCCACGGTCTCTGGGACCAGCTTGTCTCCGACGCATTTTCAGCTCTTCCTCTTCATCATCCCGGGGACGTTTTGTGCCCCTGTTGGGCTGAGAAAGAGAAAAAAGAAACATAGGATTCCAGAGCTGGAAAAGATCTAGAAGGGCATACATAGCAGCCATTCTAAAAGCTTTCAAGAATTCACTGATGAAAAACTCCATACAAAATGGTTTCTCTCACAAAATGAAGCCAAGTTCCAAGCGGTCATTTTTTCAGACCTGTAGCAATTTTATAAATACAGGACTGATGTCACCTACAAGGTTGTTGGCTTTTTTTTTTTTTTTTTTTTTACAGAATTTAAAAAATATGCGTAGTTTTACCACTTCACAAAAGTTACTGTACATATAGAAATCACAGGGAACACAGCCACTCTGAGACACATTCGGCTCAATTTACTAGTTATGACACAATCCCCAACACTAATCCCTCTGCACACGGTTGTAATTCATGTCTAAGAAAAGACTACAGTCACTCACAAGTTCTCATGGAGAAGATTACACATGCAACATCCAAGGGGCTACTGCACTCCGAAGTCCTACTTTACAGAAGAGCAGGGTAGAAGAAGGCCCAGAGGTAGTATTACCCAAAGATGCAAAACCAGCAGCAGAACTGAAAACACAATTGACACTTCCCGACTTCTGGTCCAGAGCTCTGTCTGCCCCACTGTTAGGTCCTCAGTCTGCCTTTGACACTGCAGTCCATGGAGGAGTTCTTAACAGTGCCCTTCTGTTAAATTGGAATAAAATGGGGGCACTACCGAAATGGCCTTCAGAGCTAAGGAGAAACAGCACTGCACCAGGGCTCAAACAGCTCAAATTACTACTGGTACAGCTCTGGGCATGTCATTAACCTCTCTAAACCTTTGTTTCCTCATCTGCAAATAGCAAATGGAAATTATAACCCTTTTCCTTGTGAACTTCAAAGGATGCTTCTCTGTGTGTGTATATTTACCATTCTTTTTCCAGCCTTACTGAGATATAATTGACATATAATGCTGTGTACATATGTCACTGTGTACATATAACAATGTATTTGATTCATGTATATATTGCAAAATGATTACACATAAGTTAGTTAACACTTCCATCACCTCTCATAATTACTTTTTTTTTTTTTTGTGATGAGAACATTTAAGATCTACTCCCTTAGCAACTTTCAAGTATACAATACACTTGTTAACTATAGTCACTCTGCTATCTGATGGATTCCCAGAACTTATCCATAACTGGAAGTTTGTACTAAAAGGTTGCAAACTTGAGTGAAAGAACGCTAAATAAAAAAGAGGTGCCTGGGTGGCTCAGTAAATTAGGCGTCTTGCCTTCAGCTCAGGGCATGATCCCAGGGTCTTGGGATTGAGCCTCCACATCAGGCTTCCTGTTCAATGGGAGTCTGCTTCTCTCTCTTCCTCTGGCCCTCCCTCTGCTGGTGCATGTGCAAGCACTCTCTCCCTCTCTCTCTAATAAATAAATAAAATATTTATAAAAAAAGAATGCTAAATGATTACAGTACCAAACAAATATAAAAGATTATTACTATAAGGTAATCCACATGATTCTGTCTCCCTCAACACATTTGTGCTAGGCTCAATGAGCTTTTCTTTTTATATTATGATAACCACATACACAAATAGTGTGCTAGGTGCGATATGGTTTATTAAGACCAACAGAATAGAATGCCACATTTGCTGCCAGCCTGCTAAGTTGTTTCATGGTAATAAGAGACAAATTTCTACTATACACATTACATATCTCACCTTTTGACTTATAACCCATAATGCTACTGAGTTCCACTATTCCAGTGGTGCAAAGTCACTCCTCACTCCTCTCTATATTCACATACCCTGCTGGTTCCACATACCAGGTGCGCCAATAAGTCTAAGCATATGACATTGCTTAGAAAACTCACATTAGACAATTTGGTTTGTAGGCTACCACCTGCTATTTTTCACTCTGCTCCTAGCCTCCATAAGATAGATTACAATTTCCTATGATAACACTCTACTTGCATAAATACAAAAATTAGAAGAATCTATTGTCATCATCACTGGTCTGCACTTAGAAAAACAGGAGAAAAAGAAGAAAGAAATCAACATGCCAGTTACCATGGACCACAAGAAAAAGGAGGTTGTGGTGTTCATGCAAGAAAGGAAGGAAAGGTAGCTTGATCCTAAAGGAGGGCAGGCTTCAAACCAGAAATCTGTAGCTCCCCAGCAGGTAAGAACTTTAGCCCCCTGGGAGCACTAATTCTTTCAGGCTCATAAAATGAGCCCTGCTGCGATTCTGATTAGCGTTGAGCCTGCTGCAGCAGTCAAATCAAAGCATGAGTTCCACAGTTCTCCACGGAAAGGAGATTTCTGGATTGTTTATCTCTGAGGGCAGACAGAAAAGCCAGTGGACCACAATTAAAAGGAGAAAGCTAAATACCGCCACACTTAAGAAATGCAAAACTGAAAGAACATTGTCAGTGTCTCTTTGGAATACATCTTCCAATCTTATGTCTTCCAAACTACTATTAAAAAACAAACCTTTCAGAGCTAGGGGAGGAGTTTCACTTTTACCTCTAATAATTTCCACTGAAAATGCACTTTTCTTCTGCAGAACTTAAAGCACCTCTCTTAATCTTCACCACACCTCTGGGGAAGAAAAGTAGGTTAACAGTTTTATTTTCTAAGCAGGGAGGCGGGATGCCTGAGATCCTTTAATAAACTCTTGCAAAGACAGTCTTGTCCATTCTCAAAGGTGAACCCGAACTCTCGGAAGTTTGCTAATCCAGGTCTTAATTCCAGGACTCTCACTGAGACAGGTTCAAGGGACTTTCAGTCAAGAACCTATACCCATAAATATAAGTCATGTAAGACCTCAGTAAAGTTAAAATGATAGTTGTTAAACCATTAGTTCAACAAGTAATGTATTAAAGAAATGTAAGGCTTGAAGGGTCTTCAGGTAATAAGGTGGCCCACGGTAGTCCCAGGCTTCCATTTGGGTCTTGTCTAAATGGTGACACGGGCACAGATAGGGCCAGGATGGATTCTTGAGAAAAGAACAACTTTGTTAATCTTTAGGAATAGTCTGAGCACAACATCCCTAAGAGGGGAAACTCTGGTTCACAAACTGTTTTCTACACCTCCCTTCTCTGTTACACAGGGCATTCAGCTGGAGTTCCTCTCATAACAACTCTCCAGCAGAGCAGAGCCAAAGCCACTAGGGTCCTCTGCCATGGTTGCTTCAGCAACATTATCAGCTCCTGCCTCCAACAGATAGGTAAGCTGTTTAAAGGCCCCGAGATATTTTGTTTCAGCAATTTTTTTCTCCCAAGGCAGGATTTTAAGAATTGTTGTTCTTTTCAATAAGTGTTGTCTCTTTTTTAGATACTAACACTCCCAAAGAAGTTTCTACTCATTTCTGAACCTGACCACTCTGAAGGATAAAGGTTAGGATTCATTTCTTTGACAAATATTTACTAAATGCCAACTAAGTATAAGGCCTATGCTGGTGACTGGGGACATAAATGTGAATAAGACAAATGCTACTTTCCTATCAAGGGGCTTAATGGTCTAGGACATAGTTACCCAATCAAAATGAAATGGAAATCATAGATGTAATTTTAAATTTCTTAGGGGCCACATTTTAAAAAGTAAAAAGCAGGTGAAATTAATTTTAATGTTGTTTTAATCTAATATATTTAAAATATTATCATTTTAAGATGTAATCAATATTTTAGAATTACTAATGTGATATTTTACATTTTTTTTCATACTCAAGCTTCTAGAGTTTGGTAGACTACTTTACATTCAGAGTGTATCTCAACCCAGACTCAGCCCCATTTCATGTCCCAACAGCCATATACTGCTAGCGGCTATCATATTGGCTACCACAGGTCTAGAGGATTTTCATCTGAGGACTTCCTGTTCCCTGATAAAGCAAAATGGAACCGTCTTTCCAACAACATTGTATAAAATATGGACTAAGAAAGCTTAAGTACTGTTTGTGAAAGGTCCCCACAAAAAAAAAATCATGAAGCTAACAATATCCTCACCTGGAAATAAATAAATGTCTACATTATATTTACCAATATTTGCTACTGAGAGAGTGATCAGTTACACAAAACAAAGCAAGAATACATAAATGGAGAAGAATCTCAGAGCTGTCAAACCAATTCCACTATAGAAGAGCCAAAGAGCTCTGGATTCAGGAAAGGAATATAACACTCTTAGCCTGTCAGAGAGGTCAACAGCTCACACATGAGCTCTCCTTGTATCTTACAAAACCAATCCCATGAGGATTAAGCCATTCTTACCAGTCACTTTTGGAGATTAATTTGTTTTGGTATCTGAAAGGTGTTTGGAATCCCTCAAGATGAAGGAATGACAAAAGAAACTGTTCCTCATAAAGTCATTTCTTTGTCTCTGCTGCCCACAGACTAGAGAAAAAATGATTAACTCTTAACTTCTGATGTTCCAGAACATCAGCCTTTAAGGATTTAAAAAATCTTCTACGTTCCCTGCCTTACTCCCAATAGGTAGTGAGCAATATAAATGCTCACTAAGCATTTGCCACCGTCCAACCACACAGTTGGTAGCCTTTCTAGGTTACATAAAAGATTTCCACTTGTTCAAAGCTTATAGTAAGCTTCAAGATTATATATAAGATGCTTTTACTTTCCAAAAATCTTGAAGCCTATTATGTGTGTATGTGTGATGGATGATATATATATATACATCCCCCTGGAAACAGATATCAAGACATCACCACAAAAGCTTGGAAAGAGTTAAAAAATTAAATAAGTAATCTGCCTAGGATACTCCCTGCGTACCCAGACAATATCCAACCTAAGCTGTAGGTTTCATTTTTCCCCTCTCTCCCTCTCTCTATTTTTTTTTTTTAATTAAAAAGCAGTGAGAAGCTGTAGCTATAATGAGGAGCTGTGGGAAAATGCAGTTATATTGGGCTCAAAGTAATGTACCATAGGAAGACGCTACATCACCAGAACGAATCCTAAATTAAAACTCCACTATGAAACCAACTCCATTTCCTCTGAGCATGCAATCTATATTATCACATTTATGGTCTTGTCTCGACCTCAATTAGACTTGGGGGTAGGGGTGGGAGAAAGGGGCCTTCTATAATAAGCAATAATGGCATCATTATGATAAATTATGAAAACACACAGCACAATTATTAATGTGAAAGCACATCTATACCAGGATATAACAGTGGAGATGTGTATGGGGGGGGGGTGTCTAAATAAGTTCAGTATTCCAAGTTACCGGCTTAGGAAGGTAGTGATTTTTATAAAATGTACTTTTATGTTATTGGAAGAAAAAATATGTTCAATTCTATTAAAGGATGGAAAAAGTCAAAGGAAATCTTCTATAACCTAATAATAAACCAGGAATGTTCCATCTAGTACCAAGAAGCTTCAGAACTTCAAAAAAGGGCCTTCCAAAGGAGCATAAAGTATTATTTCCTAAATATCAAACAATGGGGAAGACTTAGAAATTTGAGCTCAAAGCGATAATCTAATTTATACCTCTCTTTATAGACAGGGAAATCTAAGCTTAGTGGCTCTAAGCAATTTGCTTGTGATGGACAGTAATTCATCAAGGCTTCTAATTCCCAATATAGTGCTTTTCTTTTCCTACTTTGCAATACTCACTAGTCCTTGCTAACCTATTTGCAATTGGTGATATCCTATATGGAGAATGAGTTTTGGAGTCAAATTTTCCTAAATTCAAATCCTAGTGCCTCTAGTTAGTTAGCAGTCCTGTAAAGTAACTTACCCCCTCTAAGTTTGAATTTTCTCAATCTATACGCTAGGAACAATAACCACTTCATACACTTACCTATATATGTATATACATACATGTAAGCACAAAAAGGCCAATGTTTCTGAAGTGCCCAGAAGAGACTGGCTCATAGAAGACAATACATGTAGCTTCCCACCTATTTTTGACACACCTGATTTAAAAAATCAAAGAACCTAAGTTTGGAAAGGGTGTTGACCATTAACAGGTTTTAAAGGAGGATTTTTTTTAATGTCAAAATATGACAGACTCCATCCCTTGCTGTACCTCTTAATGTCCAATGATTAAGAACACAATGACAACAAATACTATCTCTTTGGTAATACTTTTTTTTTTTTGGTAATACTTTCCTTGAATTTGTTTATAACTCCTACATTTATGAGAGAGAGAGAGAAAGAAAGAGATGGATTCGTTTTGAGAGAGATTTTGAGACTGAGATTCATTCTACAGAGAATGCCTGTGTACATCTGTCTGGATTCACAACCTCCTGTACTAATTCTGAAGCACTAGAGACATCTAGACTAGGAAGCCTTGATCTAAACCAATCACCTATCTGAGGTCTGAATCCTCTTTAAAACATCTCCACTGGGTATAGGCTGGGGCTTTCCTAACACTTCCAGTAACCAGAAACTTACCCCCTCCCTAAATCATGCCCTTCCCATCTTGGGATCACTCAAAGAGTTTGTTAAATTGAGGAGAAACCTTCCAACTTACAACTTTCTTCCTTGGTCCCTAATCTTTCCCTTTAAAGCAATATAAACAACGATTAGTCTCCTGTCGTATTTTTTTTTAAAAGATGTTATTTAATTATTCATGAGAGACACAGAAGGAGAGGCAGAGACATAGGCAGAGGGAAAAGCAGGCTCCCTGTGGGGAGCCTGATGCCAGACTTGACCCCAGACCCCGGGATCACACCCTGAGCCAAACACAGGCGCTCAACCACTGAGCCACCCAGGCGTCCCTCACTCTATATTTTAAAAAAATCCTTGAGATTATTTCAAGACAGTAATCCTATTTCTTTCCTTCTATATCATTGCCTTTTCTTTTTCAGAATAAACACTTTCAATATGGGGGGAGGAGTGCATGCAATGCATGGGAGAAAAGTAGGTATACAAATAATTAAATTCCTTCCTGCCATTAGGTTTCATAATTTTAAAGGTTTCTGATACCTCTTAAGGTAATTAGACATATGGAATGTCACAAATCCAGACTGTGGACGGATTGGTATAACCAATTTGAAATGCTCAGAAATCATCTGCTGTTAACCTCGCCTGATTACATTTTGTCAGAATAAAAGGGAGTTTTCAAACATTCATTTTTACCAGATGGTAGTGAGTGGCCTGACCCAGAAGTTACAGATGAGCTGCAGTAATGAGTTTTCCCTTGCCTTTGCTGGCTGCACATTCGCTGGTGACATTTTACAACTAGGACTTCTGGCTCAATCAATATTTGCAGGCATGAAACCTGCCAAAGTTAACATCAGGGCTCCCTTGCAAATTTGCTTAAGGCACCAGAACTGAAAAAGCTCACAATCTCTAATGCTGCAACTACCATTAGCCAAAGTTCATAATCAGGGATCAAAGCCATCAGAGACAGACCTCAAAAGGTTGTTGTGATGACTAAAACATCTTACAAAGGGGCCCTATGTAAACTGTAAAGTGATACATTAACAAAGGATTATTGTATCATATTTTTAAGAAATATCTGGGAAATATTCCAGGTATTTTTTTTTTTTTTAATTTATGATAGTCACAGAGAGAGAGAGAGAGAGAGAGAGAGAGGCAGAGACACAGGCAGAGGGAGAAGCAGGCTCCATGCACCGGGAGCCCGATGTGGGATTCGATCCCGGGTCTCCAGGATCGCGCCCTGGGCCAAAGGCAGGCGCCAAACCGCTGCGCCACCCAGGGATCCCCTATTCCAGGTATTAAAATACAATTACATATTATATGTTTACAAACTTAAATCTTAATAAAACATATAATTACATATTATATGTTTACAAACTTAAATCTTACAAACTTAAATCAGAAAAATCAATGTATCAAAAATTAAAATCACCAACACTCTCACTTAAAATCTGTAATCTGATTGGCTGACAAGTAACATGGATGTGATTTATGATTTAAATCAGCAATCATGAAGACTCTACTTAATGAATTATTCCTACCGAAAATTCTTACTTCTGTGAAAGCCTGAATATATATTCCTCTCACCTCCAAAGGGTGTGTGGATTTCTTTTTTAAAAGTACAAACTATACTTTAGCATCCATGATTTACTTTGACATCTTCTCTGATTAATTCTGCAGCTGCATCAGAAAGCTGAATGTTGATTCAGTTTCTTTATTTATCAAGGCTAACAGAGGCAGATACTTGTAAAATCGTTGAAAGGTAAACTACCTCCATTTTAGCAGACTTATTATGAATGTTTTGTCAGTTACACCAGAACTATCATCATTCATTCATTCACTCAGGAAGTGTTTACTAAGCTAATAGAACCTGAACATCACTCTGCTAGAGGAAATACCAGACATCAATCCAACAACAATAACAACAGAATCGCACTGATCTGAAAGTACCATAGTACAAAACAAAAAGCAACAAACCAGTAATCAGAAAAATCTAGGTTCCTGTGAATCACTTAAGAGTCACATGACCTTAGATAAGTCATTTGACTTATCAGTGCAGCATTTATAAAATGCTCTGCTCTTGTTCTACCTCACAGGATTGTTTTAGTAAGATAAGGGAGAATAAGATTAAATAAGATAAAGATATAGCATTTTGAAAAGAGAACAGAACCTAAGATTCAATTTCTCTTAATGATTGCTAATGCAAGATCCTATATATACAATAGACTTTTAGAATTACTTAAAACCAACTTTTGACAAGGAGTATCATCACGATTGTGATCACAAAAGAAAAAATACTGAGCAGCCTGTTGGCATAAAAAAAAAAAGGATCCAATGCCCCTAGAAATCAGAAAAATGCACATAGGGATGCCTGAGTGGCTCAGTGGTTAAGCGACTGCCTTCAGCTCAGGGCATGGTCCTGGAGTCCAGGGATCGAGTCCCACATTTGGCTCCCAACCTCTAAGAGCCTGCTTCTCCCTCTGCCTATGTCTCTGCTTCTCTCTCTCTGTGTGTCTCTCATGAATAAATAAATAAATAAATAAATAAATAAATAAATAAATAAATAAATAAATAAATAAAATATTTTTTTTTAAATGCACATAAAAAACATAAGATATTAGATTGGAAAAAAATGAAAAAATTAAAATCTAATCATATGTTGGTGAAGATGTGGAGAAATAGGAACTGTTAAAACTCGCTGATAGGAGTGTAAATGAGTACAAAACTAATTGGTGATACCTAATAACACTGAAAATGCATACATTCTGCGTACCCCAGAAATTTTACTCCCAGGTATGTGTGTGTATATGTATATACACACACACATTACAGAAACTGTCAGACATATGCATAAAGATACTTAAAGAATGTTCACTGGAACATATTTGTAATAAGAAAAAAAATTTCGGGACGCCTGGGTGGCTCAGTGGTTGAGCGTCTGCCTTCTGCTCAGGGTGTGATCCTGGAGTCCCAGGATCGAGTCCCACATTGGGCTCCCTGCATGGAGTCTGCTCCTCCTTCTGCCTGTGTCTCTGCCTCTCTCTCTCTCTCTCTCTCTCTCTCTCTCTGTTTCTCATGAATAAATAAATAAAATCTTAAAAAAAAAAGAAAAAAATTTCAATTATCACTGGTTGTACACATAAGTAGTAATAATAAAAAAGTGTGTGGGAACAATAATCACCAAATTCAAGATGGTAATTGCTTCTAAAAAGTGTAATGAAGAAATTGGATTAGGGAGGGGCATACAAGGGACTTCAACTGTATTTAAAAAACTTTATTTCTTAAAAAAAAAAAAAAAGATCTGAAGTAAATTTTGCGAAATGGTATGGTTATGCATACACTCAGAGGGAGAAGTGGGGGACCACCGGAAGCAAGCAGGGAATCATGCAGAACAAGTCGTACCCCACTGGTTGCAGTTCCCTTATGTTGTTGCGGCTCACTAAGGTTCAGGGTTTATAACACAGATTGGGTACCTTTATCTCAACAAGATCTTTCACAAAGTTACTCAAACAGGCAGAGAAATGTGGATGAATGGTAGCACAGACAGGCAGAACCCTAATTGGTTGAACCAAAAGAGTATAAACACTATGGAGTCCTTTGTTTAAATTCAAAATGGCAAATATATAAAGTCCCTGCCTGGGGAAAAGTGACTTAAAAACAATTTAGTCAGAAAAGAGCTGATGGCTTCAGTAAATCTCCAATTCAATGAATCAACAGGATGACCAACTTTAAATATTTTTAAAGCTAATGCATATTAAGGTCATACTATTAGAAGCATAACATCCAATTTGGCTACAGTTCCACAGCACTGAATTAGCGACCACACTTGAAAAAGAAGGATTAAATCTAGATAATTCAAGAGCAGTACAGGGTCCAGAAACCCTGCTATCGGAAAAGCCAGTAACATATTCAAAGACTGAGAGAGGGACCCAAGAGTCACCTTGGGCTATTTAAACAATGCCTTGCAACAGGGTGAATACACACAGTGCTACTATGAACAGCAGATCACTTTCCTTTCTTCCTTCAAACTAGGGAAATCCTACTCAGCCTTTCTAAGAGTCTTCCCAAAACTCCAGTAAGACCTCTGAGCTTCCTCAGCAGTGCATCATATCATACCTTTATCGACACATATTGCATGCATTAATAAATCTCCATCTCCTCTACTAATTCATAAGCTGGGTTCTCAAGAGCAGGAACCATGGGATTGGACCCTTGCTGCTAACACCCAACATCAGAGCAGGCACTCAACCCATGTTGGTAAGTCAGTGAGAGAGTGGGGAGAGGACAACTAAACCAGTAACTCCCCAAGAATCATAACTTACTATTAGCAAACATTATAAAGTACACATATTCTCAGAGGTCCTTGGGTCATTAGGGTGACTGCAGCCAGGCAAGATTCATTCACACCTACATAGCTGATTATTTTATGCCAGCCTAGGTAATATTTTATGTACCACTTAGTTAATTCTCTAATGGTACCAAGTGATAGAAAGGGTAAAAATAGTAAAACTCAGGTTCAGACAAAGAATATCAGTACAACCTCATAATTTACCGATGAATAAACTAAGATTCAAGGAAGTGACAGGACTTAAGCCTGAAGCTATAGACAGAACTAGGTCTGAAATCTTTTGCTTTTGCAGGAGCAGTGCACACAACCTCCGGATCCTTTTCCTTAGTCACAACCTCAGAAACTATCGTGTTAAAGGCACAATTTTCATCATCTCTCCCTGCTGCCATTATCTTTCAACTAACAATAAAATCTCTTCTGCTACTTTTCTGTCCACGGCTTTAACCAGGAAAGCTCTTTTCTGTCCTTGTTCTTTGCCCATTTGTAAAAGCTTTGTGCCATCTGTCTATATGGAGATTTCTGTAAGACCTTCCTCCCCCAGACCATTTGGGGAACCCACCCAGTCCACTCTGAATCCTTAAACATTAAATAACAAATTAATATGTGACACTATTTTTTTATAAAGATTTTATTTATTTATTCATGAGAGACACAATGAGAGGCAGAGACATAGGCAGAGAGAGAAGCAGGCTCCATGCAGGGAGCCTGATGTGGGATTCGATCCCAGGTCTCCAGGATCATGCCCTGGGCCAAAGGCAGGCGCTAAACCACTGAGCCACCCAGGCATCCCATGGCAACACTATTTTAAATTACAGTTTTAAACCAAAGCTCAGATACAATAAATTCACAACTATTATTTCAGGTGACACAAAGATTAGATACTTTGTAAGTGCTTGTCACAGAGGTGGGGAAGAGGTGGAGTATTCATTCAGCAACCAGCAGACCCACAGAGTGGTTTTGCATGTAATATGGCACACCTGTTACATGTAATTATGCTGACAGAAGATTCCAGCCAGTGGAGTATTGCCTCTAGCAATGGGCAATTTCATTAAGACTATAGTGGGGCAAGGAAATCTTTAATTGCTTTTTCTATAAGTTGTCTCTGAGGTCACTGCCAAGACTTAAAACTTCATTCATCTTTCAAATGGAAAGAGTGGATAGGGAGAAAGGATGTACCTTCACAGAAAGACAGATAGGAAAGAAAAAAGTGAAGATGTTTTGAGAAAATGGGAAGGAGAGGTAAGAATAACCTGGCACTGAATTAGTGAGAACCAAATCGTAAGTAAGAAATAAATAATTTTATTCACTTACATAATCCAGATTTTTCACAGTTGCTCATTAAGTTCTTAATGGTTCTGACACGGTTTTGATCTCAGGAGCCTAGGACATGAGCTTTCGGCCTTACCTGTTTTAAAAGTTAAAACTTATCCACATAAGTCTGTTACACAATAGCTCACACATTTATTTCAAGGAAGACAGAACCCACATGAAGCTTTACCCTGAGTATCCTGTTAGAGTATTTTTCAACATTATGGGTAATATTTTAAAGTCTGAAAACATAGCATGATTATATAATATACTTTCTAGTACCAATTTACCTCTTTCAGCTTGAATGAAGTATCTGGTGTTATGGCCTCAATACATGCCTGTTGATAAGTCCATCAAAAACAATGAAAAGAGATGCTTTCATGTCTACTTTTGTCTAAGATGCACTTTATTTTCCTCAACTCAAAGGTTTAACTATTTCTAGAAGCTTTACAAACCACTGAAGTTAGTAAAACACCTCCGTTGCCAATAAAGACAAGTACAGGGAATGAGTTATTCTTAGAGTCAGAAATGCTTCCTCCACCTAGAGCACAGAGAGATCAGTGACCACCTGGCCACATGGAATATGATCCATAGGAATTCTCTGGGAGCCTGGCTAAATGCCTCTTGCCACCTACAAATTTCCCCTGCAAGCTCTATCCTCACCACAACTCTCTTGCAAGGAGGCTATAAAATTGACTTTAAAGTGATCTTAAACTAATAACTGTTCACTTCAAGAACATTTTAGGACACTCAATTTTCTAGCAGTAGCATCTAGTAGACCAGATAAGGCAAAACACATATTTTGCTGGACAGGAAGGGATTCTACCAAGGATGAAGATAATGAAATGACTGTCTTATACAGAAACATAAATAAAAGAATAAAATAATGTGAACCATCTTTCCCCCTTTTTCAAGTTTTCTTTGAAGCTTGGCAGGCTTATGGTATCAAAATACCTTAAGAATTGGCTGCCTCGGGATCCCTGGGTGGCGCAGCGGTTTGGCCCCTGCCTTTGGCCCAGGGCGCGATCCTGGAGACCCGGGATCGAATCCCACGTCGGGCTCCCGGTGCATGGAGCCTGCTTCTCCCTCTGCCTGTGTCTCTGCCTCTCTCTCTCTCTCTCTCTCTCTGTGTGACTATCATAAATAAATAAAAATTTAAAAAAAAATTGGCTGCCTTAGAAAAAGGTATCTTAAAACAGTGCAAAGGCAACTGTTTTTTTGCACAATGCAAAGACATTATTACATGGTATAGTAGCTTTACTTTCTGAAAAAGGAAAGGAAAGTGAATTTTCATAAGCAAGTTTCTTCTGTGGGTGAATCTCTAGTCAGTTACAACCAACTCAGAGAGAGCCATCAAGGCAAACTACCCATTAGCTGTCAATTTAGAATGACTCCAGAAAGCCAGTCCCAGAGCTCCACTGATATCTTCTCAACAACTTCTTAATCTTGTTTATAACACCTGTGTTAAAGCAGCCTGACATCAATCCAACTCGCCTCAGACTGAAATTACTTAGAAGCTTGAGAATCCCTGCAAACATACCAAAAAACAGAGAGAGACACTGGCTGAAAAACCCTGCACACAAGGGAATTCGGTCACGTCCTTTAAACAAAGCTGCATAAGTAAGCCAGACTGGGCCTCCACAGGTAGCGTCAGACATAAATCTCACAAAGGGCTTCATAGGAGGCACCAAGGTTAGAGAATCTTAGGGTTTAAACCATAAAGATTTCCTCCACAGCTTCCTTGCCAAGTGATTATTATATACCAGGACCATAACATCTCATTATCTTTTTACTCCTTACACAGCCCTGCTAGGTAGGGAATACACATTCCCTGTTTTTTCAAGTGAAAAAACTAAGGCACAAGTGGCTTGCTAGGTGATTTGCCTAAGGTCAAACAGCCAGAAAACAGAGGGGCCAGGATTGAAACCCTCGGTCCACTACATCATACTACCACCATGTGATTGGGAAATCATCCTGCCTTAACTGGTTTCTATGCCTACTACATATCTATTTCCCAAGGCTACTTAGGTGAACTTTTAGCAGCTCTACTACTTTCTGTTTTAGAAACCAATGTGTGTCCCTGCCCTGCACAAAACATAAAGCAAATAAGAAACTGATGCTAAACTGGTCCCACTAAAAGGGGAACATGGTGCAGTGAGAAGAAAACAGACTATAGTAGTCAGACATCCAAGTCTGTTACTAGAGTGTACCCTGAACAAATCACCATCTCATCCTGGAAAAAGCCCTCCTAGTGAGGAAGCACCTAACTCAGAAAAAGTACTTAATAAATGTTAAATAAGAAAAAAAAAAATCAAATGAAAATGGGTATGCCAGATGCAACCAACATGAAATAAAAACTAATCTTGTTGTTTGTATTATCTCTTCTCTTTCCCTGTAAGGTTGGATAAAGAGAATACAGCAATTATGGCTCACTGTAGACTTGCAGCAAATCTTTGGCAAATAAATGGATCAATCAATCTGTTGTTTTGGAGTCAGAGACAACTCCAGTCTATAAAAATAAAAAAAAAAAAAAAAAGCCTGTCAACTCTCAGGTTACTACAGTATTAGAATCAAGTTTTTATGAAGATCATCTATTGTTTTGTTTAAGGCAATGATTGGGTCACTGTCACAAACATATCTTAATCTACTCTCCATCAAGAAAGAAGAGGCAAGAAGGAGAAGGCAACTGTGGAGGTGCTAAGTCTCAACACAAAAAGATATCTAGAAGAGAACTAAATTCGGCCACTGCTTTGTTCATTTCCTTTCTCCTTATTCATTTCCCTTATTCTTTCCTTTCTTCAGTCAAGAGACATTTATTGAGCATTTACAACATAGCATGCACTGATATCACTGTCCTTGAGGAACTCAAAGTCCAATGAGAAGAAAGACACATAATCAAGTAATTTCAATACTGAATTGTTGGGAAAGGCAGTCCATGCATGTAGTATTTCCAACCCCACCCAGCGCTTAGGAATGGACCTCAGGCCTGGACCACTTCCTTACCAAGAGGTAAGGAGCCCATCCATACAGCTTGTGCCAGGCTTATCTTGTGTGGCAGTATCTGTCTCTGCTTCATGCTCAACGAGTATCCTTTGCTCTGCTTAAGCATGTACATCAGTGCCCCTCAGGCACAACACTAGCTTTCAGGTCAGGGTCCTTCTACTGCAAGAGAGAGGGCTCCACGTAGGCCACTGCCCTGCAACAGCTTCAGAGGAAGTGGGAGGGCCCTACTAGCCACAAGGGACTAACACACATCCCAGGAGCTGATCTTGCTTTGGCTCTCCTCTGTGTGAGCAAAGCATCATTCCATCCAGTACTTGACTGTGTGGTGTTTTCACTGGCAACTCCAATACCAAGATGCAATGGGCAGAAGTATTTGGAGTCCTCCCCTGAGACAGGTAACTGACAGGAGTGTTCTGCTCCCCTGGGTTTGATAACCAGTGCATGGTGTTCTGCTGGACAAGAATGATACACACGGTAGACTCAAGGCAGATACAAGACTGGGTGATGGTAGCATTCTGCTGCATTTTATTTCCTAAGGTTTTCTGTTTTTAAGCTCCCTTCATCCACCAGAGCCCTCTATTAGGAAGAAGATTTTGGCATCTACTTCCTCAGGTCTTCAGGCAAATTACTAAACCTCTATGAACTTCCTTTCCACATCTATAAAACAGGAATAAGAATAGTAACTTCCCAGGGTTGCTTTTAGGATGAAATACAGCAACACATATAAATTGAGTAGCACAATTCCTTGGCTCTTAGTGGGCTGCTAGTTCCTAGCCCTTTGTTTTGTTCTTTTGGTGTGGTGGCATAGGGAGGAGAACATATCTTTATTTCATTAAAAGTATGACAATTCCTACAGGCTCCTCTATGAGTTGCTTTTCATTCACTTCAAATTAGGACCATGCTATCCCTATAAGTAACCCTCTTTTCCCACAAACACAATCTGTCAATTGAAGGCAAATCTGCCATTAACGCAGAGGCAATATTTCAAGCCCAGCTGTATACCGTCTCCTGATATTATCCTTTTAGGCTCAGTGTCATGCTCCTGAAAAAAGCAGTACTCATTGTACTCAGCAATCGAAAAGTTCACATGGTCAGAAGTGCCTCTGCCTCACACAAGGTGGACCATGGCCAAAATTGCTTTTTTAATTAAAGTAAGACTTCCTCAACCTCTTGCTGACAATCACAACTAGCACATGGAGCCCAGTATCAGACAACCAGTCTCCATCTTGTTCTAATGGTGATTTTAAGCACACAGAGGAAGTAGGGGGAAAACTACTAATTTAAACAAAATGTTTAATCTTCTAATTATGGGACAGGCTCCAAGAAGATGGAGCGATTTGCAATCTTCATTATGGAACCCACATGCGACCACTGGCATAAGTCATGTCAGCCAGAAGGCAGACAACATCTCTTCTTCCCCCACTGAGTTTTCTTTGTCCTGTAAGTTCTGTGGGAATAAAAGAAGAAATCTTTGGCAAAAAAAAAAGAGGTAGAAGAATCATAATTTGTCTTCCCAAGTTCATTATGCTGAATGAGGTCTAAGGATCCCCAGGAGGAAGCCAGGGAGATAATATTCAGTGACTTTACATTGGCAGATTGAGCAGCCTGAGGGCCTTTGAAACTCAAAAGTCTTGTAAAAACTGCCCAGCTCAGGTGGTGCTTAAGCAATTCTTTTTATTTGCTGAAAAGTCCTGTCATCAGTGGTAAGAGATGCATTAAGAATTAGGGTGGTGCCCACCAATGGCACCTCTGGTCAGAAGGAAATCTGTTCCTCTGCAGATACGCTTGTACCACTGCTAATTTGTGTTATCTCTGCCCATTCAGATCTCTGTGCTAACTCAGGAGAAAAAGTCCCTGCCAACCAAGTCTGACAAGTCTGATGGCAGAACTCCCACCGGAGAATCAGCAGAGACAGCAAAGGCAGGCAATTATTCCCTTTCATTAGAAAGAGTTCTTTTTAAGTTTGGTTGGCCTTTTTTTCATTATTTTGAAAACAAAAAGTAGCCATTCACAGCCACTGCTCACTGCAGTCACTTACACAACTGGCAGAAACTGAAATTTCCCCCTAAGCCAACCAGCAAGAGCTGTGCCCCTGTAATTACCCACTGCAATGTAAAACCACACTCGGAGAAGACAGCCATAGCAGATCTGGGCAAGACAACAGTGATATTTAATCATCAGTCCAGACCATCTGCAACTGTTTTGCAGAAGCACATAAAGTTTATGGATTCCAAAGCTTCCTACAAGTTACCAGGTGCTGAAGGTCAGCTGCACTGTCCTCGGGTCTACCGGGGCTGCTTTCTTCCTTCTCTCCAGGCCAGGGTGCTCAACAAAAGGCACCATGCCCACGTTTTCTGTGCCAAGCCTGGCACGAGGAGAGTGTTGCTTCTTGATTAAGCCAGAACATAGATTAAATGTTTAGAACTGGGAGATTCTGAAAACAAGCTAGGTGGGAAAGCAATTATCCTAGAGAGAGCACAGCTTCGGCTGTGGCCCCCTGCAGCACAAAGGTGAATTCTATCCACTCTGAACACCTAAGCTGACCAGACTGCTCCCCTACAATCTATTCTACATTCTGCAGATGTAGTGCTCTTTTCAAACATAAACCAAATGGTGTCACTCCACAGCTTCAAACCCCTAATGGTTTCCCATTGTACTGACAACAAAATATAAACATTTTAAGGCTACCCTCCTCCCCACAGCTGACCGCTGTCCTTAATTGTCTCTTTCTCACTCACTGTGCTCTAGCCAACTGCCTGAAACATGACAAGTTTATTCCCACCTTAGGGCTTTTGTACTGGATTTTCCCTAGGCCTATGCTGCTTTCCCACAGCTCTTCATAGAGCTGGATCTTTCTCATCACTCAGTTCTCAATTCAAATGTTACCCCTCAGAATAGCCTTTCAGAACCTTCTGATGCTTTCCCATCACTCTATCACATCAGCCCATTCATTGTTTCCCCTTCATATCCCTATTTGAAATTACCTTGGTTTTGTGCATATAGTATATGTTTGCTTGTGTGGGTGTTCTTATTTATTTGTATTTGTTTTCCTTGTTTATTGTCTACCTTGCCACCCTGAATATAAGTTCCATAAAGACAAGGTACTGCAAATGTCTTGTGCATCTCTATTATCAGTGTCTAGTATAACAACCTGCATTCACTAGGCATTTTTACATATCTGTTGGATAATTAAAGAAGGAAAGGTTCAATATGGGTCACTAATCTACATAAAATTTACCAACCCTCAAAAAGCTAGACTGGCTCACAGGCTGTCAGCATATTTCACAATGCTCCAGAAACAACAGTTGGTGCTTCACCAAGACCTGGTGAATGATCAGGAAACAATGGCAAAGACAAGACCAAGATGAACCTGTAGACTCTCAGAGCTGCAAAATTTGAAAATCTGCAAGCCTTCTGGGTAGAGTCTTGCCCAAACTGTCCTTTCACAGGATGATCAGATGGGCTAGTAATAGTGATTACCAATGGCCGAGGCCAAGACCCAAAGTTTGAGTCTTAAAGGTCCAGCAAAGGCAGGGTATACCATATGACGCAGCCCCAGTCCCAGCCAGCCAGAATCCTTCTGGATGAGGCAGCAATTGGGACTCAGAGAATAGATGTATAAACTTGGGAGGACAAAAAGAGAGACAGGAAATGAGAGACAGAGCCAAGAGCCAAGCACAGACAGGAATGGGGCAGAGGTATGAACAGGTCAGGAACAAGCACATGGGGTCTCAGGTAATTGCTATGATTCGGATTTCATGGGCTAGTGGGTGTGTGAATTTGGATATAAGACTAGCTTAAAGATATAGTGTCAAGGCCATCAGACAGGTAAATGGCTCCCTTCCAGAAATATAAGCAGCCATGAAGGAAAGGGACATGCCACAGAAGGCCAGATTAAGCTTCTGTTTGTGAGTGCTAGTTTCTCTTGAAAGACTCATGATTAGTGAGCTCAGATATTCTTTAGTCTCCCAAGTAGTGGTGGGCAAAGAGATCTAGAAGAAATGCTGGATAAAAAATGAACACAGGTTACACTATGGTCTCTAGTATCTTACAGGCGTCAGTAACTAATAGAAGAGCCCTAAAGTTTTACAGTTCATCCAAAGATGACCAAGAATACTAATGCTTCATTCATCCAACAACCTCAGCCTTTCAGGACACTACGAAAGAGTACAAGCAGGGCCTCAGAGATTAGATTTTATCCTATTTTGGGCACCTGGGTGGCTCAGTTGGTTAAACATCTGCCTTTGGCTCTGGTCAGGGTCCTGGCATCAAGCCCCACATTGGGTTCCCTGCTTGGTGGGGAGCCTGCTTCTCCCTCTCCCGCTCCCCTTGCTTGTGCTCTCTCTGTCAAATAAATAAATAAAATCTTTAAAATAAATACATAAAACCTCAATGTGGGTTTCTTTCCATGGCAACCCCCAATTTATCGATGGTAGTATCTTTTTATTTCTTTATTGTTGTATTTTAGCATTCTGTTGATTCTTTGGCATCTTTACCTTCCTCTGCCCAACAACTGCTCCTGGCCAGAGCCCCCACTCCATGTTTCAGCTTCTCTGTCAATAATTACGTAGCCTTGAAATGCTCAAATTTCCCTTATCACTAACATGAGAAGTTATTAACTGTTCCCATGGAAGCATTAATGTTTGAAGAGGCCACTAAAAGATAATAAGACAAACTCTAACCACAATTCTTTTATTTTTATCCAAAGTTGCAAAGAAAATAGCATTCTAACATGACACACCAGCAGAAGACTGATGTACTGTTAATGCTTAAGTTTATTAAAAATTCCAAAAGTAATTTTATTTTTTTTAAAGATTTTTATTTATTTATTCATGAGAGACACAGAGAGAGAGGCAGAGACATAGGCAGAGAGAGAAGCAGGCTCCGGGAGCCCAATGTGGGACTCAATCCTGGAACTCGAGGATCACGCCCTGGGCCGAAGGCAGGTGTCCAACCGCTGAGCCACCCAGGTGTCCCCCAAAAGTAATTTTAAACTCAGTTCCTCTTAACTGGGAGGGGGAGTCAAACTTAAAAATGTAATCAATCCTCAATTCTACATATTAACAAAACACATTAGTAATGCCAAATAATCTGTTCAATAAACAAGCATATATGCCTCTGGAATACAGTCAGACACATTCAGAGGGAAGTATCATAATACTCTGCTTGATTTCATATCCTTCTCAGTTCAGTCAATGGCTTTGAACATTGTGGGGTAGTTGAGAAGTCTAAGGAGCCCAAGCAGATGATCTGCTCACAGGCCATTGATAATCTAAAATGAGTTAACAGATGAAAATGCACTGTGGTAGTCTAACTAGATCCTTCACTGAACTTAGGACAAGGATAATCTAGTTTCTACTTACCAACTCACAATGGAGATGGTGTTTTAAAACTTAGGTCAACACACTTTCAGATCAGTCATTCCTAGAACACTGCAGAAAAGAAAATGACTTTGAACTACTGAGCTGAAATACTAGAATCAAATGGCTGCTGGAAAAAGTAAGAGAATCTCTGCTATACCTTCTCCTCTCCAATTTCTCCATAGCCAAGACTTAGGCCAAAACCAAACACTTCCTTCGGGAATCTTAGGGAGAAAAAAAGAAAAAGAAAGGAGTAATTTGTAAATGAGATTTCTGGCACTAGAAAAGGGGAACACTGAGATATCTCAGCAATATTAAAGAGACCTGGGGAAAAGAATTACTGTGTTGATGACATAATTCTTGATATCAATGACTGCTAACTGTGGTGGAAGAGGGCTGTGCTTTAATCTACTGAGAACAGTTCTACACTGTGGCATGTGTGGGTGACAAACTGTTCTCATTTCCTTTTATAGCATTCTGAACCTTAATCTCCAAGGGACCAATGACCTTGGGAATACTGAGGCTGCTCTGTAAAATTCACAAAAACATTTTTTTCCTTTTCCTACAGCATGTGTGTTGTTTGTAATTATATCAACAATTAAAAATTAACAGCTAACATTTACTGGGCGCTTACTATGTGTCAGGCACTATACTACTTAGCACTACCCATTTTGTCTTATTTAATCCTGTATTTTAAAAAAAGATGGTAACAATAGTTTTTTTTTTTTTTTTTTTTTTTTTTAATGCTGGGCAAAGATACACTTATTATAAAATCTCCATTTTAAAGATTAGGACCTGAGGCTTAAAGAGGTTAATTAACTGACCCAAGGTCACATAGCTAGCAAATAGCAGAGGTGGGTTTCAAACACAAGCAGTCTGACCCCAAGTTAATGTTCATTCACTACACTAACATTAAAAGACACCTAATGGGCACACTCAGAGTGCACGTGCTTTGAATTATTCTCTCCAATAGAGCTGACAGGCTTTTCTGAGCCATCCACATTCTCCTATGTAGTCATTTTTACATTTGAAAATTTCTCTATTGGGGCAAGTTTTACAAATTCAATCCCCGAATTTATTATTTTTTTTAAGTAAGCTCCATGCCCGACATGGGGCTTGGACTCAAGACCCTGAGATCAAGAGTCACATGTTCCATTGACTGAGCCAGGAAGGTGTCCCTCCTTCCCCTAATTTAAACAATACCTAGAGAGGGACTGCAGAAAGGAATGGCTGTCTTCCTCAAGTTCACCTCCAAAATTAGGCATCTCAATAAAACCTACCTCCAAAGAAGCCGATGACCAGAGAAAAGTGTTCCACTGGCCTATAGAGGAAATAAACCCACATCACCATGCCAATACAAGATGCACAAAAATAAAAAGTAAGACCAACCAGAAAGCTACCTATTTAACAAAGTCCCAACAGTCTAAACTACGAAGCTAAAGTAGGAAGGAAGGAATAAGGAGAAAACTGAAGAAGCAACAGTTTCTCTGCAAAGCCATCCCAATGACAGAGCTGCTCCTGTCTGTGCCACCAAATTTTGTTCATTCCTCTGTAACAGCAATGATGCTGTGTACTGGAGTATCAATTTTCAAATCTGTAGGATACCACTCTTAAGAATGCAAGCTCCATTAGACCAAGAACTGTGGCTTAAACATTTTCAAATCCTGACACCTTCTTGACCCCTAAGGAAGAAGCTACACCTCTTTGTTCAAAAGATCTTATGATCCATGAGGAAAAGGACCTTGTCTTTCATCTTTGAGAAACAGCTCCAAGGAGACACCCTGACTAAAATGCAAAACCAGGAGGCAGGTGGTGGAGCAAGGGGAGCGATACAAAAAAATTACATGATCCCAGAACATCTTGCCAGCATGGTGAGTAGACAAAGCCTAGGTCAGGGCTAAGAAGCTAACAGTTGTCTATGTTGAAGTTCTGAAAGACGGAAGAATGGGTGAGTTCATCTAAGATCCAGAACAGTATATTACAGAATCAAACTTTAAGGAAGAGTCAAAAGTAATGAGGCTCAAGAAAATCTTTGGCAGAGGGTACTGGCAACTTTCAAGAATGCAAGTTTTAGACATTTTATAAAACAACTGACCAGTACTCTTCAAAAACATCAAGATCATAAAAGCCAATGAAAATGACAGTGACAACTAAGTGCAATGTGGGATCCTGGATAGGATCTTAGAACAGGAAAAGGACATTAGTGGGAAAAAAATGGTGACATTTGAATTAAGTCTGCAGTTAGGTTACGAGCATTATGAATGTTAATTTCCTGGTTTTGACCATCACCCTATGGCTATAGAAGAAGTTAAGTTTAGGGGAAGCTGGGTGAGGAGTATATGGAAACTCAGAAACTCTCTAATATTTTTGCAAATTTCTGTAAATTTAACATTAATTCAAAATAAAAGTTTTAAAAAATGTAGATCTTGCAGCAAGAGTAGCAAGAGATGATATGGAAAAGGAAGACAATTCAGAAACTGAAGTAACATATTTGAAGCAAACATTCTTGAAGTCTAACGTAAAAACAAAGGCATACAAGTCAGAAAGCAAATAAGATATTAGAACAAAGCTTTCCAAAAGGGGAAATAACCGGAGCGCATTTGAAGGTATATACTGGTTCACTCAATCATTAAACAACCATTCATGAAGCATCCATTATGTGTAAGACACTTTGCTAGGTGCTAGTCCCTGACTTTAAGTTATCTGTGTAGTGTGCAAGGAGGCACTTAAATATGGTTTTATGAATATGAAGAGAATGCACCAGGAAGAAAGAGGATGAGAAGGTTGCAAAGAGAGGAAATGAACTTAAAAAAGAAATCACTCGGGAGGTGAAACAGAAAACACTCTGAAATGGGAATAGCAATAGCAATGAAAATAGTGCTTTATCTGTTGTTTATAGTCCCACTACTAACAAAAAGCAACTTCGAAAAGCACTAGTCTAAACTGTCATGCAAAAAGCTTATAACCCAATGCTATAAAACATCATGATGAAGATAATACTCTCAGTGTTATAGGTGAAATGGGGCCACTACAGAATCAGCACATGAGTTCTGGATTCCAGAACATTTCTTAAATCTACACCACAAAAAAAAAAAAAAAAAAAAAAAAAAAGAAAACTCAATTACAAACTACAACACTACCTTACAGAGAAAGAAGCAGATGATAAGAAATAACACAAGGGAAAAAAAATGCTTATCACAGCAAACTTGAACTAACACTTTACTTACCTACTAGATTAATGAGACAAAATTAAATTGTGACAACAAGTAGTATCAAGATTGTGGTAAAACTACAACACCTACTACTGTTAGAACTGTAAACTGATACAGGATTAATTCCAAAGGAGCTATGTGTTCCTTAATGTATCTGCAGCTGTGCGGACCTTATCATTTGCCACTCCCCTCCATTTACTCAATGCTCTGACATTTCACTCCCATGCTTCTGTTCTCACTAATCCTGTCAAGAATGACTTCCCTCGCCTCCTTCATTACCCACAGAATTCCTATTCATTTATCGTGGTTGATTCCAACATCATCATCTCCCTTTTCTTCAAATGACCACATTCAAATCCACCCCCATTAATATATCCCTTCTCCAGGCACATCCAATCATTCCTTCCATTGTGCTCTCATAATATTTCATTCACACAGTTCATTGTTGAAATGGTGGTCTCATTCCTCAAGTTATGAGTTCTTTAAGGTCCAGGACCATGTCTTAATAATTTTTGTACATGCAATACTTAGCACAGGAGATAACACGTGATAATTTCTAAAGGACAGGTGAGAGGGGAAAAATGCCTCATAAATAAAAAAGTTCACTGCAATAGTATTTCCAAGAACAAAAACCTGAAAACCAAATAATTTAAAATAATTCCCCTAAATAATTATACAGGAACAATTTAGGGGAAAATGGCTGGTTTATCACTTGAGGAAAAAGCATGAAAACATTAAAAATAACATGAAGGCTATATAGAAACACAGAAAATATTTCTGGCAGTGTTAAAAACTAAAAACATAAACACAAAACAGTATAGACACAATGATAATTGCCATGCAATATATATAACTGTGGGAATATAGAAATATTTGTTAGATTAGGGTACTTTTCCTTTTTCTCAAATACCTTCTTTTAATACTATTCTTGTCATTAAAATTTATTTATTGTTTATTGTCATTAAAATTTTTTTATTTCAAAAGAAGGACATAAGGGGAAAGGAGCAGGATTATAAATTCCTATAAGCCCCCTCAATCCAAGGAAATGCTATGATATTACTGATAGGTAACAAGAGGAGTGGGTGTCTGCAGTATTGCTAAAACCAAGGGTCCCTGACCCCAATCTGCCTCAAAGAGAAGACTTCTCATGTCACAAAGCAGGTCATTCTCACTGAGCCAAGCTGCACTAAACGTGAATTCTTTATTGCAAAACTTCGAAGGTAAGAACTTTTTCCAGACATCTGTGGAATTAGTATTAATGAGAATGCCCTGAAGTTCATATGCACGCCTATGCAGCAGAAACTTCTCAGCCAAGGAACTGCTGGGCACACTTCTTGATGAGATGTCTAAGCCTGAAGGCATCAAAAAAGTACATTTCCATACTGGGAACATAACTGGCTTCCTCTTTAAGACTTTTTCCACCACCTCCTGTCCACATTGTAATTCTCCTGTCTTCTCA
The DNA here is from genome assembly GCF_053574225.1 of Canis aureus. Classification (NCBI taxonomy): domain Eukaryota; kingdom Metazoa; phylum Chordata; class Mammalia; order Carnivora; family Canidae; genus Canis; species Canis aureus. The sequence goes on along the minus strand of NC_135636.1, from coordinate 31,774,563 downwards.
AATGAATAGTTAACATATGTCAAGGATATAAGGCATATACTGAGGCACTTACTGCCTAACTCTATTACTAGAAGAACCAATCTCAGCAGAAAATTGGAATCTTCCCACTAAGCTTCCCCAAAATTGAAACTTAGGAAGCACCCAAAAAATATTAAATACTTTTAATAAACATTTCTTGACATTACATATTTTCCTTGCTTACCTTAATCTCTGAGTTCCAGGAAAGGAAAACAACCACAATTCTTATAGCTCAATACCCTCATTTTAGAGGTGGTTTAAAAAAAAAAAAAAGAAGAAGAAAAAGAAGAAGAAGAAGAAGAAGGAGAGGGAGGAGGAGGAGGAGGAGGAGGAGGAAGGGGAGGAGGAGGAGGAGGATATACAGAGAGGGGAAGTGACTTGTCCTGAGTCACCTAGATAAGTAATGATAAAGGGAGGATTAAAACTCAAATCTCCCAGATTTTCAGCCCCGATTCATTCCCCTACATCAAGCTTTTTTATCCCTTGAAAACTCTAGAGCTCTTGGCCTAAATAATTAGTATCACAGAATATAAAGTTAGAAGAGACCTCAGAGAGACTTACTTAATCCTCTCATTAGGCATATGAGGAAACTGAGGCCCAGAAAGATTAAGTGATTTGTTCTCAATAATTTGGATGGCAGGGAAAAAGTATAACTTAAGCTTAAAAAAACTAAAACTAGCAGCTATGCGAAGGGAGGAGAATCTCAGTTGGGTAAAATTTTTAAAGAAATAAAGATAATTCTAGACCAGGGGCAGTTTCAAAATGTAGTCCCTGGACCAGAGCTTCAGCACCACCGGAGATCTTGTCAGAAATGCAAATTCTAAGGTCCCATTAGAGATTTACTGAATCAAACTCTGGGGGTGAGGATATTCAAATTTAGACAACATGTCCCTGAGAAATGAACTTCAGTGGTCATATTGAGTCCATTTTGTAAATCATATGTATAATCAACAGCACTTAAAATTTATGCATTCTTCTATAGGTGTATCATTCTTCAATTTTTTAAGTTTTTAAAAATCTTAAAACAAAACAGAAAACCAGGTTGGGTAATCATTCGGTTCCAGTTCTGGCTCTGCTCCTGGCTATTGTCCTTGGGCAGGTAACTGACCTCCCTAGCTCAAGTGTCCTTTTCTATAAAATAGGCATGCCCCTCACCTCAAAGCATGTTGACAATTAAATATAAGAATCCATCTGAAAGCACTTTATTCAGCATCTGGCACAGAGTAGGCAGGCACGACAGCACAGTCACTAGGAGCTTCAGTTATGAGGCAGGTGCTTTTCTGTACCTCAGTTCCCTAATCTGTACAACAAGGATTAAAGACAGTACCTTCTTCATAGGGTTATTAGAAAGATTTTGAGAGATGGTACAAGTAAATGATGCATCTTTCATAGCTATAAAATGTTACTGTTTTTGAAGAGCTTTTGCGTTCATTAATTCAAATGATCTTCACCTACTTCCACAAGAGGATGGGTGCATTTGATTGATTATGAACTAGATTCCAGACTGTACCATCTTTTAGGAACAGGAGGAGTGGACATCCATCTTACGAAAAGGAAATTGCATGAATAGTGCATATGGGGAATGAACAGAGATGAAAATAAGGAGATCAGGATTCTGGTTTCAACTATGCCAGTACCTTAGCCCACAGCTGCAGAGAAGTGCTTTATCAGAATGGGGTTCACTCCTCATCTGTAATGAAGTGGGCTGCATGAGGTTATCTATATAACATCTCTCCAAATAAAATTTGAACTCCTTACCATGGCCTACAGGAAGACCTACATTGTCTGTCATCTGCTTACATCTCCTATTCATCATCTACCATTCTCCTGCTCACTCACCATGTTCCAGCACCATCAATCCTCTCACTGATCTTCTAAAAGGCTGTACCAGCTTCTACCTCATAGCCTACATACGTGCTCTTCCCTCTGCCTTGATCCTTCTGCCCTTTTACATGATTGGCTCCTTCTCAACCTTCAGTCCTTTAGCATCCATTCCTCAGAGTCCTTCCCAGACCATATTACCCAAAGGTAATAGGTCCTGTCTCCTACTGCCAGGGGTTATTTTCTTTTTTTTTTTTTTTAAGATTTTATTTATTTATTCACGAGGGACAGAGAGACAGAGGCATAGGCAAAGGGAGAAGAAGGTGCCTCACAGGCAGCCCGATGTGGGACGCAATCCCAGAACCCCGGGATCACGCCCTGAGCCAAAGACAGACACTCAACCACTGAGCCACCTAGGTGTCCCTCAGGGGTTATTTTCAATCATAGCACTATCTAATAAAAATATACTGAAAGCCACAAATGAGCCACATATACAGCCACATATAACTTTAAATTTTCTAGTAGTCATATTAAAAAAAAGTGTAAAAGAAAGTAACATTAACTTTAATAATATATTTTCTTTAAGCCAATATACCCCACATATCATTTCAACATGGAATTGATATAAAGATTATTAATATACGTTACATTAATTTATTTCACACTAAATCCTGGAAATCCAATGTGTATTTTACACATAGCTCTCAATTCCACACATAGCTCTCAATTCCAACTAGCCACATTTCAAGTAGCCACAGGTGCCAGTGGCTATCTCACAAAACAGCACAGTTACAGAGTATACTCTGCTTAGCCTTCAAGAGCCTATCACAATCTGAATTTGCTTACACACTTATCATCTTCTAACTTTCTCACCAGACTACAAGCTCCACAGAAGCAAGAACCTTGTCTGTTTTGTTCAATATTGTATACTCAGAGGATTTTGAACAGTAGGCGTTCAATAAATGTTTTTTGAGCAAATGAATGAATCTCTTTTAGCTTCAATATTCTGAGTCAGTGGGCCTGCCATTCTACAACTCCCAAACAGATATGTAACCACTCATTCAACAACCTTATTTCCTTTCTTCTTTCATGTTCAATAACTGTCTTAAAAAGAGAAATCTCGGGCAGCCCCGGGGGCTCAGAGGTTTAGCACCTGCCTTCAGCCCAGGCTGTGATTCTGGCAACTCAGGATCGAGTCCCATGTCGGGCTCCCTGCATGGAGCCTGCTTCTCCCTCTGCCTGTGTCTATGCGCCTCTCTCTCTCTCTCTCTCTGTGTGTTTCTCATGAATAAATAAAATCTTAAAAAAAAAAAAAAAAAGAGAGAGAGAGAGAGAGAGATAAATCTCTTGGCTATATATCTCCCATTGCTTATAAGTTCTTTTCTACGACGTCTCCAAGGTCTGTTCTTCATATACTGGCTGAGGGAGTGACATGAATATAATTGTTAGTGTTTGCTGAACTTTTACTCTTTGACAAGCATTGGCAGACCATAAGAACTTCATGACAGACTTATGTGGCAGGTACCATCTTTGCCCCTAATTACACATGGGGAAACCAAGGCACAAAGAGTTAGTTAAGTAAGTATTCTGTGCAAGGTTACAGCAGCCAGTTAATAGCAAAAGAGACACTCCAAGGAACAAGCAGCCCCGGCCCCTAGTTCTTAACGACCTATTCTCTACTGCAGACCTGCCAATGGAAATACAAGACCGGTTATATATGCAATTTTAATAGCCACACTAAAAGGTAAGTAGCCACCTGAACAACGTGGACAGCGGGGCTCTACTGCCTCTCACGAGGGGCCCCTGTAGGAAGTCAAGGAGGGGGAACCTTTGAACTGGGAGCCAGGAGACCTCAGCTCCAATCCCAGCTCTTACTTGTTGAGTGACTCTGGATAAGTCCTTTCTGCCCTCTGGGCCGCGGATTCCCGCCAAGTAGCCAGAGCAGGGAGGACGAGAAGATTCCACGCTAGAATTCCACGCATCTCCTAACAATGGCATGGGAACAGCTCTTACACTTTACAACCAGCTTTCACACCCGGTAGTTTGCAACGGAGGCCTCAGACAACCCAACGGGAGGGTTAGGACTGTCGCCGTCTTACAGATACAAAAACTGAAGCTCAAAGAGGGGGAGATGACTCGTCCGAAGGGCACATGGCTAATTACTGGGGAAGCCGGGGTCAAAGGCGGGCAAGGCCAGTGCCCTCCCACCGCCGCCACCAACACAACGCCCGGGGGACCGGAAAGCCGACGAGATGGCTGCGAAGGTGGCCGGGGGCCTGCGGAAGAGTTGACGGGGACCAGGCCCCAACCCAGGGTAGGGCAAGAAGAGGCCCAGGCTGCAGCTGAGACGAAGGAGCCTGCGCTCTGAGAAGGAATGAACCAAAGGGCCCAGGAAAGTCTCAGGGGAGTGGAGTGAAACGAGGGGCTCGGACGCCGGAGCCTCAGGAGCGCGGGGGACGCGGCCGGGGACAGAGGCGACGCCGGGGGAGATGAAGGGGCTCTGGTCCCGCGACCGCAGAGCCCTGCCTGGGTGAGGGGATGGCTCCCGGCCTGCCTCGCCCCTCATACCTGGTAGCTCAGAAGTTCGCCCACATCCATGGTACCAGGCCCAGCCAACACCTGCTACTCAGCTTCCCTCCACTCACGGCCAAACCGCGGGCCCCTCCGCGGCGGCTCCGGCCACACTGCCGGAAAGCGCGGTGAGCGGGTCGCACGGCCAATGAGGTAAAAGTGAGAGGGCCACGGAAGCCGGCCACACTGCTGTAAAAGGCAACGCCACCGTAACGCGCGCTGCATTTGCGACGGTACTGCTTCCGCCCGGAGCCTGAAGGAGGCGGGGCGTGGGGGGAAGGGGGCGGAGACTTGGAGGAGGGCGGTAGGGTGAGAGGAAAGACCCAAAGGAGCCAGGATTTGTTGGGCGCCCCCTATGTGCAGGGCGGAGCAGCGAGAGTTTCACTTGTGCTCTCCAATTTTTTTTTAAAGATTTTATTTATTTATTTATTTATTTATTTATTTATTTATTTATTTATTTATTTATTTATTTATTTATTTATTTATTTATTTATTTATTCATGAGAAACACAGAGAGAGGCAGAGACATAGGCAGAAGGAGAAGCAGGCTCCATATGGGGAGCCTGATGTAGGACTCGATCCCAGGACCCCAGGATCATGCCCTGAGCCACCCAGGCATCCCTATGACCTAGCCAATTTTATCCTCATTTCACAAATAAGGAAACTGAGGCGTAGAAATGCATTGTCCAGTTCTATATCTACTAACCACATGTGGCAACCGAGGGCTTGAAATACAGCTAGTCTGAGTTGAAATGTGCCATAAATGTAAATAAAATACACACCAGATTTCTAAGATTTTTTTCTTTTTAAGATTTTATTTATTTATTCATGAGAGACACAGAAAGAGAGAGAGGCAGAGACACAGGCAGCGGGAGAAGCAGGCTCCATGCAGGGAGCCCAATGCAGGACTCGAACCAGGGACTCCAGGGTCACGCCCTGGGCTGAAGGCAGGTGCCCAACTGCTGAGCCACCCAGGGGTCCTGATTTCTAAGAGTTCTGTTGATTACATGTTGAAATTTTCTTTTGAATATAGTGGGTCAAAGAAAATATAAAATTAATTCACCTTTTTTTTTTTTTTTGACTTTCTAAATGTGGTTAGTAGGAAGTGTAAATTACCTATGTAACCATGGCTCCCTCTGTGTTTGCTTGTTTGTTTTTGGACAGTGCTGTCTCAGAAAGTGTGTTTCCAAGGCCTACAACTACTATTGACTGAGAAACTGTTGGCGATCACATCTCCCTCTCTGGGCTTCTGTTTATTCATCTAAGCGAGGCCGGGTGGGAACTGGATGATCTTGTTTCTACCCCAGAGATATAAAAAGGTTTTCTGTAGGAGGAAGTTGGAGGTGATTTGGAAGAGAATCATTTAAAGAGTGGATCTGAGCTTCTGGGGTTTAAATAAGTCTCTGTCTTCAAAGGGTGTTAAACCTCTCCCGTAGTCTTCTTAGCCATTTAGCCCCGTGACCTTCACGTTCATATTTGTCTTAGTTCGTTCAGGCTGCTATGAGAATAATATCATACACTGGGTAGCTTGCAAACAACAGAAATTTATTTCTCCTAGTTCTGAGGCTGGGAAGCCCAAGGCCAAGACACCAACAGATTTGTTGTCTGCAATGCGGTTCACAGACTTTCCACTATGTCCTCACAGGAGGAAAGGGGCGAGGGAGCTTTCTCCCTCTTAGAAAAGCACCCGTCCCATTCATGAGGGACCTAACCTGAAAGCCCCACTTCCTTATCGTCACCTTGAAAGTTAAGATTTGAATTTATGGATTTTGGTGGGATACAAACATTCAGACCAAAGCAATATTTTTAACCATCCTCCCCAACCCATCTCCACTTGTCTTTAGCTACACAGAAGTTTTATATAACTTCTCAAAGAGCCAAATCCCCTCCTCTTCTCCCTGAGCCCCATACCTCATCCAACTCCTTCTCATCCTTTAGGTCTCAAAGGTCACTTTCTCAGGGTAGCCTTCCTCAACTCCTCTCCAGTCCATGTAAGCAGCCCCTTCTCATTCCTCGTAAACCTCTTTCCCAGCACCTCCTCTATGGCACTTATATCTCCATCTGTAATTTTCTACTTAATAGTTGATTACTTGTTTATTGGCAGCCTTATATACAGGACGAGGGCTCCATGGAAACAGGAACTGTGTCTATCACGGTCACCATTATATCCTAGTACAAAAAGCCTAGTACAGTGCCTGGCACAGGAGGAGGTTTCACGGTGTGCCTTGTGGGCCATGGTAAGGAGACTGGGTTTATGCTAAGAACATTGGGGATAAATTGAAAAGTTTTGGGATGCCTGGGTAGCTCAGCAGTTGAGCGCCTGCCTTGGGCTCAGGGCATGATCCTGGGGTCCTGGGATCGAGTCCCACATTGGGCTCCCTGCATGGAGCCTGCTTCTCCCCCTGCCTGTGTCTCTGCCTCTGTGTGTGTGTGTATGTGTGTCTCATGAATAAATTAATTAAGTCCTTTTAAAAAATTGAAAAGTTTTAAGCAGAAATTTTTTGTGATCGGATTTATGTTTTTAAAGAATCACCAGTGCAGTCTGCTTTGAACTGAATTATTTGGGTGCTCCCCCCCTCCTTAGCTGGATGGACAGTGCCTAATTCAAGGAGGCAGGATGAGTAATGGTGGGAATGCACCTTTTGGAACTATGTATCCTTTAGAATTATCCCCCAGTACTTGGTATGCTGGAGCCAGCTTGTATAAACAGGCGAGTAAGAGCCTATGGTTAAATTTTCAGGAAATTTTCAAGGTGACAGCTGCTTGGTTACTTAAAATTGGCCACAGTGGGAGTATTTATACCATGGAAATCAAACAAATGCTACAAACAAATGCTACAGGGTTACAGGTGTTTCAGAGAGCTGATTGTTACATATTTACCAACACACCACTGATTCTGGCTCTCCCCAAAATTGTACCACATCTACCTGTGTGCTCTCCCCCAAGTTACTTTCTCTTTCTAAATTGTGCTCTCTTCATCTATAAGGTGACTCATTCATTCATTCAACAAGCACTTACTGAGTGCCTCCTCAATGACCGACACAATTGTAGGCTCTGACGATATAGAAGTTTGTATGAAGAAAGCTCCTGCCCTCTTGGAACCCACATTCTGGTTGGACAAAGCCTAATGAGGAATATAATGTTATGATGCTCATTTTTACAGCTGTGGAAACGTTGTCGGCTGACTTCACCTCTATGTGCCCACTCACTCCCTTGCCTGCAAAGTGGAGATTCAATTGAGTTTACCTCTTAAGATTATGGAGAATTTACATAAGATGCTGCCTGCAAAGCAATTAGCAGGTGCCTGACACAGAAAAGTACTCCAACACCGTTTGGTGTTAATATTATGTGGACTTAGGTGGGAATTGGAGGGGCAGGAAAAATGAATCATTCCTATACCCTTTCTTTTCCATTCAGTCTTGTCTGTGTGTTTTAGATGCATTAAAACATAGACTCATGAAGCAAAGCCCTATGGGAACCAGATTTGGTGAGCACCCTGCAACGTGAATAAAATGCTCTGCCAGGGAAGGTTTCCCAGAGAAGGTGCCATTTGGACTGAGGTTTAAAAGATGAAAAGAGTTTGCCAGGAAGATATGGTGGGAGACTTGTGACCCAGGCAGAGGAAGCAGCCTGAGCAGACGTAGAAGTTGGAACACTTATAGACAGGCATAGGATATAAAGAAAAAAATGGGAAGTAAGTCAGGAGAGTATGGCTGGGGAAGATCTTGGATAAGGTTGCCAAATTTAGTGCATAAAAATATAAGACATTCAGTTAAATTTGAATTTCAGTTAAACAATGAAATTTTTTAGTATGAATATGTTCCATGCAATATTTAGTAACATACTAAAACCTTTTTGTTGCTCATCTGAAATTCAAATTTAACTGGGCATCCTGTATCTCATGGCAATCCTAATCATAGAGCATCTTGAATATCATATTAGGGCACTTCAATTTTATCTTGTCCATTAATACGTTCTTGGGAATCTCCAGGGATAAGGTTTGAGAGACTCATCCTTCAGGTCTCAGGTTAACGTCACTGCATCAGGGGTCTCCTCTGATTTACAGGATCTAAGGCAATTCCTCTCCTTCCCTCAATATTCTCTATTGGGGTTCCTAACCATTATCATAAAAATATTTGTGATTGGCGTTTCTATATTGATTTGCTTTTCATTCATTTGAAGTCTATTTTCCCTATCATATTCAAAGCTCCAGAATGCCAGAGATTGCTGCATTGCTCACCACAATAACCTTAGAACCTAACAAAATACCTAGCATTTAATTGGCACTCACTAACTAGTGATTGGTTTAATGGATGAGCCAATCAGTCCACAGACTGATTGACTCATTCCTGGCAATAATACTAATACCTTCAAATCCCTACCCCAAATCCTAATGCTATGCTATTCCAATTTTAAAAATGCAAAATGGAAGTTCAGAAGATCTACAGTGTATGCTAAGTGGAATAAGTCCAACAGAAAAAGACGATAAGGTATTTACCTTATGATCTCACTTATGTGTAGAATCGAAAAACAAAAACAAAATAGGCTCATGGGGCACTTGGGGGGCTCAGTGGTTGAGCATCTGCCTTCAGCTCAAGTTGTGATCTCAGGATCCTGGAATCGAGTCCTGGGATCAAGAGAGGCAAAGAGATCAAGAGAGAGAAATAGGCACATATCTCTGCTTCTCTCATGTGTGTCTCTCATGAATAAAATCCTAAAAAAAAAAAAAAAAAAGCTCATGATTAGTGGTTGCCTGAGTTTGGGGCAGAGGAGGGGCCGGTCAGAGAAATGGATGAAGGGGGTCCAAAGGTACAAACTTCTGGTTGTTAAATGAATGTCATGGGGATGTAATGAATAGTATGATGACTGTTAATATTGTATTGCCTATTTGCAAATAACTAGAAGAGTGGGTCTTGAAAGTTTTCATTACAAGAAAAAAAGCTTTTTGTAACTATGTATGATGATGGGTGTCAACTGTACTTATTGTGGTGATCATTTTGCAATATATACAAATATCAAATCATTACATAGTATACCTGAAACTAATATAATGTTAAGTCAATTATACCTCAAAAAAACTAACAAAGGGGGACCGGGGGGTGTGGCTAGGAGCGATGAACCAAACAGTCCACAAACATGTCATGATCTTTATGATTTCAGAATAGCATCCAGAGATGAGAGAAGGGCACCACCCAAGACACCAACTGCTGAGCTGTAATCTTTTTAAAAAATGTAACTTGGAAGAATTATCCCTTCCAGAAAGTTTTTAAATAGCTGTGGGCTGCCTAGCTTCCTTAAACTCCAAGCTTTAGGTACTCCAAGATGTAATCAGACTCACTTCCTCCATCTTTCATTGCTTCAGTAAATTATTTATTGGAACAGCCTTTAAGAAAATATCCTCAAAAAGCACTCATAAAGTATATTTATCACCAATATTGAACTCCTACCCTGCAATTGTGGGCTGGTTGGAAATGTATAACAGTGCCTGACTCCTCTATTTAGGCACTGAATGAGTGGGGAAGAGTTACACGGTGGGCAGTGGAAGGGGAATGTATTTTCTAGGGAGCAGAATGCAATTGCTGGGGCTCGGAGGAGTTCCTGTTCTCATTGCCTCTCACCACCCAAATCCAGATCCCTGGATTCTCCCCACTCTAATATTTTAAAATAACTGTAAAAACTGAAATGCGGAGAGTTTAGTTACTTGCCACAGTCATAGAGTTAGTAACTGGCAATACCCCCAAACCAAGCCTGTCTGACTATGCATTTCACAGTAAGGATTTGGGCTCAGTTAACATTTCAAATGTTACTGACACTTATGGTCCAGGCAAAAATTATTATTGAATTCCAAAGAGTAATTACCTCTCCCAGCAGATCTTGGTCTCGATTTGACACAAGAATTTATATTCTTAGATACACTGTGAACCAAGTAAGAACTCAATAGTCATGGATATACAATGAAAAGGAGTTATTTCAGGCTTTTTTTTTTAAATGTAAGATGATATAATTGGATTATGTTGTTGAAAGAGTCCTAATCTTTTAAAGATCCATAATAAATCTATATATGAAACAATATAATAACTAGAATTTGCTTCAAAATCATCCAAGGTGGGGGCTGGTGTGGTTGTGGATAGAAGTAGAGATGAGAGGGTTATTGGTGAACTGATGATTGTAGAAGCTGGGTAAAGGATACTTTGGAACTCGTTTTCCTGCCAACAGGATGACGGCAACAGCCCCAGGCACACAACATCAAGAATAAGAGAGATCATTTTTTTTTTCTGAGAGTTTCTCTTAGGAATAAAGGAAAAGGAAGAAATGATGTGGTTATGGACCAACTATGTCCATTGCACAAAGAAAGGATTCTGCAGTCAAATCTGTATGACTAGAAAAGTTATGGAAACCAGCACTGACAATGGCTCATAAGAATGTAACGAGTTTCAGGACACCTGGGTAGCTCAGTCAGTTAGGTGTCCAACTCTTGATTTCTGCTCAGGTTATGATCTTGGGGTCACGGGATAGAGCCCACAATAGGCCCAGTGTGGGACCTGCTTAGCATTCTCTCTCTCTCTCTCTCTCTCCCTCAGGGGAAAAAAAGAATGAGTTTCATAAACCCCTAATTCTGAGGGGCTGCCCTCATCAATGCCCTACGCCAGTGATCCTCATGAGTCAGACCTTCCAGAGATGCTTTCATAATAAAAGATGGAGAGAACTATTTATGCAATCACCATTTGGGGTCAGTGAAAGGACATTGGTCAAGACCACTTCTGGCTTGGGAAGTAAGCAATCTCCTTAATCAGTGAGCTGAAGCAGCTGTTTATTACCCAGCCTTAGCACTAAGGATGTATATTAGTTATTAATTGCTGTATGACAAGTTTTCCCAAAACATAGTGGCTTAAAGGAACAATGGGAGCACCTGGGTGACTCAGTGGTTGAGCGTCTGCCTTAGGCTCAGGGTGTGATCCTGGGGTCCTGGGATGGAGTCCTACATCAAGCTCCCTGCATAGAGCCTGCTTCTCTCTCTACCTATGTCTCTGCCTCTCTCTGTGTGTCTCTTATGAATAAATAAATAAAATCTTTCTTTAAAAATAACAATGAACATTTATTATTTTGTACAGTTTTTGTGGATCAGGAATTTGAAAGAAGCTTATCAAGATATTTCTGGATAAAGGTCTCCTGAAATTGTAGTCAAGATGCCAGTCACTTCCAAGATGGCTTGTACAAAGGCTGATGCTGGTTCTTGGCCAGAGACGTCAATTCCTTTCCACATGGATCTATCTGGCTGTCCAGGTGTTCCCATAATATGGTGGTTGGTTTCCCCAAGAACAAGCAATCCAAGAAAGATCAAGACCGGGCAGAGGCCACAAGTCTTTTGTGACCTAGTCACAGAAGCCACAGTCCATCATTTCTGCAATATTCTATAGGTGGCACACGCTAGACTTTTCATTGTGGGAAGGGACTACATAGGGTAGAGAGATTCATTGGGTCTATCCTGGAAGTGGAGCCTCGGATTCCAGTTAAGCTTTCAGATGACTGCAACCCGGGATGACATCTTCACAGTCCTCTCATGAGACATAAGAGCTAGAATCACCTATCTAGGATACTCCTAACTTCCTCATCCATAGAAACAGTGAAATAATAAATGCTTTGGTGGTTTGACCTCCTAAGGTATTTTGTTATGCAGCATAGATATACAAAGTCAAAGCAGCTTAGGTACCAAAGAATGACATTCCAGTCATTGGCAGCCACTGTGACTTATTGATAAACTGAGCATTCGATTAGTACCCATTAGGCTCTGTGAACCATTGCCAGCAGATATCAATGAAAACAGTGAATGGCCATGTACCCCAGATGGCTAGAGGGGCAGCTGCTGAGTCTACACTTTCTCATAGAAGATCACAATGCATGTTAGTATATTGAAAGTTCTGAGTAATCTTACAGGGGGAAACCTGTTTCACCTTGTTCCACACAATGGTTTCCAAGCCCATTTGAACACTGAAGCCATTTTCCACATAATATCTGTTAATGTGCTATGGAAATAATGTTATGAGAAACACACATTAAGAAAAAAACTGATCAGAGACACCTGGGTGGCTCAGTGGTTGAGTGCTTCTGCCTCCAGCTCAGGGCGTGATCCTGGAGTCCCGGGATCGAGTCCCACATCGGGCTCCCTGCATGGAGCCTGCTTCGCCCTCTGCCTATGTCTCTTCCTCTCTCTTCCTGTGTCTCTCATGAATAAATAAATATAATATTTTAAAAAGAAAAGAAAAAACTGATCTATCTCCTCAGTTTCAAATTTTGTTTAGAAAAAAATTCTGTATGTATCCATGTATATATTTAAAAGGCCTAAATTTCCCCCAAGGTTGACATCCTGAGCATATAAACAATGCCCCATCCACATTAAATAATATCTCTGACTCAGAGCTTCCATGTCCACTAGTAAAAGCCCCTCAGCCCAGCTCTCATAAATGACTGAGTTCTTTCTGGGCATGCATATGCCCATGTGTACTCTTGGACAATCTCCTCAAGGGATCCTCTGCTCCAGCCTCTTTATTGGCACCTGCCACTCCCAAGTCACTGGAAGGAGAGCCTCATCACTGCCACTGCTACCCTGCCCAGGGCATTGCTCTCTGGCACTCGAGAAGCTTCAGGACCCTGGAGGTGCCATGATCTCCTGATTGGATCCTCACAGCAGCAAAGTCAGACAGCATCCTACAGAGGTACGGGTTCCAGGCATCTCTCTTTGGTGTTGTCTGGGCCTCAAGGCAGTTCAGCTTATACCCCACACCTTACTTCGCAGCATCTCTCCCAATGGAGGTCAGATCAGACTTCAGCCCTGAGTCAGACTAGGCAGTAGACACCACCTTGTCCTCCAAGCTCCACATCTACCCACACAGAAGACTCTTTCTGTTCTCATTGCTCTCCCCTTCTTTCCCTCTTCTTCTTTTCCCTCCTCCCCATCCTCCTCACCCCCATCACCTGGCTGGGGGGCATTAGTCCATCAGACTCTAACCCCTATTAGACCTGCTGGGACTCTGCCTCTGAATCCTACATGAAGAAGATGTAAAGGTGGTGATGGTCTCTGAGTATTGAGCTATTAGTAGCTTTATTGTTCTTGCTGTTTATTTGTATTTTCTCAATTTCTGTCCTGAAGAACTATTACAGAAGTAAATAATAGACATATAAAATATATAAATATCTATGAAAGTAATAAAATAAAACTAATTTTTAATCTTCACACTAGTTATTAAAGTTATTTGTAATGCCACACCTTGGGCTTCGTATAATCATGTAGATCTACCCCCTCTGGATTCCCTCAGCATAACTCTAATCATCTTATTTATTTCCATGATAAAAAATCACTGTTGGTATTTTAGGAATAGCTTTTTATAGAGCTTGTTACATTTTATATTTAGGTGATATGTTTTTATTTATACTACCACCTCCTTCCAGAAAGGATTTAAGGTGGCTTACAAAGATACATAAAACACAGCAAGGTAGCATAAATTAAAAGAATGTGTAAGAAAAAGAAAAACCTGGAGAAGAGCATAAAAACAGAGATAGAGGCTGTTGGCTTGTTCTGGGGAGGCCATTCATTGCTTTTAAGCAGCTAACTAGCAAATATTAAAACAGAAAATTTATCCATTAATAAATTGGTCCTTTCTATTCCAACCAACTCATCTAGTGGTTTTTAAACGATGCTCCCACTGGGACACCTCTATGAGCTGGCCCCACCTGTTCTAAAATTCAGTTGTGGTGGACTGGTGGTTGTAGGCCAATTCATGGAGGAAAGGTTCATGGGAAGAATCACCTTTATATGAAACTATTCCCCAGTGCATTTCACCCAACTTTAGCACCTGCTTCTGCTTTTTATGGTGGAGCCTAGTACAAGATGGTATGGGATTTTAGCACAAAATTATGTATTTACTCACTTTAAAATTAATTTATCACTATTTCATGGTATTATGCAAGAAGGACAATGATTTCAAGGTATTTCTCCACCATCTGAACAAATTGGGGGAACACTCAAATTGTGTAACCTGTGAGAATTCAGTTGAGCAGCCATGCTTGAGCACTCACAATGTACCAAGCATGGTGCCAGGTGCTGGGAAATATTTTAAAAATAGTACAATAAAGGGGTACCTGGGTAGCTCAGTTAATTAAGTATCTAACTCTTTATTTCAGCTTCAGTCATGATCTCAGGGTCATGAGATCGAGCCTTGCCTCGGGCTCCATGCTCAGTGTGGAGTCTGCTTCCAATTCTCTCTCTCCTTCTCCCTCTGCCTCTCTCCCACTCACGCTCTCTCTGAATTAATTAGTTAACTAACCAAATAAAATCTTTTTAAAAAAATGAGTACAATAAGGCATAGCCTTCCAGAAACTTACAATACAGTGAAGGGGATCCATACATCTTGATTTTTTTTTTTTTTTGGTCACTCTGCAATTTATCTTTAAGCTAATTTTCCCCTAGGTTATTAACATTAAGACTAGGAAATCAAGACTCTTAATTGCATCCATTCAACAAATATTTATTGAAAGCCAACTAAGGAAAGCAGCCTCCCTCACATTTGGGATATGTTCTGGCATCAGAATCCTGGCTTTGCAGCATCTCACTGGACAAGCTTGGGAAAGTCACTTCACCTTCCTGAGGCTCTTTTCTATCATCTTTCAAATGTGAGTAAAAATAGTGGAATAATCAAAGTGGTCTAACTTCTGAACAAACAACAAAATGGATGTTTATTTCTTGCTCATAAAATAGTCGGAAGCGGATGTTTGACACATGGCCTGCTGCACATGAACTCGGTCATCCAGTTTCTTTCTACTCTGTGGCTTTCCATCCCCTAGAGTCTTGAAAAACTTAGCCTCTAGTCGGTGGGTGAAGAGAGAGAGTGTGGAGGCTCATGAGAGATGTAATATATAGGAGCATAGCCTGGAGGTGGTGTGTTTCATGTCTGCCCTCATCCACTGTCCAGAAAGTAGTCACATGGATACTACAAAGTACAAGAAAATTAGGAAACGAGGTCTCTCCGTGGGCTCAAGAAGAAAGAGTAAGATTCAGTGAACTCTTAACTGTCTTCCTCAAATACTTACCTCACGGTGTAGCTGAGGGTTTGATAAGAATGAATATGCCTGGCATGGAGTAGGTGCTCAGTTAATGTTGCTGTATGAAGTCATAAACTATGTTTGGGCAATAATAGCATTATTTATCAAACATCCAAATCGTGTAGTGGGCACTGGGCTTCTGTTTGGTCCCTGAGCCTCCCAACAATCATACAAGGCCAGAAATTACCCTTTCTTTACAGATGAGAAAAACAACATTCAGAGAGGGTAGATAATCTGCCCAAGACCACACAGCTAGAAGGAGCTGAGCCAGGATTCAAACCCAAGTTAGTGTGACTCAAAAGTGATTTTTCACCAAATCCTGATACTGATGGAACACACAGAATACACAGGTATGGACCACAGGAAGCAAGCTGCCTTGGGCCAGTCTTCATAAAAAGGTGACATGCAAAAGGAACCCATACATACAGAAACCAAACAAACCTTGGAGAATCCCTGGCAAAAACGCAAAGAGCCATTATTGAAGGGCAGACATGGGAATGTCGTAACTATCCTCCTCCTCCGTTTCTAGACCTACTGTCTAGTCTACACACCACCAGCTCAATCTTTCTTCTCTTATCCTTCCCTCTAGAATCTTGTCTGCTTCTCCCTTGTCTCCTCCTCCTAACTATGGCCTTCCTGTTAAAAATTTAGGCTCTTAGTTTCTTTTCTTTTTAAGATTTTATTTATTTATTTTTAAGAGAGCACACAAGTAGGGCAAAGGGAAAAGGGGAAGCTGGCTTCCCGCTGAGCAGGGAGCCCCACATAGGGCTCGATCCCAGGACCCTGAGGTCATGACCCGAGCCAAAGGCAGATGTTGAACCAACTGAGCCACCCAAGCACCCCGCTCTTAGTTTCTTTTGAATTCATTGCAATACCCAGTATTTCAATTGGCACAAGAAAGGACTCCACAGAATCCTCATTCATCCATTCATTCAGTCAACAAAATATTTATCAAGTTCTTGCTATACACCAGGCAGTCTCCTGGGCTCTGAAATTCAGAGTCTGGTAGGGAAGACAGACATTAGTTGCATAATTACACATATATAGACTCAGAGGAGAAGGAATCCAGTTATCTCAGTGGAGAGCAGAGAGAACATGACCAGCCTGGGAGACACAATTGTGCGGCCTGGAAGCCTAAAGGATGTGTAGGAATATCTGGGTGATGTGGAAGGACCAGGCAGTGGGATCGGCATGTGCAAAGGTCCTGTGGTGAGAGATACTACATTTGAGGAACAGAGAAAAGGCCAGGAAGGCTGGAACCCAGAGCTGGAGAGAGGGAGGGGTGAGGTAAGGCAGCAGAGGTAGGCAGGGGCCAACCTACTGAGACCTTGTAGAACAGAGGAAAGCATTTGAGTCTTTAACCCAAATAGCAAAGAGTAACCATCAGTGGACTTTAAGTCAAGGGATGTGTCTGTATGGAAGACGTGCTATCAGTGCTTCCCACCCACGTGCCCTTGCCCTTCCTTACATGTCAGTGTACACTGGGCAGACTTCCAGTTCCAAATGCCAGCACCTGTGTTTTCTACCTGAGGACTTTCTCTGGCCACTGGAACCTGCTCTCCTGCCTGTGGAACAGGTCAGAGATGCCAGAAAATTAACACCCCTCCCCATCGTCCAGAACAGCGTTCAACCTAATGAACTGAGTAGATAAATTCCCAGCTTCCTCACTCCTCAGGTGGGATAACTCTGAGTTATGTGCTGTTCACTTGCTCCCAGAGTGCCCAGTGCAGTCAAGCCCAGGTGTCCACAGTTTGACCTGCTTGATAACCCTTTGCCTGGCTGCCATCCTACTTTTGCTTGCCTGCAAGTGCTTCCTGGGATCACTCCCCAAATAAAATTCTGTACATCCAAATCCTTACCTTTTAGGAAATCCCAAATAAGATCATCCAGCATAAGGACAATGGGTGTGAGGGCAGCAGGGGAGGATGGGGTAGACCAGTTGTCGAGGCAGGAGGTGTTCAAGGTTTGGACTGAGTGGCATTGCGGGCACAGGGGGAAGAGGAGGGAAACACAGCAGGATCCAGATACACAGTGGATGTGCAGGAAAAGGAAGAGGGCGATGTGAAGGCTGCCTCCTGGGCTTCGTCCTCCTGAGAAGGGAGGGCAAGGGAAAGGTCAAGAATACATATGTTAATATTTTTGTGCGTGTCACAGAACAGCTTGTAACCACCAGATTTTCTGGAACTCTCTGCTGTCTTCTCACCCTGCCTTGACTCATCAGACTCTAGAACAACCTAGCTGCCATCGTCCAGGGAAGCATGCTTTTTCTCCTGCAGGGCAGGATCCAATAACAGTGTTCTCATCCAATAAAGGAGTCTGGCGCACAGGGACAAAATATTGAATTAAAAACAATACCAGAGACGCTGAGCTCACACCACCCCTGAACTGCCTGCGTGTGGCTTTGCTCTGCAAATTGGTAACGGGAGCCCCAGGGAAATACTGTCCAGGAGAGCAGGAAGGGGAAAAAGTAGGGGAAGGGAGGGTGAGGGGAGTGGGGGAGGAAAGCAAAGTCAACTCAGCCACAGTGGGCTGAGCCAGCACTTGGGAGCAAGGATTCAGCTGCCAGGATCCCAGCCCTGAGGCTGTAGGCCCTAGCCTTGGTCCTGTCTCTCTGAAGCTACCCTTTGGGGAGGGATTCTGAGATCCTCTGAGATCAGGGATTCTTGGATTTGCAGCCTGCCTCCCCCCATGCTGGTTGACCCAGTGGCCTTGGATGAGTCCTTAGGCACTCTGAACTTCAATGTTTTGTTGTTGATGTTGTCCCAAGGTGCAACACATGCTAGCACTTACTTAATCCTAACAACTACTCTGCTCCCATCTTACAGATGATGGTCCCAAGGCTCAGAGGAGTTAGGTAACGAGCCCAGGGTTGCACAGCCAGGTATAGCCAGGTTTCAGATAAAGCAGTGTATACTGGGATGCCTGGGGTGGCTCAGTGGTTAAGTGTCTGCCTTCAGCCCAGGGCGTAATTCTGGAGTCCCAGGATCAAGTCCCACATCAGGCTCCCTGCATGGAGCCTGCTTCTCCCTCTGCCTGCCTTTCTCTCTCTCTCTCTTTCTCTCTGTGTGTGTGTGTCTCTCATGAATAAATAAATAAAATCTTAAAAAAAAAAAGCAGTCTAAACCTTGCACACGCTCTGTTAACTACCACATGTTTTCCTTCAGATAAGAAATCCCCCATCTTCAAAATGCTGTGGTAGTGGGGGCGGCTCTCTCTCTTGGTCTTTTCTTAACACAATATCCAGTTTCATACCTTGCTCTCCCTTCCCCGAGTCCCTCACACCTGCCTCTGAACTCTTCACTGCTTTTCTCTAACCCTTCACCAGCTCAAATACTTTTAATTCCTCCACCTGGCCCTTGGTGAGCAGCTTCCTGCCTCATCACTTTCCAGCCCTTCACCTGAAATCTTAGTGCTTGCTCCCATCCATGCCCTCAGGGGCTTTACCTGTTCCCAAGGAAGCTTATCAAGGTATCCACTCAACCCAAATAGTTGTTTTCAGGAAGAATTCTGATGCTTGCTATTAGGGTGATCAACAAACTCCGCCATGTTTGAAAAGCCAGGGGCTCAGATGGGGTCCAGAATGGAGCTAGGGGTTTAGAAGTTATAAGCAAATTGAGGTTGTTGAGGCTGAGCCATGGAAGTGAATGAGGTCACTCGGGGAGAGTGGGTGGAGCAAGAAGGACAGAAGCCATGCCAGGGCCTCAGGAGCTAGTTCGGACTCCTGGCCAAGGTTGGCAATGGAAAGAGGGAGGTGGTTGTGAAGAGATCCTGAAAGGAGAAGGGTAAGTAGGCCCTGGGCCATACAAGAGCTTCAGAGGGTGTCAGTCAAGGTTCTTGTCATTGGGATCGAAGTCCAACTTGAACTAGTCAAGGCAAAAAGGGGAACATATCAGCTTCTGCTACTTAAGAAAGATTGACTAATCCCGGCTGTGGCCAGGCAGTGGTCCCTCTTTGGTCCTCAGGAAATCAGGCACAGTGGGTGTTGAGGGGGCAGGGATCATCTGGTCATCATTTGTCTCTGCTTTCCTCATTCTCTCACATTGTATTCTGACTCCTTCCACATACTGGGAAGCATGACGAATAGTCACCTCCAAATTGAAATCCCACATCTTCTACCTTAGGAAGAAATTGGCTAAGGGCACCTGGGTTGGTTAAGCCTCTGGCTCTTGATTTTGGCTCAGGTCAGAATCTCAGGGTTGTGAGGTCAAGCTACTCATGGGGCTCCATGGTCAGCGGGGAGCCTGCTTACCCTGTCCCTCTCCCTCTGCCCCTCCTCCTGCTCATGCACACATGTACTCTCTCTCTCTCTAAAATAAATAAATAAATAAATACATACATACATACATACATCTTTTTAAAAAAGAAAGGCATTGGCTCTGGCCCTAGGTTGAAAAATCCCATGGAGGACCATCTGGGTGATTCAGTTGGTTAAGCATCAGACTCTTGGTTTTGGCTCAGGTGGTAATCTCAGGGTGGTAAGATTGAACCCCTGCTTTGGGCTCCACATTCGGCAGGGAGTCCACTTGAGATTCTCTCCCCCTCACCCTCTACCCCTCCCTGCCATGATCTCTCTCTTGCTCTCAAATAAATAATCTTAAAAAAAACAAAAAATAGGGGATCCCTGGGTGGCTCAGCGGTTGAGAGCCTGCCTTCGGCCCAGGGCATGATTCTGGAGTCCCAGGATCGAATCCCATGTTGGGCTCCCTACATGGAGTCTGCTTCTCCCTCTGCCTGTGTCTCTGCCTCTCTCTCTCTCTCTCCCTCTCTCTCTCTCCCTCTCTGTCTCTCATGAATGAATAAATAAAATCTTTAAATAAAAAAGTAAAAAAAAAAAAAATCCAATGGAAGTTTTCTGACTGTCTTAGCTCCAGTCAGGTGCCCACCTCTGGCCCAATCAAGTATGATCAGAGGCATGCAGCTGAGGAATAACATGCCTGCTCCTTTGGGAGCCATATGGACAGAGGCAGGTATGGCAGAATGAAAGTAGGCCCATACAATGGATATCCACAACACTTGGAAATACTGACTTCAGAATTCAGTCTAAGGGGTGCCTCTCAGAAATGAAAACCACCACCACCAGCAATGGTGGGGAGCCAAACTGAGTCAGACAGAACAAGGGGGGGGGAGAACAGAAGCTTGATCCAAGCCAAAAGGCAAAAACAGTGTGAGGTATGCCTAGGACTTAGCTTTATCATCTGCTGGCTACAGGTGTATCTGTTGATAAGGCCTGGGTTTTGGTGGAGGGAACATGCTGCTCCTTTAGTGACACCTGCTTCTCACCACTATCAAGGACCTTGAGATGCAGAACACTTTAGTTGCTTGAGGATGTGAAAGGTCCAAGCAGCCTTGGCTGAGAGGGAAGTCCCTTTTGTAAATCCATCTGGGGCTGAATTATGGCCACAAAACCTCACCTTACCCATGATAACTCCTGCCAGAACACGACATTGTGTGGTGAGTGCCATGACCAGACTCCAGGCCCTCCCTTCTCCCCCTCCAGTATGGAATGTGGTTCCAAGACCACAAAACCTACACAATCACAGTACTATGGGAACTAGATGTGGGTGAATGGGGGTTAGCCAACTCTAGTGTTAGTGTGAGTATATGAGTTAGGGCAAGTATGTGAAGTGAGCATAAAGGTTTCCATGGAGGCCAAAAAATTCAATAATGATAATAACAGCTACTACCAGGGTGACATAATGAGTACTTAATATGAACCCTGCCCTGTGCTAAGGAGCCCTTTTGGTGCATTATCTTATTTTATCATCAGAGCCATATGATAGGAGTATTATTCTCATCCCCAGGAATTGAATCCCACGGACATTAAGTGACTTGCCTAAGGTCACACAACTAGGAAGTGGCCAAGCTGGAACTTGAAGCCAGCTCTGTCTAACTGCAAAGCCTATACCTTTAGCCCTCATCTCTACCTCTACTCCAAGCCTGAGCTGTGGAAACAACTATGTGCTTGGTATCCTCTTCAGCTCTTGAACCAGTCAGAATGCTTTAGGCTATGAAATTGAAACCACCAATTAGCTGAAAACCACCAATTTAGCTGATTAACAGTGAGAAACATGTATCAACTCAAAGATTAAGTTCTAAGGTTTGGTGGCTGCAAGAGCCATTGACTCAGCAGCTCAGTGATGCCACTCCCATCTTCCCACTGAGTCATCATCAGTGTGTTATTTTCTCCTCCTGGTCACAAGATGGATGCCACACCTCCAGGCATCAAGTACAGATGTGACCATATCCTGCAAAAGAAGAGATTCTTTCTCTGAGAACAAGAAAACCTTTCTCAGACTTCTCAGAAGTCCTTGGGAAAACATTTCTTATATCTCATCAGCCAGATTTGTTCTCATTCCTCTTTCCAAACGAATCACTCACAAGGCAAATGTAAATTTAACAAATGGTTTAATAATGTCTATGGCCATTGTAACAGGATGGAGTATCCCCCCAAATTAAGGTTCCGTTAGAAGGTAGAAAGAGGTCAGTGACTGACTGCTTTGGGGCAAGCAAATAAAAGCATATGTTACTTCTCTCTTTTCCCTCCTCAATTCCAATATCCTCTTTTTCTACCAGTTGATATTTTATTCACCCTTCAAGAGTCAATTCAAATATCTTCTCTTCCAGGCACTCTTCCCTGATTTTTCCCCCATCTGATTAATAACTCTCTGCACTGTGCTTCCAAAGAACTTAGCACATGCTACATACATGGTCTTTATTACATCATGTTGCAGAGAGGTCAGGGTTTGGAGTAACGGATCCAGGTTTAAATCCCAGGTCCACTGCTTTCTTTCCAGGCAACTTAGGGTAGTATCCTTCCACTTTTCAAGCCTCAGCTTCCTCATCTGTAAAAGCACACATTCCATTTTAGACAGTTTTGAAGATTAAGGCAGGTAATGTGTCTGGGATCAATAATCTCAATAAACTCCTTGGAAGAAGGGAGGGAGAAAGGAAAAGACACCATCAGGCTGGACCAGGCGAAACTCAGCTCTCAGGGAAGAAAGTAAAAGTCGTTCCAAGGTGCCGACCACACAGTCCCCTTCCCCTGAAGTCCCTCCTCCCTGATTCTCCCAAGAAAGTCATTTTTCATCCCCAAAGTCATTTGGCTTAGAGAGAAAGGGGAGATGCAGTGGCAGGGTCTGCATTGTGCCTGCCCTGGCTCCATCCATCACCCGGCCGACAGGAACTCACCTCCCACAAATAAAGTTATGACAAGCGTCCCCAACCCATTCTTTCAGCCATTGCCTCCCTGTTTCCATCATCTCTGACATTATAAGCCATCAGCCAAGCTGTTTGTCACGCCTCTGACAGGGCCTTGGCATCACGGGCAGGAGGGCTGTGCTAAGGTGCTGCTGAACTCAAGGATGGGTGTCCTGCCGCCCTCCACCACTGGTGATCTCAAACTATTTCACACATGCTCCCAGAAAGGGTTATTCCCCTGAGGGGCAGGAGTCCATAATTGGGGCAGAACTGGAGGCGAACTGAACATGTGTCCATTTATCCACGCAGCAAGCATTCGTGAATATCCCTGCTGTGCCTGAACCTGTGTTAGGCACAGCTGCAGCCACAAAGAGGAATCCTGCACAGTTCCTGCCTCTGAGCAGTGCCCAGTCCAACAGGGCAGTGAAAAACAGTCCATGTCAACAGATACTGCCAGCACAGCTGTGGCAGAGGCAGTATAGGGGACTGTGGAATCACAGAGAAGAGTAGGAACGGAGGGAAGTCTTCCTGGAGGAGGTGGCATTTGGGCTGAGATCTCTAAGGCAAGGAGGAAAGACATGCAAGGGGGCAGAGTGAGTGATTCCTTGGAAGGACTCCTTTCTTCCGTGCAGGTTTGTTTACTTATAAACCCCAAAGGGCAGGAGTGCAGATTTGGGGAAGGGAAAAGGATTATATTATAGGCCAATGGAATGGCATGTGCAAAGGTCCTGTATTAGCTTCCTAGGGCTGTCATTACAAATTACTATAAACTCAGTAATCCAAAACTACAGTAATTTCTTCTCTCACAATTCTGGAGGTCAGAAGTCTAAAACCAAGGTATCTGCAGGGGTGGTAGTTTCTGGAGCTCTGAGAAAGAATCTGTTTTATGTGTCTTTCCTCGCTTCTGGTGGTGTAGGCAAACCTTGGACTTCCTTGGCTTATAGATACATGGCTCCAGTCTCTACCGTTGCTGTCTGTCTTCATATGCTCTGCTCTCTGTGTCTCTGATGCAAATCTCCTTCTTTCTCTTATAAGGGCGCCTGTCATTTTAATTTAGAGCCTGCCCTAAATCCAGGACAATCTCAAGATTCCAACTTGATTACATTTTCAATAATCCTATTTCCAAATAAGCACAAAATCGAAAGTTCCTGGGGTTAGGACTTGGCTTTTTTAGGGAGGGGGAAACTATTCCACCCAGTAAAAATGAAGAGGCAAGAGAGTATGGCATATTCAGGAGGCAGAGAGTGGCTAAACATGGCTAGAACACTGACACTGGGTGCAGGTCAGATCCCATATCTGCGGCCAGTGAGCCAGATGACCTAGATCACATCCTTCAACCTCTCAGAGCCTCAGTTCGCTCACCTGCAATGTTCATTGCCCTCTTAGGACTCTGGTAAGAGTGAAATGTAATCATATCATTAAAGGACCAGCTCCTCAATGGGAGTGTATCATCAGCCAGGACCTTGAGGTAGCATGAGACGGAAACCAACCTATATTGGCGTATGGAGGAAAAAAGTGTTTATTAGCTTACATAGGTAAAAAGCTCAGGAATAGAGCTGCTTCAGGTTCTGCTGGATTCAGGAGCCCAGATGATGTATTCAGAATCCAGTGTCTTTCCACCTAGCCTCTTGGGCCTGTGCTAGTTCATTTTCTGATTTCCCAAGAGTGGTGCCTAGTGCTGGATATCTTCCTTAGGTCCTGCAGACTGCCCTCTACCCTGGTCCTCTCTGCTCTGGCACTTGGAGGCTGACCTGCACGGATGGCATCTGCAGCATGCCCTGCCTCTGGCTTCTAGTAGGGTTTGGCCAATGTGAAGAAATGGCAGGCAATCAGAGAGAAGAAGAAGATGAAAGTAGACTATTTCTCCCTCCCAGGTTCCTCTCTGTCATCTCCCTCTACTGAAAGCCCCAGCTCCTACCAGGTAGTTCCCTCTTAGAGCCACAACCCCTCTCTGGATTCTAGCAACCACATCCTGTTCTTGCCCTTCAGGCCTTGGGGTGTCAAAGCCTCCTTACTACTATTAGCCCAAAGGAACCAACCTTTGGGGAATTCTCTAAACACCATCGACACCTTTGTAAATAGCCTCTTTATTATAGTCTCCTGAAATTACAGTTTGAGTGGCTCTATCTCCTTTAAGGACCCTGCCTGATACACACCACAGCTCATGGCTCTGCTTGACCCTCCTTCCCAGGGGGTAGGGAAGGCCCATGTGGCAGATTGCTGCCTTGGTGGCATGATAAGCCATGCTTCCCAGTATTACGTCCCGGTGGGTCCCCTCCAACATTTAATGCATGACCTGACCACGTGAGTTGCTTTGGCCAATATGAGATTAGCATATGTGATACAAGGGAAGGCTTTATATGCACTTGGACATCTGCGTGCTCCCTCTTGGACTCCTGCTGCCATGCTGTGAGGAAGTCCAGACTATCTTGCTGAAGAGGAAGACTGTGTGAAGAGGTCAAGGAAGATGACATGCCATATGGGAATGGAGGTCACACATAGGAGAACCAAAGTGCCCCGGCTACCAATCATTGAAAACATTCCAGACTCTGAGAGATGCCTTTTTATTAATGGCGGGGGGTGGGGGGGGGGAGCGGCATGGGTAGGGATGGAGGTGGCCTTAGTGGGAGAGGGTGGGGTATTTAGCACTAGCATTGTTTAAGATCGCCAGCATGCAGTGATGATAAAAAGCGGATTGACTTTCAGTGTTATTATCATTTTCATGCTCAGCAAAAAAATACTCCTTTTTATTACCTACATTGGGGGCTAACCACTCCTCCCTCCTTCCCCCTCAACACCCCTCCCTCTTCTCCTCTCCCCCTCAGTCTACTGCTTCTTGGACCTTCTGGTCCAGCCACAGCTGTCTGCAGCCTCATGAGTGACCCCAGCCAACACCTATGGAACAAAACACCACTGTCAACCGACAGAATCATTAAGAAATAATAGGTCATTGTTGTTTTAAGCCACTAAGTTTTGAGGTGGCCTGTTACCCAGGGATGAATAACTGGGACAGACCAACAGCAACAGTTCTATCCTGTTGCAGGTTCAAAGTGCAGCTAGAAAGGGCAAGATTTTTCTGGCAGTTACTGCAATAGTCCTGGAGTTGACTCTGATGGGGGTGAGGGGCGGGGTGTCCCCTTCAGTCACATGACAGCTATGGACCTACTGCCCAGCTGACGGAATGTGACATACTGATTAGCTAAGCCTGGTCACAGGCTTGGTCCTGGAGCAGGAGGTGGAGACCCACCTGGACCACAGGGGCGGAGAGTAGGGGAGGAGGATGCTAAATAGATGAGGAACAAGGAAAGGCTGAGGGGAAAGGAGGCTGAGGACACTGTGGGGCTGAAGCTCGGGGCAATGATCCTTGGTGCTCCCCATCCAGCTCCCATTTGCACCTACAAAAAACGGGTAAAAATGGGTCCCCCCTGTGCAGAGGACAGCTAACCTACGGTGAGGAGACCCTGAGACTTTGGTCATGGACAGACCTGCCTTCCAACTCTCACTTCTTTTTTTGGAAGCTGCTTTGGGCAAGCTGCTCAAGCTCTGTGAACTCATCTCTAAAGTAAGTTTGTTAATTCCTACACCGATGGGTGGCGGCGAGGGGGCTCTGGGCGGATCTCGGCTGTCGTGGTGGACAAGCAAGGCCCCTCTTGGATGAAGGCCTTGCTGCCTGGTGTGGGCCGTGTTAGACCCCTGGCTCTTTCAGGTCTGCCTCAGCTGCAGAGAGCATGTGGCCCGAGGTCACACCCTCCCCCGGGCAGTCAGCACGTGGTGACTAAGCAGGGGTCTAACGGCTTGGCCATTTGGCCTGGTGCAGACCGGTCCTGCCAGGCAGTGCTCTCTCCAGAGCTCCCCGCAGGCCTGGAGAGGCTTTGCAGAGCTTGGACCAGTTGCCTTCACTTGTCCCATCCTGCCTCCTCCCTTCCCTTTCCTACCTGTGGATCCCTGATAAATATCTTGCACCCCGTACTCTGTGGGGGGGGGGGGGGGCTCCAATCTGCAATAGATGTTTCAAAGGCTTAACCTAGTGCTTAGCCCTTAGTAGGCAGCTGATTGAGGATTGCCCAGCGAAACTGGCTCCTTGATCTGGAGCATGAGGAAAGGAAACAGGAGGGAAGGGTGAGGGAGGCTGGTTAAGCAGCTGTTGTGATACGGAAGAGGCTGCAGGCTGGCAAAGGTGGCTCCTTCCTCCGAGGGGACAGAAGGGTCTCTCCAGGGCACCCTCTCCGCCCCGGAGCATCTGCAGCCCCCTGCTCGCCAAGCAACTGGATTAATTATGAATGAGGCCTCACATGTCATCACAAGCCTGGAGACAGGGGCACTTCGGGCTTTCCTCCAGGATGGTCCCAGCCCCCCGTGGCCTATTTGGGGTCCCAAAGCCTGGTGGCACTTGGCTAGGTGACAGAAGCCACTCCAGTCCTAAAGCAGAAACCTCCTCCCCATTTTGTGGAATCTTAAAAATTCTAGAATCTTGGAAGAGGAGAATCTGCCTTCTAGGGCCATTGTCACAGAACTGCAAACTCCTAAAATCTTAGAATAAGGGGATCTCTGGCTTTTAGGATGTCAGTAGCTATAGGAAGGGGCCAGGAAGGCTCTTTATTTGAGCTTTTCTCTTTCCAAGGAAGGAAGAAAAAAAGAGGAAGGGCCATGGAGCTTGGGGACCCAGGCTGAAGAACATCTGGGGCAGCCGAGAGTGGGAGATGCTGTGGGTGCCCGGTGCCACACCCCACATCCCACCTTTCAGCCGTAGGCGTGGTTCATGGTGTGCATGCGCACTGGCAGCATCCTGCCTCAAATGCCTGGCAAGTCTCTTAATTTTTCTACCTCAAGGCTTTTTTTGAGGCCCTAGCCTCCTGCTCAGTCCACCCACAGGCACAGTCCACAAGTGTGAGGGAATTAATGCCACCTGGGGCAAAGCTCAAACCTTGAGGGAATGGGGGTTGGTGGGTACATGCCCCAGCCTCCCAACCTTTGGGTGACTGAGTCTACATGGTAAGCAGAGGGTCTGCCAGGATTGAACCTCAGTGGTCCACAGCAGCAACCAGCTACCTCCCTGTCTCCCTCATTCCTGCTTCCTGTGATTACTTCCCATTACTTGTACCCATGTCCTTGCCTCAGCCTCTGCGTTTAAGGGAACCCAATCTAAGACAGGCTGGGTCACTCCCTAAAGTCTCTGAAGTCCCCTTTCACTGATTATCCGATCTGAACCCCAAATTTCACCTGCCCTGCTATTCCCAGGTGACTTCTAGAGAAATGCCCCTCCTGCAGCCTCCTCCCCTTGTTGGGCAGACAAACTAGTAGATCTTGACCATCTCCCAACCTGACCCTAGTTCAGAGGAATTCTAATGAAAAGCTTTGGCTGGGCACCAGGGGTCCAAGTGCTTTGGAGGAAGCAAAGAAGGGAAGAGATTTCCCTTAATGAGTCTATAATAATTAAATCCTCCACTGTCCCCTGTACACCTCCCCACCTTTTGTTCTTTGGCTGAGGTGTTGCTTCCAATCCTCTATGCTCCCTCCTCTCGCTCTCCTCAGCCCACCTGCCACCTCAGCAGGAATGCAGAGCTGGGCTGAAACAGTAGGAAAGCCCGATGCAGGTACAGAACTTTACAGTTTGCAAAGAAATGTCCTGGCTCAGAAATATTTACAAACCCTTTTCTGTTTACAAAATAATTCATTAGTAGTATTATTGATGTCGTTTTAATTCAAACATTTATTAAGTAATGTTTAGTTTATTCTCTTACTAAATAAGAGGAAAGTCTGGCTAGGAGAAAGTCACATAATCAGAATGTTTTCATTCACTCACTCATTCATTCACCTTTTGGTAGCTTCTCTGTGTCCAGGCCATTGGGGATACGAGATAGAGCCCTTTCCACCAGGAGCTGACAGCTGAATAGGGAAGTGTATCGCTCAGTGTCTAGCCAGGAAATACTTGAATATTTATAAAATAAGAACTTTAAGAA
The DNA here is from genome assembly GCF_053574225.1 of Canis aureus. Classification (NCBI taxonomy): domain Eukaryota; kingdom Metazoa; phylum Chordata; class Mammalia; order Carnivora; family Canidae; genus Canis; species Canis aureus. Next base: position 31,745,899 of record NC_135636.1, on the reverse strand, counting down.
ATGGAAAATGGCAGAAGAGCTGAGAAGCCACCTGGGGACAGTGAAGCAGCTCAAAGTCTAGTAATGGCAGGAGGCTGCCACCGCTCTGAGACCTGAGAGACAGAGGCAGAGGTGGTGTTGCCTGCCCAGGAGCAGGGTCACGGTGGAATCTGGAACCACAGCGGAGCTACAGGGGAGCTAGAGATATGGAGGAGAAAAGTCACTGTTGGATTTGCTGGCCAAGGCCTGGAGGGAGAAATGCCCCAGCTTCTCCTTACCTCCCAACCTCCAGTCTCCCAGCAATGCCTCCCATGGGCCAAACCCAGCTGGAAACCAGTCATCCCAGAAGCCTGGAAAACACAGCCTATAGGAATCAGCCCCCTGCAAAACAGAGCAGAGTTAACCCTTCTGTGCTCTACCACAATCAGAAATAACAAAAACATTAATAATAGCATCACATGCTAACTGAGCTTTTATCTGAGCCAGTACTGGGCTCAACACTCTGCACTCATGACACAGAAATCCCCTGAGTCTCTTTATACTGAAGTCACCGAATCCTCACAGCAACTCCACAAGGTGGATATTCTTATCCTCCCTCTGCAAGTAAGGAAATAGAGGCCCAAGAATCAGTCAGTCAACTAGTCAACAAGATGATTTATCAGGGGACACCTGGGTGGCTCAGTGGTTGAGCATCTGCCTTTGGCTCAGGGCATGATCCTGGGTCTGGGGATCGCGTCCCACTTCAGGCTCCCTGAGGGGAGCCTGCTTCTCCCTCTGCCTATGTCTCTGCCTCTCTCTGTGTGTCTCTCAATTAATTAAAAAAAAAAAAAAAGGGCAGCCCAGGTGGCTCAGTGGTTTAGCGCTGCCTTCAGCCCAGGGCGTGATCCTGGAGACCCGGGATCAAGTCCCACGTCAGGCCCCCTGCATTGAGCCTGCTTTTCCTTCTGCCTGTGTCTCTGCCTCTGTGTGTGTGTGTGTGTGTGTGTGTGTGTGTGTGTGTCGTGCATAAATAATACATAAAATTTTAAAATAAATAAAATAAAATAAAAAATCTAAAAAAAAAAGAAGATTTGTCAGGCATCTTCTCTGTGCTGGCCCTTGCTGGATGCTCACCATACAGGGATGACCAGGAGAGCCAGGGGACCTGTGCCCATGCCACTGGAAGTCTACTGGGAGAAAGAAACCCTGAAAAACTAACTAGAAACCATTGTGTGAACACCCACATCCTGGCTGTGATAGGAGGTGACCTAGTCTAGGGAGCAAGGGAAAGCTTCCTAGAGGAGATAACAGTTAGGCCGAGGGTGAATAATGAGCGGGCATTAATTAGATCCCATGTCACACTCTCACCTCTATGGGATCCCGTGATCAAGTCCTTGGCAACGTTGCATGTCCAACCTGCGCCAGCCCCCAGCACTACCCCCAGCCCGGGAAGGAGCCACCTCTGGAGCCACTGCTCATGGGCACACTCTTGGCGAGGGCGGCTTCCTGGCCCACGCTGGGCCTGGCGGTACCTCCTAGGCCACTGCTGATGGCAGATTCCTGCCGAGGCCAGAGCACCTGGCACTGGTTCAAGCCCAGCACAAGCCGACGCCTGTGAGCAACAGCCTGACCCGCTCGGAGGCCTGTCCCCCAAGCCCTGCTGGGCCTGGAGCCTTGGCAGACAGTCAGGAGGAGGCGGCTGCGAGGGAAAGACAAAGAGAATTCGATTTCCATTTTGCTCCTGGTTCCCTGTTTCCAGTCCAGATGCCTCCAGATCTAATTCCGAATAAATAATTGTACTGAGTAACCCGGGTCCCTTGGTGATTAAGTAAACACGCCGAGGCGGTGGAAATTGAATTAGTGCGGTGTGCTCAGCCATTATTACCCGCCCCTTCTCATGAATATTAATGAGGGGTTATTAAGAAATGTAAATGCTGCCTCAGGGGGTGGGGAGATGGGAAGGGGGGTCGGGGTGAGAGGACGCAGTGTTCAGAAGGCAGCGTGATTGAAGGCATTTAAAAAATTATGTCAGATCTTTCTCTTCCGAGCTGTGGCAGTGTTTCTGGATGCTTCATTTTTATGAAAACGAGGGTAAGGGAACAGATTTTAATTCGAGGATAAAATTAGCATTTTCCAAGCAGCCTTGGCGGCAGCAAGGACACATTTTGCCAGAAAATGGACATTCGGGGCGGGGCGGTACAGGGTTGGGGGAGCCGTGGCTGATGGACGATTAGTTCTCTCAGTGCGTCTCCAGGCAAGGGAGTAAACAAATTAATCTCTGCACAGGGAGCAGCCTGGAAGATGAGGGAGGCCCGGAGGTGTCATCAAGGCCTAGGATCATCCTTACCGGTGGTTCAGAGAGGTTAGGCACTGTCTGAGGTCACACAGCGGGGTGAGGCGCTCTGCCTGGGTTCTGTGGCCAAGACCAGAGTAGGGAATGGGGCTGTGTCTCCCAGACAGACTTTGGGCAGAGATGCAGCCCCTTCCTTCCCTACCCTCTGGCCAACTCACTTCTGTGGCTCCAGCTTCTTTCCCAATCTGGGCTGCCAGGTTCATCTCCCTCACTTTCACTATATGCTATTTCTGCTCTGCAGCCTTCAATAGCTCACTGTTGCCCTTAGACTGACCATCAAGCTCCTTCTCCTGACATTCACGTCCCTCCAGTATTATTTGACCACAGTCCATTTTTCCAATTTCAGCTCCCTCTGCCCCTTGCAGCTACGGTCAGATGCATCTAGAAAAGTGAGAAGCAGAGAAGAAAGGAAGGCAGGAAGACAAGAAAGAAAAGGAGAGGGAGGAAGGAAGAGGAAACTAGTGTTAAGTATCAGAATATTCCAGATTTGCTAGAAATGTTATACAATAATGATGATGATGACAGTGATTTTAGTAATCGCTGCTGTCTATTGAGTGTGTCACTCTCTGCCAGCCTCTGGCTCAACCCCACTTCATCGTCCTCTTGTCCCTGTGAGGGCGTATTGTTATCGCCGTTTGACAGAGGAGGAAAACAGACATCACACACATCACAAATGAAAAACCAGCCCAATGGATATCGAAACCTGGATTTTCAACTACCTCACCGCCCATGTTATGTGGAAGTCATTATCCCCATTCTACAGATGAAGACAAGGAGGCTCAATGAGGCTAAGTGATTTGTGCTACAAATACAGAAAGAAACAAATAAGCAGAAATGAGAGAAATCAAAATTCCCTAAGCCAGCCTTGTTCTCACTTCACCAGTGACGCTCCTGGAGCATACGGTAAATGCCCTGCACAGCCTGGTCCCTACTTCCTGCAGACACCTCAGGGGAAGCTCACAGACTCTCAGAGATCCAACCCAGCCATGCCCCCAACAATGTCCACTAGACGAAGCCTCCAAGTTCGTCTGACCAGTTCCCATAGGCGTCCTTACTCAGGACCATGAACCCCAGGCCTGTGGAGTGCAGCTTGGGTGTGGGGCCGAGGGGGACTCAGCCCCCTACGCTCAGGACAGGAAAGAGTGAATATGATCAAACTCATGCATTTTAACGACATCTTCAGCACGCCTCGCTCCACGCGCTTGCAGGAATAAAGGCTGGCAGGTGCAGCTGAGTTAATCAGAGTGGATAATAGAGGGAAAGACAGGAATCACTGGCCAAATTGCAGCAGAGAAAAATGGGCAAAATCATGAAACGCAAGTCAAAAGTGTCCAATTAAAGTGTGATGATGTTTAAAGGGCAAGAACCACATTCTCAGCCCCGTGGAAGTTCTAATGTGGCACCCCTCGTAAGGGTGCATGGATCAGTGGTATGTAAGATAATTTGTGGATATACACAGATGGACTTCTTTTTATTTGAATAGATATATTTGATGTGTATTAGAAAAAATATAACTAGCCCATAAAACCTGTGATTTGATGTGTATTATTGCCTAAAATGAGTCTAAATTTTGCCCAGAGAAACTATTTAATTGCTAGTCAATTAAAAGGAAAAAAATTTAATAGTATAGATGGAAGAAGAATATGGCAAATAAAATATGAAATTGGTACTTACATGACCGCAGTTTGGGAAACAATATTCTAGTTCCTTATTACTCAAAGTCGAGTCCCTAGATCAGCAACAACAGCATCACCCAAGAGTTTGTAAGAAGACCCTCCTTAGACCTATAGAATCAGCATCTGCATTTTAATGAGATTCTCTGGTGATTCATATACATGGCTATACATGTTTTTAAAGAACTGATCTATCGTATATATCAGTGGAGACAATGAAGACCTTTTCAGACTTGGTCCCAGGGAAAGTGCCCTGGACTGGGAGTATATTCTAGCCATGAGACTCTATGACTCTGAAGAGTTTACAACCTTGTAACTACAGAACAGGAGACTCCGGTCTAGAGAGGCTAAGTTTAAGATTGCAGTGTGTGATTGTATAAACACTGGGACCAGTCCAGATCTCCCAACATCTTGGCTGGTGCAGGAGGGAATTTCTGACAACAAAATTGCTGTCAACACTGTGAGGTGGCTTTTAAAAAAGTGATTGTTAAAGATATCATGAGGAAAGAAAACTATAGACCAATATCTTTTATGAACACAGACATAAAAGTCCGCAACAAAATAGTAGCAAAGCAAATTGAGGAGCCCTGCAATTGGTAAAACGTGCAACTCTTGATCTCAGAGTTGTGGGTTCGAGCTCCACATTGGGCATAGAGTACTTAAAAAATACATAAGTAAATTTTTAAAAAGCCCAAATTGAATGATATACAAAAAAGGATTATACACTATGATCAGGTGGGATTATTTTAGGAATACAAGGTTGGTTTGATACATGAAAGCAATATAATACACCATATCAATAGAATAAAAGACAAAAACCATATGATTATCTCAGTAGATGCAGAAAAGCATTGAATAAAATACAACACCCTCTCATGATAAAAACATTCAACGAACTTGGAATAGAAAAGAATTTCCTCAATCTGTAGAAGGCTGTTTACAAAGAAAACATACATAACATACTAACATCACCAAATGCATTTCCCCCCACTGAGATCAGGAGCAAAACAAGGATGTGTTCTCTCACCACTTCTATTTAAGATTATATTGGAGGTCCTAGTCATGGAAATTAGGCAAGAAAAAGAAATAAAAGGCATCCAGCTTGGAGAAGAAGCAAAACTATCTCTATTTGCAAATGACATGATCTCATATATAGTAAATTCCAAAGAATCCATATTTTTAAATATTTATTAGAACTAATAAATAAATTCAGCTAAGTCTTTTCAGATTGTCTTTTTAATGAATGGTACTGGAGCAACTGGATATGCACATCCAAAATAATGAAGTTGGACTCCTGCCTCACACCATATGCAAACATTGACTCAAAATGGATCTTAGTCCTAAGTGTGAGAGCTTAAACTATAAAACTCTTAGAAGAAATTATAGGAGCAAATCTTCCTCATCTTGGGCTACACAAGGTGATACAATACCAAAACACAAATAACAAAAGAAAAAAATAGATAAATTTAACTTTATCAAAACTAAAAACACTTTACTGTAGATGATACCATCAAGAAAGTGAAAAGACAATCCATAGAATGGGAGGAAATATTTGTAAATCATATATCTGATAAAGGACTTGGATTCAGAATATATACAACTTTTATAATTCAATAATAAAATAACTCAATTTTTAAAATGGGAAAAATATCTGAATAAATATCTCCAAAGAAGATATATAAATGGCTTAAAAGCACATGAAAAGAGGATCTATATCATTAGCCATTAGGGAAATGTAAATAAAAACCAGGAGATCCCACTTTCTACTTACTAAGATAGTTCTAACTTAATAACAAGTGATAGTGAGGATGTGCCAAAATTGGAACCTCATACATTGCTGGTGGGAACATAAAATGGTGCAGCTGCTTTCAAAAACAATCTGGTGGTTCCTCAAAATGTTAAACACAGAGTTACCATAGGACCCAGCAATTCCAATCCTATGTGTATACCTAAGGGAAATGAAAACACATGTTCACACAAAAACTCGCTCATGAATGTTTATAGATACATTTTTTGTAATAGTGAAAAAATGGAAATAACTCATATGTCCATCAACTGATAAATGGATAAATAAAATGTGGCATATGTAAATAATGGAATATTAGCTGGCAGTAAAAAGGAACAAAATATCGACAAATGCTACAGTATTATGCTAAGTGAAAGAAGCCAGTCACAAAGGACTGCATATTATATGATCCCATTTATATGAAGCATTGACAACAGTAAATCTGAAGAGGCAGAAAGTAGGCTAATAGTTGCCAAGGTGAGGGGAAGGGAAAGGCTTGTGTGGCATTGGGAGGAAGGGGACAGTATTTCTTTTGAGGGTGATGAAAATGTTCTAAAATTGATTTTGATGGGATGCCTGGGTGGCTCAGTCGGTTAAGTGTCTACCTTTGACTCAGGTCATGATCTCAGGGTCTTGAGATTGAGCCCGGTGTAAGAGGGGAGTCTGCTTCTCTCTCTGTCCTTCTGCTCTACTCATCCTCATTCTCTCTCTCTCTCTCTGTCTCTCGTGGTTTCTCTCAAATAAATAAATAGAATCTTTTTAAAAGAATAAATAAAATTGGGACACCTGGGTGGCTCAGCAGTTGGGCATCTGCCTTTGGCCCAGGGTGGGACTCAATGCTGGATCGAGTCCCACATTGGGCTCCCTGTGTGGAGCCTGCTTCTCCCTCTGCCTGTGTCTCTGCCTCTCTCTCTCTATCTGTGACTATCATAAATAAATAAAAATTAAAAAAAAAAAAAAACAAAAAACAAAACAAAACAAAAAAAATCACTCAACATACTGTTACAAGTTATTAACTTCTAGCTTCCCTGCTCTGGGAAGTGAAAACCTTGTCTTTTTCATCATTAAATTCCCAGAGTCTAGCTCCAGGTAGATGATCAAGGAATTCTTGTTGAATGAATACATAATGCACACACATATCTTTAATTTACAAAAAAATGGGATCCTACTGTACATATTGCTTTATAACCTTCTTTCCCCCCATTACCAATATATTATAAGCCTCTTTCCAGTTCAATAAATCTACATTTACATTAGGGATGTAATAGATACTGCCAGACTACAAATAGAATTCAGGGGGTCTGTGGATTTGAATAGGGAAAGTTAAACCCTTATTTTCCCTAACCTCTAACTGAAATTTCAAATTTTCTTTGACTTGAATATAAGCAACAAACCATGGGTACCAGCAGTATCTGTGACTTCACTGCCAGTAGTGATCACAAATAGATACTTTCATGTCAAATGACAGTTGTTGCAGATATTTTGAAATACTGTTTACATTCCTCACTACCTTTAAATTACAATGGTTATCATACCTGCCTCTAGACCTTGCCACTGAATATGTTCATCAAGAGGTAGGTATATTACTTTGTTGGAAATTTTTAAATATTTTGATAACTGTATTCTAATATTGTCCTCTTGGAAAGCTTAAACATTTTATTTTATAAGTTTAAAACCATTATTCAGAGAAAGGGTCCATGGGTCACACGTAAAAGGTCCATGGCACCACGAAGGTTAGGAAGCTTGGAGCTACACCATCATCTTTTCTCCTCATTTTTATTCTGAAATAATTTTGAAGGTATAGAAAAGTTGTGAAAATAGTAGATGTATTCCTCAGCCAGCTTCCCCTGATGTCAACATATTACATAATCATGGAATAATTATTGAAGGCCAGAAATGAACACTGGTAAAATGTTATTTAGTAGAGCTGACCCTTTAACAACTTGGGGAGTTAAGGGCACTAACCCCGCTGCTTATACAAATTTGACTCCCCCAAAACTTAACTACTAATAGCCTTCTGTTGACCAGAAGACTTCAAGCAGATGACATAAACAGTAGATTAACACATATTTTGTATGTTACATGTATTATATAACAGTATTGTTGCAATAAAGAACCCTAAAGCAAAGCAAATGTTATTAAAATCATTTATAATACTGTACTGTATTTATTGAAAAAACTCTGCCCATATAGGTGGAACCCACACAGTTCAAACCCATGTTGCTCAAGGGTCAACTATAATCTTCAGGTCAAAATCAAATTTTGCCTGTTTTTCCACTATGTAACATCCTTTTCTTATTCCAGGATCCTACACTGTATTGATTTGTTCTGTCTCCTTGGTCTCCTTCAATCTGTGATAATTTCTGAGTCTTTCCTTGTCTTTCAAGTCCTTGACACTTGAAAATTACTGGTCAGTTAATTTGTAAACCGTCCATCAATTTGGGTTTGTCTGATACCTCATCATGATTAGATTGAAGGTATGAATTTCTGGCAAGAATAACACAGGAGTGCTGTTGTGCCCTTCTCAGGGCATCCTATCAGAGGTACGTGATGCCAGTATGTCTTACTCCTTACACATTGACTGTAGAGCATTCACTGTATATTTAATTGGATGTAACATAACTTACTTAGTCCGTCCTCTTATTTTCTCTTAGGGCTATCACAAACAGCACTACGATGAACAAAGAAATACTGTGTGGTGGGCAGAGCTGCCTGGAGATGCAGGTGGCAGCCAGGAGTGGTGATGAACATTCTGTCCCTGGAAGCATGCAACAGCAGAATGGCATCGGATGCTGCTCCCGTTTCCCCACCAAAGAGTGTCTGGTGACACAGAACACTAACATAAAGTAGTGAATGCTCCCTCATCTGGACCCCCACTCAGGCACCCCATCTGCAAGGTGGGGCCTCAGCCTGGGTGGATAGTGAAAAGTGCTCCCCAGGATATGCCAGGTCTGGTTAGTATTCTGAGCTCCCTGCTCCACTGATGGCTAATTACCCCTAAGAACTGAGATCACTGGAGGGGAAAATGCAAGGTGGCCTAACCTTTGCTGGGCTCAGTGAGCCAGCCAGCCTCCCAGCAGAAAGGTCTGCACAACCACTCAGCTTGACCCCCTCTCTCTGCTGTGACTGCTAAAGGGTGGCTCAGGGTCCCAGCACCTGGCAGGCAAAGGAGTCATTTTGCAATTTCTCCAATCTTAGGAAGGACGGGAGCTGCTGGGTTCCTAAAATGTGCAAGGAACAACCATTCTAGAAAATGATTTGCTAGTATCGAGGAAAGCCAATCACATGCCTACTCAGCAACCCAGCCATTCTGCGTCCAGGTGTATACCTAACAGAATGAATGCTTATGTCTACCAGTGGTATGTTCCTAGAAGCTTTATTAGCAATTGCCCAAACCTAGAATCAACAGAAATGCTTATCAACAGAATGGTTAAGCAAATCATGATATAGTCATACAACAGAATACTATCTGGCAATAAAAAGAACAGGCTGCTGCTAGGAGCAACAATATGGATGAATCTCCTGATACTGTGCGCAGAGAGAGAGGTCAGACACAAGAGGACATTCTGATGGGTCCATGTATGTGAGGTTCAAAAACAGGCTGACCATGGCCCTAGAAATGAGAAGGTAACCATTAGGATACCTTTGGGAGGGAGGTGGTGTTGCCTGGGAAGGGATCCATTTGCGGGGAGCTCTTAAGATGCAGGAAATGTCCTAGATCTCAGTCTGGGGGAGGGTTCTGTGAGTGTGTAACACAACTAGAAGTTCATCCTGGGGCACCTGGGTGGCCTCAGAGGTTGAGCATCTGCCTTTGGCTCAGGTCATGATCCCAGGGTCCTGGGATCCAGTCCTACATCAGGGTCCCTGCAGGGAGCCTGCTTCTCCCTCTACCTGTGTCTCTGCCTCTCTCTGTGTGTCTTTTATGAATAAATAAATAAAATCTTTTTTAAAAAATTAAAAATAAATACAAGTTCATCCAACTGTACGCTTAGGTGTTATGGTGTGTAAGTTACACATTAAAACAACTACAAGAAGAAGATGAATGAGAGCCAGGATCAGGCTCTGTTAACCCAGGGAGGTAAGAAAGGGCACAAAAGGACAGTGACAGGTCTCACTCAGCTCTGTTGGGACTTGCTATGTGATCAAGGCAGCCGGATCCACTTCTCCAAGTTCTCCAGCTGGACAAAGTGCTGCTGATGCCCGCTGTCATTGCCAAGTTATTGTCTGGTGTACATGAGGAGGTGTGTGAGAACCCAACTTCTAAGCTGGAAATCGAGTTCAGGTACTGACTCAGCCAATATGTATTAGCCTCTGTTCGTGCCAAGCCCTGGACTGGGTCCCTTGGACAAGCACACAGATTAGATGCAATCCCTTCCCCAGCAAGAAGTCTCAGACTAAGCAGGGATAAAGGACCATTACAAAGCACAATGAGGGTTACAGAGAGGCCACCAGGCATGGAGATGGTAAATAATTGAGGGGTGGGCATTTGGGCATGACCTCCCACAAGAGATGACACAGAAGCAGAGACTTGAAGGACAGGATGGAGCCGGTCCCGCAGTAGGACATTCCCAGCAGAGGAGTCACCAAGGGCAGAGACCACACAGCTGGAAAGAGCCACACATGCTCACAGAACTGAACGGAGGTTTGAGCGACTGGAGGGCGCAAGCAGAGAGTGGGGTGCCTGGTGGGGGAAACCCTGCACAGCTTGGTGGGCAGGGTAAGGCGTTGGGGTTTTGTTTAATGCTTATTGGAAAGACACTGGAGAGCTTAGAATCAAGACATGAAAAAAAAAAAAAAGAATCAAGACATGACATGATCTGATTCGTGTTTTCCAGGGATGACCTCCATAACTCACTAGGATCCAAACAGAAAAGGTTACATTCTGGATGGTTCTATTTATATGCGATCCAAAAATCTCACAAAACTAGCCTGGAGTAACAGAAGTCAAGATAGTGATTAACTCTGAGGGTTATAGTCCTGGAGCTGAAGGGCTGGAGATGCATCAGATCCTGATCTGGATGGGAACCTACCAAAATGTAAAAAGTCATCAAGGTATACGCATAAGATTGATGCGCTTCAAGGCGTGCTACGTTATTTGTATGCCACACCACAATAAGCAAAATAAAACTTTAAATTAGCTAGCATTTTTACTGGCCACCATTGCTTTTAAAAGGTTTATTAAGGTATAATTTCCATGCAATAAAAATCTCTCCTTTTCAAGTGTGTAGTCGGATGACTTTTAACAGACACATATAGGCACCACCACAATCAAGATAGAGAACATTTCCATCACCTCAAAAACTTGTCTTGGTCCCTTTGCAATTGACCCCCTCTTCCAACCCTAGGCTCCTGGCGACCACTGGTCTGATTTTTGTGCTGATAGCTTGATCTTTTCCAGACTGTCATTAAAAGCTATCATTTAGTATTTAACCTTTTGAAATTAAGAAGATTCTGCTTCTCTCCTGTAGCAAAATCCTTTTGAGATTCATCTATGCTGTGGTGGATGGCAATAGTTCCTCCCTCCCTCCCTCCCTCCCTCCTTCCCTCCCTTCCTTCCTTCCTTCCTTCCTTCCTTCCTTCCTTCCTTCCTTCCTTCCTTCCTTCCTTCTTTCTTTCCTTTTTTTGCCAAGTAGTATTCCAGTGTATGGATGTACCACAATTTATGTATCCATTCACCAGTTGATGAATCTTTGGGTTGTTTCCAGTTTGGGACAGTTATGAGTAGAGCTGTTATAAACATTTGTGTACAGGTCTTTGGCGGACATAAATTTTCATTTCCCTTGTGTTAGTACTGGGATTGCTGCAATATAAAGGTGCATGTTTAACATCATAAGAAACTGCCACAGTGTTTGTTCAAAGTGGCTGCCAGGTACTAGATACATCATCTCATTTTATTTTCAGAGTAGGTGAGGAAAATGAGGCTCAGAGAGGCTTAGCAATTTGCCTGAGTCCCCACAGTAAGTAGGTGACAGTGTGGGGTCCCCAGAGCCCCCACAGATAAACCCTCAATCTCAAGCTCCCCCTGGAGTCGGCTGCTCCCAAGAGCAGGGCCAGTGGGGGAACACATGTTTGCCCAGAGCCAGGCAGACACAAGTCCCGGACTGACCGTTAAGAACATGACAGAGAAGACGACAGTGGGCTGTGTTACCCCCCAAGTGAAAAAATAAGAAGAAAGAAGAGCCAGGTGACATGAAATTAGGGAAAATTGCCAGCTAGGAATCAAGTATTAATTCATTTGAAGCCAGTTGTTTCCTTCTACTCCAACATCCCACGGGCCCCTGGCAAGTTTTCAAATTAAAGTGCTGAGGACCCACCTCTCTCCCTGGACCCCCAGGAGGCGAGGGCTGTCCTGGGCTGGGGGATGTGGCTGGAATATTGGGGACCAGCACAGAGCCCCCACCCCCACCCTGGACAGACCCGGCCCCCAGCTTCCTGGGGGAAGGTGGCTTCCCCCAGCCGGAGGCGGGCCTGACCCCCGCAGGGCCACTAGGGGATGGAGGTTAATGAGATTTTGATGAACCTGCAGAGTTTCCATTTTGCCAGGGAAAAGGCTCAGAGCCTCGCTAATTAAAGGGAACTGACCTGTAAAATGAGTCTGGGGATGGATGGCAGGGCAGGAAGGCCAGCTGAGCGAGGAAGGCAAGAGTCGTGGGACCCCAGCAGCCTTGTCAACACATCCTAGTTGGAGAAGGAGAATAGGCCCAGAGACTGGAAAAGATTTGCCTTAGGACACACAGCGAATCAGACTGGGCCTGGATCCTAAAAAAAGCACGGAGATGCTTTTTAGGCAAAGAGACAGACAAAGGAGCTCATGCTAGCATCTCCCCGAATCCTTGCAGCCCTGGGAGGTAGGTGGCATTACCACCTACATGGGGAAACCTTGAGACTCAGAGAAGCTAAATGACTTGCCCAAGGGCACCAAGCCAGCCAGGTCTACCTACCCCATGCTCTTGATCACCCTCTCTATGCTTGGGGTGACCCCAGGTCCTAGCCCACATGCTGCCCTGGTATAAATATGAATAGTGCCCCTTCCACTCTCCAATGTGACTCCACTTAGGCAAAGTATTATAGGGCTACCCTACCCAGGCTGCATCTTATAAATTGCTTCCTGCATGACCTGACTAGTCCAAGATCCCGCACATGGTCGTCAAACCTAGACACAAACTCTATCCTGTCACGTCTCAGAAATGAGGCAGTAAAGCTCGGTGACGAGAAACTTGGGCTCTGGAATTAGCCCACCCTAGGCTCAAACCTAGCAGTGTGACCTTGGATCAATCCTTGGCCTCTCTGAGCCTCAGTTTGCTCATCTGTTAAGTGGGATGACCATGACTACTTCCCCAGGTTGTGGGAATGACATCAGGAGAAGATTATAAAGTGCCAGCACACGTTTGTCCTGACGGCCTGGAAGATGTAAGAGTTAACCCTATGCCCTTCCTGCGGCATCTGTGAATTCCCACAGAGTGTGCCTGGTTTGCGTTTGTCCTGGGCTAAAGCTTGTTTCAAGACCTTTCTCCCACTTCTCACTTTGTGGGTCCCTGCCTCAGGGCCTTTGCACATACTGAGGCTTTTGGTTTGCTTGTTAGCTAAAAATCGCATGCCAAGCATCACTCTAAGCATAGTACATGTGTTAACTTACTTAATTTTCATAATAACTATGTTTACAAGCAAAAAAAACCCCTGAAGCACACGCAGATTAGTCAACTTCTCTAAGATCACACAGCCAGTTAGTGGCAGAGCTGGGATTTAAACCCTACCAGCCTGGCTTTAAAGCCTACCCTATATGGTACATCCTTCCATCCCAGAGGTGCTATCCCTTTCCCACCACTGATCACTCACTCCTCTGCCTTTGCCTGGATAACTCCAGCATACCCTTCATGTCTCTGCTGAAATATGACTTCCTCCAGGAGACCCTCCCTGACCGCCCAGCCTAAATCACAATTCCCACCCCGTCTGAATTCAGTCTGTCGCTCTCTATTTATCTGATCATTTGTCTTCTCCACTAGCCGGAATATTCCAGGAAGGCAAGGACCATTTTTATAATCCCAAGTATCTGGAACAGGGCCAGACACATGGTAGGTCTTCAATAAACATTTGTTGAAGGAAGGAATAAATGAAAGGAGGAAGGAAGGAAGGGAGAGGAGGAACCAGAAGACCCCTAAGGACAAGAGCTGCCCCTGACAATGTTTTATTGTCCCAGGAGCCCAGCCTGAGTCTCCTGTGCTTAGTAGGGCTCTCGGTGTTTGTTGATTGACTGTATCTGCAGCCTGGCCGACCCACCCCCTGGAGCCTGCAGGCTGTGGGCGGCCAGTCGGGGCAGGGCTGGGGTCAAGCCAGTGGCAGGCTCCTGGCAGGTGGGGATTCAGCCTCTACAACCACCAGCATTTCTTCTGCCCCTCGCCCCCACCTTTCCTTTCTCCCTTCTTCTTTTCCTTTCTGAGATGAAGCAGTGAAATGATTTTTCTACTTGAGCAGTTTTCAATTTAGATTAAGAAAAATGTGGTCTGCAGTCACTCAGCAAAGGGCCCCAGCAGCCCCGTCCCTTCAGGGACTGAGGGTTTCTCAGCCATTGACAGAGCAGAGCTGGTTCTGGAGTTGGGGGAGGGTGGTGGTTAGGAGGGGATCTTCCACCCCTCCGACTCCTCTCCACACCCATCCCCATGACACAGCCTCCTCCTGCCTTCCTGGCCAAGGGACTGGGATCTGGAATCAGGCAGAGCTTGGTGGGTGCAAACTCTAACCCACGCAAACTGTGTGACCTTAGGCAGCTTCCATACCTCTCTGAGTGTTCTCAGTTCATCTATAAAAGGGTCGATGGTAAACCCTCTCATTTGGACCCTGCTTCTCACCCAAATCAAAAGCTCCCCTCCTCCCAGCCTTCCAAACTGCGGAAGAATAAAGACGAGGACAGCATGAGGACGTTTAGCTGGGGTATGACACGGGCAGAAAGCAAGAGAGAAGCTGAGAATAAGGGAGGCTTGACAGGCCCAGGAAGAGACGGAGGGTTCCCAGGAGGCCCTCCAGGGACCTGAGATCAACTCGGGTCAGGGGCAAGGGCATCTGTGTGTGTCAGAGGCAGAGGAGGAAGGAGGAAGAACTCTGGGACCACTTAGCTCCTTCTCAATCTGAAATCTTTATTTCCGAGATAGATTTTGTGCTACTTGTGGATGCTGCCTTTCAAAATGGAAGATACTTTTTTTTTTTTTAATGTGGGTAAATAAAGGGCAGGTGTTAATCATAGTGGACAGCATCAATTCTGCAGTCACGCATACCTGGGTCCATTTCCTGCTCCTCCCTTGGTTAGCTGTGTGATCTTGGGCAAGTTACTTAACTTCACTGAACCTCTCTAAAATAAATGCGTCATTTTCATGCTGCTCTGCTTTCAGTGTTTGGTTTTATTTTGTTTGATATATCAACTTTATTAAGATGTAACTTACAAATGATGAAATGGACCCATTTTAAGTATACATTTCAATGAGTTTTGACAAATGCATGCACCCGTGTAACCATCACCATGATGAAGAAAACGAACATTTTTTATTATCTGAAAAAGGTCTCTTGTGCCCCTTCCCAGTCCTTCTATTGTTTTTATGTGAAAATAATAGGTTCTCCAGCCCCCATAACGACAGATCTTGGCATCAAATAAGCAATACAGGAAAGTGTGCAGTATTTACACTGTCACTCTTCCTATCTGCTCCCCACGCTCACATGCGTGCTATCATGTAGACCCAAGGATACGTGTGATCCTTGTTAGAACACCCAGAACTGCAGGACACGAGGGGGCTCCCCCAATGCTGACTGCCCACAGTGAGCCACTAGACAGCCAGTCCCTCAGACAACAGCTCTGACTGGCGGCTCCCAGGGCCACTCACACCGTGTGTCTTCCTATCCGACGCCCTGTGCGTCTGTGAGCCGCTCCAAGGAGAGCCCGTGGCTGCCAGCTGTCAGCCTCCGCTGTGTCCTCTGTGCCCTGCAAGGGCTTGACACACAGTAGGTGTTCAAAGGTACCCACAATGAATGGAGAGAAGGGGGCCGCCCACCAGAGGACCTCCCAATGAAGAGTGCGAGAAGCATCATACATCTTAACCAAGAGCTCCTCAAACATCTACCCTTCCAGTCCTGCATTTACAAATGTCACCCTGGGAACTGTTTTTCAATAGTCTTCACATTAGCTCAATTAGTCTGTATTCTCTCTGTGTTTGTCTTGCCTTCCGCAACCATGGCCCCACGGCATCATCATATCTGATACATATATTGTCCGATCTATCATATACATGCATACATGAACACATATCCTACATAACAACACAGCATATGCAGAACTATTAATTTTAACATGGTCTCAAACTTTACAGAGCAGTTGCAAAGAACACCCATACTACCCCCTTACCCAGATTTACCAGTTGTTTACAATTTGTCCCATTTGCTCCATCTTTCTCTGTCTCTCTCTGTATGCACAGATATGTATTTTTCAATTACACCTTAAACTAAATACTGTAGTAGATTGTATTACTATTTAAAAACACTCGTTGCCCTCCTTATCAGGTGTCTCCCTACAAAGGATTATATGTTGAGTTAGGCCACGTTACTTGCTTTAGCCAATGAAATGTGGGCAGAAGCTCCCCACTCTGTATTGAGGCTGTAAGAGCCATCGCAGGGGGCACGGAGCATGTGCCTTTTGATCCTGGGGTCATGAGTTTGAGCCTCAGGTTGGGTGTAGAGATTACTTAAAAATAAAATATTTTTTTCTTTTTTAATAAAAACCTTTGGGATCCCTGGGTGGCGCAGCGGTTTGGCGCCTGCCTTTGGCCCAGGGTGCGATCCTGGAGACCCGGGATCGAATCCCACGTCGGGCTCCCTGCATGGAGCCTGCTTCTCCCTCTCTCTCTCTCTCTCTCTCTGACTATCATAAATAAATAAAAATTTTAAAAAAATAAATAAAAAAAATAAAAACCTTTAAAAAAAAAAGAGCCATCGTGTGGTCTTGCTTTTGTTCTTTTCCTGCTGCATTCTAGGCAAGGGCTGCCCCTTGCTTGAGCTTGGTTCTCAGAACGAGGACGTGGTGTAGAATCAAAGCAGACCTGTGACTGATACGCTGTGTGAGCAAAAGCTAAAACCTTTATTGTTGAAAGTCATTGAGATTTGGTGGAGGGTCTTTTTTGTCACCACAGCATTACTTGATTTAAGCTGACTGGTGTCCCCAAAAGACGGTGGAATAGCCCATTTAGCAGAGGAGGAGACTGAGGCTTGTAGCGGTTAGGGAGTTTGCCCAAGGCTTCTGGCCAGGGAAGATGGCACAGGTGATTCGGGGACTGCTAACTGGGGGGGCTCGGTCCAAGGGAGAGGTGATGCAATTATCCACTGGCAGCTGATGGCTCTGTCAGGATGGTCTCTCCTGGACAATCTTTCTCCTCTCAGAGCTGCTTTTCCTCCCCTTCACGCCACAAGACCATGTGGAGTCTCTCCTGGCTCCCTTCTGGAAGATTCTTCTCTCAGCTGAATGCTAGGTGGTTCCTATCAAGGAGTTAGCTGCTAACTAAAGGTGTTAACTGCTCCTGAAAGTGCCAGCACTAACTAAGATATTAGCCAATAAGGATTAACACCTCTCAAGGTGATGGCATATTAATGAGGGGCCTTCGGAAGACCCAAATGATTTCAAGAGCTGGGGGAACAGAGCTCAAAAGGTGGCAGAATGATTTAGTTCTGCGATTCCTTCTGCCCCTGTTGTGAGCTGTGTCCTGAGCTACGACACACAGCTAATACGTTGAATGCACACAGGGCTTTACAGTATACATGGTACTCTACAGTTTATAAAGCACTTAACAGTTTACAAAGCACTTCTTCGTCCATTCACCTCCCTTGCTCTTCACATCCATCCAGTGAAGTAAGCCTTGCTATCCCCAATTTACCAATGAGGGAGCCGAGGTTCAGAGAGGGGGAGTGAGTTACTCAAGGTCACCTACTGGTGGGCAGAGGGACTGGGCTTGCTTCCATGATCATCTGACTCCCAGCCCAGAGTGCCTCCTGTGGACCCCAATCCCCTAACGAACACTTTTTTTTAAAAAAAAAAAGATTTTATTTATTTATTCATGAGACACACACACACACACAGAGACAGAGACAGAGGCAGAGGGAGAGGCAGGGTCCATGCAGGGAGCCTAATATGGGATTCAATCCTGGGACCGCAGGATCACGCCCTGGGTCAAAGGCAGACACCCAACCAGTGAGCCATCCAGGCATCTCCCCAACCCCGTAACAAAAGTGAAAGAATAACCACTAGAAGCCAGAGCATCTCAGTTTACTTCTGCCCTCTTCCTGGGCCTAAGGTCCATTCTTATCTCAAGGAGTCAATGCAGAGACCAGGCTGGTTTGGGGAGCACCCATGACAACAGGGCCCCCCTTTCTTGGTAATTTCTATTCACCTTTTCATATTCCGTTCCACATTCTACTGTATTCAACTTCAGATTCAGCATCAACTCCTCCTGGAAGACTTCCCAGATGGTCCCAGATAGGCAGCCTCTCTGTGGGCTCCCAATATATAGGACCCATTGATCCTGCACATTAATTAAAATGGTCTCTTTACAAGCTGGAGAAATATCTGTACTTCCAGTGCTGGGCATATAGCACAGAATGGAGGAAGCTGAAATAGATGCTTGTTGAATGAATGAATGAATGAATGAATGGCTCACAGTTTGTAGAGAGACTTTACCAGAGTGAACTCTATTACCCACTGTCCCAGAGCAAGATTTATTTAAAAAAAAATGTGGTCATTTGAGAGTGCAAGAGACAAGCTATTCTCAGTTTCTAAAAGATTTTATTTATTTATTCATGACAGACACAGAGAAAGAGGCAGAGACATAGTCGGGGGGGAAGCAGGGACCCTGGGACCACACCCTGAGCTGAAGGCAGACGATCAACCACTGAACCACCCAGGTGTCCCTATTCTCAATTTCTAAAAGCCCTAATTAATATTTCACTATCTAGCAGAAATAGTTGATATTTGTATCTTTGAGTGCCTCTGTGTGTGAGTGTAGGTACAGATTTTATCCTCCAATTGGGCATTTCCAAAATATCTTTTGTGGGTAAGTGTCACAGCAGCAATGTTCACAATAGCCAAACTGTGGAAGCAGCCTCGGTGTCCATCGAAAGATGAATGGATAAAGAAGATGTGGTTTATGTATACAATGGAATATTACTCAGCTATTAGAAACGACAAATACCCACCATTTGCTTCAATGTGGATGGAACTGGAGGGTATTATGCTGAGTGAAGTAAGTCAGTCGGAGAAGGACAAACATTATATGTTCTCATTCATTTGGGGAATATAAATAATAGTGAAAGGGAATATGAGGGAAGGGAGAAGAAATGTGTGGGAAATATCAGACAGGGAGGCAGAACATAAAGACTCCTAACTCTGGGAAACGAACTAGGGGTGGTGGAAGGGGAGGAGGGCGGGGGTGGGGGTCAACGGGTGACGGGCACTGAGGGGGGCACTTGACGGGATGAGCACTGGGTGTTATTCTGTATGTTGGTAAATTGAACACCAATAACAAATAAATTTATTATAAAAAAAATGAATGCGAATGCGAATGCGAATTCTGTGGAGGAAAAGGACCCTAATATCAGAGAGACAGAGAGAGGACAAGATGTTATGAATGCCCAGGAGCTGGGGGCTGCCTGGAGGGAGCTGGAAACACAGAGGGAAGGGCTGTCTTTGCAGGACCAGAAACTACCAAGGACATGCGGCTCCTGAAAATGCTCAGAATAGTTAAGAGCAGAAAAAAATAGTTTCTCCCTCACTCCTGCCCACTCATCTCCATGGACTAAGATCAGGAGGGGACAAATTGAAGACGAGGGAGAGTATCCTTAAAGTACACAGAGTGCAAAACACCATTTCACAAAGTATGTTCCTCAAGACGTAGTCCTGCAAGATACTTCTTAAAAAAAAGACTGAGTCAAATCAAGTCTGGAAGTGCTGTTAAGATCCTGGAGTACAGTGGAGTTCTAGAAGCCTTCCTTGTCTCCCTGGTGAGCCTCCCTGGTTTGGAGGTATGCAAGCAGAGGTTACAGCAACACTTCACATAGTATTTGAAGGGAGCTTCTTAGACTAGTCATCCAGCTGGACTAAATGGTGGTTAAGGGCCCCTGGAGATCTCCTCCCTCCAGTTCTATTAATGGTTTTACCCTTCCCCTAGGCCCTTGAAACACGAAGCCACCTGTGATGTCAACAAGACAGGGTCCTTTGACACCTAGGTCATATACCACCTCCCTTATGAAGTCACCCCCAAAACCCCAGCAGAAAGGAGAGTGTCTATCACTCTGTATAGTTTTTTCCCCTGCTGAATATGGCCAATCCTGAGTTGGCTGGCTTGTGTTTGTATCTTATCTAGCCTGCTGGACTGGAAGCTCAGAGAATATAAAAACCAAAACTGATCCACACCCCTTTATAACTCAACCCAGTGCCTTATACATAATAGTTGTTCAAATAATGTTGGATGAATGGATAGATGGCTGAATAGCTGGATGAGTGAGTGGATGCATGGGAAAATAAAAAGAAAGAAGGAAAGAAAGAAAAAGGAAGGATGAATAGATTGATGGGAGGAAGCAGGGATGAGCAAATGGATGGATGGACAGATGGGTGGTGGGAGTATAGATGAATGGATGGATGAGAAGATGGGTAGAAGGATGGATGGTTGGATAAGTGGGTGCATTGATGAAGGGAGGGAGGGACAGATGGAGGGACGGAGGGATGGAGGGATGGGTGGATGAATGGATATACGAAGACAGTCAGATGCTGTGCAGTGGATACTCAAGAATTTGAGACTTGGTGCTATTTTTGCAGAACACCTTACATAAGATTGGGATACTATCAGTTGCCCTGTTAAAGAACGGAAAAAGAGGAGATGGAAATTATGGAGAGTTCAAGCCCTGCTGCACCACCCCTCGGCATGCCCCCTACAGGTGTGACTAAAATAGTCTAAAATAGCGAGATTCTGAAGATCCGTGTCCCTAAGAAGATTCAAAGGGTTTAAGGTTCTGCATCTCTACAACTTAGAATTTAAGACTCCGTGTCTTTAAGAACTCTTTAATCTCCCCTCACATGAGCCATGTACTTTGTGCCAGGCAACAGTCTAAGCACTTTACCAAAAGTAACTCCTTTAATCACTACAACTGCCGGCAGTGTAGATGCTCTTACCTTCATAAGGAAGCACAGAGAAGATAAGTAATTTGCCTTAGATCACACAGTTAATAAGTAGTGGGCCTGGGATTTGAACCCAAGGGCTAGGCAGGGTCCAGGGTCTATGCTCTTAACCACTGCACAGTCCTGCCTAAAGGAAGAGAGGGTTCTGTCCTCTCGAGGCCCAGGGCTTGGAGAGTCTGCAGCTCCGTGGCTCTGAGTGCCCCCATACCCGGGAGGCCAGGTCTTCCCTCTGGGGAAGGCTGGAAGGAGCCTTCAGAGGCTGAGGGAGGAAGGGAGGGGGGCCTGGCTGGCTCCTTCGAGCACCAGCCCTGCTGATGTCAGGTGCTTGGCCGTCACTCTTCCTGTTAACCTTGGGGGAAAAACACATTTGTGGCAGATAACAGGCGCGAGGGTGTGCCGGCCCTCCGCCCGCTCCCGGGCCTGATGGATGGGCTACACGGGCCCCCCCTGACCTGTGTGTGTACCGTTATCTGCTCGGCCAAGGGAGGCTGTTCATCATGTCGACAGCTTGGCAAGGCACACCTGCTGGGCCTGCGTCAGCCAGAGCCGCCAGTGTCCCAGGAGAGAGGGGAGGTGACAGGAGGGGTAGGGCAGGAGAGACACAGAGAGGACCAAGAATCCCATGACGGTGGCATCCCAGATCCAGGCTGGACCCAGAGGGTGGCACTGAATTCTGGGAATGAGGTCCAGCTTCTGTTTCTGGCAGTACCATGGGTGTGCTGTGTGACTATGGGCTAGTCACTTAACCTCTCTGGGCTATAAAATGAGATTCAACTTTACCAGAAACCTGAAGGTCATCTTTCTTCTCCTTTTCCTCATGTGGCACATCCAATAACTAGGTTCCGTGGGTTTTACTTCCCAGTCCCATCTGTTTCTCAGCATGACCCGCTGAGAACCTCCTGGCTCAGGCCACCATCATCTCTCACCAGGGCTCCCTGCTTCCTTTCCTGCCCCTGCTCTCCATTCTCCACCCAGCAGCCAGAGGGAGCTTTATTACAAAATCAGGTCACATGACTCCCCTACTTAAAACTGCCAGTGGCTCCCTCTCACACTTGGAAAGAAATCCAAACTCCTTGCAGGGCCCTACACAATGTGGCCTCCCCTCCCTGTCCATCATCATGTCACACCTGCTTGCCCACACCAAGTTTCAATCACACTGCAGGTCCTTCCCTGCCTCTTGGCCTTTGCACATGCTCTTCCCTCTAACGGGAAAACTCTTACTCTATTTCTTTGCGTGCCTGGCCAGCTCCTTCTCATCCACAGATCTCAGCTCACCTGCCATCTCCTCTGAGAGGTCTTCCCAGCCTGAAATAATACCCCAGACCCTAAGCTCCTTCTATCCCAGCACCCAATCTGTGCCCTTCTCCGCACTCATTACGACGCCAAATTGTATTGTTTATGCATTGTATATTTAGTTGTTGTCTGTCTTCCCCTACTAGAATGTAAGTTCCTAAAAGACAGGGATTTTGTCTTATTCACCCCTGTGTCCACGAATGCTTCCTCAATTCTAAGCCGGATATGCTCTTCTACCCCACGGTCTTTGCACCAGCTGTCCACTCTGCTTAGAACCCTCTTCCTTCTCTTCTTTCCCTACTTAACTCCTCCTCATGCTTTAGATCTATAGCAGATTGTATTTTCCATAGACAATATCTTTCATCCAACATGTTCTTCATAAAGTGTGACTTTGACACTCCTCTCCTTGATTGGGGGGGGGGGGGGGGGCTTGTGACCAATTGGATGCAGTAGAAGTGACCCTGGGACATTTCTGAGTTGAAGTTAAGGACACTGGCTCTGGAGCCAGATGATGTCACGTCTAGCCTCTCCAGAGAGACCACATGGAGAAGCCCTGAGGCGACATGCAGAGAGACAGAAGCCCGGGAGCCCCAGCTGCACCGGCCTCAGCCACCATGTGAATGAAACCTCGGGAAGGACTCAGCAGAGCCCTTGCTGGATTCTGATCTACAAAACCATGAGCAACAACAAATCCATTGCTGTTGTTTTAGCTACTAAGTTCATTTGTTATGCCGCAATAGATAACCAGCTCAAGTGTCACCACCTCAGGGAAGCCCTCCCTAGCTAGGAACATTAGGGCAGATCTGTCCAGTTCCATTTTATGTTTCTTCATAACACTTGTCACCATTGGTAATTATACAGTTATTTGTGTGATGGTTAATTTAAAAGATTTAAAATAGGAGGTCTGTGAAGGGGGAAGGAATCATTGTTTTACTCGCCAGCCTGAGCCTGTTGTACACCCAACACCCTGCATAGTCCCTGACACATAATAGGTGCTCAGTAAATACCACTGAATCCATGATTTTACTAAAATAACACACCAGCCCTATGAAATGGGCTTCATGACCTCCATTTTGCAGGCAAAGAAACTGAGGCTCAGATATATTCATTCCTTGCCCAGGGACATGCAGCAGAGCAGGATCCTAGCTTGATTCTCTCTGACCTCAAAGCCAGAGGCTGGGATCCTGGAAATGAGGGCTAAGAGCCACCATAGACGTCTTTGTATTTTACACTTGGAAGAAGAATGGCCCAGAGAGAAGAAGGAACTCCACCAAGGTCACATAGCTCATCAATGTCTAAACTGGGACAAGACCTGGCACCCGAATTCCTGGTCTCAAGTCCTTCTAAGCTACATTCTCAAAGCTGCCCTGAAGGCCTGCTGTCCACAGAGGCCAAGACAAGACTCCAGGAGGGACAGAGATGGGAAAATACACTGTCTTTTTAGGGAGAGGAGAACCCACATTTCAGATAGGTCCCAAAAGGAACCAGAAGAGCAATTACCTATGGAAATCTGCCGGGTGTCAGACAAGCCTATTCCTCCCCACAAGTGTACATTACCATCACCACCTTCCACACTGAGGCTCAGAGAAGTCAGAGGATGTACCCAGGGTCACCAGGCTTATTAAGTGGCAGGGTCAGGTTTGGAAACCAGACCTATCTGTCACCTGGGCTTCTTCCAGTATGCCTGGCTACCTCACCAGGAGCTAGGAGAGCCTTGAGGTCACCTGTGAATGGGGAATCAAAGAGGGTGCATGGAGAAGGGAGCACCTGAGTTGGGCCTTTCTAAAGAGTGAGCTGGGGAGAGGGTTCCAGGTGGAGGTGGGGACAGTGGGCAGAGTCTGTGGTGGGACGGACAGGCTTGGTGATCCTGAGGGAGGTGTGCAGGCAGAGGCTCAGAGGGACGGACCGCGGTGAGCCTCAGGCACTGGGCAAGGACTGGACCCTGCCCCCCAGCGCTTGGGCAGCCACCCCCCATCACCTTCCCCAATTCCCAGCCCTACCGCCCCACCTCAGCCAGAGCAAGGACTGGGAAATGGATGAGTCTGTTTATGAAGCCCATAATGTTGCCAGCAAAACAAGGCACTCAGCAGAGCAGCTCGGCGCCTCTAATGGGATATTATTTATGTCATTTTCCTCCTGGCGCTGGAGCCATTACCGTCCTGGATGGCGTTCCGTCACCCTCCACTCCCCCAGCGATGCTCCAATGTCACGCTGAAGGATGTGCGCTGCTGTCCTCACGGCTGGACCTGCGGGAGGGGGTGCTGGGGGGAGCCAGTAGGGCAGCCCCCGACCTCGCCAGTCAGAGCTCACTGGGCCCACTCCCCCAGCGGGACCTAGCATGTCCTGAGTCACGGTGGGCGCGGGTCATCCTGCCAGGCAGTAAGAATCCTCCCATGGCTCCCCACTGCCCTGCAGATGAGTTCCCCCCTCCAGTCAGTCAATAGGCCTCTCTGGGCTTGGGTCCACGCCCACCTAGCCAACCTCAGCTCCGGCCACTGCTCAGGAACTTCTGGAATCAGACACACACCACGCACCAGACCCAATTTAGGCATCTTCACAGGCTGACTCGGTCCTACCTGTCCCCTCTTGCTCAGGGCCGAGTCTGGCCTCTGCCTTGTGTCTCATCCTCCAACCCCACGGCCTCAGCCTCCCCAGGGTGAAGACCAGCCTTCAGCGTGGCCTCCATCAGGCTGAGCTGCGGCAGCTGACCCTTGGGTCCAACCTAATCCAAGGGAGGCTCTGGCTCCTTCTGTCATTTTCGAGTTCAGATAAAGCACCAGCTGTAGGGCTTGGGGTCCAGATGTCCCGGGGGCTTCTGGGAGGTGCCCAGTAGTGGCACCCATGGAGCAAGCTGAGAATCCTCAAGTCAGGAGAGAAGGAGAGCCGTGTCCTCAAGGACTGTTCCAAAGGATGGAGGGTCCGTGAGGCTGGTGCAGGTGCCACCCACATGATCCAGCACCCCGCTTCGCTGGAGGGGGATGCCCAGTCCTCAGCTCCCATGAGAGCTGCTGAGGTGGGTGAGGCTCTTAGGTGTCCCCAGGCCACACTGGGCAGGCTCCCAGCTTCATACCCACATGGGGCCAACAGCCTGCAGGGGGAGAGGTCGGCTTAGGGCTGGTCTATGGGGGTTCAACTAGAGGTGGAAATAAACCAGGAGAGGCTTCAGGGGTGCTCACTGTCAGGCAGCAGCAGTCAGTGCTGGACTCCGAGGCACTCAGCAATACAGGGCTTGGGCGCCTGAAGGGAAGCTCAGCTGAGGCTCAGACCCAGTACACAGTTAACGAGAGTTAACTGGGAACTCGGAACAGCATTTAAGAGCCTTTGCTTGACAGAAAGGATGCTCAGGATCCTGAGATAGTAGGATGTGCCATTTTACAATGCAAAGAGCATTGGCACATACGATCACGTTGTTAGAACCACCCCCTCCCACCTCTGTGTCTCTCTCGCACACACACATGAGCACAAGCAAAACTGGGGAAATCTGTGTAAGATCAGTGAATTGCATGTCAAATCCTCATTATGATATTGTGCTATAATTGTATAAGATGTTATCATCTGGGAAAACTGGAGAAAGGGTATATGTGATCTCTCTATATTATTTCTCACAACTGCATTTGAATGTACAAGTATCTCAAAATAAAAGGTTTAATTAAAAACAGATGAAAGAGACTGGACCCTGGACTCCTAGGCTCAGATCCCAGCCCTGCTACCCTTTCTCATGTTCTGGTCTTGGGCAGGTCCCTTAGCCCCTTTGACCCCCAGTTTCTTTATTTGTAAAATGTGGATAAAATATGAGCCACTTAGAACTGAAAGGTAATGACAGTATGTCTTATTCAAACTGGTGGCAAGCAGACACGATAGTATTCATAGGAAAATGTTTAGCCTTTAATGCATTTGTTAGAAAGCAGGATTTTTAAAAACCCTCATTGAAATGTCAATTTAAGATGCTAGAGCTGTAACAAAATAAATCCACAGAAGGAAGGAATTAAAAAGGTAAAAGCAGCAAAGGACAGATCAGCAAATCTGATGGAGATGATAATCCTTATAATCCAGGGTGACAGCAAGAATTAAATCAGCTAATCATTCATTTACTCAAGAAAAGGAAGTGCCCTCACTATCTGCATACCACATACCCTATTCCAGGCACTTCACTGAGTACTAGTGCATTTAAGGGGAGCACAACCCACAGCCCTGCCCTCGGGAAGTTTTAGGTCTGGCAGGAGAGGTGAACGGTGCAGTGAAATCAGGGAGGAAGCCAAGAAGACCAAGAAGATGGGGAATCCAGAAGAGAGCCCAGGATTGGGGGGGGGGGGCAGAGAGTCCTCCCCAGGAGACCACACCAAAGGTCAACATGAAGGACCAATGGAGATGTTTAGAGTGCTCCCAGCAGGGAAAACAGCATGAGCCAGTGTCTGCTCCCAGGAAGTGGGGCCCCAGCCCGGGCAATGCAAGCTCTCCGATGTTGCCACAATCCTCCAGTTATAGTTGAGGAACTGAGGCTCGGAGAGGTTCCTTAACTTGTCCCAGGTCCTTCAGCAAGATGAAAGGAAGTTGCAGTTGAATCCAAAGGCAGAAGCAAAGTTTTCGAGCTTTCTGGGGGTGCAATCCTAGGGCCACAGGAATGAAGGGGAGATGGAAGTGAGCTGGGGAGGAGGGTAATACAAGGTGGCATGTTCCTGAACTGCCCAGATGTGAGCCATGCAGCAGGGTGCTGGGTTGTGTGGGTGACACCTGCACCAGCCTCACGGAGCCTCTATCCTTTGGAACAGTCTGTGAGGACGCGGCTCTCCTTCTCTCCTGACTTAAGGATTCCCAGTTTGCTCCATGGGTGCCACTACTGGGCACCTCCCAGAAGCCCCCGGGACATCTGGACCCCAAGCCCTACAGCTGGTGCTTTATCTGAACTCGAAAATGACAGAAGGAGCCAGAGCCTCCCTTGGATTAGGTTGGACCCAAGGGTCAGCTGCCGCAGCTCAGCCTGACAGAGGCCACGGGGTTGGAGGATGAGACACAAGGCAGAGGCCAGGCTCGGCCCTGAGCAAGAGGGGACAGGTAGGACCGAGTCAGCCTGTGAAGATGCCTAAATTGGGTCTGGTGCGTGGTGTGTGTCTGATTCCAGAAGTTCCTGAGCAGTGGCCGGAGCTGAGGTTGGCTAGGTGGGCTTGGACCCAAGCCCAGAGAGGCCTATTGACTGACTGGAGAGGAGGGCAGAGACTCCAGGTTTTCTTTCCCCTTCCCTTGCCTGGTATCCTCTTGCGGAATAGGGGCAGGGGCCGGTGACATCCCAGGATGTATGAGGCAGGAATGTGGGTCTGAGTGTCCCAGACCCCGGCTGCCTCGCTGGCATTCTGCAGAGCTTCAGCTTCTCCCACCTGTAATATCAGCCCCTGGTTTAGAAGCCCTCTCCGCCATCTGTCCCACTGTCCCATGCCCCCAACCTCATATAGATGTTTAAAATCCCAGAATCTGCCATGTTCCACCCCTGCTCAAACCCCTTCAGTAGCTCCCACACCCCTGGGATAGGGTCCAAACTCCTCCTCTCAGCATTCAAGTATCCCTGATGTCACTCCCCTCCCCTGCCTCCTCCACCTGACCTCCCCGCACTGGCACACACATACCCCAGGAGCCCACAGCTCCTCTGACACCTCTCTGCCTCTGCTCCTGCTGTTTCCTCCACCCAGAACACAGGGACACAGAGCTTCTGGACCCCCTGTTTACATGCTGCTTCCTCAGGGACTGTATCCTGGACCTCCCCCATCAGGATCACTAGCTGCAGGAATTCCTAGCAGCCCCACAGCACATGGTTTCTTCTGTCATCAGAGCACACGTAGCAGTCATTGTAGGGCAGTATCCACTGTTTGCTGAGCCATTCTGGTAGCTGGTGCTATGCTAAAGCACATTTGAATACATCCCTCATTGATGCCTTATACCTCTGGCCATCCCCAATTTTACAGATGAAGAAACCGAGGCTCAGAGGTATAGGAAATCCTCCCAAGGCCGGCCAATTTAAGGCCAGGCATTCTGAGTCCAGAATGAGTAATCATACCTCTTCTGCTGTGCCACTTTGCTATGAGTGCCCCAACTTCATGGGGGGGAGGGGGAGAGGACTGCGTGGTCCACTGAGATTCCACCAGCATTTAACCCCGGGCTCAGGAGTGGTAAGTGCATTTATCAGCATCAAGGTGCTTCGAATGGGGGCACCTGGGTGGCTCAGTGGGTTAGGCACCTGCCTTCGGCTCAGGTCAGGATCCCAGTGTCCCGGGATTGAGCCCCATGTCTGGCTCCTGGCTCAGCGAGGAGTCTGCTTCGTCCTCTCCCTCTATCCCTCCCCCTGCTCTTGCTTGCCCTCTCTCGTGCTCACTCTCTCTCTCTCAAATAAATAAAATCTTATGAAAAAAAGGTGGTTTGATGGAGTATGAGATAAAAAGTGGCTGAGTCAATGCATTCTGCACTTTCGTGAGCACCTACTACGTGCAGGGCACTGTTCTAGGTGCTAGGAATAGGGTCATAAGCAAAACACAAAATTCTCTGCTCTTGGGGAGTCTGGTGACAGGGGACAGCCTGCTGGAGAGAAGCAGGCCCCAGCAAAAATAAGCGACTAAGGGCTGGAGCTCGTCAGATGGCCAAGGGGTAAGGAGAAGGGTAGCAGCATGATCAGGGCTGTGTCCCCAGCGGAGGGGTGAGGCAAGAGAGCAGCTGGGAGGGATGGAAGGAGGAAGGGTGGGTGGGCCCGCGCCCCTCCCCCACCCCTGCCCTGCACCCTTCACCTCCCTGCCTGGCATCC
Organism: Canis aureus; assembly: GCF_053574225.1. Taxonomy (NCBI): domain Eukaryota; kingdom Metazoa; phylum Chordata; class Mammalia; order Carnivora; family Canidae; genus Canis; species Canis aureus. The sequence goes on along the minus strand of NC_135636.1, from coordinate 31,716,853 downwards.
AACAAGCTCCGAACAAGAACAAACCACGGAGGAGCCGTCCCACCGCCCCCGCCGCAGCCTCGCCAGTGACGCTGGCAGCACTAAAAGTAGCAGCGTGACGGGAAATGGTTGCCGGATTACTGCTTCCTCGTTGGTTGGCGTTATTTATGGCCCTGGCTGCCTTTGCTCCTGCCCTTCAGCCCCAGCCCACAGGGACAGAGGGCGGGCCTGCTCTGACCTGCCTGGTGACCTTGGGGACGCTGTCCCGAGGAGCGGTGGGTTTGGGGACCTGGGTGACTGCGGTCAGCCCCAGTGCTAAATAAGGTCACTTCCATCAGGAAGCCTCAGATGTCTCAGTTTTACTCAGGAGGGGAGCCCAGGGGCCGGCCCTTTGTCGAGACCTCTGTGCCAGGCGCTTCGTGCATCCTATTGCTTTATTTTAGAAATGAGGAAACTGAGGCTCAGAGAGGGTAATGGATGGGCCCCAAGTCACACAGCAGGTAAAAGGCAGATCAGGATTGGAACTCAGGGTCTGATTCAAAGACTTTCAGTTTTCCCTCTAGAACTCTGGGTTCCAAGGTCACTTTTTCTGTCTCTTGCAGCTCCTAGCAAAGGCCAATGCAAATCATGAGCGGGCTGCTGATGGGTATAGAGGGGTCTCATCGCAGCGTGGGCTGTGAGACGAAACAAGCCTCAAGTTCTGGTCTGGACTGTGCACATCATGGCCCTGACACCCCAGGCCAGTCTCTTTCCTTCTCTGGGCCTTCCTCCACCTGTAAAGCGGACGTGATAATATCCTTCCTCTTGACCTGTTGCTAAGGGTGGACGAGATGCCAGGCAGGAAAGTCTTTGGAGAAGGCGCCACCTGGAAACAGTGCAGTCATGGCACCATCTCAATCCAGGAGAGAGTTAAAAAAAAAAAAAAAAAAAAAAAAAGAAAGGAGCTTTTATTGTTCGAGCAGCGGTGGCAGCATCTTTGCGGCAAACTTCACCTGTTTACAGTCCATTAGAAGCCATTATTGCTGTGTCTGGGGCAGATGCACACCCTGACCTTGACGCGTGTCTGACAGCCGCAGGCAGCAATCTGGGGAGCAGGAGTCATTTTGGCAGCATTTAAAGGGCCACAGGGGCCCGAGGCCTTTTCCAGCGCCCTTGCCTCCCCCCAGGTCCTGGGCCCCAACCTCTGCCGGCAGAGAGCTGAGGAAGGGGCCCACCTGGGCTCCAGCTGTTCAGGTGCCCCCAGCCCCCCTGAGGGGCCTCCAGGTCACCAGCTTGAATTTGTGACCCTAGCGGGGCAACAGGGAGGGAGGGAGGAACAAATATCGAGGACTGCCAGGACCTCAGAAGAGTCGGGTCCAACTCCCTCCTGTGTGCAAGAAAGGAAGGGGCAGGGACATGCCCAAGGTCAGAAGGAGAGAGCCAGAGGGAGCTCCTGGGACTCCCAGCCCAGGCTTTGAGGTGCCAATGGGGGGAATCTGGGGCGGTGGCATGTTGGCAGCGGGATGGGGCAGAGAGGAGGCTTCCATATCATGTTGCATAAGCAGCTGCCACCTCTGGCTTCCAGAAAGGCAGACCAAGCTTCTTCCCACCAGCTTCCATGGCCTGTGAGAGAGAGGAAGAGAGGCCACGAGAGAAGGTTGGCAGCTGCTGCAAGATGCAGAATCAGCACATTTTTCTCAAAACTCTTACTTTCCTTTTCTGCCCAGCTCCCCCCTTCTACTTTTTTAAAAAATAACTTTTCTCCAAAGTATTCAGTCCCCCCAAGAGTTTCTCTTCATTCCCCTTCAACAAACTCTTTTCTCAGAAAAGAATTTTAAATTTCATTCATACTCCAGTGTAAATGACTGACAATGGCTCTAAGGCCGTGGCTCTCCCTTATATTGCAGCAGAACTATAAGAAAGAAGTAGGAAGGGCAGCCCCGGTGGCTCAGCGGTTTAGCGCCGACTTCAGCCCAGGGCGTGATCCTGGAGTCCCGGGATCGAGTCCCGCATCGGGCTCCCTGCGTGGAGCCTGCTTCTCCCTCTGCCTGTGTCTCTACCTCTCTCTCTCTCTCTCTCTCTCTCTCTCTGTGTGTGTGTCTCTCATGAATAAATAAATAAAATCTTTAAAAAAAAAAAAAAGGAAGAAGTAGGAAGAGAGCCACACATCTCCCCTACCCCACCTAATCACAAACCTATCTTTCACTGGTAACCTCTCATCCTTCAGACCTATACTCAGAAGTCCCTCCTCCAGAAAGCCTTCCTTAACTCCACAGGTGGAGCTTGGTCCCTCTGTTACACACCCTCACAAAGCTGAGTTCCTTCTCTTCAGGGACCTCTGTCTTTTTGTGTGACTATTGGATGAGCATTGTCACCTGCGCTAGACTATGAGATCCCTAAGGGCAACTTTTTTGCTCTCCAGTGCATCTCTAGGGCTTAGTAAAGCCCCCAAAACACAGGAGATGCTCAATCAATATCTTCTGAATGACTAAATGAATTACCAAATGAGTGAAACTTGAGGCAGCTACGAAGTCTGGACCCTGCCTTCATTCCGTGAAGAAGAACCTCTCAGCCTCCTGAAAGTATGACACTGTGGTAGGTTCTGCTGTGCCCCATCCAGACCCTTCCTCCCAGGCAGGCACACCTCCCCCGCTGCTCCTGAAGGGTTGATGCCTCCTCGAAAGCTACTCCCTTCTCTGCAAAATTGCCCTTGCTGACCAGGGCCACCTCCCCTGGGGGTTATAGCCTCCATCTCGTACCCTGGGGCAGCCCACGGCAATGATGGCTGACAATGCTGCGCAAAAGGTTGGCCCCCTTGTCTTAAGTCAGGGACAACAGTGAGGTGCCCACTGTGGGCCAGGCCAAGGGTAGACCTTATCTGGGGTAGCATCTCTGCCTGTCCCCTTCCCCTTCTCTCTCCTGCCTCCCTCCCTCCTTTACTGATTTTTTTCAAAGAGCCCTTTGTCAGTCAATCCCATGTACCAAATCCCTCTCAGGCTCTGCCTCTAGGACGGCCTGAGACAGGCACTTCCTAAGTCTTCCATGCACTCTAGGTTAATGACATGTCCCGACTAGGAATTGATATTCATTGAGCACCCACTGTGTGCTTGAATCTGTGCTGGACACTTTATATTTATCAGGTAATCCTCACAACCAGGTAATTATCATGCCCATATGATAGGAAAAAAACTGAGGGTCGGACCACGTACATGACTTGTTCAAGTTCATACAGTTGACAAATTGTAGAATAGGGATTTGAACCCCATTCTGGCTGGTGGGGTAATGACAGCTACTTATTGCACTCTAGGGTGACTACGGTTGTAATAGCGTGCACACACGTGCACACACACACAAGAAACCAACACTCTCAGGAATCAGGGAGGGTGGTGAGGAAGGTTTCTCAAAAGAGAAAACCTCTGAGTCTGGGGGAATGAACAGGTGCTCTTCGGGTGGGTGAAGCAGAGGGAGCACACAAGACAGAGGGAACAGGTGTACAAGAGCAAGGATGCAGAGAGAAGCATGTCTTCTGTGTGGTTCCAGCAGAGTGTGTAGTACATGGAGGGAAGTGCTGTGGGCATAGGCTGGGATCAGATCTGGAGAGGCTTTGGGTGCTCAGATAAGGAATCCGGACTTAGTCCTACCGGAAGTTGGATGCCACTGTTGGCTTTTAAGAAGCAGAGTAACATGGTGTCTTTCTGTTTAGGAAAATCACTCGTATCCAGGAGCGTTGTATTTTAGGGCTATGGGCATAAAGAAGAGAGAGTGATAGAGGAGATAAAAATGGCAGGTTTGGGGGGCTGGACATGGGAGGTGAGGGAGAAGGAGGGGTCAGGGTAACGATGCCCAGCTGTCTGTCGGGGTGGGGCCACTCACTGAAGTGAGCAAATAAAGGTGGGTTGAGGAGGAGGATGGGGAGCTCAGTTTGGAACCTGCCCAACCAGAGGGTTCCTCAGGGGGACTGCTCAGGAGGCAGTGGGTAAGTGGCCCATCTCCCCTGTTGCTCAGGACAGAGCTGGAAGTTGAGGTTAGTATCAAAACCTCTGATACACTTTGTGAGGTTGTAGACACGGAGGGGGCGGGCAGCAGAGGAAACCTTGGTCATAAGTATATTGAGGGCCACCAGTCTTACCCAATCTTTGCTGTTGAACTTTTCTGTCTCAGGTGAGCTGGCCAGAGTTGAATGCTTTCAAATTCAGCTCTTTGGACTTCTCCAAATTCTTTAGGATCATAGCTTCCTGCTGCCTGGTGCCACCCGGAGCTCCCTACGCTGCCCCCATCCTTTCTCCACCCCTCTCCCACGTCGCTTTTCCAAAAAAAGAAAGGAAAAGGGGGGAAAAAAACCCAACCCGGTGGAATGGATGATTTGGGAGCTGAAAACCTCCAAATGGGGAGGTTATATCCTGGAGACAGCAGCATCAATCACCACATTTTCATTATTAAGTAACATCGCGGTATGCTGGGCTGATTCTGCACCTTATCTGAACCTCGCAGCTGTGCCCTAAATTCCAGCCGCAGCGCCTGTCTGCAGGAATTCAGTTGCCTGTGTTTAAAATGAGTGTTAGCATCTATCATTTCCCCACACCAAATGGTTTTGTGTCGGTGGTTGGCAGGGCTAATCTGTCACTGGGGTACTCCATTGCCCGGCTCGATACCCTTTTGGTCGCTGTTGGTGGGGAGAGGACCGGGAGGCCCCCAGGATGGGAGAAATGTCACTGTGAGGACAATTGCAACATTTGGGACTCTTTTACAAAATAAGTTGAGATGGGGGAGGAAAGCCATCTGTGTCTACTGCAGGCTCTGACTTCTATCCCACTGATTCTGGGCACTCCGAGATCTTCCATCCTCCATTCTTCGGGTCAGTATAGAAGTGGTGGGATTTTGTTGCAGAAGGCTTCAGGTCTTGGCTCCGTCCAGGGTCCTTCAGCTCCCAAGGGTGCAGAATTCCAGCATGTGTGTGCTGAAGAGAACCACAGACCATTCTGGTCTGGTATGTCTCAACCTCTTTTGGGAGTCAAAACTCTTTAGGACCCTCTAACCCAGAAAAATATGCAAACCTTGCTAATCCATACCAAAATTAGCCCATTATTTTATGGGGTTCACGTACCCCTGCTTAAGAATCTCAGAGGTAGTTTAACCTCCTCTTTTTACAAGTGGAGAGGCCTAACCTCATGGCGAGGAAGCTATCTGTCAATGTCTTCAGAGTGAATAGTTAAAATTTGGGGCAGGGTGAATGACTCTAAGGCAGTGAGGTAGAGTTGAAAATATGAGGCCTTAACAGCCAAAAGGACCCGGGGTTTGAATCAGCTCCACATCTGTTCCGTTACCGGTTGTGTAGCTGGGGGTAAGTGAGGCACCCTCCGAAATGCAGTTTTCTCGTCTGTGAAACTGGCTAAGGGCATCTAAAGTGCAGGATGCATTGAGGATTCACGTCCATGGAGGCAGCATGCTGTGGCAGATGCTCTGATGCACACCCACAGCCCCCTTCAGAACTGAAGGGTTTATCTCGCCAATGGGGGTGCCTTTGACAGCAAGCCACTGGCTCTTGGTCCCCGCCGGGGATCAGCTAAAGAGAGCTACTTCACTCAAGGTGGGCAGCCTGCATCCAATAACTGGTTCATACGGCAGCGTATGAAGGACTCACCCCAGCTCTGGACCACTCTGAAATCTTACCCCTGCTTCAGAACCATCCAGAGAGTTGGCTAGGGCCTCCGTGGAGGCAGTATGGCAGCTCAGTCTTCCCTCTGCCCGGTCCCCATTCCATCCACAAGGGCTGACTGTCACAGAGCTCCCCAGCAAGCACCCGGCAGGCATGCCGATCTCCATTTCAGAGGCTGCCTCCCTGGGAGCTCATCTCTGGGTCTCGTGATCCATCTGTGACCTATCTGAGTATATGTGTGATCTACGACTAGATAAGATCCTTTGGTCAGAAGGCTCTTGGTATTTTCCTGACATTCTTGCTGTGATTGGAATTTAGAAGCCAGGACTCCTGACTCCCGTTTAAGTGCTCTACTGGACCAAAAAGCTATTAGTTCCAGTCTTTGCACCACTCCTGTCCTCTTCTCTCCCAGTCCACTGGCTTGGCGGCTGGTAGAAGAAGATGATACATGAGCTACTGTCAGATTTTCAGTTCAACCCTCTGCCTCCAGGCATCAGAATGCCTTAAAGTGACCAGGCAGAGATGCCTGAGCTACTTGGCCAAGTGTCAGTAGGGTGGCCTCCTCACTTTGTTCCCTTCCCCCTTTCATATCCACTAGGTTCTCAAGCGATATGTGAGCAGTCAGAGCAAAATCTGCAGCCAGAAAACTCACATATTCCACATTCAGCCAATGGGTGATGAGCACATGCTGTGCGTAAGGCTCTGCGCTCCGGGGAAAACTGTGTCTAGTCTTTCTCAGGGGCGCCAGGAATACATACACTCATTCATTAAGTTAGTTGCTCAACCAATGTGTCACGAGTCAAGCCCTCTGTTGGGCCCTGGGGAGATACGGTGAACAAAAAATGATGTGATCCCTTGGGGTGTCTGGTTCAGTCGATGGGGCATGTGACTTTTGTCCTCAGGGTCATGAGTTCCAGCCCCACATTGGGTGTAGAGCTCATTATAAATAAATTAAATAAACACATTTAAAAAGAAAGAAAGAAAGAAGAAAGGAAGAAAGAAGAAAAAGAAAGAAAGAAAGAAAGAAAGAAAGAAAGAAAGAAAGAAAGAAAGAAAGAAAGAAAGAAAGAAAGAAAGAAAAGAAAAGAAGAAAAAGAAAGAAAGAAAGAAAGAAAGAAAGAAAGAAAGAAAGAAAGAAAGAAAGAAAGAAAGATGTGATCCCTGCCCTAAAGAGATCATAGCCTAGGACCTCCTATTCCAATAGGATTTTTCCCACCAGCTTTTTCCCCTTAGGTGTCAAGGACTCTTCCTTCTGCTAATCACAGTCCCTCTGACTCTAGCTTAAACTTGTCCTATGATTATTTTCCCATCCACTGTGGCTCTTATCTCACTTTTGAAGAACCAACTCCCCACCAAGCCCTTACATATCTCTCAGCTACTCCTGTTTTTAAAACCTGGTTAGGATAACTCTAGGCTGAATCAGGCTGAAAGAGGCCAAGGTCAGGGGGGAAAAAAAGAGGCCAAGGTCAAAAGACCATTCACCATGGTTGCTTTATTGGCATCACTTGGTGACCAGATGGTGCCTACTCTTAATCTGTGCCCACCCTCCAGGTTGAACCCAGAGGGCAGGAGAGGCTGCCCATCACTGGTGGGAAGCATCATTTTCCATTATGAAGGGCTGTCTTGCTCTGCTTGCAGTGTCCCTCTGCAAGGAGTAATTATACTTCTATTATGAAGATTGGAAAACCAAAACACAATGTTGAAAAACGACTTGACCAAGGTCATACTACTCTCCTGAGGTTCAGATTCTTCTAGTGAAGCAAAAATGAGAAATTGACACACGATAGCACACAGACAAGAAGTGCAAGCGACGGACCAGAAAAGAAGCAAAGACAGGAGTGGGGGGGGGGGGTGGAGGTAGAGAGAAATGTGGATGAGGGGCAGAATGAGGTGGAGGCAGAGGATATAAGAGAGAATTCAGCTCCCATGATGACTTCTTTGCTTTCCAGAGGCATTTATCTTTCATTTGACCTTATAAGAGTCTATTTGTGTTGAGATTTTAAATTGAGAATTTCTTCTTTTCAAAAAACATCCCTGTGCAGTTAGCACGGCTCTATATTAATTTCTATTCATGCCAGTGGCTTCAGTATTTATTCTCCTCCAAAATCATTGAGTTGGAAGGGACAGAGTGAAAGTCATTTGGCTTGTGTTTGTTTGGATTCAGAGCCTGAGGCCCAAGGGGCGGGGATGAGGTGGGGTGGGGGTTGGAGTCAGTGCCTCAGCCTGAAAATCTAAGGGCTATGCCCACAGTGTCCTCTGGCACCTGACTTCTGTCCAAACCATATCACATCCTGCATTGTCAGCTCTGAAGTCCCAGGGCAAGGGGGCTGGTGGATAGGCCAGAGCTCCGAATCCCCCAGGATTCAGCCATTCAGCATCCTGGAGGTGGTTTTTGAATTGGATCTTAAAGCTTTTGGAACCTGAAAGTCACTGTAACCAAAAGGTTGAGTTTGGGCCTGGGCCTCTGACTGCCTGGGCGAGTGTGTGTCCTCATGTCACCCCACTTACTGGCTGCATGATTTTCACTTCACTTCTCTGGGCCTCAGTTGTCCTCGTTCGCAAAATGGGCTCAGTAAGAATGCTGACCTCTTAGAGGATTCAGGAAGTGATTGTTCATGAAGACCCTGGCACAGTGCCTGGCACCCCAAACATTTGTGCATTGAATGAATATAGTTCATGCACTTGCATAGGAATCCTGCAAGCAGAGAGGCTTGGAGAGGTGACTAGGAACATGGGCTCTGGAAACAGACCTGTGTCCAAACCTATTGTCTCTTTCCCTAGTGGCTGAGAGTCAAACTGCCTGGATTTGTGTCCTGGCTTCACCACTTACTGGCTGTATAACCTGAGACCAGTCGACTTACTTCTCTGAGTCTCAGTTTATTCATAATTAAAATGAAGAGGATAATGCCCACTCTGTGGTGTTGCTGGGAAGACAAAATTAGAACATACATATGCAGAGAAACGCGATGGCAGACTTGGAAAACAGATGGAATCATAAGTGCAAAGGCCCAGAGGCATGAACAGGCACAGTATGATAAGGAGACTGGAAATAATAAGACTTGACTAAGCGCAAAGAGTGATGGCAGGAGGTGAGCTGTCCATGTAGGCAGGGGTGGCCATGAAGGGCCTTGAATGCCAGTCTAGGGGGCTCTGAGTCCTTCCTAAAGGCCACGGGGAGCCACGGACGGTTAAGCAGGGAGAGAACATGATTCTGTTTGGATAAACTGAGTTCTTAGTCCCTGTGGTTGTTGCCAATATGGCTAGGAGGGCTTTAGCAACCAGGGTGAGATGTCTCACTACATGGATGGGAAAACCAAAGACCCATATGGGAAAGGGTTTACCCAATTCCTAGAGGGCAGCCTCAGTGGATCCAGAATCCTGGGCTTCAGCCCAATCATTTCTCTTCCCACACTCCTGGGCTTGGGTAAGGCCAGAAAGGCCCAGCGTCCAGGGACACCGTTAGAGCAAGGGACTGGGTGTTGCATAACAAACAGCCAGAAAAATCTCAGTGGTAAACAACAAGGAACATTTAATTAGCTTGCAAATCCATGGGTCAGCTGGGGTGGCTGTGCTCTGCTCTTTCCTCCTCTCGGGACCAGCAGGCCAGGCTGGGGATGCTCTTGTGGCGATGGCAGGGGTACAGCAGGCAAGCCTGACCACAGGAGCGCTTTTCAAGCCTCTGCTTGCAGCACCGCTGCTAGCATCCCACTGGCCAAATCAAGTCAGACAGCTGAACAATGTCACATCAAGTCACAGTGGCCACACGGCAAAGTGGCCAAGGGTGTAGACATCTAACTGCGTGTGTACTTGGGAGGGTAGCAAATAGTTGAAGCCTAATCCAGTCTACCACAGGTGCTTTGGGAGGCTGTCTAGGGCTCCGGGGCCCCTTCCTGCCCTCAGACGCCCATTTCAACACCCCAGCCACAGCCTTGAGAACAAGTGCAGGGAAGGCCACAGCATTTTCTGACCATGCATGCCGAGTGCCGTGGTATGTGCTCTGCAAGCGGGTGTTTCATGATGCCCACCACCCTCCCCCCAGCCTCTCACGCCACGCCTCCCTCCTCTGCCTGTCGCTCTCTAGCTTCCCTGCTACTCCAATGTGCCAAGCTCTCTATGTGCCTTCGCACTGTAGGACCTCTGCCCATACCGCCCCCTCTGCCTCCTGGCCCCTGCCCCTTCCAAGGCTAACTGCCTCCGGTTTCCTCTGAGATACCTTCCTGACTCCCCTGTCGGAGTCTCTGGTTATTATCCGTCACTGAAGCTTGTTTATTTTCTTTACAGCTCTATCCATTGTCTGCAAGGTGTATTAATTTATTGGTTTTGATCCACATCTCTCTCTCAAGACTGTAAGCTCCTTGAGGGACCCTATCTCTAGGACCTTGTAGAGGACCTTCCACAGAGTAGATGTTCAATGAATATCTAAAGGAAGGAAAAAAGGGGGGAGGGAGAGAGGAAAGAGATAGATCATGAGGTAAGAGTTCTTTGTGGCCATTTTACAGATCTAAAGACTGATCCAGCAAGTGAGGGCCCTTGTCCATAGCCCACAGCCATACCACTAGGAGGCTGTGACAGAAACCCTGGCCTAACATTCCCTCAATCTTCCTTCTAGACTGGTGACCAAAAATGATCTTGACCATACAAATTACATAATCAATTATGTAGTGAATGTCCATGTGTCCAGGCTGTAGCTTAAACAATAGGACATCATGCAGAACTTTGAGATCCCCTGAGTTTTCCTCCTGCATCCCATCCCTTCCTCCCTGCCTCCCCAGAGGTAACCACCATCCAAAACCAGCTGTTGAGGGCACCTGGGCGGCTCAGTGGTTGAGCATCTGCCTTTGGCTCAGGGCGTGATCCTGGAGTCCTGGGATTGAGTCCCACATCGGGCTCCCCGCAGGGAGCCTGCTTCTCCCTCTGCCTATGTCTCTGCCTCTCTCTCTCTCTCTGTGTGTGTCTCTTATGAATAAATAAGAAAAATCCTAAAAAAAAAAACAAAAAACAAAAAAACTGGCTGTTGAGTATTCATGTGCATGTTTTTATACTTTGACTCTGGTGTGTATGTTCAAGCAGTTCAAGTATTACTGGATTTTTTTGTTTTTGTTTTTGTTTTCTTGAAGGCCACTGACTTTACTGATTTTACAAACTTTATAAAGGCAGTGACCGTTCTGCTAAAAAAAGGAGGCAAATGGCACAGAACAGACCAGAGGTGAGGTGAGGGTGAGGGAGGCGGCCAGGAATCCACTCAGAAAAGCTAGTAAGTGTTGACAGAAACTGGCAGGGGAAGGAGAGGAGAGATGCATGTAAGACTGAGAATCCCAAAGAAGCTGGAATGGTGAGAGGAGAGATCACCCCCAAGACCTGGGAGGCCAGTGGAGGCCAGGACACCAGCAATCTTCCCTTAGAGAGACGGCGGAGGAGGCCCCCTCGCTGCACACTCCGGAGACTCAGTGCCGGGCCTGGGGTCGGGGGCCTACAGGACGGTGTGGCACTGCGCTCCGGGCACCTGAAGTGGCCTGGGGTCTGCCTGCCGTTGGCACCGTGTGTGCCTCAGCCATTTCTGAAAGAGGTCTCCAGCTCTCGTGAGCACCAGACACCGGCCAGGGACCACAGAGGACTTGTCAAAGCCTGCTTCCCCCAGCTTCGCCTGGGACTTCACCACCCCTGGGGCAGGCTTTTCCCAGCGTGGGCTCCACCACGAGGTGCCTTTGGGAGGCTGTCATCCTGCCCAGGCTAAGTCCCCTCTCTGGTTCCCCCGAGGGCTGCTCCCACCCATCCCCCCTCAAACAGTATTGCTTTACATTTTTAGACTTTATATAAACAGTATCAACCTCTGTGTATCTTTCTGCAACCTATTATTTTTTAACAATGTTAGGCTGTGAACTTCATCCCCGAGTCTCTATTTCATTCATTTTCACTGCTGTGTATGGTTCCCTGTATGAGTAACCCATGGTTTATTTATCTTTTCTCCACATTGATGGACACGTAGGTTGATCTCAGCTCAATGCAATGTGTGAAACCTTCTTCAAAAGAAGTCTTTTGTGGAAACTAAACATAAAAAAGCAAATAAAAGCAGAGCTGCCCCGTTTGCATTGGAAAAGCCTGCCCAGGCCCACGGTGGAGATCTCCATCCACCCACCCAGGAGGCCTGCCAATATTCCAAGGACCTGCCTTCCCGGCGGTCAGTCACGGGCAGTAGGCCGGAGGTGAGGCAAGGTGAGGTGAGAGAGGCAGGATGGTAAGAAAGAGGCTGACACTGCCTCCGATTTGAGTCTGCAGATTCAGAGGAGGGCCAGACATTCGTTGTTGAGTCTTTTCTGGGTCAATACACAGATACACACAGACGGACACACACACGCAGGCAGACACAGGTGCACGCACATGCACGCACATGCTCATTTCCTGCAGAGACTTTGTCATTGTCTAATTATGTACTTCTCTCGTTTATTAATATCAGCTTCCTGAGGGCAGGGGCTTCTGTCTGCCTTACTCACTGCTGTATACACGGAACCTAGAACAGTGCCTGGCCCCAGAAAGAGCTCGATATATATCTGTTGAATAGATGGCTTTCAATGTCTTCATCTGTCAACTGGAAACACCTCCCTAGGGACACCTGGGTGGCTCAGTGGTTGAGTGTCTGCCTTTGGTTCAGGGGGTAATTCTGAAGTCCCGGGATCGAGTCCTGCATCAGGCTCCCCTCAAGCAGCCTGCTTCTCCCTCTGCCTATGTCTCTGCCTCTCTGTGTCTCTCATGAATAAATAAATAAAATCTTTTTAAAATAATACAAAGAAATACCTCCCTAAATCATGGAGCTATTATGAGGATCACATGAGTTAACAAAAGTAAAACGGTTCTTAATCAATGCCCCCTCCACTTCATCTAGTTCCCTGCGGACTCAGAGATTCTACGAGAGGTCTATAAGGACTATAAGGAGTTGGTCTATTGTGAGTCGCTACCCTTGCAGTGGCTGCTGTCCTAGTGGCAGCTGTGGGAATTACAGGCACAGCGCCCTGGAAGCACTAACCTGTTGTTGGGAAGAAGCCCAGGAAATCCTCTCTTAAACCTAGCAAACACACCCAGAACTCCTGGGCAGGGCTCCCGGGAGCAGAGCAGCCACCGAGTGTCTCTCTCTCCCACGTCTCTCTGCGGTGGGCTCCACTCTCCCCAGCACCTGCCTCTCATTCCTGGGTCTGGTTTTTAATTCCGTCTCGCTGTCTGCCTTTGCCTTCATTATCCTCTGCCTGCCATGGAGGGGTTAGTTAAAGTGTCGGAGCGATGTCATTTACAGCCTTCTGTTGCTAAGCAACGGACCCAGGTGAGCCCTTGAACTTCTTTCTTAGCAGCTGAAATGTATCTGGTGGAGTGATGGGGTCCCTGGTTGAACTATTTCATCACCTGGGACAAGCTGCCAGCCCGGCGGCCCTATCCCTTTTGGGACCCAGACAAGACTGACCCAGGTCTCTGGGCCCCACAATCCTCAGCACCCCCTAATTAACCAGCACTGCTAGGGCCTCCTGGGTATCCAGCCCCAGGGTGTACATTCCCAGCAGAGATGCCTTCCAGGCCTCCTTGTCTCATCGCAGAGAGAGATCCCCAAAGAGGTCACTTCAATCCGGGGTGGGGCATCATCTGAGGGAGTCAGACTCACTCTGCCTGCCTGGGATGCTCTAGAGAAAGTGACTTTGTTTGGGTCTCAAAGGATGAACAGGAGTTGGCCTGGGACAGTCAAAGGGAAGGCTCCCTCCACGGGAGGACACCGTCTATACATGTAGCCAGAAGTAGAAAAAGCCGTGGCTGCTTTGGGCCCAGGCTCACACCCCAGAGTAGTGGGAACAGGAGAGTGTCAGGACTCTGGGATCCAGCACTGGCTCTGCAGCTGACTCTCTATGTGACTTCAGCTCTGTCCTTGGTCTTCTCTGGACCTCAATTTCCAAAGGGACCTGGCAGGGGCGCCTGGGTGGCTCCTAAGTGTCTGCCTTCAGGTCTGCTCATGGTCCCCGGGTCCTGCTCAGCAGAGAGTCTGCTTCTCCCTTCCGCTCTGCTCTTCCCACTGCCCCCCCCCCATCCCTGGCTTGCGCACCCTCTCACTCTCTCTCTCTCTCTCTCTCTCGAATAAATAAATGAAATTTAAAAAAAAATACAATCCGACCTGGCAGGGGCAGAGACAGGATAAGATCAGCATTGTGTGCGTGCTGCTAGGGGGTACACGTTAGGTGTTGTGTATTTGGGGATCAGACCTTTTTATTTGCACAGCTTTGAATTTACTCTAGAGTGTTAGAAAAATATACAACTAGTACATCAGACAAGTGATGTGACATGATTCCTCTAAAATAATTTTAAGTTTTTTGCAAGCACATTATTTTAAAGAACAATATGAAGTAGCGGTGCAGGTGATACCTAAAGGGAACCACCGGGAGCTCCGGGAATGCTCAAGATTTCAGAAACACTACAGCAATCTTCGGAGGGTCTTTCCTGCTCTGCCCGCCACAGGAGCACTCGTGCTGCCCAGTGTTCTCTGTTAGTCCTAAACCACAGCCCCTGGGGCATGCCAGCCGAGATTATCACCAGCATTTCCCAGGGGGATCCCATAGGCCCAGAGGGGTTACTCAGCAAGTGTGTGGCTTGGAGAGCTGGGCCCTGAGCCTGTGCTCATTCTCCACGCCACCCTGACGTCACTCACTGGTCTCGTCCAGCCTGCACTCCCAGCACAGGCATACACTGTGCATTTTCACTGAAGGTATCCAGAAGCACATCTGCAAAGTCAACCAGGCTGGAGACAGGCTGCCATGAGACCTTGAGCCTGTTGTTTCTCTCTGGACCTTTGTTTTGCCATCTGTACAATGTGAGCATGCTCAGTGAGATTGGGTGGTGGTCAGAGTCTTTTCTAGCTACATGTTCGTAGAGTCAGAGTTTGTAAGAGCCCCTAAATGTCTAGAGAACTGAGGGAGGCAGCTCAGCACCTCAGGCCTCATTTCTGTGCAAATTGCTCTGAACTGTAAAGGGCCTAAAGACCCAGAAAGATGTTTCCCATCACTGTCTTGTCTAGACTCCTCCATCTCCCTGGGAGATCTGGCTTATTTGGGCCTGATTTATGGGGTCTTCTGAGGATACTTCTCCGCCCCCCCCCCCCCCGCTGCAGATATGGGTGCTCCCTGATAGGACTGTCCAGTTTGCCTGGATCCTACAGATTCCTGAGGAGTGAGACTTTAAGTTTTAAAACCAGGATGCTCCTAGGACAAGTTATCTCCCTACTGCCTCATGCCAGGCTCTGTGCTGAGAGCCTGACTCTCATCTCCTCCTGGAGTTCTTGTTTTCCAGATGAAAAGAGCAGAGGCTCAGAGGGGAAATGACTTGCCAGGCCAGGCTCAGAGCTGCTAGTGAGGGAGCTGATTTTCAAATCCAGGTCTGGGGTCACAGGGGTAGAAGCGCCTGAGTCTAAGCATTAGTGCACAGGTCAGGATGAGGTCAGGAAGAGGTCAGTGACTCTGACTCAATATCAAGTCCCTGCTTTCTGGGGCTCTCTGTGTCCAAAATGACACTGTCCTCTTTTCCATGAAGGTCAGAGACCTTGGCTGTGGTGCCAGCCCCATCCTTAACTCGTTG
The DNA here is from genome assembly GCF_053574225.1 of Canis aureus. Taxonomy (NCBI): domain Eukaryota; kingdom Metazoa; phylum Chordata; class Mammalia; order Carnivora; family Canidae; genus Canis; species Canis aureus. Next base: position 31,701,639 of record NC_135636.1, on the reverse strand, counting down.
GGTAAGCTTGAATAAATTACTTACCTCTCTGGGTCTCAGGTGCTCCTTAGTAAAAATGGAAAAGTTATCTTGGACCCTCTTTTTTTCTTTAAGATTTTATTTATTCATTCGTGAGAGACACACACACAGAGGCAGAGACATAGGCAGAGGGAGAAGCAGGCTCCACGCAGGCAGGGAGCCGGATGTGGGACTCGATCCCAGGTCTCCAGGATCACACCCTGGGGTGAAGGCGGCACTAAACCACTAAGCCACCAGGGCTGCCCATCTTGGACCCTCTTTAAGACTATAAGGCTATAAAAGAGGCTTAGAGATCACAAGGTTGAATTGCCTCTCCATTTTATAAATAAGGGAAATTGAGGCCCCAAAAGACTAAGTCTTGTAATTGCCCTTGCCTGTGGTAGGGGAAAATCTGATCAAAACTCCAGAAGAAGCAGAGTCGACATGAAGAGAGAGTAACAGAGTGAGAGAGAGGGGAAACGGGAAAAGGGAGAGAAGAGAGAGAAAAAGAGAAGGAGAGAGAGAAGCTAGAATTAGGAGATGACCTTATTTGGTTTCTGGATCCAGCTGTACCTGAAGTCCATAGGGCATCTTAATGATTAAGTCAAGAAAATGCCTTCTTTTCCTCAAGTCACCTTGAGATGTGTTTCTCTCATTTATAACACAAAGAGTCCTAAGCAATTTATACCAGTTCCTATATCCTTCCATTCAGGGATCTGGGGATGCATGTTTTAAGTAATTAATTCACTCACCCATTCAACAGATGTTCATTAGTACCCACCATCTCATAGGTACTGTGCAAGGTACATAGTGTGGATATAGCCGTAAATAAGATATGGTGGGAGGGGGTGCTCAAAGGACTCACAATCCAGCTGGGAGGGGCATATAGAAATAAATTAGTGTGATAACATGTAATGGAAATCTGCAGAGAGAAAGAGACCATGAGCAGAGAGGGAGAGGCCGAGGCACCACGGTCGCCCAATGCAGGCAGGCAAGGAGATGGAAACCATGGTATGCCCTGTGGGAATGATGTAAAATGGTTAGGGAGGTAAAAAGGGGTGAGAGGGACCAAGGGAAGAAGAGCCTTCTGTGCATGGAGGCGATTTAAACACAGATGAGCCCTTGCTCTGTTACTTAGGCCTGGGTGGACCTGGGGGTTTCCAAGATGAGTAAGATATGATCCCTCCCGGGGTGGTAGGGGAGCCAGAAGCCCGAAAATCAGGGCACTGGGATGTTAGAGAAGTCCGCCTGTTGAAATCTGAAGGTGTGGCCAACTCTAGCTGGGGGAAAGGGCGGCAGACAGATGGGCTTATAAAAATGATCTAAGCTGGGTCATTTAAAGGAAGGTGAGGTAAGCACGGTTGGAGTGTATTCCAGAAAGGGCTTCAGGGGCTGGATGGGCAGGGGCATGGAGCTGGGAAACAGGCAGCCCTGCAAGCAGCCCCAGACAGGCAGACAGTGCAAATCCCACTCTGCTGCTGCTCCGTGTGGGTTTTCCTCCAAGTAGATCCTGAGACAAGGGTTTGGGCACAAGCGGTGTCTCCAGGAGGTGATCCCAGCACAGCAGGGGGCATGGGGATGTGAGACACCCCGCCCCCCCCCCAGAGGAGAAGGAAGCCAGTACAGGGTGTGTTCATGGGTGGACCACTGCTGTGGATGCCCGGAGTTCAGCTCTGCTGAGACCTCACCGAGTGTGCAGAACGCGTTGGGATCATCCCTGGGAGGGGGCGAGGAGGCTGGAATCTTTCCTTCATTGATTGAGGGCTGCCCCTGGGGCTTTAACTCCCCGCATGTCCTTCCTGGCCCTGATGTCTCAGCACCCTCCAGGAGGCCAGACAATACTTTTGGGCAAGGCCAGAAGATACCTTGGATCTGTCTCCAGGTAACCTCGCCCCCACCACCGGGGCAGGGCACTAAAGCACCTGTCTCCACCATGCACCAGCTGTATGAACTCAGCCTCTCTGTGCCTGCTTTTCTCACCTGTAAACTGGGCTGATAATGATACTTCCTGCACAGACATCCTGAGGCTGTAAATGCTTAGTCTAGGGACATGGAAATGGCTCAGAACATGATAACTATTTAAAAAAAATATTTTAGTTATTTATTCAAGAGAAACACAGACAGAGAGGCAGAGACAGAGGCAGAGGGAGAAGCAGGCTCCCTGCGGGGAGCCCAACTCGGAACTCGATCCCAGGACCCTACCTGAGACAAAGGCAGACGCTCAACCACTGAGCCACCCAGGTGCCCCAGAACATGGTAACTATTAGCATTTTTAGGGAACTGAGAATAGCTCTGCGTGTCTGGGATAGAGAGGGGGCAGCAGAAACATCAAGAAACGGGTGGGAAGGGGGAAGCTGAGGTGAACAGGATGGGCCTTAACTGTCAGCACAGGTGACAATGTTTGAACTAGAACAGTAGCTGAGGAGATCTAGGGAGGGGGATGAGCAGGCCTTGGGGGCAGATGGCAGGGAGAGAGTTCAGGATGGCTCCCTGGACAATCACCTGGGCCAGGCCTAGGCCTTTGTTCATCCACAAAGGATCTCCTGTGATTTGTCTGTATGAAGCACTCGCCTGGGAGGTGAATTCTGGCCTGTAAAGAGCTCTTCGCACAGGCAGGGAGATAACACTTGAGCAGAAATAATGAGAAGTTGGGTAAAAGCCGTCAGAACAGCCATCGGAGCAGGACCCAGGGGCTGAGGGTGCTCAGGGGGAGGGACGCATCACTTCTGGGTGGAGAGGTCAGAAGGGGCTTCTTTCAGTCGAGAGGGTTGGGTAATATAGGATCTCGGCCTTATGGGAAGGGACACACACAGACAGGTGAAGTAGGGGGAAGGTGCAACTGAGGACAGAGAGGTGGGAGTTCTCAGGGGTACTGACCAAGGGGCAAGTGAGCAAGTGTGACTGTAGCTCCAAAATGCTACACCTCACTGTGGAACCCTCTTTGGAATCCTTTATCTTGACATGTCTTGTTTAAGATTTGTTATATGAGCAAGGCAGTGGCCAGGAGCCTAAGTACTGGCCTCCAAAGAAGGTGAGAGGTGTGACCTATTAGAGTCAAAGCTCACAGGGGCACCTGGGTGGCTCAGCAGTTGAGCGGCTGCCTTTGGCTCTGGTCATGATCGTGAGGTCCTGGGATCGAGTCCTGCATTGGGCTCCCCATGGGGAGCCTGCTTCCCCCTCTGTGTATGTCTCTGTCCATTTCTGTGTCTCTCACGAATAAATAAATGATCTTTAAAAAAAAAGCCCTGGGCAGCCCGGGTGGCTCAGTGGTTTAGCGCCGCCTTCGGCCCAGGGCATGATCCTGGAGACCTGGGATCGAGTCCCATGTTGGGCTTCCTGCATGGAGCCTGCTTCTCCCTCTGCCAGTGTCTCTGCCCCTCTCTCTCTCTGTGTCTCTCATGAATAAATAAATAATTTTTAAAAATTATTTTTAAAAAAAAGCCCACAGTAGTTGTGGGGACACATGCTCAACCAGGAAAAGCGATCCAGCAGGATCATAGTGAAGCTCTCACAGTGTCCCCTACTCGGGGGTGTTTGAGAAACATTTGTCAACATAAATAATGTCAGAACCCTTTATCCTTCAGTCTCACTTCTAGAAATTTCTCCTACAGACACACTAAAGAATCAGCCTACTTTTCAGTGGGGTCTGCATTATGGTCCATTGTGGTCATTCATATACTGGATTATTACACAGCTGTTAGAACTGATATGAAAAGATCTCCCAGGTATAACATTAAGTGAAAAAAGCAGGTGTAAAATATTGACTGTGTGGGCGAGGAAGGAATTATTTGTATATGCCTGTACTCGCAAAGGGATGGAAATTTCCAGGTAAGATAAATTATTATCAGTGAAAAGGGAACTGGGAGCCTGGGGTGGGGGCAGGGAGACTTTTCATTCTGTCTTTGGTAATAATTGAATATTTAATTGTGTGCATATGTTACTTTTGTAATAATTTCTAAACTGATTTTCAAACAAAAGAGACTGAATCTGGTAACTCAAGTCCCTGGAAACCACACATATGTTTGTGACTCTTCCAAGCGCCTGACCCCCACGCTCTGAGGACCCAGCGGAAGTGGTTTCTCATCCAGCCCAGAGGTCGTCATTGGGAAAATTTTAGTTTGGTTCAATGACATTGCTTCATCTGTCTCATTTGTTTCTGCTTCGTGCTTTATAATTTACTCTGAAGATTAGATTGTATTTTATATCTCACTCTAAAATTTTTATAATAGCCATTGGCCAAAAGCATTAACGATCTGATTTTGACAGCTGTGTAAATTACCAGCCTGCACCAGCCTGTCCCTGTCTGGCCCCATCTGGGTCGTCCTCCCCACCACCACCCCTGGAGCTCTAAAGAGCAAGTCCAACCCCAGGACCCCCACTGCTGCTGAAATCTCCCCAGGATTGTCACTTTGAGTTTTCACGAAAGTCCTGGGAGGCAGATCATCTAAGCCCTTTTAAAAATGAGGAAACGGAGTCACAGAGAGGTGAAGTTGTTTTCCAATTTCATACAGCCAAGATCTGGCTGAGCCCAAATCCAAAATCCTATTTGGTGCAAAGGGCTAGATCTGTGTTGAGAAAGCACAAACAAGGCTGGGGAGGTCAGTAGGACCAGCCCAGGAAGTGCCTTGAATGCCAAGGCTGAGGATTACAGGAAGCAAGGAAAGTTTTATTCTGTCTCCTCTATTCTCTGTTTAGAAGGAACTTAGGTGTCCTCTTAAGACCTTCATGGTCTGGGACACCTGGGTGGCTCAGGGGTTAAGTGTCTGCCTTTGGCTCAGGGCGTGAGCCTGGGGTCATCAGGCTCCCTGCATGGAACCTGCTTCTCCCTCTGCCTGTGTCTCTGCCTTGCTCTCGTGTCTCTCATGAATTAAAAAAAAAAAAAAAAAAAAAACTTAAAAAAAAGTGTTTCTTGGTTGTCTAGCCTATGAGTAAGGATTCATTCATTCATTCATTCAACAAATGCTAGAAATTGTGGAGTCTAGGGACACAGGCCCACATCACCCATGATCCCACTCCCCAAGGGTTCTCAGTGTCAACCAGCAGTGACAACTCAAAGATCCATGTTTTGAGCTGGAGGAAGCTCAGGGGGTCATAGGAACACAAAGGAAATAGCTAAACAGTCTGGGGAGAGGGTAGTCAAAGAAACGACTGAGGGGTTTTAATTTGGGGAGCAAAGGAAGTTCCTTGGTTTGATTGGTTTTAAAAGACCCCCAGACATACCATGTGGACAGTTAACTGGAGAGGACAAAGAAGAGGCCACAGACCAGTGAGGAGGCTGATGCTGTCATCCAGATAAGAAAAGATGACTTAGAATCTGACCTTCTAACCAGCTACCACACTGTGCACCTGCCCACTCAGGATTCCTGAGAACCCCAGAACCTTGCCCAGTTCAGTTCCATCCTCCAGGTTGACTTCAACTGGCACAGAGGAAATCCAGATATCACCCTCCCAGATCCAGGCCCTGGACCCCTAGTAATGCAACCAAAGATGGCACTCGTGTGCAAGTGAGCATGAGGTCTTCTTCATACCTTTCGAACTAACCGAGCTACACAGCACATCAGTTATTGTCCAGAGAAGCAGAAACTAGATATTTCAAACAGAGAGAAATTGAATGCATGAAATTTACAACAAAGATGTCAGGGAGCAGAGGCAAGATAAGACCCACTTATCCAAAAGCTGCTACCCCTGGGGCAGGGCTCACAGGCCAGTGCTCACTGCTGAGTGGCCGAGGGCTGCCATCGGTAGGAGCCACCTCTCTGGCCACTACTGGAGTAACCGCTGGAACTCACGTTTACCGTGGTCAGCTGAAGCTGTCTGTTGCTGCCACGACTATATTTAATCTCCTGCTAGGACCTCCCCTTGGCAGGACCTACTCCCCCTGGCTGAGGAGCTGATCTGGGAAATGTATGTGCAGGCTTCTAGCCCCAACCGTAACAGGAGAGTAGAGAAGAGTGAGGGGGGCTGAGAGCCCTCCACAAATAACTGGCCCACAAGACCTCCCGATGCATTGAAGCAAATAACAGAAGAGCCCCTTTGATGACATCAAACAGAAGCAGAAGGATTTATGTCACTTGAAGCACTAGAGTGGGAGCCAGACAAAACTTTGAGCTGGATGAGTCCTTAGGACTACGTTTTGTGTTGTTTTGTTTTGTTTTTTTAAGGAGCAGGAAAACTCTTTTCCCTGATGTGGCGGCTGCATGTATTTCAGAAAGCAGCTCTGGTGGAGGCCAGGGAGGAGACCTGAAGCACCCCCTCGAGCCCCCTGTCTGCAGCTGGCCCCTCCTTGCGTGGCTCCCCTGGCAGCCCTAGGGGACTTCCCATAACCACCTGACTCCGAGGGACTGGCTTGTGGCCGGGTCTTAATTTATAAAGATGACTGGGTGACAACACAGAGAGGTTAATGCCCCTGAAAGAAGAATTTATTACTCGTGGCTCCTGATGGAAGGGAACATGCCATGCCACACGGGGCCACATGAGGAAGCACCAGGGTAAGCAAGAGGCAGGAGGAGTGAGGGGGAGGCATAAGCCATGGCCATTACTGGAGTTTCCACAGGCAGGGCAAGGCAGGCCAGAGTAGACAGCTCAGGACGGGTTAGTCTGCATAATTCCAGTGGGCTTGGGCCACAGGGGCTGTCCTTCGTTGTCTGGTAGCCGGTCCTGGCTAATTTAGGGCAGGGGAAATACTGGCTTGGTGCGTGTGACAGCTGGATGTAGGAGGTGCTTCAGAGCATGGGCTCTGGACCCCACAGCAGACGTAAAGAACATTGGCCATTAGTTTGGTTCTGTGACTGATGGATGCCAAATAGACAAATTCAGAATCTAAGAAAACAGAGTTAGAACAAGAGCCCAGTGGGAAACCACTGATCTTGTCTTACTCTCACACATATACCCATTTTACAGTTGGGACAGGGAAAAGGACCTCCCCTAAGTTCTACACTGAGTTTGGGTGGAGACAAGAACTGAAGCTACCTCCTGTCTCTGCCCAAGCCGCCTTTCCCTGACTCGCGCAGGCTGTTAAGCATGGGGGGGTGTGGGTGGGGAGGTGGTATCTATAGGGCGAGGTAGATCTTCTTGCACCTTTTGTGGCCCTCCCCTCCCCACGCCAGCTGTCTGCACTGAGCCTCCAGCCTTACCAGCTTTCTTGCCCCTCTGCAAACTAGCCAAGTCCCACTTGGCAGTCTGCAAGAAATCACCTGTCCAGTGGGGGTTCTGTATCAACATGGCTCGTCCATCCCAGGAACATGTGAGTCCAACAGAGCCAGCTGCAGAATGACATGCACAATAGGGGACCACTGTCCAGCAAGACTCTTTCTGCCCACCTCCCCTCCTTGGAGAGGAGGCCTTCCCTTGCCCCTTTCACACACACACCACCACCACCACCACCACCACCACCACCCCCAGTGTATCTCCTCCCTCAGGCCTCAGCTCCCAAGTCCCTTGCCCAGACAGCCCCTGGAGGTGTGATCTCCCACACATCTCTGGGAGATGTCTCTCTGGGCACCTCTCTAGTAGTTGCATTTGTTGGTTTTCTCCCCTCTGGCTGCTCGGTTCCTGAGGTCGGGACCGTGCCTGCCGATCTCAACTCTTCAACTCCATCCCCGTGCCCGACATACAGAAGGCACTCAATAAATGAGTGTTGAGAGTCCGTGCGGGAGTGTGGGAGTGAGCGGAGAGAATGGGACTTGCGGGGGAGAAACTGCAGGGCCTGCGAAGGCTGCACGGCCAGGGCAGGGCCAGGGCAGATGCGGGGCTGCTTCTCCCCGAGCTCACGCACCGGGGCGGGGATTCAATCGCGGGGCTCCCCGTGCCCCCCACCCCCGCCTGGGGTCTCCCATCCCTGAGAAATAGGAGGGTCCAAGGGTCCTCCCCGCGACACCTGCCCCTGGAGAGCCCCCACCCATACACACACAGAAAGGGGGGAGAGGGAGAGCGCGCAGCGCCCCCCCCCCCCCCCCGCGGGGAGGCCCCGCAGCCGCAGCCCGACCGCAATTAGCCCGGGGCCCACGCGCGCCAATTACCGCGTCAATCACCGCGCGGGAGGCAGGGAGGCCGGCGGCGGGGGAGCGCCGAGGGCAGGGGGGGCCCGGCCGGAGCAGCCCCGCGGGCCCTGGGCGGGCTGAAACCGGTCGGGACTCCCCGGGAAGAGCTGCCGGGGCCCTCCTCCGTGCAGCCCTCAAGCTCCAGCGGCCTCGCTCACCGCTGATCTGGGCCCCTCTGAGATGATGGAGCCCGGGGGCTTCCCCCACCCAAGCGCACCCACCGCCCCGTGCCCCACGCCTTGCAACGCCTTTATAAGCCTCAGTTTCCCCATCCGGGAGTGGTAAGCTCAGTTAACGAGAGCCAATGTCTTGCCCGTCTTGCACACCCTAGACACTCAAGAGTGAATAGTGACAAATAAAAGGGCAAATCTGTTAATATAACAATTAAAATAATACCACAGAAGGCAGTTGTTCATATTGTTAAAAAGAAAACCATAAATAAATAACATCTTAAACAACAAAAAAGGGGTGCCTGGAAGGCTCAGTGGTGGAGCACCTGCCTGTGGCTCAAGTGGTGAACCCCGGGGTCCTGGGATGGGTCCTGCATAGGTTCCCCAAAGGGAGCCTGCTTCTCCCTCTGCCTATGTCTCTGCCTCTCTCTGTGTGCCTCTCGTGAATAAATAAATAAAATCTTAAAAAAAAAAAAAAGGAAAAAAGAACATTACAGGCCCAAAATGGAGTTACTTGGGCTTGGCCCACATCACCGAAGTGGTCTTAATACCTAACCTAATTGCAGTTTCCACCTTCCCCAGGACTGTGATCTTAACCAGTCACTCTGGAACTGCTCCTCGTCTGGCATCAGTGAGGTAATCCGCATAATAAAACCCTTTTATCCCCCAAATGGAGATGACCCTACCCGAAATAATCCTTTTTGCTTGTGTGTTTATGACTTCCTCCTTCTGCTTTTTCACACCTTTTCCCTTTCTGTAGCCTTTGGAGCTCTTTTCTATTGCTAGATGGGATGCTGCCCAATTCATGAATCTTTGAATAAAGCCGATTAGATCTTCAAATTTACTTGGTTGAATCTTTGTTATTTAACAGGATAAAGCAAGATGTCTAGAGAATTATAGAGAATTGGCCCACAGTGAGTGCTCGAGAAATGCTGTTATCATTTCTATCCATTTAGTCAAATAACAGCTAATAGCACCTTCTTTGCACCAGGCTCTGGGCCGGATGCTGGGGCTGCAGCCAGGCTAGCCTGATATACGTAGGACTTCATGGTCTGCTAGTTTTGACTAGACTGTTAAGGTTTGTATTCTCCACATGATGCCTCCTTTTTCAAGCCCCAAATCTTTTTTGACCTTGAAAAATATGAGGTGGAGGCACAAAGGGCGGGATAGAGAAATAAGACAGGCAGGTTAGACGGCACCAAGGAGATAAAGCATTTGCCACCCCACAGGGCAGACAGCACACAAGGTCCCCTAAAGTTGTCTCCCCAGCATTCTTTTTGTCTTCCTTTTTCTGGTTCCTTTGGGGAACCCCTTCCCTCCCCAACTCTAGGCTTCTGGAGGAGTTGTAGTCGAGATACTGCTCCAGCCATGACCAGGCTGGCCACTCAGAATCCCCATCAGCCTAGCCATGGTTATGGGTCCAAAGGCAACAGGTAACCTGAGCACAGCCAGTCAGAGTTTGCCAGGGCGTTGCCATAGAGCCCTGGTAGAAAGGCTCTCAGCTAACTTTGCTGAAATGGGGCTTACATCTAGAGTTGCTAGTAGCCATAGTATTGGCCAAGGAGAGAGCCTTTTTGCATAGACAAAGCCACACCTGGGAAAGATGAGAAAGAGAGAGAGAGAGACATTGTTTGAGTCCCTCGTTCTATCAGTTACCTGAGCCAACACATTGAGTCTTGCTCAAGCCAGCTGAAGTTGGGTTTCTGTCAACTGCAACCAAGGGTCTTTTGTTTTCGAATTTCCACAATGGGCATGTCTCATTATTATAATAAAAAAAATTTGAGAGGATCCTCTTAGAAGTACTCAGGTACAAAGTTGATAGCTATTGCTTTCTTTTCTGTTCATTTGTGCTTTGTAACGTTTCTCTAATGGCAAGTGTTACTTCTGTGTTAAGGGAAAAAAAGGCAATTATTTAAGGACAGATAATTTGCCTCTAATATTGAAACACAATAATGAATGAAAGAAGGCAGGCCCAGAAGTTCATACTGTATGATTCCATTCATGTAAGATTCAAGAATAGGCAAACTGTGTCTATGGTAGTGTACCAGAGGTCAAGAAGAGGGGTTACTCCTGGGAGGATATGGACTAGGTAGGGCACAAGGGAACCTTCTAAAGTGATGGAAACATTCTCTATGTTGATCTGGGTATTGGTTACATGGATGTGTACATATGCAAAAAGTTCCTGAGCTGTGCATTTAGAGGCTTCTGTATTTTACTGGGTGTATATTAGACCTCAATAAAAATGTGTGGTTTATTATTTTTTTTAGATCTTATTTACTTATTTTTTTTAAAAAGATTTATTTATTTATTTATTTATTTATTTATTTATTTATTTATTTATTTATTTATGATAGACACAGAGAGAAAGAGGCAGAGACACGGGCAGAGGGAGAAGCAGGCTCCATGCCAGGAGCCCGACGCAGGACTCTATCCCGGGACTCCAGGATCACGCCCTGGGCCAAAGGCAGGCGCCAAACTGCTGAGCCACCCAGGGATCCCCCTACTTACTTATTTTTTAGGTAATCTTTACCCTCAATGTGGGGCTCAAACTCGCAACCCTGAGATCAGGAGTTACATGCTCTACTAGCTGAGCCAGCCAGGTGCCCCAAATAAAAATATTTAAATAGGCAAATAACATGTGTTTATATCTCAGAGCACTTAACAGCTCTACAAGCTTCCCTTAGCACACAAGCCTACTGTAATTTTATATGGAAAATAAGTCTTTTCTTCATTGGGATTCTGAAATACAAGGACAATTCAGGTTAAACATTAAAATAATTAAAGACACTATCACGCGGGCCCTAACCTTCTCTCATCACCTCTGGAAAGCCTTTCTCCCCTCCTGAGCCCTCCAGGTATTCTCATCGCCCCTGAGGTACTATCTCAGAGGAAGATGTGAATAAGAGGCTAGCAGAGGCAACAGCATGCATCCTCTTAGAACAAAGAACAGCCTGGCATTTGAAACAGAAGAGCCTTGCTTCCCCAGCAACTTGGCAAAAGTGATTTCTAGCATTAATGGGTGGAACCTTCTCCTGGATTGATCCCCCTTTTCACAGGACTAATTATAGATTTATTAATATTTATGGGCCTCTCGTCACAGCCGATAGCTCTTGTTTGAGGACATTAAGCCTTATCTCACTACCTCCAGGAAGGGGCATGTGAAGCCAGCTCTAATTGGGTGACCCGCAATCAAGATAGAAGGGAAAAATGACAATAGCTCGCCTGTTGCCATATATTAAAATACGATCCGCCCAGCTTAATGATTATCTTTAGAATTAATAATCTTGCTAGCCCAGGTTTGGGCCCTAATAGTGGGAAACCGTATTAAATACTTTGCTAAGAGCAATCAGCTTTTTGATAAGGCTAATGGCCCTGCCTCTGGATGTTTCTCATCTCTGAGCTCTCTGTTTTCCTTCCCCAGTGGAAGGCCACTTTGTCCATATCACTTGTCATTTAAGTCAGCATCACCTGGTGCTGTCTCCTGATGGGGCTCCTGCTGCCTCTCACCCCTGTCCAATCCATCTTAGGTGCTACAATAAGATTTATCATTGGACACTGCAGCTCTGGCCCTGCCCATGCCCCTACTCTACAATCTTTAGTGACTCCCCATTGCCTACCATATGAACATCCTGAAAGGGCATCCGGCCCTCGGCAATCCAGCCCCGAATGCTCTATATTTTGTTCCCTCAAGGATCCAAATCTTTAGCCACACTGGCTAATCACTTCTCTGTTCCCAGGCCACACCCCTGGTGTCAGAGATATGACATGGGTTTGGGAATCGGAACACCTAGAGCACTAACGCTACCACTTTCTAGCTGTCTGACCTTGTGCAAGATGCTCAACTGCTTCGGGCCTCGGTTATCACACCTGAAAAATGGAGAGAAAATGTCAATCTCACATGGTTAGTTACGAGGATTGCATGTGATTGAGTGGGGTCCGGCATACCTCCAGAACTGGTGCGCAGCCTATGTTGTGTGCCCACCCTCTCTTCCTACTTCTGCCACTTTAGATCCTTCTCCTCAGAGTGCAGAAGACTGCGGGGCTTCAGAGCTGAAGTAATTGAGAATTCAAATTCCCGCTCCCGTGATCTTGGCATGTGTCTTAATTTCTTTCAGCCTCAGTTTCTTTATCCACAAAACCAGTATAATTGTCCCTACTACCTACTGCTAGTGTGAGTTTTATTTTATTTTTTTTAAGATTTTATTTATTTATTCATGATAGACATAGAGAGAGAGAGAGAGAGAGAGAGGCAGAGACACAGGCAGAGGGAGAAGCAGGCTCCATGCAGGGAGCCCTACAGGGGACTTGATCCCAGGACTCCAGGATCGCGCCCTGGGCCAAAGGCAGGCGTTAAACCACTGAGCCACCCAGGGATCCCCTAGTGTGAGTTTTAAATGACAATGCAGACAACTTACCTACAATGCCTAGCACAGAGGGAGTTCCTGATAACAATTATCATCCTGTTTTTGCATTCCAGGTCATCAAGGTATCTGTCAAAGGGAGCCCTTGAACACCTCACTTTTTTCTGACCATCTTGTAATGTTTGGTACTTTCCATGGAGTCGTTTGTTTGGATGGTTCCAGCCCCACCCTCCGCCAGCCCCCAACTGGGCCCTGAGTGCTTAGGGACCAGAGCATGCCCAGTTCTGAACTCCCTGAGGCCCTCAGTGTCTGGGATGAAGTTTGGCACAGGGCAGACACGGAAATGTTGGTCCAATACGACAGCGATTACCGCTAAGTACTGAGCGCTCACTGTGTACCAGGCACTGTGGTGGGTCCTTTACAGATATTAATTCTTAGAGCAATTGATTTTTAACATTCATAGCAATGAACAAATAATTCACTCCTATGGCAATTGATAACAATTCATTCTTACGAACAACCCCACGAGGTGGGTTCTATTAGTATTTCTGGTTTCTAGGCCAGAAAACCGAGCTGTAGAGAAGTGAAATGACTTGCTCAGGATCACACCGGAAGTAAAGGAGTCAGGGGTCAAGTGTAGGCTAGGGGTTACAGGAGCCCTTGCCAGTATGAGTTCAATGAGCAGAAGAGGGACCCCAAAGCCCTGGAGGGAAGGGAGTAGGAAGTGCAGGGAAGCATAAGCAAGTGGGGTTGGGGGAGGGTGGTGAGGCCAGAGACAAAGCCTCTGAGATCAATCCACTAAGGTGGAGTGGGGAGGGGTCTGTGGTTCCAGATGTACAGGAACCAGGGCTCCCCCTTCCATGTAGAGGTGTCAAGGAGCAGTGGAGGGAAGAGCCCTGGGCCCCAAGAACAGCTGCCCCACATCACCTTCTCCCTCCCCCCTAGCAGCCGTCACCAGGACAGCGATTAGGTGCTGCCGACAGGTGCCAGGCAAGCTCCCGCTATCACTGGCAAGGCCCCTGACAGCTGCTCCAGCTGTCTCTCATCAGAGAGAACACACATCTGAGACCAGACTGATGAGGTTGTCTCCAGAGAGGCAACCGTGGAGGGAGAGGGAGATGAGCGCTATTACAGTGTACACCCTGCCCATCTCCCCAGTAGCACCCAACAGGAGGCTCTCAATCACCAGAGAGCATCAGGGCCCTGCCTGGACCCCCTTGACCTCACTGGCACATGCATGTGCATAAACATGTCCTTAAACAGTTCTGAGAGCCCATCTGGGCACCACAGGACAAATATATACATGCACATAGACACTGGTGTGCATGAGTGCCCAACAGATGCATCTGCATCAGTGTAAGTGCGCACAAGTGGGTTCATGACATGTACCTTCACACCGATTCTCTACATTCACACCAATTCTCTAACAGAAGGGCTCCCACAAAGTGCAGCATTCATGCTTTGATTCCTTCACATTCAGGATCATGAACATGTGTGCACCCACTTTCACACATGTACACACAGCATCTAGATCTGTGTTCTCTCAAAGGAAGACTCTAAGACGGGGATTAATTTATTTCTTTTTTGTTTATTTATTTATTCATGAAAGACGCAGAGAGAGAGAGAGAGAGGCACAGAGATATGGGCAGAGAGAGAAGCAGGCTCCATGCAGGGAGCCCGATGTGGGACTCGATCCCAGGTCTCCAGCATCACGCCCTGGACCAAAGGTGGTGCTAGACCGCAGAGCCACCCGGGCTGCCCTAAGACGGGGATTTAGATGCAAGTAATTGCTTTGAGATCCCAGAAAGCACAGTAAGGAAGACAGGAGAGGAGGGTGTGTTAGTGAGTGTGTTGTCACTGGGGGAACTTGGGGTGCAGGCCTGCTAGACAAGGCTCTGGGAGACTGTGTGGCATGCACTTTGACGTTGTGCCACTGAAGGGCAAAGAATTCAGGTCGGTTCTCTGAAATTATTGACCCTCATTGGTTGAATGTGGCTCCTGGGCATTAACTCTCCTGCACTTCTAGGCTGAGCACCCCAGGAAATCCGGTTCGAGGAGACACAGAAAACCATAGCATGTGCGGGAGCTCTTCATAGGGCACCTACAAGGTAAGCCAGGAGTACTAGTGGGATGATCAGGGTGTCCACCTCCCACAGCACATACCCCAGTTGCTTTCAAAACCATGTACAAAAAGGGGTGAAAGGGCAACCTGGGTGGCTCAGCGGTTTAGCACCTGCCTTCAGCCCAGGGCCTGATCCTAGAGACCGGGGATCCAGTCCCATGTCGGGCTCCCTGCATGGAGTCTGCTTCTCCCTCTGCTTGTGTCTCTGCCTCTCTCTCTCTCTCTCTCTCTCTCTCTCTCAATCTCTCTCTGTGTTTCTCATGAATAAATAAATAAAATCTTTAAAAAAAGGGGGGGGGTGTTAAAAAAAAAACACCTCATAAAACAATGAGATATCCCTTCCTGCCTGTTAGAATGGCCATCAGCAAAAAAATAAGAGAAGGGCACATGGGTGGTTCAGATGGTTAAGCGTCCAACTCTTGATCTCAGCTCAGGTCATGATTCCAGCATTGTGAGTTCAAGCCCTGCATTACTGGTGTGAATGTGAAAAAAAAAGGGGACCCTTCTCCACTATTGGTGGGAATGTCAATTTGTGCAGCTATCCTAGAAAACAATATGGAGAGGCACCTGGGTGGCTCAGTGGTTGAGTGTCTGCCTTCAACTCAGGGTGTGATGCGGGGGTCCTGGGATCGAGTCTCGCATCGGACTTCCCACAAGGGAGCCTGCTTCTCCTTCTGCCTATGTCTCTGCCTCTCTCTCTGTGTCTCTCATGAATAAAATAAAATCTTTAAAAAAAAAAAAAAGAAAACAATATGGAAGATCCTCAAAGAATGAAGAATAGAAATAACATATGATCCAGCAATTCCATTTCTGGGAATATATCCAAAGGAAATAAAAACACTAACCCCAAAATATATTTGTATCCCCGTGCTCACAGCAGCATTATTTGCAGTAACTGGATACAACCTAAGTGTCCATTGATGGCAGACTGGGTAAGAAAGTTGTGGTATATAGATACAATGGAGTACTCTTCAGCCATACAAAAGAGGAAATCCTGCCTTCGCAACAACATGGATTGGTTTTTAGGGCATTGTGGTAAGTGAAATAAGTCAGAATAAAAAGACAAATACTGTATGATCTTACCTATATGTGGACTTAAAAAACACACACACACACAAAACAAAAAAAAAATCATAGAAAAAGAGAACAGAGGGGCATCTGGGTGGCTCAGCAGTTGAGCATCTGCCTTTGGCTCAGAGCACGATCCCAGGGTCCTGGGATCATCCCGCAGGGAGCCTGCTTCTCTCTATGCCTGTGTCTTTGCCTTTCCCTGTGTCTTTCATGAATAAATGAATAGTCTTTAAAAAAAGAAAAGAAAAAGAGAAAGAAAACTTATTTGTGGTTACCAGAGGGATTGGGGAGGGGGAGAAACTGGAAAAAATGGTCAAAAGGTAGACTTCCAGTTTCAAAATAAATAAGCACTAGGGATGTGATGTACAGTGTGATGACTGTAATTAACGCTGCTGTATGACATATAGGAAAGTTGTTAAGATTAAATACTAAGAGTTTTCATCACAAGGAAAAGAAGAATGTTTTCTTTCTTTTTTTGCTTTCTCTTTTTATTGTATCCTTAGGAGTCGATGGATGCTAACTAAAACTTATTGTGGTAATCATTTCACACTACATGTAAGTCAAGCCATTGTGCTGTATACCTTAAACTTATACGGTGACATATGTCAATTATATCTCAATAAAACTGAAAAAGAATAAAAAGACCGAGAAATCATTAAAGTTGAAAAACATGAAAAAGACACACTGTATGCACTGCATCTAAGAGGTGCATTTTAAGCATGCTAATGCCTTCCAGTAAAAAGAAGCAGGAATTTTCAGATTGCTTTCTGGTACATAAAATGTTGTTATATGCCATCGTTGACAGAGTCTTAATATTTATTGGAATATGATATATTCATATGTGCTGCCATGTGCCTAGAGTATCTTTTGAATGATACACAAAAACCTAGGGAAATGGCATAAGAGGGACACCAATGTGTTTTATAACAGCTTTATGGAGATGGAGTTCACTTGTCATAAAATTCATTCTTCCAAAGTAGACGTTCAGTGTTTTCAGTGTATTCACAAAGTTGGGCAACCATCAGTATTATCTAATTCCAGAACAGTTTCATCCTCTGTCCCAAAGAAACCCCATACAAATGATTCAGTCCCTCTCTGCTCACAGCCCTGGGCAATCACTAACCTACTTGCTGTTTCAAGAAATTTGCTTATTCTGGATATTTCATGTGAAAGTAAACATATGGTATGTAGCCTTTCGTGTCTGGCATTTCACTTAGCGTAAGGTTTTAAGGTTCATTTGTGTTGTAACATGTGTCAATACTCCGTTCCTTTTTGTGGCTTAATAATATTTCACTGTATGGACACACCACCTTTTGTTTATCTGTTGATGGATATTTGTGCTGTTCCCCTTTTTTATGTCATGAATTATACTGCTATGAGCATACAAGAACAAGTTTTTGTAGGGACATATGTTTTCATATGTCTTGGATATCTACCTATGAATGGAATCATTGAACCATATGGTAACTTTAGAGTTAACCTTTTGAGAAACTGCCAAATTGTTTTCCAAAAGATTGCTCCATTTTACATTCCTATTAACGACATATGAATGTTTCCATTTCTTCAAATCCTGGCCAACACCTTTTATTATTCTTCTAAAATTATTATTACTATTATCCTAATGAGTATGAAGTGATAGCTCATTTATTTCCTCTCTAGTTTTATTATTTACTTCCTTCTGCTTGCTTTGGGTTTACCTTTTCTTCTCTTGCTAGTTTCTTATGATGTAAGGTTAGGTTTTTGATTTGTGAGCTCTTTTTCAATAGACGTGTTTACAGCTATAAATTTCCCTCTAGGCACTGCCTTAGCAGCATCCCATAAGTTTCGTTATGTTGTTTTTTCATTTTCATTCACCTAAAAACATTTTCCTAATTCTTCTTGTGATTTATTCTTTGACCTATTGATTATTCAGTAGTGTGTTATTCAATTTCAGTGCTTGTGATCTCCCTAAGTTTTTCCATTATTAATTTCTAATTTAATTCCCTGTGGTCAGAAAATATATATTGGGGCAGCCTGGGTGGCTCAGTGGTTTAGTGCCTGCCTTCGGCCCGGGGCATAGTCCTGGAGACCCGGGATCCAGTCCCGCGTCAGGCTCCTTGCGTGGAGCCTGTTTCTCCCTCTGCCTGTGTCTCTGCCCCTCTCTCTCTCTGTCTCATGAATAGATAAATAAAATCTTTTAAATATATATATATATATATATATATATATATATATATATATATGTGTTGCATGATGTAGATTCTTTTAAATTCATTGAGATTTGTTTTGTGACCTAACATTGTGTCTCCTAAAGAATATTCCATGTGCACTTGAGAAAAATGCTGTTGCTGAGGGCAGTATTCTATAAATGTCTGTTAGATCACTTTAGTTTACAGAATTGTTCAAGACTTTTTTTTTAAGATTTATTTATTTATTTATGATAGACATAGAGAGAGAGAGAGAGAGAGTGAGGCAGGCAGAGACACAGGCAGAGGGAGAAGCAGGCTCCATGCCGGGAGCCCGACGTGGGACTCGATCCGGGGACTCCAGGATCGCACCCTCGCACCCTGGGCCAAAGGCAGGCGCTAAACCGCTGAGCCACCCAGGGATCCCCTGCTCAAGACTTTTATTTCTTTGTTGATCTTCTGCACAGTTGTTCTACCCATTATTGAAAGCAGAATACAGAAATTTTCATCTATTACAGTTGAGTTGTATATTTCTACCTTTAGCTCTGCTTTTTATCTTCATATATTTTGGGGCTCTACTGTTAGGTACATACGTGTTTATAATTGTTATGCATTCCTGATAAATTGAGCCTTTTACCATTATAAAATGTCCTTTTTGTCTCTAGTAACAATTTTTCTCCTAAAGTTTATCTATGAAAGCCTCTCCAACTCTCTATTGGTTCCTGCTTGCATGTTATATATATATATTTTTTTTCACTTTTTACTTTTTACTGATAAACTAGGATATATATCTGCTATTTTGCTTTGTTTTCTGTATGTCACATATCTTATTGTTCCTCTATTCCTCAAATACTGCCTTCTTTTGTGTTAAACAGATAATTTCCAGTATAACACTTCAATCCTCTTGTTTCTTTTATTACTTTTTAAAATTCTTCTTCAGTGGTTTCCCTGGTGATTACACTTAACATCTTAAAAACAATTTAGTTTGGATTAATACCAATTTAATTTCCATGGTGTACAAAACTTTGCTCAGTGTAGCTCCATTCTGTCACTTCTTCTTTATACTATTGTCATACAAATTATGTCTTTATACATTATAAGCCCATCAACATAGTTTTATAATTATTGCTTTACATAGTTGTCTTTAAATCAAGTAAGAGAAGAAAAAAGTTACAGATAAAATTACATTTATATTGTTATATACAGTTGATCCTTGAACAACATGCAGGTTAGGGGTGCTGACCACCCCCCCATAGATGAAAATCTGGGTGTAATTTTTACTTCCCCAAAACTTAACTACTAGTAGCCTACTATTACCTGAAAGCCTTAGCAATAGAATAGTCAGTTAACATGTATTTTATATGTTACATGTATATATACTATATTCTTACAATAAAGTAAGCTAGAGAAAAAAATGTTACTAAGAAAGTCATAAGGAAGAGAAATATATTTCTAGTACTGTACTGTGGAAAATCCACATATAATGGTCCATGCAGTTCAAACCCATGTTGTGCAAAGGTCAGCCGTGTTTACCTATATACTTATCATTCTTTGTTTCTTCATACAGACTTGAGTTACTGCTTAATAACTTCATTTCATTTCAGCCTAAAGGACTCTTTTTAGTATTTCTTGTAAAGCAGGTCTGCTACTGATAACTTCTCTATTTTTTTTTTTTTTTAAATCTGAGGATGTCTTAATTCCTTCTACTTTTTTGAAGGATAGATTTACTAGATAGAGAACTCTGAAAATCCTATCTCCCCTCCTAGGGCTTTAAGTTGCTGCTGCTGTTGTTTGCTTGCTTAATGACTCTCCTGGACTAATTCTGTAAAGTATCCTTTGTCATTTATGGCCAATGAAGTCTCTGCTCAGTTAGCTCAGTGGTCTGCTCATGATTGGACAAAGGTTTTCTTAAATGCCCTGAACCAATAAGTCTCACAGCCTTTGCCAAGGGGCTTTGTGTATATGTTGGGGGAATTTAAATTCTGCCTTGGCCTTCACTTCTATACCAAGCCTTGAGTCAGCCAGAGATGAAAAATTATGGCCTTGTCATGTCTTTCCTAGGCATGCACAAGCACATAGCATAGAAATGCATAGATTCCTAGGAATATGTAAGCACTTTCAAAATCCCTTATTCATTCCCTCAGTTTCAAGATTTTTGGTTAGTCTCCTCTTTGTTCCAACTGGTAATGCAGCATCAGGCAGCTGTGACATTAAACAATTGCCTCCAATTGTTGTCAACAAATGTCCTTGGACATAGACCTTTTGCACAGAGAAAGCCCTAATTCAGATAAAATAAAGCAAGCCCTGAAAACGAAACTTTTGAGTAAGCTGCCAGACTGGTCAAATAATGAAAGTTTTCTGAGGATAGGGGTACTGGGGAGCTCCAAACCCCCTCTGTCCCCTCTAATGGGTGCTAGGCTGCTGGTTAACAGTTACTGTGTTTGCAAGGCCCTTGGTTTTCAAGTGTACTGTGTAGCTGGGGAGAAGGGATGAGATTAAGGCAAATTAAAACATAAAACTCACTATTCTTTTCAAGATTCAGCCATTTTTCTTGAACAAACACTCCTTGGATTGTTTTAAGTCTTTAGTTAATTTCCAAAATAACAAAAAAAGTGTTTCTGTGTACTTCCAATGTTCTTGGGGCTTTCATGCAGGAGTAGCTTTTTGCAAGTCCTTCCTCTACCATTCCAGAAGTCAGCCATTTAAGACACTGGCTTTTCCTATGCATCTTTTTGCATTGTATGAAGTTTTTACCATGTGCAGGTGTACCAAATCAAATAGTAAAAAATATATATATGTAAAGGCAAAAAAGCATATGCATACACATAAACATGTGCACACACATTGGTGCAGAAACCCACATGCATAAGCATATTAATCTATGATAGATATTTATTCAGTCATGTAGGGGAGTGACAGCATCAATTCTGTGCTTCAGAAAGCTTCTGCTTGTAGAATGGAGCCCAGAGAGAATTCTGTGCTTCAGAAAGCTTCTGCTTGTAGAATGGAGCCCAGAGAGAATGAGATGGGAGACAGAGAAGCCAGGAAGAGGCTAGGAGTCATTCAGCAACAGTGTGGCCTGGACTAGGTCCAGGAGAAGCTGCACATGTCCATAACTAATTATCTCTGGATAATGGAGAGGACTCCATGTGAACACAGGTCCAGGCACATGCATATGTAGGTACATGGTCCATGTGTTCAGGTATGCATGCATCCTAGAACATGCTATTGATATTAAGAGAGATGTGGTACATACATGTCTCAGAGGGCTGGAAGACTGGACTGTGAACCATAGAGGACTTGATGAAAAAATAAAATTCTGGAAGGGAAAGGACCAGAGAGGTGTGGCTTTCCAGGCCTGCTGCTCTGGGTCTACCAGCCTCCCCTCTGTCAGGCAGGACTTATACCACATTCTGCTCTGGGACACCTTTTTCCTCTATGCAGACCCCATCTGGGTCCTTCTAGAAATCTATCTCTAGGGCACAGCTTTAACAGCCACTAGGAATCCTTTCTTGCCCCCTCTCCTGACTTGTTATCAACTCTCCCTATATCATCCTAGGTCTCCTCCATCCCTGTGAGCAATTTCTACAGATGAGGGTTATGTTTGTTTCTTGACCTGATTGACCCTTGAGTTCATCTTGTCTTCAGCTCTGGGCCACCCCACTGTAGAGAGTACACAAACAGAGGCTAGAAGCCATCTGGGTGAGCTCTTGGGTATAGACACACTACATCATCTCAAACCTTCCTGACACCAAAGATCACAGGTCTTCTAAGTCCAAGATGCTACAACTCAGGATTTTTTAAAATACAATTTCTCTCTATTACAAATTATTTCAAACATTGAAAGAATAATATAATGAAAACAATGTACTCACTACCCAGTTTAACTTCTATCAAAACCATGCCTGACTTGCTTTAGTTCTGACCTTTTATTTTTGCAAATTTCTTTCATCAGCAAATGAATATATTCATCCACTGTCAGGCTGGTGAGCATTGGAGTTGTTTCCAGGCTTTTGCTATTGTAGGTAGAAAAAGCTACAAGCGTTCTTATCATGTGTCCTGTTGTGTATGTGCAAGTTTTTGGGGGGTATACATATGCCTGAGTATCCAGCTTTATAAGAGACTGCCAAACTGTTTTCCAAAGTAGTTGTATCAATTTGCACTCCACCAGCAGTGTCTGAGAGGTCTTGGGGATCTGCAACCTCTGGCATCTTTACACAACAGAATGCTATCCAGCAGCTAAAATGAATGAACAAAAGCAGCAAGCTACAATAAATATGAGCCTCAGCAACGTCAGAGTGAGCGAGAGAAGGATACATAGAGCATGCCACTCTTTAAACAGCTTTATAAACAACTTACATACACGAACATTCTGTATATATTTACATATATATGCATTTTATTAGTTATATTTTTAAAAGATTTTTATTTATTTATTTGACACACACAGAGAGAACACACAAGCAGGGTGAGAGGCAGGCAGAGGGAGAGGGAGAAACAGGCTCCCTGCTGAGCAGAGAGCCCCAACCTCAATCCCAGAACCCTGGGATCATGACCTAAACTGATGGCAGATGGTTAATCCGAATGAGCCACCCAGGCACCCCTAGTCATTACCTTTTAAAAGAAATGAAGTGTCACAACTACAATTGAGGGGCCTGCATATACCAGCTCCCAAGTCATTTCCTTTCTCTTTCTCCCCAGCCCAGAGGGAGAGGTGTGTAGCCTTCCCATCCCCATTTTAAATTTTTTTTTAAGATTCTATTTTTAAGTAATCTCTACACCCAATGTGGGGCTCAAACTCACAACCCTGAGATCAAAAGTCACATGTTCCACCCACTGAGCCAGCCAGGTCCCCTCCTTGTTTTTAGACTTTATGGCTTATGAATACATCTACACTTTGGGGGAGATATTTACATAAGTGGTATCAAATCATAAGCAGTCTTCTGCCATTTGCTTTTTTCCTTCTATTCATCATCATAGCTTTGAGATTCAACCGGGTCAATACATGGATACGGGTAGATTCAATTTACGAATTTGCCATGCTTGATATATCCATCCTCCCATAGATGGGAATTAAGTAATACTTAGGTTTTGTGAATTTTTTTTTAAGATTTTATTTATTTATGAGAGACACACAGAGAGAGGCAGAGACACAGGCAGAGAGAGAAGCAGGCTCCATACAGGGAGCCCAACGTGGGACTAGATCCCGGGTCTCCAGGATCACGCCCTGGGCTGAAGGTGGTGCTAAACAGCTGAGCCACCCCGGGATCCCCCTGGTTTTGTGATTTTTAAGATTCTGAGATCTCCAAACTGTATCCTTCTAATATTTCAATGCCATCAAATGTTCCTTTTCCAAAATATGAATCCATTTTCTTATCTTTTTATCTTTATTCTTCCCACCATCCCCCCCCCCAACCCCCACCCCCACCTCCATTGTCCAATTGGTTTCCTCTTGGTCTTGAGTTTGCAAAGCCACAGCCCTGAGGGGAAGAGGAGGGATTGGAATTGAAGACAGTTGGGGTAGGAGGGAGACCCACCCACAGTATAGGGAGTGACCAGGCCCTCAGTCAGCCTGGGTGATTCTAACACAGTCCCCTCATCAGGACTTTGGGAGAAGAGTCAGAGGGAAACCAAAAGCCCTAGAGACTGCAGGCCTCTGAGAAAGGAGTCTCATCCTGGTTCTAAGGTTGAGGGTGATGATAGAACCCACAGCCGGGCCTAGAAAACCTGAGAGCAGTGGCTATATGTGCCCCGCTCCAGGCTGAGCCCCAGAGAAGAAAAGTCTGGGTCCAGAGGCCTGAAATGGCCTCACAGAGACCCCTGTGGCCGGTGTGTACAGAAGCGTAGGGAAGACTCGCCAGACCCAGAGGAACCTGGAACACAGCAGCTCACCGTGGTGACCAGCCACAGAGGGGTTGTGTGTCCAATGAGTGGGCAATGACTGAGGGCCACCTAGTCCCCCCATGACCTGTGTCAGTCCCAAAATGTACTCCAAACCCATGAAAGTGGGACCCCAATCTGCCTGGGTTTCTTCCACTGTGGCAGAACAGGGCCTCCAAATGGAAATGACATTGTATTACAGAAATGCAAAGGAAGCGATGTTCCTTGCACACCTGGGTGGGGGTGGAGAATTATACCCACTGCACTCAGATTCGAGGAATCTGGGTCTCTAAGATAATAAACTTTTCAGGTTCTAAGATTCCAACCTTTCCAAACATTAAGGCCTAAGGATGATTTGGAAGTAGGGAAAATCTAGCTTTGGGACTCCCGAGGCCTCTGCCAGGGTTGTGTCCACTTTCCTGACCCTCTAGGCCCCTTCAGGACAGCTAAAGAATCAAGAGGCTGGGCGGGGAGGCCCCTGATCTTCTTGCCCCAACAATTTGCCAGGCCTCAACAAGGCAGGGCCAGAGACCCTGGTCAGTCAAGCTCTAGAGCCTTTCCTTGCAGAGTTCCTGGTCTGCTCACCTGCCAGAGGGGAAACTGAGGCCCAGAGAGGGCCTGATTTGTCCTGGTCACACAGCAGCACAGATCTTTACACGCACATCCCTCCCCTCCCACCATCACTCCTTCCCAGTCCCAGCTGCCACCTGGGGTGGGAGTTGGAGGTTGGGTTGGGGATGTGCTCCCCGCTGCCCGGGCCTCCATGGCCGCTCCCCTGGCCCCGGGCCCTCTCACTGCCGAAGGTTGCCATCCATTTTCTGTCCACCTCATTTGTCTGCAAACCATGAAGAAAAATCACTCCCATCTCTCCGCCTCAGCTGCTGCTGTGATATATGGCCTCCATCAGAGCCCCCTTCCCCAGCTGGCACCCTCCTTTCCCCCAAACTCCCCAAGGCTGAGGGTTGGGGGGACGGAGCGAGATTGGGCCAGCTAGCAGGGCACGCTTTCAGAGACTATTCAGGAGATGAGGCCCCTGCCTTGTCTTTGTGGAGGAAAGGCAGTGTAGACATCACTGATCATTGGTGTGTGGCCTTCGGCAGTTCATGTCACCTCTCTGTACAATAACTCTCTCTCCCCACTGCACCACCTCCACAAGCCACGTGAGACTGTATACGACTCCTGCTCCATTTGCTCTTTCCACCATCTCTGCAGGGTACCAGATGAGAATAATCTTAGTTTCTGTTTACCCTTTGTGCCAAGCCCCACACTGGGCGCTGGGGACCCACGGCCACTGCCCTTGATGAGCTTTGGCATCTCACAAAACAGTCAGACATGTAAAAACTAAAAGCATCACCCCAGTGCAGAAATGCAATAATCAAAGTTTTCCTGAATACACAGATGCCTGAGATGAGGAAGGGGGTCTCTGCCACGAAGCCAGGGTTATGAGAATGGAGAATCATGTGTGTAGCTGGCAGGGAGCTCCGAGGAGGTGCTCTCTGAGCCAGATTCTGAGGCTCTGAGATTAGGATCAGAGGCTCTCCAATTGGGCTGCCTTTACTGGCACCCACCCTGCTGTGTGACCCTGGGCAATTCGCTGGGCTTCTCTGAGCATATGCTGCTTTCTGGATTGCTGGTAATGGGAATGAGTAGAAAGGGTCTCTATTAGGAGAGTGGCAAGGTCACATTGAGTGTTGGAAAGACTCCAGGGATGGGGGTGGGGAAGAGAAGTTGAAGGGGTCAAGCTGGGATGCCTCTGCACATTCCCAGTTAGATGTCAAATCCTTTGTGTCAACCAGAGCCTGATTTTCCTGAAGGCCCCAGGCACTGGCAAGGTTCCCATCTCAGATATGCATGTTAGGGTGGGGGTAGTGGAGGAGTCCGGCCCCCAGCAGGAGGGATTGGAGTCCATGAGGGGGTGGGGGGCTGGGCAGCCTCCAGCTCAGCTGGCCCCTCCAGTGCTGCAGGCACGGCAGGCAAGCACCGGTCAAGCGTTCCTCCTTCGGAGCAGCAGCGGTGGCTGTCAGGCGTGTCCAAACCGCGCTCCTGGCTGCCTCAATTTCGCATCCCCTAGGTAGCGCAGACACCGTGAATGGACCGGAAATTGAATGCAAAATCAAAATGCAGCAAATAAATGGATGCAAAAGTCATTTGGAGCCAATAATAAGAACCACCTCCGGACTCGAAAGCTGAGAAACTTCCGCAGAGGCTGAGCTGGTCTGGCTGAGAGGGCGCAGGAGATGGGGCACCCCCGCCCCACATCTTCCCTGGCCCCAGCTCTCCTCCCACTGACCCACGTTGTTGGGGGAATCTCAAGGTCACCCGTGGGCTCCTCAGCTGTACAAACAAGGACACACTGAGGCTTGGGAAGAGGACAGGTCACTTTCAAGGTCCCCAGATAATCAGGGTCCTGGTGTCGGACAGCGCTGGGTTTTGATCTGGCTCGTCCACTTTCTAGCACACGTGACCGTGAGCGGGTCACCTGATCCTCAGTGTTCTCATCAAACAAATGGGGAGAAGAAAGCCCTCCTGGGTTCTGGAGGCCAGATTGAAGGAGCGATGCTGCGTGTGGAAGAGCAGCCAGCTGGGAACTGAAATGGACCACTGAATGTGAGCCCCCTGGAGGGTGCTGTCCTGCTGGCCTCGTCCACTGTGTGCCCAGCACCCAGTAGGTGCTCACAGCAAATCTGTCGAGTGCCCGGATGGTGGAAGGGCTGCCAGGGAAACTGGAAGCAGTGTTCTGCTTGCTTTGCTCCTATACTCCCCGAATCTTGAACAGCACCTGGCACATAATAGGTGCTTAATGATGCACACATGGATGGATTTAATTTTAAACTTCAATTTCTTCCGCCCCTCAATTCCCCACACTGAAGAGCGCCAGCACCCCGAGTCCCTGAGCCTGAGCTCCCTGGCCAATGCAAACTGACTTTTTCATTCCCCCAGGGCTCAGCTCTGGGGCGGGGGGGATGCAGGGAGTGCTGCCCTAAAATCTCATAGGCACAGACGCCAGCGAGGCATTTAACCAATTACAGGGCATGCTCCTATGGCATGCATCAGGCCCCTGCCAGCTTCATAGATGGAGAAGGAGAAACTCCGAGGACCTGCAGACGTGACTTGCTCAGGGACACACGATGTTGAGCAGGGATGGCAGGGATTAGTATGCCAAATTCCTTTCTCTGTGTCCCTCACTCCTTCAGCAAAGGTACAATAAGAACCTACTGGCTGGGTCAGGCTTAGGACTTGGGAGCATCATGCAGACCCTGATCTCTGCCCTAGGGGCTGCGAGGGTCCCAGGTCTGCAGGCTGAGGGCCACAGCCCACCCCGGAGCCACCAGGAGCTGTTGGAAAGGAGGAGTGAGGGACAGCCTCTTGCTGGGGCACCACCTAGCCAGGACTCAGCAGGAAGAGGAGGAGGGGTAGAGCAAAAGGCATTTATACCAGAAACACCCACTGCATCCCAGGCCCAGGCAGCCAGGCTACAGCAGTGAGCACAATAAATGAGACAAAAGCAGGCACAGAGCTTACGCTCTGGTGAGGAGACTGACTTTAAATGATCCCTCTGATTTGTAGTCGTACCTCACACATAGAGGTGAGAGTTCTCAAGGGAAGGAACATGGCTCTAGGAGTGACACAGGGACATAAGCTGGGCCTGGGGTGGGGGTTTGGGAGGGCTTCCTAGAGGAGGAGGTAGTGCTTGGGCTGAGAGGTGGAGAATGAGAAGAGAGGGAAAGAGGAAGGGAAAGAGAGGCAGAGACAAAAGAAGGGGGACAGAGGAGAGAACCAGAGAGCCAAGAGTGGGAAAGACAGTCAGAGGAAGAGTTTGAGAGAAGGGGTGGGAAATGAGAGAGGCACGTAGACAGCGACACAGGGAGAGGTGAGCCAGACTCAGCCAGCTGGACAGACTGACAGGGAGACAGAGAGCTGGGGAGTGAGTGGGCTCACAGAGAGACAAGAAAGCCGAGAGGAAGGGGGGCGAAGGGAGAAACATGCGAGCTCCCCATCCACTGGCGCCTGGACTTTCATCTCTGACACGAGGGGAGCCTGAGCACCCCTCGGGGAAGAGTGGGGCGTTTAGGCTGGGGCTGAATAATGCATTTCACGTTCCAGTACTGTTTCATCTTTCCCTTTGTAAGCTGGGACTCTGGAGTGGAGCTCAGCTTGGCTGCAGCCAGGGCGGCTGTGGGGTGGGCGGAGGGGTGCTGCTGCGGGGTGGGGGGGGGCGCGGGCTGGCGGACCAGGCCTCCAGGGCAGAGCCGGGCCTGAGCATCCTCCCCTTCCTCAGCACCCTCAGAAAGCACCTCGTCGTCCTGAGTCTCCTCTGCGTTTGAGTTCCTGCCAAAAAAGTGGCTGTCGACTGAGGTGCTCGTTGCTAAGTAGTGTTAACTGTTAATAAAGGAGTTGACTGTTAAGTAGGATGTGTTCACTGTTGACTGGAGCGTTCATTGTCAATCAAGGTGTTTGTTAAGCAGCACATGTGAGGTTTACCGGGATGTTAGCTGTTCATAAAATGTATGCCGTTAACCTGAGTGCTCACTGTTAACTAGGATGTTCAACATCAATGAAGGTGGTTGTCAGTGGGGGGTTGCTTCAGCCCCAGCTTTGGTGCTTGCACGGACAGAGCCCTCTCTCCTCCTCACCCCTCCAGACACTGGAGTGCCTCCCTTCTCCCAGGCTGGGGCTCCTCGGTACCAAGGCAAGGACTGGCTGGCCCTCAGGGTGCCCCTGCCTGCCCACACCTTGAACTCTTGAACTGGTTCCATAAAGAGTCCCAGCCACTCCCTGGTTCTAATCTTTTTTTTTTTTTTTTTAAGATTTTATTTACTTGAGAGAGAGAGAGAGCACACGCACTAGTGGGCAGAGGGGCAGAGGGACGGGGACAAGCTAACTCTCCACTGAGCCCGAAGCCAGATGCGATGCCAGGTGGGACCCCAGGACTCAGAGATCAGAACCTGAGCCAAAGGCAGACATTTAACGGGCTGAGCCACCCAGGCACCCCTCCCTGGTCCTGATCTTACTTGACAACCAAGAATGGAAAGTAGAACACTTCCTGGGAAGACCTACATTTTCTTAAAGGAACACCTGAAATACACACATAGCCAAGTGACTCAATAATAGTGGAGTGACGGGAGAGTGGAAAAACTGTTTCTCGGCCCTGGAATTCCAGAGAATGGACAGGCTGTGAGATGGAGTGGTGGGACTTCTATGTCATTTCAGGCTTGGAGGCATACCTGTGGATCTGCCAGGACACCAGGAGGCATTATCTATCGGTCTTATCCCAGCCTGAAGGGCTGGAATATTCTGTTGGGTGATGCCCAGAGAACGGGAGCCTCGTGCCGATGTTCCAGGATTCCTGAGAGGCCCTGGGTCAGGCGCCAGAGGAGGTCTGAGCTCTGACCTCTGAGCAGTCACTCGCCTGCTGGGCAATACTCCTCCGGTCACTGCCCTTGTTGGGCCTTGGGTATACAGTGGGGTTTGAACCAGCAGATGTTTGGAGGGTCCAGCCAACTTCATCTTATGGGGCTGCTCACAAAGGCCCATTTCACAGATACAGAAATAAAGGCCCAAGGAGACGGCTTTGTTCTTGGTGTGTACTTGGCTCCCTCTAGACCCATCCAGCTCTAGTCACCATCCTTGATCCCCCCAGCCAGGCAGCTCTCTAGACCCTGAGAGCTCCCCCGCTCCCAGGACAATGGTGATGATGGGATGGACTCTGTAGTCACCAGCCCTCTTCCTCGGTCAGGAAATCAGCCATCTTGAGTGGAGGCTGGACGGGTTGCTAAGGCCGCCCCATCAGGCTGCTGCCCAGGCCCTCCAGCCCCTCTGCCACCCTAGCCTTCTGGATTTGGGCCAGACACAACCACACATTTGGAAACACACACTGAGACTCTTGGGGCAAAGACCAAACCCTGCCAACTTCCCCACCTCAGTCCACTCCCCATCTCCCCAACTCATCAGCCACACCAGCCTCCTCATAGAGTCTCTTGAGATCCACACTTCTCCAGCCCCAGGGCCTTGGCACATGCTGTTCCCTGGCTTAAACATGTATCCTGGGGATCCCCGGGTGGCTCAGTGGTTTAGCTCCTGCCTTTGGCCCAGGACGTGATCCTGGAATCCTGGGATCCAGTCCCACATTAGGCTCCCTGCATGGAACCTGCTTCTCCCTCTGCCTCTCTCTCTCTCTCTCTCTCTCTCTCTCTGTCTCTCATGAATAAATAAATAAAATCTTAAAAGAAAAAACATATATCCCTCCCCACCCTCTTCTTTGCCTCTTGACTAACTCCTACTCAACTCAAATGTCAGTTCTCTGGGAAGCTCTCCTTGAGCCCTGGTCCAGCTCAGCTCTTTGTTTTATGCTCTCCTTGGAAGCACTGAGTAGGGTTGAAATGACTAGTGATGTGATATGGGCTGTTTTCCTCTCATCTCCATTAGAGACAGTGTCAGTCTGGGTCTCCTTTACATCCCCAGGCGGAAGGGCATAAGGCATGGCATGGGGGGGCACTTCATACTCACTTAAGCAATGAGTGAATGGATAAAGGAAGGAATGAATGATGGTCAAGTATTCCTTACACACACCCAGAGAGAGAAGGAGAGAAATGAGCAAACACACACGCAGGGCTTGGAATTAGGACACTTGAAATCAAACCCTGCTTGCTCCTCCCTGACTTGGTGACACAGAAATGACTTCACTGCTCCGAGCCTCAGTTTCCCCATTTGTAAGATTGGGATAAATAAATAACCCCCACAGTGAAGTGGGGAATGAAAGACACCAGTGAATGGGATGTGCACCCAGAGCTGGTCTCATCACAGGGGCGCTGCCCATTATACACACACACACACACACACACACGCACACACACACAAGGACGCAGGCGCGTGCGGGGCTAGGACAGCCTCATTCCCAGGCCAGAGGCAGAGCTCACATCTGGCACCCCAGCTGGTGCCTCTTGGCCAGCCAGAGAGAACAGCTGTGATTGTCAGTCCTCACTGTGGGCCACCCCGGACCAAACACTTGATGGACACTTTCTTATTTAACTTTCTCAACAGCATCATGAGGGAACAGGTACCCCAACTCACCCCATTTCACAGGGAAAAAGACTGAGACTCAGAGAACTGGCCTAGGATGTTTAGGGGAGGGGAGAGGGCCCTGCATGAGCCCCTCCCCTGCAAACCCACTCTCATACTTCCTTTATGCTCCTTTCTCTTTCCTTCTCCCTCCTCTCTTTCTCCTTCTCTCCCTCTCTCTCTCTACTTCAATTACCTTCCTCCCTGTCCAAACAGATCTCTCAGCCTTCTCTCATCCTACAGCCACCACCCTGCTGCTGCCAGCTCCCCCTACCTTCGGCCACCCTTCCCGTACCCCATCAGGCACCATCTTCCCTTCCTCCCAGAAGAGATCATGGGAGCTGAGTCCAGGCCTCAGCGTGGCCAGGGCTCTGTCCAGCTCTGACATTCACTAGCTGTGTGATGCTGGGCACATTGTGCCTCATTGTCCCCTTCTGCAAAGTGGGGGTGATAATACCACCTACAGTTGTTGTAGAGAATAACTAGGCCATTGCCAGCGGAGTGGACACTCTTGATGCCCACCCCAGGCCCCTTTAACTTGTTTTGGTGCCCGTATCCCTCCTCCTATGGGTTTGCTGCTAATAAGCAAAGCTTTTCAGAGGCCTGACCTCAGAGCATGCCCTCTGAAGGCCCTGAGAGTCTCTGTAGTCCTAGAGCGGCCACAGCCAATAACTGACAGGTGCTGTGGTGGGAAAGCTGACTCTGGAGCGCTTTTTATATTCCAGGGGTCCCCAAAGGATCAGGATGCTCCCTTACCAGTCCCTAGATCCAGGTACACCTTCTTAATAAATCTCTGGCATGGGAGTCTTTATCTCCAGGTCAGCTTCTGGGAACCCTGGCCTAAGCACCAAGGCAAGCTCTTTAACATGGGCCTGGCTCGGAGTAAAGGCTCTGGCCATATTAGCTACTATCATCTTAGTTGCTGGTAACTGGAAACAAACAGCTTTGCCTCTCTAGGTCTTAATTTCCTCATCTGTAAAATAGGCACAATGATAAATCTACATAAATGTCTACATAAATCTTCAGTGACTATCTGAGTGAAGAAATGGACATGTCTCACCATAGCTGAGGTCTTGGGTGAAAGAACAGTTTCTGTCCTTCCTCACCACCCCTACCTCCCAGCTGCCTTCCCATCCCCGCAGCTAGGAATACCCGCCTCAGCCCCGTCATGCTTCCCTAGCTTAGAGGAGGAAACGCAGCTCTCTGATCCCCTCCCACACAAGCAGGGAAGCTTCATCAGACTCCAGATATTATGTCAAGATCAGCCATTGGCCATTGTGGGAATATTTACACCATGGAAACCAACAAATGCTACAAATCAGGCTTTTATTGGAGAGCTGGTTTATCAGCATGCAACTGAATCCATCCCTTTATCAGACCCCTATCCAAGCCCCAGTCCTATCTGGACATTTAAAGCATTTTGTATTTTTCTTTTTCTTTTCTCTTTTTTTCAAATGTTTTTTTTTTAATTTTTGAAAGATTTTTATTTATTTATTAGAGAGAGAGAGAGCACACAAAGGCAGGGGGAGCTGAAGGCAGAGGGAGAGGGAGAAGCAGGCTCTCCACTGAGCAGGGAGCCCAAAGTGGGGCTCAATTCCAAGACCCTGGGATCATGACCTGAGCCAAAGACAGACACTTAACTAACTGAGCCACCCACGCACCCTGTATTTTCTAAATTAAAAAAGCTAAATCACTTTGCTTTCTGTATGTGCTCTCTTCTGACCATGTGGGACACAATTCTTTTCTGTGGGTAGATGGTTCATTTTAAGAACAAATAAAAAGATTTCATACCCACTTCTCAGCATCTCAACCCCCAACAGACATTCCTCATAGGAAAGCCCATCTTGACCTTCTTCTTAAAGATTTCCTATCTCACAGAATCTTAGATATGTTGACTCCCAGAAATGTCAAGTTCTAGAAACTTTAGATTCTGGAATCCTGAACCTTAGACTCCTGGATCTTCGTCTCTGAGCATCCCAATAAGGGAGTCATAGTCTATTTGGAGATTTGATTCTAGAGTTAGCAGGTTAGCAAATATTCTAACCTAGTGCAGTCACAATCCTCCTTGCCCCCATCCCCAGTGAATCCTTCAGAGAGAGACCCTTTGCTGGAGACAGCCATTGCTCAGTGAATCCAGGAATGAAATGATCTCTGCCTCTTAAGCTGAGCAGAAGATCAAGGATTTGGTATGAGTTTAGGGGCTGTGATACAATAAAATATGGCATTTCACTCAAGATGGCAAGATGCCTATGCCCACACACCCTCCACGAGAAGGACCTGGAAGGCAAACTACATACCTGCCATTTTACATTCTCTCAATATACACAGAAACCCAAACTGCTGGCTCTCTCTCCTACTCTTCCATCTCTGTTACAGTTGAAGTCCTATATAGCCTTCCATCGTAGAAAATTAAAATCACAGGAATTTGGGGTTGGAAGGCACCTCACAGCCAGACCCTGTCAAATGCTGAAATCTCCCTTATGGTATTCCCCCAAAGAGTTCATTTGGCCTCGGTTTGAATTCCTTCAGTGGCAAGGAGCTCATCACCTAGCAAGACAACCCATGTCACTTCTGATCACCTTTATTTCTATCTTTGGGACAAGTTGTATCTTCCTGTGTCTCTGATCATTAACAAACATCTCAAAATGCCTCCCCTGCAGGAGTTGGGACATAGAGGAAATCAGGCTCTGCCTGGGTGGGGAGTCCTAAAGTGCCAGTGCTGAGACAGAAATAAATGTTCTGGACACTCAGAGAAAAACTAGTCATTCTAATGAGCCTGACAACCCCTCTGACCCCACCAATTCTGTATGTAATTTCTAAGCCTTCATGGACCCCAAAATCCCATGATCTGGCCCAAATCTTTTATAGTATAGATGAAAAAAATGGCAGCCCAGAGACCAAGAGACTTCCCAAGGTCAAGGTCACACAGCATCTAAGAGACAGAGTCAGGATCTAAACCAACACTTTCTGCCTGGCAGATCCCACCCTCCTCCCATACCCACATCAGGCCCTTCTTCCCTGCCAAGCTGAGACCAGCCCAGAGCCTGCGTTCTGAAGCTGAACCCCCCTCCCAAGCCTCCCCCACCATCCCTGGGGTTGAGGGGGTGTCAGATTTGCCTGGCAATCCCAACCATTCTGAGCCACAGGAGACCTGGGTACGTACCCAGGCCACAGAAGGGGGCGGACAGCTGGGCAGGGTGATGGGTGGTTTTAATATTTAAACACAGTTTGCTGCTGCACAGCCAAAGGCAAAAGCGGCTGTCTCCTTTTTCTTCTCCTTCCTCTCTTTCCTTCCTTCCCTTTTTTTAAATCTTTAATGTCTCCCGCCAGCCGCCAGGGGGGGAGGTGTTGTTCGAGTGTCATATTTCAAAGGGTTGCCACAGCTGGAGGGATATTCAGAGCATTTCGAGCCAATCCATTGTGTATAAATATATAGATATATATATATATAGGTTTCATTATCCCCTTCAGGGCTGCCAGAGAATATATTCTTTTAATATGTATAATATATTTGAGCTGCTACATGACTCGCAGAGGGGGAGGGAGGGAGGGTGGCCCACAATTGACATTTCAGAGGCATTTCCAGGGACAGAGAAACAGCTGACTTTGGGAATGGGGAGGGCTCGGTTCAGCTGAGGTTGGCCTCTGGGGTCCTGTCTCCAGGAGAGCGTGGGGTCTATAGCATAGTCCTTACCTCGTGCCTGGACCCAGCACTGATATTTATTTGGTCTTTTGAGATGGTTCATTTGATCCTTTTGGGTATCCCGAGCTCTCCTTTGTTAGTGGTGTTCAGCTATAACAAAGGATTTGGGGGCAACGTTTCCTGGATCTACTGCAGCCACAGAAGTTCAAGGCTGTCTGCCAGCTGTGTGACCTCGGACAAGCTGCTTAAACTCTCTGAACCTTAGCATCTTCATCTGTAAAAGGCGCCGGCAGGCCTGCCTTGTTGGGTGAAAGCTGATCATGTATGTGAATATGGAGAAAGTGCCAAGTGGGTGCTCACAATTGGCGATGTGACCCAGTTATGGGGGGGGGGGTGAGGGAGGGCTTCCCTGGAGCAGTGCCACTTGTGCTGAGACCTAAGTAAGGGATGACCCCAGACGAAGAGGGACAAGGAGAGAGAATGTTCTGCGTACCTCCCAAGCCTGCCACGGCAAGGGACAATTCGGTCATTTGAAACCTACTAGTGGAATGGGTCTGGAATGAACGGGGATGCCCGCAGCCCACAGACTTAGTTTGGAGTGAACCCAGGGCCCCAGTGGCCTTTGGGGCCTCAGCCTTGTCTGCCTTCACCTCTGCGGGTGCATGGTGCAAGGACTCCAGCCTCTGCCTCCTGTTTGGCTTGCCAGGTCCTCTTGGTTTCCCAATCACTTCCCAGGAAGCAAATTCATGTCTTCCTTGGTAGCTGGAGCTATTTAAAAACAAGGTCAAAATTAAAAGGTGGTTTGTTCTTCCCTGGCATTCCTTGGCATCTCTGACTCTCAGTAGCCTCTGATCATTTGTCTCTCAGAGGCTCCCTCCTGACTCTTTGGACACTGCCTCTCAGGGGCCTGGCCACTTGGGAAAGGGACAGAGGTCACCAGAGTCCCAGGGGCAACAGGAACCCTAAGTTCTGAGGCAGGGGCCCCCATACATGGGCCCAGACCAGCAAAATTGGCACCACCTGGGAGCTCTTGAGTAGATTTGGGGCCTAGGAATCCTACGTCCCAGTGCTCCAGGGTGATGCTGAGGCCAGGCAGGAGGTTAGGAACCTCCAGGTCAGAACTGCAAGCCACCCCCAAAGGCAGGGGAACATGGAGGGAGGGCTGAACTCTAATTTGAGATCCCCAAGCTTCTTAAACTCTGTGACCCTCTCGACCTGCTTTTCACCCACCCTTCCCCATCTCAGTAAGGGCCCCTTCCAGCCACCTAAGTTCAAAGACATCATCCTGGGTTCTTCCCTGTCCCTTTCCTCTCATCTGACAAAAGATCCATTAATCCCACTTTAAAAACGTCCAGAATCCACCACCTCCTCAGCTGCCACCCCAGGTCTGAGCCACCAGCATTTCGCCCCTGAATTACTACAACAGCTTCCTCTCTGGTCTCTGGCTTCCATTCATGCCCTGCCCCAGCCCATTCTCCACCCAGCAGTCAGAAGGATCTTTTAAAAATATGAATCTGATCATTTTCCTTGCCCTATTTCACCCTTTCTACTTGCCTCGCCTTTGCATGGCTGGCTCCATCTCATCTTTCAGCTCCTGGTTTAAATGCTGCCTCATTAGAGGCCCTCCCCTGACAGTGCCAGCTAACCGGCAGCCTCCCTCCTCAGTGATTCTTTGTCTGTGCCCTTTCTGGGTTTACTTCACAGCATTTATCACAATTTGTAATTGTTTGTTTGTTTGTTTGTTTGTTGTTTACTTATTTGACAGCCTGTCTCCCCCCTCTGGATGGCCAGGTCCCAGGAGGCAGGGCCTTAGTTTTTCTGCTTACTGTTCTATCCCAAAGACCCAGCAACAAGCCTGGTGCATGGTGGGGGTGCTCAATATAAATTTCTGGAAGAACAGGAGGGTGATTTTTGATTGACCCAATCCATCATGTTGAGTCAGGCTGTGTGAGTAATGAAAATGCACCCTGTTGGGTCAGATGACCATCCTGTTATCCAGGGAGCAGTGTTCAGGAATGAGCCGTGGTCTCTTCTGGAAGTGGCTCTGGCTGTGTCTGTGCAAGGATGGAGTCCCCAGGACGCTGGCCCAGCAACTTCTGAAGCCTCCAGCCCGAGTGAGGATGAAGCTACAAAGAACTAGAGAGAACTGGTTGTGCTGGTTCCCTGCATACCCATTCTGCCCCTGAGTAAATGGGGCCTTCGGCTCCTCCCTCCCATTAGGCAACTTCCAGAGGCTGCAAATGCCCCCTTGCCTTGCCCTCCAGACCTCACCCCTGGGCTCACGGACTTCCCAACAGCTAATGAAGGTGCCTGAGGGGACTGAGAGGTCGAGGCCACCCCCTGCCTTGCAGCCAGCTTGAGCAGTGCAGAGGACAGGACTCCCACCCTATTGCCCAAGGAGGCCCTCTGTTCCGCACACTAAATCTGGAGGGGGGTGTGGTGCGCTGGGATTTGGGACTGGAGTTTAGGAGATCTGGTAACCTCCTTCTCCCTTCTGGTGCCTCAGTTTCTCTCTCTGAACAAGCGACGGGACTAGAGGCTCTCAGAGTCTCGGATCGGCTGAGCACAGCGGCAAGCGCGCCCTCCACCCCAGCTGCAGAGCCGAGCGGCGGCGTCTCTTCTCGGCGGAGCGCTGGCGCCCCCTGCTGGAGCGAGGCGGGAGGGCAGCGCCTGTACCATCCATCCTGGGGGGTAGGATTGCTACCCGTGGTTGCTGCGGCGCCAGGGGCCTGGGACAGCGGCTGGAGAGAGGGCCACAGGCACACAGAAGGGAACACAAGTACCCGCCGGCACCCGTAAACATGGACACGTACCACTTGGGCCCTTCCGATGGTCTCAGGAGCCCAGACGGGCAAGGCTGGTGGCAAGGTGTTCACACAGAGCTTGGACACATGTGCCCGGGTGTCCACACGCGTGTCCTGGACCGCCCCCCCCCCTACACACACACCATGGTGTGGGGCAAAGGGAAAGAGGGAGAGCTCACATAAATACGCCACGAGCCAAAGGCACCCTGTCACCCGGTGGTGGGAAGTGTCACCTACAAAGGGCAAATGGATTCCTAAGGGAGAAGAGGCCAAGACTCCCTGGCTGCATCTCAGCACTACAGGAAACCCTCAGGAAAATTCTGGGTGCAGGGTTCGAGACCCCAGGCAAGACATGTCATGATCTCCCCTCCCCTGAGGCCGTCGTGCCTCCGCAGAGAGTGTCAGGATCCTCCAGGAACCTCACAGCAGCAACCTGCGGCTGGGACGGCAGACCAGGAGGCGGGCAGCTCTCTAGCTTGGAGCCCTTCCATTTGGAAATCAGGCTCGCTGGCTTGTTATTCCTTCATTCAGCGTAGACTTGCTGAGCACCCACCACATGCCAGATGCTGGCTGGGCCCCGTGAGGATCCAGAGGTGAGCCAAGTCCCCACCCTCATGAAGCTGAGTGGGGAAGGTGGACCACAGAGAAAAACCACATGGGAACCAAGATGCCAGGTGGTAATGCAACAATCCCACTGCCAGGTATACCCAAGAAAAATGATAGCATATGCCCGTATGTCCACACAAAGACCTGGACGGGAGTGTTCGTAGCAGCCTCAGTCCTGACAGGTGAAACTGAAGCTGCCCAGGTATCCATCAGCCTGAGAGCAGCTACCAGCGGGAGGTACATCCATGCAGGGGGAGCAGCTCGGCAATAAGACCAAGTGAGACAACTGATACTTGCAGCGATGTGCGTGCATCTCAGAAACATTATGCGGCGCAAAAGCATTCAAACTCAGAAGAGTATATGGCAAATCAGTCCATGTACAAGAAATGCTAGAAAAAGAACAGCGAGGCCACAGTAACAGAAAGCAGATGGGTGAGCGAAATTTTCAGGGTAATGGAAACATTGATTTGTGGTGGTTACCAGGTTATAGGTATTGGTCAAAATTCACTTTAAACAAGTGTATTTTGTTGTATGTAACTTATACCTCAATAAAGTTGATTTCCAAAAAAGATATAATGCAAGAGCTACAGAGACAATAAGATAAAGGGGGAAGAGGTAGATTTTGGATAGCGTGGTCGGAGATGCCTCTCCGTGGAGATGATATTGGAGCCGAGACCTAAGGAAGAGGAGCTGGAGCTGGGGGTATGGGGAAACACCCCAGGTGGCAGGACCAGAAAATGCAAAGGCCCTGAGACCACAAGACACCAAATAACTGAAACAAAGCTTATGCTGCTAATTGCTGACCTCATCAAACCAATATAAAAGGGGGTTTGCTCCTCCCTCACCCCAATCCTGGTTTCCTGGTCATGCCCACAAAGACCGCCAGGAGTGGTAGACTTACTTCAGCTCTGGGCTGCAATTGGACAAATAAAACCTGCAGCTCCGGGCGAGGTTGAGGAAGTAGGGGTCACTCTGGTACTTCTTGTTTTTCGGTCTCCCTCTGGGGTTCTCATGAAAGCAGAGCCCAAGACAAAGATTTGGGTGCCGGTGGTTTCTTTGGAAGGTGGCTCCAGGAAGCCACAATTTGAGAGTGAGGAAGCAAGTCAGGGAAGGGAAGGGAGCCAATACAGGGTTGTTAATGGGGGGTTCATGGCGTGGGCTGCTGAGGCTCAGTCCAGCTGGGGGCCCTCTGGGACCCGTGGAACACAAGTCAAAGCTGTCCCACTGGTCGAGGGCATGGACTCCTTGGCCCGTCTCACTGCTGTGTGTGAGTTGAGTGGCTCTGGCCAGAGAATGCTCAGCACAAACAGACGCAGGAAGATGTTAGTGGAGGCGTCACTACGTGCTGGCCACCTCCACGGGGGCTGAGGGTCGAGTATGGGCAGGACCCTAGCCACTTCTGCTGTAGCATCTGACTGGGGGCTTGGGGAAAGAAACTTTTGGCCATATAGAGAATTTTGCCAAAATTCTGCACATTTTGTTTCATTGCAGTAAATAAGAATGTGGATCTTATAGAAAGAGGTGCAGCCTCTCTACTTGGCCAGCTCTGGCATCCTGTTAGAAGCAGCCTGGTCCCTTCAAGCTCCAAACCAGGGCTTCTCCCCACTCCTGACCCCCTTACCCTCACATCCAATCAGACCCCAGGCCTATGGATTCTGCAGGCCCACGTCTCATGCCCTCCTGCCTACCTCTCCTCAGTCGATGGCCAGTGAGAGCGAGCATTTAAAGCCCAGCGTTGCCATGTGCCTCCCTTGCTCTGTCCGTGCTCTGGCCTCCACCATCCTGTGGCATTTGCCAAACTTCCTTCCTGAATCCACTTCTATTTATTTACTTAATATTTTTCTTTCAGGTGACTTCCTGTGATTTTGAGTTCGATTTACATATTTTTATCTTCAAAGGAAACTACTAAAATTATATACT
The DNA here is from genome assembly GCF_053574225.1 of Canis aureus. Lineage (NCBI taxonomy): Eukaryota > Metazoa > Chordata > Mammalia > Carnivora > Canidae > Canis > Canis aureus. The sequence goes on along the minus strand of NC_135636.1, from coordinate 31,661,802 downwards.
ATTTTTAAATCCTTGTGAAATCATGAGCTTGATGTCCCACTTCAAATCATCCAGGCAGCTGGCCAACCCCTCCAGTGACACTGATGTCATACTAAAGGAAATACCACAGGTCAGAACCAATCCAATCTCCTAAGCTGGGTGTTAGAAACCTTTCATATCCAGGGCTCCACCTGCATCTCCAGATTCACATCCTACCACCCTAAATACACACACACACACACACACACACACACACAGGAATCACAGCAGCACTTACCTGCTTCTAAATTTTTAGCTATGCTATTCCCTCTGCCTGGCATTTTCTTCCCTTATCCATATATCCCTGATACTCTCCTATTCATCCTTCAAAAGCCAACTCAAATGGTATTTGCTATCTACATTTTATCTCCTCTCTGAGCTCCCAGAATTAATTTCTCCCTCCTCTGGCTTCCCACACCCCTCTGCTCACCTACCTATAATAGTAGGGACCATCTGGTGACATAGATGCCTGCCCAGACACCTCCCTCCCTACTTGGCTAGGAGTGCTTGTTCGGAGGAGCAGAGCCTGGGCTTTATTCATAAAGCATCTGACAAACATTTACTGAATATCTTCTAAATTCCAGGCACAGTGAAAGGTATGGTAGATATAGCCATGAGCAAGAGGGACCCAAACCCTCTTTCCTCAATCTGACACCTTGCTGGGGAAGAAAGACACTCAGTACATAGACAAACAAATGAATATATAATTTCCAAATTGTGATAAGTGCTATTAATAAAGCATCCTGGGTACTTCAAGAAAGAACAATGGGGAACCCATTTGGGTGGGGCAAGAAGAGAAGACCTCTGTAAGGAGGTGACATTTGAAGTGAGTCCTGAAGGATGAGAAGGAGCCAGCAAGAAGAAGAAAGGCTGGGGACAGTGCTCAGAGCAGAGGAAACAGTCTGTGCCATGGCCCCGAAGTGGGAAAGTGGTGTGTTCTTTGAAGAAAACCAAGGCCAGGATGGCTGGGGCAGCATGAGCATGATTAGGGGGAGGAGAGGAGGGGAGTTTACAGGGTCGACAGTGGCCTGATAAGCCGGGGTGTAGCAGACAGTGATGGTGCTGGCCATCAGACCCACACATCCTCATGGCTTCCTGTGTCTATGTACCTGAGGGAGTCGTCTGTCCACAGCATTAAGCTTGACTGGATGCAGGCGACAAGCCAGGAGACTTAGACCCCAGGCATGACCCTCCATCCATGAGGCTCAGAATATAGAGGATAAATACTCCATCTTCTACCAGGACCAGGACCAGGGTACAGAAGGACACAAAATCTGAGGCCCTCGCTCTCAGGGTCATGCAAGTGTAGAGTCAGCACCTGAAAGTGAGGGCCTTCTTAAAGGTTTTTATAACCACTTTATGGAGAGATAACTCACATACCATAAAGTTCACCCTCATAAAGTATACAATTCAGTAATTTTTGGTACATTCACAAAATTGTACGACCATCACAATCACATCTCCCCTAATTCCAGAACATTTTCATCAACACCAAAAGAAACCCTGTGCCCATTAGTCATCCCTTATCTCACCTCACCCACTCACTCCCAGGACCCAACAGCCTCTTGTTTACTTTCCATCTCCAGGGAGAGACAAACTGCGGTGGCCGTGAGAGGGTAGCCCGGCTTCTTGGAAGCTTGTCAGAGGCTACAAAGTGCCAGACGGACTTTCCATAATGAAAAATGAGGCTGGGGCTGGTGAGGGGGGGCTCAGGTGCCAGCCCCAAGTGTGTGGGCTTGATCTCAAGGGCTCGGAGCAGGGGAGGGTCAGGATCAGGGGTAAAGTTGGAGGTGGCAAGGGCAGGTAGGAAGTTGGTATTGGCACTAGACTGGGGCCCTCGGGTTGCAGCGAGCAGAGTATGGGGGTGAGGGGTTATTTGGGAATAGGTTGGAGGGAAACTGGGATTGATCACACAGGAATTACTTTGTGTTGGGCTCTTTAAGATGTCAAACTTCTGGACCACTGAGATTTGTTTTTGGTATCCCTGTGTACTATTTATCATTCTAATGTATTAGATATCTTTGTTATTCAAATGAATCATCACTACATACCAATCAGAATGGTTAAAGTATAAAAAGTTGACCATACGGGATCCCTGGGTGGCGCAGTGGTTTGGCGCCTGCCTTTGGCCCAGGGCGCGATCCTGAAGACCCGGAATCGAATCCCACGTCGGGCTCCCGGTGCATGGAGCCTGCTTCTCCCTCTGCCTGTGTCTCTGCCTCTCTCTGTGTGTGTGTGTGTGTGTGTGTGTGTGTGTGTGTGTGCCTATCATAAATAAGTAAAAATTTAAAAAAAAAAGTTGACCATACCAAATTTTAGGAAAGATGAACAATGGGAGTTCTCCTAGCTAGCAGGTGGGAATGTCAAATGATGCCACCCATTTGGAAAACATTTGAGGAGTTTCTAATAAAGTTAAACTGGCCACATGATCTACTCACTCCCATTCCAGATATTTATACCCAGGAGAAAATGGAAACAAATGTCCATGAAATGACTTATATAAAAATTTTCATAGCAGCTTTCCTTGTAATAGCTCCAAACTGGAAAGAATTCAAATGTCCATCAACTTGATAAACTAACAGTGGTGTGTTTATATGGTGAAATACTGCTCAGCAATGGAAAGGAATGAACTGTTGCCACATTTAGTCACGTCCATGAATTTCAAAAACATTACTGCAGGTGAAAAATGTCACACAAAAGACTACATTTGATGTGATTCTGTTCATTAAGGTTCTAGAACAGCAAAAGGAATCTATGGTAACATGAATCAGATCAGTGGTTACCTCTAAGAACTCTGCCTGGCTTCAGACCTTGAAGAGATCCTTTGGGGGGGGGGGCGCTAAAAGTTTTGTACTTTTACATTTTACATTTACGTTTATTAACTCCATTTTGAGTTAATTTTTCTATGATATGTGAGGTTTTGGTGATGTTCTTTTTCCTTCCTTCTTTCCTTCCTTCTTTCCTTCCTCCTCCCTCCCTCCCTCCCTCCCTCCCTTCCTTCCTTCCTTCCTTCCTTCCTTTGCCCATGGATGCCCAATATTTCCACACCGTGTATTTAAAGAGTTATCTTTCCTTCATTGCATTGCTTTAACATCTTTATCAAATATCAATTAGGCATATTTGTATAATTCTAATTTTGAGTTCCCTATTCCCTCCTCTGCCAGAACCACATAGTCGAAATTTCTGTAGCTAATCAATATCTTAATATCAGGTGGAGTAATTCCTCCTTTATTCTTCTAATTCATGATTGTTTTACTATTCTAGGGCTTGTGCCTTTCTATATAAATTTTAGGATAAATTTATCTAGGTTTACAAAAAACCTTTTTGGGACTTTGACAGTAACTGCACTAAATCAATAGATCAATTAAAAAAGTGACATCTGTAGTATGTTGACTCTTCCAATCCATGAACACAGTATGTCTCTCCTTTGGTTTCTCTCCTCAACATTCTGTAATTACCAGCAAACAGATCCTGCACATGTTTTGTTAAGGTTGTAACTTAATATTTCATATTCATTGGAGAGTCCGTAAATAGTACGATAGACCACCCAGCTGGTGTCCTCAGAGAATTCGAGAATTCCTTGTTGTATGGGAAAACCTATACTTTAGGTGTCGGAAGTAAAGTACTATGCACAGTAGTAGGAGTAGACAGAGTGTTTTCCTTTTTACAACTCCTAAATATTTTATGGTTTATAGTGCTATTTTATTTTATTTTTTTAAAGATATTTTTATTTATTTACTCATGAAAGACCTACAGAGAGAATCAGAGACACAGGCAGAGGGAGAAGCAGGCTCCCTGCAGGGAACTCGATCCCGGGGCCCGGGATCACAACCTGAGCCAAAGGCAGACGCTCAATCACTGAGCCGCCCAGGTGACCCTATAGTGCTATTTTAAATTGAATTTCAAAAAACTCATTTCCAAATATTTGCTCCTAGTATATATGATTTTATTTATTCACTTTTTAATTATTCAACATATTTAAACATTCTTTATTGTGGTAAAATACACATAAGTATTTCTACTCTTTTTGATGCTATTATAAAGGCAATTGTTTTTGCCATTTCCTTTTACATTGTTCATTGTTTGTGTATAGAAACACAACTGATTTATGTAAGTTGACTTTGTATACTACTTTGTATACATACTTTGTATGCTACTTTGTATAGCATATTTTGTATGCTACTTTGCTGAATTCATTTATTAATCCTAAAGTTTTTTCGTGTAATAAGCTAATAAATATTTGGTAGAAGTCACCAATGAGGCTATCAGGCCCAGGGCTTTTATTTGTTGGGAGATTTCTGATTACTGATTCAATCTCCTTACTAGTTATAGATCTGTTCGGATTTTGTATTTCTTCCCGATTTAGCTTGGAAGGTTTTGTGTTTCTAGGAATTTGTTCATTTCATCTATACTATCCAATCTGTTCACAGTACTCATAATCCTTGGCACTTCTCTCAAATCAGTAGTAATGCCCACTTTTATTTCTAATTTTAGTAATTTGAGTCTTTTCTCTTTTTCTCCTAGTCCATCTAACTAAGGCTTGTCAATTTTGTTAATCTTTTCAAAGAATCAACTTTTGGCTTCATTGATTTTTTTCTCTACTGTTTTTCTGTTGTCTATGTCATTTATCTCTACTTTAATCTTTATTATTTCCTTCCTTCTGCTAGCTTTAGGTTTAAGTTGTAAACTTAAATTGTTGACTTGAGATCTTTCTTGTTTTTTAGTATAAGCATTTATAGCTATAAATTTACCTATTAACACTGCTTTTGCTGAGTCCCATAAGTTTTGGTATATGTGTTTTCATTTTCATTTGTCTCTAAGTATTTTCTCATTCCCTTTGTGATTTGATCATTATTTAAGAAGTTGCTGTCTAACTCCCACAAACTTGTGAACATTTTCCAGTTTTACTTCTGTTGAGCAAGTCATTTTTTAAAACTTGAGAGGATAGCATATGAGTGCATACACTCCTCAGTATAGAGAAAGGAGTATTTAAGATCAGTTAGAATAAGCCCTTCACTTCAATGCTGCTTGGTTTTGGATGAAGATGAAATTCTAAACAATAAATTAATTACATCATTCTCATTTTTTTAAAAATCAAGCAGTGAGAATCCCTATTTATACTCAGAAGGTCCTCAGGTTCATTCATTCAACAAACACCATTTCACCAAGCATTCTGCTAGAAAAAAGGGTTACACCAATGAATGAAACAGGCAAATATCCCTGTCCACATGAAATTTCTATTACAGAGGGAAAAGACAGATAATAAACAATAAATATACTAAATAAATAAATTATAAAATATGTGACAGGCGGCAAGTGCCATGGGGAAAAAATAGAACAGGGTGAGAAGAATTTGAATGTAGAGGTAGGTTGCAGTTTCAGATAGGATGATCAGGGTCAGCCTTGTTCCATAGGTCATACCTGAATAAATATTTACAGAATATGAGGAGGTAAGCCATGAAAATATCTAAAGGAAGAGCATTCCAGCAGTGGAACAGCTAGTGAAAAAATCAAAGGGGGGAGGGGCAGATGTCTGGAATCTTTCAGGAACAACTATGAGTCTGGAAAACTATGGAAGTGATATCAGAAGGGTAGCGGGAGGTAACTTATAGAAAGCTTTATAGGATCTAGAATTCAACTCTGGGAGAAATAAAGGGACAACAAGGATTTTGAAGAGAGTAGTAACAAGTTATTTTTAACAAAATCACTTTGGCTGCTGAGTATTGACTATAGTAGAGCATGGATAGTACAAGAGACCACTAGGGAGGCTTCTACAGTAATCCAGGTGAGAGGGATGGTACCTTGGATCAGGATATTAGTGGTAGAAATGGTGAGAAGAGGTTGGATTCTGGAGATATTTCAAAAGTAGAGTCACAGAGATTGACCAGTTGTAGAGAAATAATCAAGGATGACTCTAAGATTTTTGGTCTTAGAAAATGGAAGAATGGTATTGCCATTGGCTGAGATAGGAAAGTGCACAAGATAGAGTCGATTTGGGGTGGGGGAAGGGTTAAGACTTCTGTTTGGGACACAATGAGTTTGAGAGGCCTGTTAGGCATCCAAGTGATGGTACCCAGTAAATAGTTCTGGAATTCAGAAGAGTGACACAAACTCCCTCTCTGATAGGGTTGGACAGTAACATTTCATTCCTTATCAAAATGAAGTCATTACTTTTGTACAATAAACTTTTGTTTCTGGAAGCCATCTGAAGCAATCTCCAGAATCTATCCTTCCATTGAGTGTGTCAAGTTCTTTATCCATGTCTGCAAAGTGATGGGAGAAGGGTTCTTATCCACTCATGGCTGCCGTCTGGCTTGGGAAAATACTCACAATGGTCTTTTAATTCAATTTTTAAGTGTCTCTTCATCTTGTGCAAAATACTTTCAGTAAGTTCTTTTTCTGAGTTTATAACCAGACTATTGACACCACAAAAATGATTTTCAGCATTTGTCTTATAGTTGACAGACTGTGTGGGATTGGCGTGCTCCCTCCTAGGGAACAGGGGCTTGTGTGGGATCGCAGAGGTCGCAGGGAAACTACTGCTTCCTGAGTGCTTACTGCATACCATGCCACGAACTGTGCCAACTGCTGTATCTACACCGACACACTGAAGTGTCACGACCGTGCCAGGAGAGAAGAACTATAATTATACCCATAGATCTGGGAACCTGAGGCTCCAAGAGATAGAGCGCTTTGCCCAAGTTCACATAGAATGCTTTGAGGGACCCTGGAGATGTCTTTGAAGCAGCTGGGGTCTGCTGGTTCAGTGTGCTGAGGGCTGACTTCGGGTCAGGGGGTTTGGAGGCTCTTGTTCCCTGCTCTGAGCTGTGGAGGAGGGCTGGGCCACCCCAGCACTCTGGACCTTGGAACCACTCTGTCCTCCTGGGTCTACTTCAGGATCTATGCCCCTGCTAGTCTATAGTCCCCATGGAAGGGCCACAGGATGTGTGGGAAGACACGAATGGTCAAAAAATGAGGACATCACAACCCCCCACCTTGTCTCCCTTCATTCTGCACACCTTCCCTGCACTACCTACAATGCCCTCTTCTCCATTTCTGAGAATGGTAGACAGAGTAAAAGTAGGGTGTGGGGACACATGGGGTGTTATTAACCATTTGCCCGCTTGAGAAATCATCTCCTCCCTGTCTGTAGCCTTGATAATCCTTGAGATTCCCTCCACCCTCCTCCCCTAGTCTCCAGCCTCATTAATAGGAGGTGACAAGTGGAAAGAGGTCAAGGTGATCTGGAATTAGAGTAGGGCTCAGGGAAGATGGGGGAGGTGGCTTCTGACGGGGACCTTTCTGTTGGAGGATGATGCAACCACCACCCCACCCCACCCCCACTCCCCGCCCTCTTAACTATTTATGCTTGGGACTGGGGATTCATCTCTGGGATGTCATTAACTGTCAAGCAGGTTGCAGACTCTACAAGGGCACTCAGCCAGGGGTGAGAAACTGAAACCCAGCCCTTGCCTCCCTCACTGTGGAGCAAATCCACCTAGCAGAAGGGGTGGCTTTTTCTAATTCACACAAAGATGTTGTATGGGCTAGAGGTTAGTCTCTTAATTAAAGAAAAGGTCTTAAAATGTTACATGCAAAGCTTAAGTGTTTTATTCTAACTTTAAACATATAAATGTGTATTCGCTCTCCAATCTTTTGATATAGGTCCAAGGCTTTTCCTTTGAGGAGTCCACTGGTGGGAATTCCAGTTCATTATCTACGCCTATAATTTCCAATTTTGGTGTCTTGAAAGTGGAAATGGCCACTTAAGACTCTTATGAAGTGACCTGAAGGCAGAAGTCTTGTGGATTTCTCTCTCACAGCTGTCCTACTCTTATCTAATTAGAAAGCAGTATTTTTACGACATGCCATTATTGGGGCTCCACAGACTCCTGCCTAGAGCCCAAAGTTCCTGCAAAAGTGCCTTTGTCCATGGACAGCTGCAAGTTACTGCTGCTGAAGGGGGTACAAGCAGAGGACCACCCATGCTACCACCTTACTGCCGTCTTCCTTTACCAGTTTTTTAAGCTGGCATTTATCAAGCATTTACTCTGTGCCAGCCTGATACTGGATATTTCTCATGCATCTTCTGCTACACTAAGAGGTCAGATTTATCAGCCCCAATTTACAGATGAGGATACTGAGGCATAGGGAGAGGAAATGCTTTGCCTTGCTTTCTGATCATGCTTCCTTTTTTAAAAGATTTTATTTATTTATTTTAGAGAGAAAGAGAGAGCAGGAGAATGAGTGGAGGGGTACAGGCAGAGGGAGAGGGAGAAGACTCCCTGCCGAGCAGGGAGCCCACAAGGAGCTGGATTCCAGGACTCTGTGACCATGACCTGAGCCAAAGGCAGATGCTTAACCGACTGAACCACCCAGGCGCCCCTGATCACACAACTTCTGTGTTTATTCAATTCTTTTTTGTTTGTTTATTTGTTTATTCAATTATAAGACACATTTTTTCACATTGCTAAAATTAGGATTTTGATGAAATACAGAACAAATGAAGAAGTCATGATTTGTAAGCATATTTTTAAAAATTTTAAACTTTTAGTCTGAAATCATTTCAAACTTACAGAAAGTCACAAGATTAGTGCAAAGATTTCCCTTATGCCCTTGACTCAGAATCTCCTGTTGTTAACATTTTGCCACATTTACTTCAAAATTCTATTTTTTCTCTATTCTTTTATATATATATATGTATATATACATATATATATTTAGAGAGAGAAAAATATATATATTTGAATCATTTGAAAGCAAGTTATAGGAGCACCTAGGTGGCTCAGTCAGTTAAATGTCTGCCTTCAGCTTAGGTCATGATCCGGGGACTCTGGGGTCAAGCCCTGCATCAGGCTCTTTGCTCCCTCTCTTTGCTGCTCTCCCTACTTGTGCTTTCTCTCTCTCTCCATCAAATAAATAAATAAAATCTTTTTTAAAAAAGTAAGTCAATTAGAGATGTCATGCCTCTTTCCCCCTAAATATTGTCCAAGAACAAGGAAATGCTCTTCCATAATCACAGCATAACTATTAAAATCAAATATTTGACATTGAACAATGTACTATTATCTGGTTCATAGCTCACATCTGGATTTTGCCAACTTTTCCAAGAACATCCATGATAGCAGATTTTTCTAATTCCAAATTCAACTCAGATTCACATGCTACATTTTGATGTTCTATCTCTTTAGTCCTCTTTAAATTCCTTTCTTTCTCTTTCTTGCCATTGACATTTTTGGAGAGTTGGGTCAATCATTGTGCAGAATGTCCCAAATTTGAATTTGTATGATTGTGTTCTCATGATTTGATCCAGGTTACACACTTTTGACGGGAAGACCAGGGATGTGATGACCTCTCCAGTGCATCCCATCCAGAGGCACATGTGTTGGCTTGTCCCACCACTGTGATGTTACCCTTGATCACTGAGCTAAGGTTGGGGTGTATCAGGTCTCTGCTATACCAATCGCTTTTCTTTTGTAATTAAAAAGCTATTTGGAAGGAGAAATTGAGACTGAATATTGCTCTCCTCAGCAAACTTCCAATAGTTTCAGGATCCGTGGATGTTTCTCATGCCCATTTATTGCTATTATAGTTGTAAAACCATGCTTTTCTTATGCCGTCACCCCTTCTATATTTCTTAGCTGGCATTCTGCTGCAAGAGCTCTCTCTCTCCTTTCCCATGTATTTCTTTATTAACAGCATAGACTCATGGATTCTTACCTTATTCAGTGAGAAATAATGCACTACTGTCATTATTTGTGCTGATATTTTATTGTCACAGAGGCAGGATATGAACCCACGTCTCTCTAATTCCAAAGCCTATATTCCCAACCACTCTTCTATGCTCCATGCTGCTTACTAGCTGTTACCTTGAGCAAATTGCTTCAACTCTCTGAAAACCCAGCTTTAACACTGGAAGGATCTCAGAGCCATGTGTAATGCCTGACCAAGATTCTAAAGGGTAAGTCTGCAGTGTTCCCCTTCAGCTGAGTCCTAGGACAATTCCTGTTCCCTGCTGGGACCCCAGCACCATTCTGCTCAATCAAGGTCAAGTTGTACCAACATTTGGCCTGGTCTTCTGCTAGGGACTGAGACCTGGCCCCTTGCCTTACTGAGGCTGCTCCACACCACTGGGTTCCAGAGAAACACAATAGAGAATAGAGCCATAGTGGGCATGTAGCATGAATGAGAAATAAATTTTAGTGGTCATCAGCTACTGAGATTCTGGGTTGGTTTGTCCCTGAAGTATATCTTGTCTATAATCCCCCATCCTAGGTTCTGGAAGTATACCAGGGCCCGAGACAGACTTAGTCTCTGTGGTCTTAGAGCTCACAGTCTACCTGGGAAGACAGATGCTGACCAAATGAATAATTCTTTGGTACAACTATATTAATAGTTACAAATGAAAACAAACAAACAAACCAAAAAAAGAGCTTTTCCTTTGAAAAGCACTTGGTATTGGGACAGAATCTACCAAGGACATCCGACTTCATTTGGAAAACTAGAGGAATGTTCCCAAAGAATCAGCCGTAAAACTAAGTCCTTAAGAAAGGAGTCTGAGTGGGCCTGGTGAAGAAAGGCAAGCGAGGTATTCCTGCAGAGGGAACAGCACAGGCAAAGGACCTGGGGAAGGGAGCCTCCTGGTTTCCTACACTTTGCAAGCTTCTTCGAGTGCCTCTCAATTTTCTGAGCCCAGAAATCCCATGGAGACATTGCCTTTTTATTTAAACTAGCTGAAATTTTCCTGCTTTCCACCAAAGGAATATACACTTTGTACTTTAGGCAGGAATTTTCCGCTCAGAGTCACATCAAACCATGTGTCTCAAATAAACTCCCACCTCAATGGACTCATTGGCCGGAAAGAAGTTCCTATGCTAAAGCATGTGTGGGCCCATCTGGTTTCTCCTAGGAAAAGTCAAGAGTATCCTTTTGCGCAACTTAAGATTGAAAAGCCATATGATTTCCTTTGTTTGTTCTGTTTTGTTGTTGTTGTTGATTCTTCAGTATGAGGCACTGATGCTGATCTACACAGTGGCAGTGCCACAGAGTCCAGCAGAGGCTCCCAGCAACACTCTGGCACCCATCGCCTCCTCCTATCTCCTTGTCAGGGGAATCTCCTGGCATCACCAGAGGTAAAAAGAAGAAAAAAAGAATCTCTACCTTCTGGAGTAGATGTGAACTCCAGAGAGGCTCCCCAAGTCTGCTCTTCTCTCAGTCTTACCCATTTCAATAACCCCATCTACATGTGGGTTTTTTTTTTAAGATTTTATTTATTTATTCATGAAAGACACAGATGGAGAGGCAGAGACAGACGCAGAGGGAGAAGCAAGGTCCCTGTGAGGAGCTTGATGCAGGACTTGATCCCAGGATCCTAGGGTCAGGACATAAGCCAAAGGCGATGCTCAACCACTGAGCCACCCAGGTGCCAATTGCCATCCAGATTTAAAAGCCAAAATCCCAGGAATCATTCTCAATTATTTTCCTTAACCCTTCACATTTAAGCAATCATCAAGTGCTGATGGCCCTGTCTGCAAAATACATCACAACTTAGCCCTCTTCCCTATATCACCACTGTCTCCACCCAGAGCCAAGCTACCACCACCCTGACACTTACCTGGCCGCCTCCACCACTCTCCCTACCTCCCCTCTTGCTCTCCAGTCCATTTAATTAGCAGCTAGAGTGAGTAGTCTTTTAAAGAGGCAAATCTGTAGCTTGAAGCCTCCAGGGGCTCTCCATTGCTTTAGGATTGTTTGAACTCCTCTCCTTGCCCTTTAAGACTCTGTGTGAGGGACACCTGGGTGGCTCCGTGGGTGAGGGCGTGATCCCGGAGTTCCAGGATTGAGTCCGGCTTAGGGTTCCCTGCCAGGAGCCTGCTTCTCTCTCTGCCTATGACTCTGTCTTCTCTCTGTGTCTCTCATGAATAAAGAAATAAAATCTTAAAAAAAAAAAAAAAGACCCTGTGTGATTTGATCACGACACAGGTCACTCCCCTCTCACCCTCAGAGATCCAGCCACACTGACCTGCTTGTGGTCTGTGGAACACCCCTGACCTTTCACCTCCAGACTGTCTCAAATTCTATTCTCTTTGCCTCTAATACTGGCACCCATATTCATGATCCAGAAAACTCCTTCTTCACCTCAGAGTTGAGGTTGAATATTTTTACCTTCCGGTGGACCTCCTTGGCCAGCCCCAGACTAACCTAGTCCCCTTGTTTATGATTCTCCTCCATCATACAGTGACATGCTTGTAATTTGTGTTCTACATCTGGCTCTCTTGTCATTGGACTGTGAGCTCATTGAAATCAGGGACTCTCTTGTTCACCACTGTATCCTTAGAGCCTAGAGTGAAGCCTGGCTCAGGCTCATACTAGGTACTCAACAAGTGTTTGCTGTAGGGATGAATGAATGAATAAACGAATGGCAAGTGGGATTCTGTAATCTAGCCTTCATAGCTAGCCTGTGGCAGGATCCCAAAATCTTCTGGGATGAACTTGGTCTCTTGAGAAGGAAAAGTCTCTTTAGGTCTTGAATTCTTCAAGGGATACTAGGGAGACATTTTATAATTTATCTGAGGACAAGAACCTAAGCCTCATTTATTCTCTCTAAAATAGTTATATTCTATAGAGGCAGGAATATGCATTTTTCATGTTTTTCCAGGACTCATCCACAGGCCTGACACAGAGAGGTTAAAAATGAAGACTTCAGGTCCTTGTGGCCTGGAATCAGATCTTGCTCTGTCAGCTACAACTGGGTAGGTAGCCTTAGGCAATTGACTTCATCTCCCTGAATCTTCTTTTCCTCACTTTTTTTTTTTAAAAAAAAGATTTTATCTATTTATCTGAGAGAAAGATAGAGAGAACAAGCAAGAGGAGGGACAGAAGGAGAGGGAGAAGCCAATTCCCTGCCGAGCAGGGAGCCCTGCTGAGGACTCCATCCCAGGACCCTGGGATCAAGACCTGAGCCAAAGGCAGACGCTTAACTGACTGAGCCACCCAGGTGCCCTTCATCATCTTTAAAATAAATATAATACAATCTTTTTTTATAGAATTACACTGAAGGTTAACTAAGTTCATGTAACAGTTTCTAGCACATAGGAAGAGCTTAATATACCACTATTGTTCCAATCATTAACCGCTAGATAAGAATATTGGGCATTTCCCTCAAATTACCACTGGATGTCGCCACAGACTTGGCTAAAATAGTGGCACAGTTGCCCAAGTGTACATGCCTCCAAGTCTGGAGCAAAAAGACCTTAGAGAGAAATTGAGGACAAAACCAGCAGGGACTGCTCAAGGTCATGAAAGCAGATCCAGGGTTTGAACCCACTGGTCCTGCTCCCTTAAGGATGGCAAACTCCTCACCAGGGCTCCCACAGTTCATCCTGCCCCTGGGATAACTGGTATGATCCACTTGAACCAACAGCTAACCATGAGTGTTAATTATGTGACAGGCACTACTGTACGCATTTACAACATGAACTCATTGAATTGGCAGAAACAACCATAAGGGATAGATTCTAATGTTTTCCTCATTTTATGGATGGGAAAAGTGAGGCTCAGGAAGGGTAAGTAAGTTGCTCAAGGACACACAACTAAAAAAAAATGCAGGGGGATTAAAACCCTGGCATTCTGGCTGCAGTCTGTGCTATCCCAGAGCCTACTTCTTTGGTCACTTTGGTAATCATGTGTCTTATCAAATTTTAAATCTTTTGGTAATACATGGCTTCTTTGATGATTTAATAAATCACTGTCGTTCTGTCACAAGTTACATTTCCCATATCTTGTCTTGCTAAAGAAATAATGTTGATTTTCAGAAAAAGTAATTGTCAAATGGAATGATGACATAGGAAGGTAGGTAGTGTGGTTTCACAAAACACTGCACTATAAATAACATAATCTTTTGCTTATTCTTTATCATTTAACCCCAAGTTTGCTATCCAGTGCCAACAGAATACCATGGACCCAGTTACCAGCTCAACTGGAGGCTTGGAGGACAAATGGGAAAGAAAAGAGCTTTGGCTAGGTCTTTCATCCATTTCCTCACTCCTTCACCCTTTCATTTATTCCACAGTGACTGCCTCCTCCTCCTCTTCCTCCTCCCTGTCAGGCCTGGTACTAGGCTCTGAAGCTAAGAAATGACCCCCACATTAGCTCTGCCCTCAAGGAGCTCACAGTCCAGTGAGAGTTAACAAGAAGTACGTACACACTGGCACTGCTCTATTGACCATCTCCCAAGACTCCTTAGACGGCATTTGTCTATTCTTCTCTCTATCCTCCATTCCTAGCATAGTGCCTAGCACACGTTAGGTACTCAATAAATGTTTGCTAAATGAATACAAAGTCTTCGTGGAGGAGGCGGCATTTGATCTGGGACTTTGACAACTAGAAATTTCTTTTTTTTTTTTAATGTTTTATTTATTTATTCATGAGAGACACAGACTGAGAGAGAGAGAGAGAGAGGCAGAGACACAGACAGAGGGAGAAGCAGGCTCTATGCAGGGAGCCCGATGTGGGGCTCGATCCCAGGACTCCAGGATCACAACCTGGACCGAAGGCAGGCGCTAAACTGCTGAGCCACCCAGGGATCCCCTAGAAATTTCTTGACAGGTGAAAACAGAGAAGAGGAGACACCCACTCAAGAGGAAGAATGACAGGGTCATTTGAGAAAGATCATCCTGGCTTCTATGAAGAGGATGATGGCTTTGGCTGAGATGTGGAGCAAGGAGACTAGTGAGAGGCTGCTTCAAGGGTGAGTGGGTGGTAGTTTGGACCAAGGTTTTGGAGGTGGAGACAGAAAAGCCTGAAGCAGGATGCAGAAAAGATGGGCAAGACTTGGAGAGCATGAAGCAGGAGAGAGAAGTCACAAGTGAGTTTGGATGTCTGGTGGAACAAGGCAGGTTGGAGAGGTCTTGGCAGGAAGTTGAGGTCTGTTGAGCAAAATATTAGGGCAGAAAGACCTTCCAGGTCCCTCAAGTCAGACCCCGGTTTTGGTGTCATTTCTTTTTTTTTTTTTTTTAATTTTTATTTATTTATGATAGTCACAGAGAGAGAGAGAGAGAGAGGCAGAGATATAGGCAGAGGGAGAACCAGGCTCCATGCACCGGGAGCCCGACGTGGGATTCGACCCCGGGTCTCCAGGATCGCACCCTGGGCCAAAGGCAGGCACCAAACCGCTGCGCCACCCAGGGATCCCTTTGGTGTCATTTCTACCACCAGAACTGAGCTTGGAGAGGAGAGCAGTCCTGTGTGTACAGAGGAAGCAAGCCAGCTGGCCGGGAGCCAGCCCCATGTGAGTGAGAGCCCTGTCTTACCTTCTCCAGTTTTCTGGGGCCCCAGAATAAATGAATGGCAAGTGGGAAGAAGGTTGGCCACAGAGGCCTTGTCAATGCCCAGACCTGGCATCAAGGTTACTGGAAGGCAGAGTCTCTCCAAAAAAGTACCTTCTGATTCTTGCTCAACAGCACAAACCACTACCATGGATTGGCAGGATACCTCCCTCTATTATATCTTCTTTCTCTTGGGGTATAACATACATAAAGTACATAAAATCCCCTAATCTTAAGGTATAGCTTGATGAATTTGTGCCAATGTAATCACCAAGCAGATTAAGATACAGACTTTTTCCAGCATCCCAGAAAATTCTCTCTTGTTCCTTTCCCACCTCTACTCCTCTCCCACCAACACAGGAAAGTACTATTTTGATTTCTATCACCACAGATAGAACTTTATATGTGAATGGAATCATACAATATGTACTGCTTTTGTGTCTGGATCCTTTTAGTACACATACTGTATGTGACATTAATCCACATATCACATATATCAGTTTATTATATTTTTATATGTATAACATAGTATTCCTTTGGATGAATGCGCCATAATTTATCAGTTCTCCTGTTGATGGACATTGAGCTATTTCTAGTTTAAGCTATAAATAAATCTGCTATGAAAATTCTTGCACGAGTCTTTTTGTGAACATAGGCACTCATTTCTCTCAGATTGAATACCTAGGAGTGGAAATTCTAGGTCACAGCTTAGGTGTATGTTCAGATTTCGTAGGAACTGCAGGTCTTCAGAAATGGCTGTATCCTCTTTCACCAGCTATATGCAAGAATTTCAGTTGCTTCACGTCCTTGCCTCCACTATGAGACTCTTCTTTTCTTCCAGTGTTATTTTGGGTGTACCTGGCATGGGTGCATTGATCCCTCAGTCCGCAGGCAGCAAAATAGAGAGAGGCCACATCCAGTATGTTTCTAAGCTGGAGGAGGAATGGACATATTGACTTGAATGTGACTTAGGAACTGGACTGGCCATCTTATGACCATGAGCATGAAACCATCATAAGGACAGCAGAACAGAGATGAAATAAACCTGGCAGATGGAATGTCCCTTGATGACACTGCCAAGCCACTCAATTAATCTGCCATTGGGTGGCAGCCTACTTATTTTTTAAGCTAATTGATTTGTTTTTTGTTTGTTTGTTTGTTTGTTTGTTTTTGTGGACGTACAAAATAAAGAATACAATTCATAAACTCTCCTTGTAACCAAACCCAATGGTGTCATTTCTGTTGTCTACAGCAGTCAGCCCCACTAAGCACTTTCTCTTTCTTGAAACCTCCTCTCTGGGATCCCATGCTCACCTGGTTTTCCTCCTATCCCTCTGGTCATTGCTTCTCAGCCTCCTTTCTTGGCTCCTCCTCCTCTGTTCCTCAAAAATCTACCTTCCCTTCCTTGGGAACTCATCCAGCTCCGTGATCTCATCCATTACATATGTGCCGATGCTACCCAAATATGAATCTCCAGCACAGACCTCTCTTCTGAGCTCATCTCATATAAAAATGCCTATTGACCCTTTCCACCTAGACATTGCCCAGGCATTTCAAACTTGCCTTCTCAGAGCCAAGCTCTGTATCTTCCCCCTCAATCTGATTCTTCTTCAGGCTTCATCACTGTAGTGAAGGGTTCTTGACTCCTACTCAAGGCAAAAACCTAGATGTTCTTGCCATTGCCCCTTAGCACACATCCACATCCAATCTTCCATCCTTTACTTCTCCATCTCTCCGAACCACCAGCCTGAGTCATCATTACTTCGTAGCTGGAAAGCTGCAATAACCTTCTAACTGGTTCCCTCCCCGCCCCCCCACATCTGCTCCCAAGTGTTTTCCAAGCCATGCAACCAGGATTGCCTTTCAGAAATCCAAATTTGTTATCATTCCCCTGATGAAAAGGGCTTCTCGTTACTGTCAAGATAGAAATCCAAATTCGTTTGGTAGCACTACCTGCACTACGCCTTGCTCACCTCTCACCCACACCCTGCTCCTTCCCACCTTATCTGGGACAAGTGGTTCTTGCTGCCTGGAACATTTCCCGTCTCTCTTGCCCTGCACAACTCCTAATTGTCCTTGGTGTCTCAATCTAAATACCAGCTTCTCAAGGAGGATCCACCTCCACCTCGTGCCCCATATTAGGGCCTCATTCACTTTCCATAACCCTCCTTACTTTCCCCCACTGCCCTCTCCATGCTGTATACTTACATATCGATTTGGTTAATATTACTAACACAGTGATTCTCTGCTGACCTTCGTTCCTCTCCCCCCCTCCGCCCCCACACTTTCCCCCACTAGACTGTCAGAGCCTTGTGATTACAGCAATGTCTATGCCACACTCTTCGCCTTTAGCACTGCACTAAGAGAGTAAGCCCTCAAGGAACTCAATTAGCTAATAAATGAATCCTGACTCATTCACTCCCCGTAACAACTCTGTGAAGAAGGCATTTCATCAGACCCGGGGAAGCCGAGAGTCGGGGTAGACCAGTTGCCCGGGGTAGAGGGCCCGGGGAGGAGTCGGGTCCTGACCCTAATCAGGTCCTTAGTTCTGAACCCGATTTCTCCGCTCCTGAACTTTGGCCCCTCGGTGAAAGGGCCAGGGAGGGGGCGGACTTTGAGCCACGAGGTCCCGCCCGGATGACACGGGGGATCCGCGCAGGGAACCAGAATCCCGAGCTCACCTACGGAGCCTAAGGTACGCCCCCTCGGCGCTCAGCGAGCGAGGATCACAATCTGCTGCATATGCATGAGGGGACCATGAGGCCGTGGTGCTGGGCTGTCCGGGGCGCGCCTGATTAAAAATTCTTCAGGCTTGAAGACTTGCGAGTCCCCTGAGTTACTCACACACGCATAGAAAACTTTTCAAAGGCCCGTCTGAGGCGCACATTGGGGGATATCGGGAGAGGACGACCCCAAATTGTGCTTTATGATCAGGCGTCTGCCAGAGGCAGCCCGACACCCGAAGGGGTCCTCGGCCTGCTCCACTAGAAGACGAAGGGGGCGTCTCCCCGGCTTCCTGCGGCGTCGGTGGCGAGCTGAGGTGGAGGCTGGCTGCGGCAGCGAGGGCGACAGTGGCGGCGGCGCCATGGCAGGGCTCGCAGGTACCGTGGCGTCGGCCCCCTGGGGACGGGATGAGAGGCCCTCGGTGCGGCGGCGGCGCCATGTTGTCCCTTCGGGGTCACCTTAGGCGTCGCCTGGTCCCTTTCTGGGGGTTTCCTTCCGCGCACCCTAGGGGAGCCACCCCTGTGTGGGGTCACGTGATTGCCCTGTGTGGGCCCCCGTCCCCCTCCCCCCCCGGGCCGCGGGGGTTCTTTCCCGGTCTGAGGGCGAGGCCCCGGACCCCTGGGTCTCGTTCCGGCCTCCAAGGTCAGTCAGTGCTCGCCTGTCTGTTCCCGGGACGCGACAGGCAGAGTCGGGGGGCGCGGGGCTGAGGGGGCGCGACTCCCCGCTCCGCGCCCCGGGGGGCCCCTGGCAGGGGGCCCAGTTTCTGAGAGTCCTGCTAACTTGTCCCCGCCACTTCAGTCGCATTTTTCCTAGCAGGGCCGCGGGTGAGAGGGGGCGAAAGTGGTCTCCACCCCAGGCACCCGCTGTGGTGTCCGAGGTGACGGGGTAATAGGCTGACGCTCTGCTTTGAGTCGCGGGTGCCTCCTCCTCTCATAACTTTGTCAAGTCTGTACACCCGATCCCTTTCCTCCAGCATATGTGGGGAGTGGCCCTCAAGGGCAGCCGAGGGAACGGAATGCCCGGCACTCCAGTGGCCTACAAAGAAGAAAGGGGGATGGGGAACAGTTGCTTTGTCGCTACCCCTTCCAAACCTGTGAGTTCTGCCAGGCCTCCACGTCCCTTTTCAACGCTAAACGTTGGGACAGACCGGGGTCTGTCCTAGGGAGGAAATGATCTTTCTGTTTATAGGTTCGGATCGTGCTTTATCCCTTTCAGGGAGCTGGTGTGTTGGGAACAGCTTCTGTTTGCCCTGCCTGACATGGTCCAACCATCCCCTCAGCCTTCTGGACGGCAACACCAAAGCCAGGACCAAAAAACAAAACAAAAACAAACAAACAAAAAAAGTTCCAGCTTAAGTGCTAATGCCAAGTGTTAGATCTTATTTATTTGTTTGTTTTAGATCAGAGACTAATTAATGTCAAACAAATCTGTTAAAAGATTCAGAGCCCTGGTCAGTTTCCAGTGACCGGATCAATTCTCTGTCTGTCATTGGTCTTGTTAGAACTGCTGCCAAAAACAGTTTAACCTTTTATCTGTAATATGTTGTTTCAAAGAGGAATCTGGAAGTCTGGGTTTGGCTGTCTTTTTTTTTTTGTTGTTGTTCTCTTATCTTTGAGACATGCATTCCATTTCAAGCCTGTCACTGTGCTATACCGAGGACCATGTGTTGCCTGCCTCTCTGACTTCCTGTTCTGGGAATGCTCAGGAATCTGGATCCTGCTGGGGTATGGGCCCTGTGGGAGGGAGAAGGGGTGGAGGGGAGGGTGAACGGAATCATTCCCAGAGAAGATGGTGACATGTCTCTGGGGCATATAGAGGAAGTCAGAGGCCACCAGGGAAAAAGTGACTGTTGTTAGGCTAATGTTTTGTGTGTTGTGTGCGAGTTTGTGCACGTTTAAATCTCTGGGGATAATACTGCAAATTCAGAATCTCACTTTAGGTTACTGGCTCCTGAGTAGATACAAGTTTGACAATAGCTATCTAGCAAATGGCTCACAGCAAACCTGCTCCCTCATCCAACCCAGGTGTAATAAGCTGCTGTTGCAGCTGAAGCTTAAGAAACTTGTCCCCTCACCCCTTCCTTCAGTCACAGTTCAAATACTCCACAGAGATAGTGTCACAGCAGCCCACACCTTTGAAAGTCATGTTACCTAATTCCCTCTCCCCTCCACCCCCAGCTTAACTGGTTAGGCTAAGACACTAACTAACATCCTTCTTGGGGCATTAGTGCAAGAGTCTTGCCTGTTGGTTGAGTCCTGCAAAGCCATCCCAGTAGCCTCACAACTCATCTGCTATATGCTTGGTCTTAATGAGGGCAAAGCCTTTTTGGGAGTAGTAGAAACAGTTTAGGAAGAAGGGAGGCCTGTGAACTAAGGGCCCTGCAATAAAACTCTAGTCATTTTCAACTTCTACCATTGCTCACTATCAGAATAAAATGTTTTAACGGTATTGCTTCTGGAAAAATTTTTATAAACAGGATATGTTTGGACCAGACTTCTAGGCACCACACAGGAATAGAAAGTGTGGACACATTCCTTCTCCCTTTTCCAGTGGGTTGTGTTTGCTGCCAGAACATGAGGGTTTGGGGCTGAGGGATGAAGTTGGGGGAGTGGACATTGCACACTCAAGCCCACCCATGTGGGATGTAGGCCACCAGGACAGCCCTTGCCTGGAAGTCTGTCATCTCGCCATGCCACACTCGCTGATGGATGGATGGAGAAGTCCCACAGATGGGCTTCACCAAGATTATCTGGAAAGCCATAGAGCTGCCAGCAGCCTCCCGCCTTTCAAAGGGGGTACAAAAAGCTAAAGGGAGCATGCTCTGTCCGAAACAGCCAGACCCTTCTTTCCATCCCTGTCTATCTGAACCCAGCCACTTTATAACTGGGCTGAGGTTAGAGTATCTGGGACAGTGGGACTGTGGGCACACCTCTTGAAGGCTCTGAGGTGAGGCAGTCTTCACTGAGAACACATGTTGAAATGTTCATAGTTATGTAGGTTTAGTGTGGAAAACCACAGCAACTTCCAGTCTTGAGGCCTGCCAAGATAATGGCTTCAGAAGGGAGGTGTGGGCATTGCCTGCAGATGAGTCACCCTGGGGCAAGAGGAGACCTGCCTCACCTTCAGGCTATAGTAGAAGCTGGAGCCACCCAGCCTAAGGAAGATGGGAGTTTCTGATTATACATCTCCATGGGTCCTGATTGCCACTTTGATGGCAGAATGTTTTTTTTTTTTTTTTTTTTTTTTTTTTTAAGATTTTATTTGAGAGAGGGAGACAGCACAAGCGGGGAGGAAAGGGAGAAGCATGCTCCTCCCTACCAGGGACCCTGGGATCAAGACCTGATCCGAAGGCAGACGCTTAACCCACTGAGCCACCCAGGCGCCCCGGCAGAATGTTTCTAGTATCCTGGAGTTCACTGGGATCTTAACAGCCCATTTACAGGGGGGAACTGAAGGTGAGGGGTTGGTAGGAGTTGACCTGGCCAGGTTGCCTGGGCTGATTGATGACAGCCCAGTACCAGAGCCAAGGTCTGTACCCTCTACCCCTATAATTCTCTGATGCTGTACTGAAGTTCCAGATGCCTCTAAAAGTGCTGACACTGGGGTTTTGAAACTTAAGGGGTTGCTTAGAGGAGGGAAAATATCAGGCTCAGGGGGCAAGGTGCTTTGTGCTCCAGAAGTGTTTGTGACAACTGTGACTAAGGGATTTGAGGAAGTGGCAAAAAGGGAGATTTATGGCCCTCCAAATCCTCCCTTGGTGTTGACCCAGGAACAGGTGTGTAGTGACAGGGACACATTAAGCCAGAGACGAGGCTGAACAGGCAGCAGGGCCATTTGGCGAGGCAGTCAGCTGACCATGTGAAAGGAGTCCTGGCTCATTTAAGAGTGAAAGAACAGAGAAAGAGGTTGGGAGCCAAACTGCCAGCCCACCTGCCCACGTACCCTGGACATGGCAGGGGAGAGCCCAGGGCCAGGGACCTGGTAAGCACCCCTAAGAATATAGAGGCTAATGCCAGAAGTGGAGAACTCACTAATGGGGAGAGCTAGAGAGAGGTTCTTGGGGTGTTGGGAAGGAGACCTGGAGAGTAGCAAGGCAGGGCAGAATGCTCTTGTAGTGGTCCTGGTAGGAGTTATAGGGCTTGGAGGCCAGGGGAGGCACCATATTACACCTTTTTCCCAATTCTCAGTGTCTAAGCCAGTGCCCGCCGTGTCCAGTGCTCATTTCCTTGGGGCTTCTGGTTGGAGATAAAGCTTTGTGTTCTGAAGTCCTGATCATCCCCTTGGTCTCTCGTACCCCATCTTGAGGGCTACTCTCACCTTACGCCATCTTTCCTAGTAATTACCTGCTAAGGCCCCTTATTCCAGGACAAGTGAAGGCATCCACCCCCCCTGGGGAGGGGAAGCAGTCCTTTATTCTGAGACCATAAGTAAAGATGTAGACCTTTCTTTTTGGGGTGGGGGAAGTGTTTCTTTATCTCAGAACAGTGTTAAGATGGAACTGGGTGTGTGAGGGTCCCAGCTTATTCCCCTTTTGTTGCCTTCCCTCCCTCTCCCAAGTAGTGTACCCCCTCCACAATAGTGCATTAGCCCAATCTTAGGAGTACGTAATTGAAGCCGCAAAAGAAGTCACAAGAGACGACTTTTTGGTGCACCTCCACCACCCCGCAGGGTCTTGGAACACTGTGCGAGATGGGGGAGGTACTGGTTTTTTATTTTTTGTAGAGGTGGTCCCTGTCCTCCAGGAGCTTACAATCTAGCTGGGGAGACACAACTAATGCACACTTATACAATCAGTACAATTAGCGATTACCACGATATTGACCACAACTGCGTGAGACCAGGGAAAGCAAGATCAGTGAGGGGCTGGGGGCTCGGAGAAGGTGTTTTAGTAAAGATGGCATTCATTTACTGGTGGAATAGGTCCAAATTGAGTGACACATTTCTTTGGGGTAGGCTTAAGAGGCAGTGAGGGGGGAAAGGGTACTGAGGGAGCAAAGACAGCAAGGCTGGAATGCACGTGTTGTAGGCAAGGGACAGTGAGAGGGCCTCACTCTGTTTCTTAACCCTCCTCCCTCACTCCTGCCCTCCAGTCCCGCCACACAGGCACGCGGTTGGTGCCTTGTCTGCTGCATCAAGATTCAGGGCTTCGGCTGGTGATGCTGGAATGTCCATTCTGCTGGCTGGTGCAGTTGTCTGGATCTCTGTGGTGGGGCCTGCTGGCACGGCCATGGCTGCGGGGCTGGGATGGCACTGTCCCAACTTGGTCCAGATTAGAATGCATTGCCTGTGCCCAGATCTCGGGGGTATGCTCCCCCCACCCCCCCTTCCCTCTACCCCGCCCAGCAGTCGGAGGGGTGCAAAGGGGTTTGGAAGGGATCTGGTATTGTCATCATTGTCGGTTCTGCTTCTCCGGGGGCCTACCGGCCCCTCACTGACCTTGGCAAATGCTCCTCTGGCGAGAGAGCACAGGGGACTCCCCATTCCTGTGCGGCACTGGCTCCCATGCTGGCTGAGAAGCACAGGAGCACCTGGTGACGAGGCCGCCCAGGGCTGGGGGCTGGGGCCTCAGTTGGGGGCTCGCTGCCGGCGCTCTCCCAACACCTGCCGCCCGGTCCTCGACACCGTGTATGCCAGCTTCTGCAGGGAGTACCTGAACACCTACAGCAAGAGACCCAGGACCAGCCCTTAGAGGCAGGCACCAGCAGCTAGTCTGCAGCACTGCCTGCCCGCCCCCGCCCCACCCCCTACCCCACCCGCCTGTCGGACTTAGAGAGGCAGGCGCGGGTGCAGCTTGTCCACGAGTCAGGGCAGCTGGAGCTTTTCCAACTGTGCTGAAGGCTGCATGGCAGCAAGCTGATTGGACCCACAACTTAGGTATACCTCACTTCTCGCAATGGGCTGTGTCCCTGGAGGATTTCGAAAAGCGAATCCTACCCAGTAAATGCAGCATTCCAGGAACACCTTAAAGGAAATATGCGATTCCTTTGGCAAAGGATTCCTTTAGCAGGGAATTAATTCTTCCTGCAAGGGGTGCTTTTAGGGTAAATGATTTTATGGGCAAAGTGCTTTCTTTTGATTTTTTTTTCATTTTTACAAAGCACTTTGCCTCTATTTGATTTGTTTTTTTAAATAAAGCAAATTGCCCTTTTTTGGAAGTGCTTTTTTTCTTCTCCCATTTTTCCTGCAAAGAACCGTTTCTAATTGTTTGCTTCAGAGCGCTTTTATCCGATTTTTCTCTGTTAGTTCCTTTGTCTGATTTTTTCTGCAATGCGCTTTTTATCTAAATGCATTTTTTCTTCCAAGTGCTTTTGCCTGATTTCTTTTCCTGCAATGCGCATTTTCTCGAATTCATTTTTTCCCGCGAATTACTTTTTTCTAATTCGTTGTGGGTTTTTAGGAAGTACTTTTTTTTCCCTGAGACGTGCCTTTTTCTAACTTATTTTTGGTTCCACCTTCGCAAGCGCTAAATTTTTTTTAAAAATTTCCCTGCAATGCGCAATTTTTTAAGGCGGAAAATTTTTGCTATACGATCGTAAAGTCGCTTCGCAAAACAGAAGTGCCCCGCCTCCCTCCTGGGGTCGAGTTTGGATGTAGCGGGTTTTTCTTACCGCGTTGGTCGCTAAGAGCCTCGGCGATCGTCAGCGGCTGGCGCCCGCCGCGCCCCAACTCTTTGTTCCCGGTCGGGCGCGGGCGCACTGGGAAGGGTCTGCGCGAGGAGGAGGGCGCAGGGAACGCGCAGGGGCACGCGGTGCCAGCCGCGGCACTCGGGCAAGCAGGGACCGCGGCAATAAGGGTAGGATGGGTCCCGGAGGCGGCAATTAAGACGTGGGCCTGCCGGTTAGGGGGCGCGCATAGGGACCCCTCTCCCGCCCAGAAACTGGGCACACTTACCTGCAGCAGCACACGGAATATGTACCAGCCGATGATGAGCAGCTCAGCCGAGGCTGCCGCTACTGCCGCCATGGTTCCGAGAGCGGTGGGTTGAGAGCGAGCGCGGTTCGCCGAGGTCCGCCGATCTCTCGGAGTCCGCTGTTGGGCGCACTGCTGCAGCCGCGGTGGCCGCGCCTTAAGTATCCGCCTGCCATCCAAATGCGCATGCGCGGGTTTTTTTTTTTTGGGGGGGGGTGGTCCATGAGGAGGGGTGGCCGGGGGCGCTCCTCATTCGCCAGGAGAGGAAAAAATAATCCATCTGCTCTTTCCACACCGACCCCCGCCTCCTGAGTTCCATCTTAGCCCCTTTCCAGAAGATTCCGCTATGCCCGTTTTTAAATTTTAGTGTAAAATGGAGGGGAACTACAACTCCTGAGTAGTAGCGCAAAAGGCTGGAGTAGGGGATGCACGCCTTTTGGCACGGAACTCCTCGGAGCTGTGGCCTGCAAATTTGAGCCCAGTGTCCAGTGACGCGCCAGGACCCACCTTGAGCATGAGTGGAAAACCTAACTTAGGTATCCTCTACTCCGCAGAGGGGAAAAAAAGAAGATGCCCCTTCCCGTTCCCGGAGTCTTGGCTTCATAGGCCCCTGATCAGTGTACTCTTATTCTGATATTTGATATGCCTGTAAACCCGTGTCCTCTGCTTCACTAGAGTCCCTGAGCACGGAACTTTTCCCTGATTTCTTTGCATCCCCCTTCTTACGGTTACTACAACAGTGACGATTGAAAGGAACTGAACCAGGGCACTGAACTCTAGGCGCAAAAGTGATAGTCCCCGGAATCTACCCTGTGGGAAGGATGTGGGAGGGATTGGCGCCTTTGTGTGCGCGCAAGGGATGAGATGAGCTCTCCGAGAAGTGGTCGGAAAATGCTCCGGGATCATTTCTGCTGGACAGATCTTCTCAACCTCTCTCTTCTGCTCCCCCCGCCACCCCCCCCTCGCCCCAGGCCCTGATAGGTTTTAACACAGCCAGTGAGGCTCTTTGTACCCGTTGCGCTGGGCGGCTGGAGCTAGGAATGGGGTTTTGCTGCCGCCACCAGAGGGTTGTGGCTGCTGCAGGTCCATTTCCAGGCACAGCGGGAAGACCGCGGTCTGCAAGTTCAGCTCCGGCGCACTGGTGGCCGGCCACTGGAGAGCACCTCTCCAGCAAGCTGCCTAGCCTAGCTCAGGGGCCAACTGGCATTTGCCCCTGTGTGAATAGAAAATTAATTTCAATTAAAAGCTCACAGAGGTCAGGGTCTATACAGCACCAGCAGCAGATGGAAAGTGTAAGTGATCCAAACGAGGTCAGTTTGGACGACTAAATAGCATGGTGATTTTTTTTTTCTATGTTGACTTTCGAAGAAGTTGGCTGGTTTTGGCAAAATGATGCCGGGCTGCCATCTTAAAACAAGATATTTGGTAGTGTTGCCGCTGCAGCTTCGCAGAGAATTCAAAAATCCAGTCTCTGTGAACTCCAGCAGTGTGGTGCTTTAACTCTCCCCTGAGCACCTGCTGTTGCAGACACTAGATTCAGAACTGAACCCTGTTCTTATCTCGTGGGGGCACAGCACGCAGCCCGTGGCCATCCAGTGGTAACCACAGGGCGGTATTGTGAGGTCTGGGCCCCTTGAGGACGGGCTGCAGCCCCAGGAGGCGATACATGATCTCTGCTGGGCAGGGCCCAGGCAAAGCCAGTCCACTGTGCCAGACCTGCCCGAAGAGCCCTCTGGCCCAACTCCCCAGCAAGCCCAGGGGAGATACCCCAGGAGCTTCCTGAAACGGTGATGTGGAGAGTAGACTTCATGGGTGGGCAGGGAGGAAAGGGCATTCACATTTACTGTTGTTAACCATGATCCATTTTCCCAAATAAGTATACATTCTGTTCCTGTTTTTTTTTTTTTTTTTTTTCTGTGTGTGTGTGTGTGTGTCTGTCTGTCTGTTTTTTGTCTGTCTGTCTGTTATGTTGACTTTTCTCTTCAGGATCCCTGCTGCCTTGGTGATCCCGGGCTGACAGCCAGAGAGCACAGCGGCTCAGCTCCTGGAGAGTGAGGGTTGAAGAAAGCGGAGGGCAGCTGCCTGCGCCCGCTGGCTCCCATTAGGTCGGTTCCTGCAGCGGTGCCCGGTGGCCTTGGTGAAGGCCCTGCCCAGCAGAGATCATGTATTGCCTCCAGTGGCTGCTGCCCGTCCTCCTCATCCCCAAGCCCCTCAACCCCGCCCTGTGGTTCAGCCACTCCATGTTCATGGGCTTCTACCTGCTCAGCTTCCTCCTGGAGCGGAAGCCTTGCACAATCTGTGCCTTGGTTTTCCTGGCAGCACTGTTTCTCATCTGCTATAGCTGCTGGGGAAACTGTTTCCTGTACCACTGCTCTGATTCCCCGCTTCCGGAATCGGCGCACGACCCCGGCGTTGTGGGCACCTAACAGCCTGCTCAGTTAGCTTTCCAAGGAAGCAGAAGATGGGAGGGGAGGCATTGACATAGGTCATAAAGCATTGGAGTTTCAAATCCCGCAGCCCCGCGGGTGCCACATTCCTGACGGCGCCTTTCTTGGCCTGTGATGTTTTATCCTTATAATGTGAATAATGGCACTGACCGGTGCTTTTATTGTAGAGTCCTGTAGTCGTGGGTGGTCTTGTGATTGTGTGTGTTCTGTCCCCATCTCGATTCCCCCCCCACCCTAAGGCTGGCAGGATGGTCACCCCCCTCGCCTCATTCCTGCGAGGAGTCTGCACCCATCCTGGTCAACCGTCCCAGCATGACCTGGGCAGATAAAATGCCAGTCTCATCACCTCTGTGACCCCTCCTTATCAGGGTCTCTTCCCTTCCCAGAATGTTACCCCCTTCAGTCCCTCTCCTGGTTTCCCTTTAGTTCTCTTCTACTCCTTTCCTTTTTGGGGGAGCACCTGTCCAAGACAGGGCTCATTTTTGCACTTATCTCGAATTTAAAAGAGATTGCTGACGCCCGAGAGCCTCGCTTTTTCATCCTCCTTTCCCCAGTCGGCAGCCCAGACAAAAATGTGTCTTGACTGTTTGTTGTCCACAAATTTCCAGTATTTTCTCCACGTCGTTTTTAAGAAAGAAGTAACATACTTGTTGCTCTTTCACCTGGGTGTCTGGGTTCATGCTTACTAGCCCAGGCTCACTTTCTTTGCCCTTCCTCCTGCCTTTCTCAACTGTCCTGAGGAGGGGGGGCCTCCCTCTGTCTCCTGTGCATGCTCTGCAGGATTGAGGTGTGGTGTGTCCACGTAGATGTAGCAGTCCCCAGCCGAGTGAATGGGAGAGTCCTTGTGTGTTTCATAACAGCCATGATCCCCTTGATAGGTGTTTGGGTATTTTTTGGTGTGCCGTGAGTGTGTGTGTGTGTGTGTGTGTGTGTGTGTATACAGATACATGTGTATATTCCTTTTAAAGAAGCTTTATTGAACGTGTTCTGATTTTGAGGTTTAGCAATAGCTAGCTATAGTAGGTGCCGCTACAGTTTTTATTTAGCATGGGGATTGCAGGGTGACCAGCACACTGGACTCCAAGGTGGTTCAGACAAGACAGAGAGGAGCAGTGGCCATCGTCCTCGTGCCAGGAGCTCCTTCAGTCCTGCGCATATAGACTGTATGTTACGAAGAATACACAGGAAGACTTTGTGACTGTCACTTGCTTTTTTGCTTTTTCTGCGCTTCAGTAACAAGTGTTGGCAAACGAGACTTTCTCCTGGCCCCTGCCCACTGGGGACCGGCATGGTTGTCCGTCCAGTCTAAATCATCCATCTTTCTCTTGCCTGAGTGGGAAAGGCGGTGGGCCAGGCAGAGGACAGAACTGGAGGCAGTCCATCTAGGGAATGGGACTATGAGGCCACACTTGTGGAACATTTGGACTGCTATTCTGGAGCTTTTATTTTTGGTGTGTTCGTTGCACAGCTGTTTGAAATGTTTAATAAAGCTTTATAAACTTTACTTTGTGGTTTTATATGGCTGCAGTCCATTTGGGTTGTGGTGTTGGATTTCTACATTGGTGGGGGGCAGGGGATAGCGTGGAGGGGCTGAGTCCTTGGCGCCAGAGTACCTTAACCCGAAAATTTGATCTGCTCTCTGGAGAGCAGATGGTGGGGTTGGGGGAGGGGGAGCAGGGGGCAGGCCAGGCGGTGAACAGGAGGGAGTCTGAAAGTTTTTAGAGATGAGACATTTGTGTTTCTCAGCTCCCATGGCCTCGCCTGAAACTGTTTCCCTCCATAGGAGATTTGAGTAACCGATCCCTTGACAAACAACTTAGGACAGCTGGAGCTCTAATCGTCAAGGATTTTTTTGGTGCTGCTTTTGAAGTAAAAATAAAGTGAAACCCCTTATGGTATTTCAAGTGGAAAAATAAATAAGGATGGCTTCCAACCAAGGGGCTTAAGGTGATGGCTGGAAGTGCGAGAGTGTGGCAGGTACTGTGGCTGTGACCTTTGAGACAAAGCGAGTAGCTTGTCAGGGATCTGTGCTGAGTGTCCACCTCTCAATCTCTTTTCCTTCTAGAAAACCTCAGTGAGCACTGCTGTCCAAAGCACAGTGCTGTTGTAAGGGTTTATGGAGGTAACCGTTGCGAAAGGGCTTTGGTGATTTCATAGGTCACATGTCTTATCTAGATTTTTAATTTATTGCCATAAAGGTTTGTATTTTCTCCTTCCCCTTTTAAATTTCCCCATTGTCAGTTTGTCCCTTTTTTTCATTCCTAGCATTGCTTGTCCATGCTTTCTTTTTTCTTGACCAAAACTTGCCAAAGATTTATCTATCTTAAAGATATTTTCAAAGACTTGAACTTGTATTGATTATATATGCTGAATATTTTCTGTCTGGTCCTCTTGTGCTTTTACCTCTGAATTCTTCTTTTCTGGATATATTTCATGGTTCAACAAAGTCTTGACAAGCTGCAGAGTCCTACACATGGAAAGGAAGATATATTCAGCAAAAACTGAGCCCTTGTATGAGGCTTGCCGGGGATTTCGGGGCAAGACCCAGGCCTGACCCTCCAGGAGCGCATGATTCTAGCCTAGTGGGGAAGACTTAAGAAAATAGACAATTGCAAATTCCAAAAACAAAACAAGCAAACAAACAAGGCTTTTGTGGCCCCACTCTCCCGTGGAGGCACCTGGATGATAAATGAAGCCAAGATTATTGTTTATTTTGCTCTTCCTCAGAAAGCAGCTTTCTGTTGTAGGTCAAGCCCGCTTAAAAGTTACAAACAGGCCTCCCTCTGAAAGATTTGTGGCCCTTTCCCACAGGGAGCCTGCAGCCCGCTCCCCCCCCAAGGTGACTGCCAAATCAGCATTCTGTCTGTGAGGCAGCGCTGCTTTCCACCTTGGCAAGGCAGCACCGGCAAGCACCCTGCCTTCTCTTTCTGAAACACCTTTCAGGAAAATGAAAAGTAGATACCTCTTTGGGAAAAGAACAGGGGCACTGGGCCTTCGAAAATCATGCTGTGCGATCCCTCTGGTTGCTGTGGCTTCCAGTGTGAAATGGTGGCTCACAGGGTACCTGGTAACCACAAGACCCCTTGAGGCTTCTGTCAGAACTGCTCTGTGCGCTGCTCTGGACCTCACCTTCCTTATAGATAAAATGTGGTATTTGGAACAAACAGTTCCTAACCCTAAATACTGGGAATCCTTCATAAGGTTCTTAAAGTGCTCCTGGATGCACTTGAGGAAGGTGACTGAGCTCTGGAAAGGTGGCAGTTCCCTTGCAGGACAGCCTGCATCTGCTTTATGATTAAGTGTACCCTGTGAACCTAGATATGCCTCTGTCAGGAAGCCTTCCTGAACTTCATCCCTCTGCCTGAAGATCACTTGCCTAGAGCTCTTTGCTCAACCCTCTGTTGAGTGGCAGTGCTAGTGCTTCTGCTCATCAGATGTCCGCTAAGCAGTGACTCGGTTTCTCCCACCCCTCAGGGGAACCTGCACTGTTATTCATTCAGTCAGGGGATAGGAGTGGGCCTGAGGGCCACACAGAGTAGACAGTGCCTGCCATTAAGGAGTCATCCAGGCTAATGGAAAAGGGTAGGATATTGGGTAAATAATCCCACCAATACATATAAAACTATGAATGGCGGCAGGTGCTATAACAGGAGTCCAAAGGGGGATCTGATGCAAGCCAGGGAGGATTGATGTTCAGGCTGAGACCTGAGGACAAATAAATGTTTGGGCAGTGAACTAATAAATGAGATGTTATTTCTCAGCATCTCATCAAGCATCTTTGTTCTTGAAGATAAAGAAATGGGGCTGAAAGTCAAATGAAGGGCCACCAGTAGCTGGCTGCCCTAGAATCAAAGCCCCAGAAAGCTTTTGGGGATAGAAGTCAGGCTATTCAAAGCTTCAAGAACTGTACTGGAAGATACTGAGGGGCCTGAGGCTGACATGCTAGTGGCGGGCCCCCAAACAGTGCCGAGGAACTCTTCGATTTCCAGCTGACTTGGAAGCATCACAAACAGGGATCTGGTGGGAATAGGGGATGACCCAATCCGAACAGCATTTTTAAGGTGAGATTCTTTCAGCAAGGAACAGGACAGCTAACATTTGAGTAGTGAAGGCTATAGGGCTGTTGAGAAGGCCATTGTCCTGTCTGGCTCCTGAGAAACAGGGAAAAGTGGATCTAAGTAGTGATGGTGGTTGGACAGATGAAGGGAGGAGAAAGTAAGCTGGGGAGGGAGGAGGATGGAGAAAGGTGATGGAAGGAAAGTTGCCTCCCATGGAACAGCTTCAGGAAAGGAGGCCAGAGAAAGGTTATCACCGGTGTCTAGTCCCCTGCATCCAGTGCAAAGCTCACCCCTCACCCTCTACCCACCCCATAATGGGTGAGAGGGTCACCACTCTGAAAAGAGGGAAGAGCAAAGAAGTGCTCTTCCCAACAAGTACTGTAAGGTGATCCTGACTCAGAGGGGTTTATCCAGCCTCTGCCCAGTACTTTGCCTCACCACTGTCTTCCCAAAAGCCAGAAGAGGGGTAATTTGGTCTGCCAAACTTCAGAGAAAGAAGTCAGTATCTTGAGAAAAACTTTAATGATAGAGTGGGCTTGGGGAAGGGAGAAACCTGGCCCACCAATGGCTGAAGACTTCATATGGAAGCCATTGGTCTCCCTTTAACGTATTGGGACTCAAACAGTGGGTGGGAGTAGACTTGGGGAACAGTTTAGGACCAACAGACCTTGAGAGGTGAGCTTCAGGGAGCCCTGGACCCTATGCCCCCGCCTTTGTGACCACACCTCCTGGAGCCTGTTTCCTCACCTGTAAAATGGACATCTTAACATCCACCGTAGCCTGGCTCAAGATGCAGTCTTCACAAATGTTATTCCCTTTCTTCTTTGGCCGTCCACCTCTAACCATTATTGGGCTCAAGCCTCTTAGGGATGTGATCTGATCATCCAACTCTCCTGCTCATTTGTTCATGCTAAAGCATTTGTCAGGCCCTGTGCCAAGCTTTGAGAAGCTGATGCAGAACAAGACCATGCTGTCCTTGAGCTCAGCCCAGCAGGAAGGAGGCACCCTAGCAGCCCAATAGGCAGATCTTTGGAGTGCCAGATCTGGCCTCTCACCTCTTTTCCTGGGCAGCTGTGGGGAGTCTACACTTGGCCAGCTCAGCACTTCTGCCAAAGCTAAACCCTCAGCCAATTCCCTGCCCCACACTGGTGGTTGCAGCCCTCTAAGGAGGCCCGACCCCCACCCACTTTCATTTCCCATGTGACTTTGTTCTCTTCTGCTCACTCTTCCCAAGGCGTCTGTTCCCTGTATATATGCCAAGGAGGGGACTGCACCAGACCGGAAGTCTTTAACATTTCCAGAGCCATCAGTGAACTTCACCCTTGTTATTTCACTACCCTTGTTACTTCTTAGAGATACAGGGTGAAAGTGTGTTACAATAAGCAAGTGTTTCATGAAAGGATTTTTTTGCATTAAAGACTAAACTTCAAATCTATTGGGTGCAGGATCTGAGAGTCAGGGCACACTTGGGAAGATCCCTGAGGGAAGAAGGCAAACAAAGCCCATCAGTGACTCCCTGTTGCCTGTGCTCCCAACTCAGGTTGGCCATCAAAACCCTGTACAACCCTTGAGGGTGGGCACTTGGTCTTCATCTCTTGACCAGGCATCGCCTGACCAGACCTGGCAAGGAACCTGCTGATTAGCTGGCCAGGGGAGTGGATGGAGGGATGGCTCTAATCTGGGACTTTCTAAGGACTTAGGTGGCCCAGTCCTTCCTACAAGTAAGAAAATTCAGTTTGTGTCCCAGTGTCTCCTTAGCTACTCTGAAGTGACAATATTTTCCAGCCTCCAGATGAATAGTTCATGCACAGAAATCACGGAGACTACTATTTCTCAGATATGTGAGAATAACCTTGTAAAAGGCTCTACAGCCTGGCATGCTCCTGCCAACAGGTGGCTATGAGTCACATGTTCTCTCTGGGCCTCAATTTCCCCATGTGCACAATGAGGCAGTTGGACTAGGTAATCTCGAGTTGCTTTCCAGTTCTAGCATCGCCTTCAGATGCCCTGGTACCTAAGCAGTCATTGGACAGAAGGCGTGGTGACTCCAGGGTCTGGGTCAAGTCCACATCTTGGAACATGGATGAATCTTGGTGATGGCTGCAGCCTCCAGAAGATGAGCTTGGCAGAACTGGCTGGGAGATTTTTCTGCCACTGGCAACATGTCCTGGCAGAGTTGATGCAGGTAGGTTGATGCAGATGAGGGGCAGGGTTGGGCTCTCCCTTCTCTTGTGATCCCTGTATCATGCTTATTTGCAGGATCAGAAGCCTCCAGAACTGGTGGGTGCTGGCTAGATTCAGCCATTCATATTGGCAAAGCGGGTAAACCGTCTTTTCACACACTGTCCTGGGAGGGCTTCCAGAAAGGTTTTCTGCTTCCATTCCTTGAAGTCCTCTCTCTATTTCATTGTCTGTGCCTGGAATCATACTTTCTCATAGCCTTCCAATTCCCCATCCAGGTGGCATGTTCTGTGAGAAGATTGTGGCTCTGATGCCATAACCAGTCAGGAATGGTTTAGCTCAGAGTCAGAGCCATGAGAGTAATTCTTGTCCAAAATTGGGGCTCTGACTATTGAAAGAAAAATATTAATCCATTTCCAGTGTCACCTCAGAACACACACCCAAGTTCAAAACCTATTTTAAAAAGTCAAAAAGGAGATATGAGCCCATTAAAAGCCAGGGAAGAAATGAATTGGATAATTAATGAGTGAATGGAGAACCCCACTAGGGTAAAAAGCAACAAAATGACATCAAGCAGGCAAAGACCAACCAATCTGACTACATTAAAACTAAGTATTTCCAAAGTCAAACCATACCACAAACAGAACCAAAAAGTAATGGGTAAACTATTTGCAGATCCATATGTGTAAAAGGACACAAGCAAACCTTAACAGTAAAAATGCAACCAAGAAGTGTATACCTAAATTGACCTTACAGAAGAGGAAATAGAACTGATTAAAAATTTTTTTGAGAAAATAATCCACTAATAACCAAAGATCAACAATAAAAAACAATAAGGAGTGATGCCTGGATGGCTCAGATGTTAAACTTCCAACTCATGGTATCGGCTCAAGTCATGATCTCAGGGTTGTGGGACTGAGCCCTGCATCAGGCTCCATGCTAAGCATGGAGCCTGCTTAAGATTCTCTCTCTCCCTCTCCCTTTGCTCCTCTCTTGGAAAAAAAAAAATGGAAATATGAGTTTTCACCAACAAATTAAGGGGGAAAGTTTGAGGATACCAAATGCTGATGAGGATACAGTGGGCCAGGCACTATTATTCAGTGCTAAGGGGACTGTGAATTGGTGTAAACTTTTTGAAAAGTAGTATGAGAGTCAAAGAGAAGGAGCAAGATGAAAGTTTCAAGAAAGGGCAAGTGGCCTATATATTTACACATTTATTGTCTACTTTGTGTCAGGCATGGTGCTAGGTGTTAAAATATGAAAATAAATGAGATAGCATATCTTGGGCATATAATCAAAGAGGTAAGATACACAGATACTAAAATGATGTGTACTAAGAAGGCCAGAGATGTGCTTGGGACATGAGCAAAGCATGGAGCAGCTAGGATGGGTGGTGCAAATGTGAGGCTTTATAGGAGTATCTGGGGGGTTCTTAGAAGAGATGCCCAAATGAGCAAGAGTCACAGAGACAGAAGTCAGCATCATGAATGAGCTCGTAGATAGTTCAGGGTTGCCAGAGCATGAAGTAAGAAGTAGGGGATGGAGAAGCTGGGACCAGATCACACAGTGCCATGTCTGTCCAGTTGAAGAGCTGGGTCATCTTCCTCTTGACAAGAGGGACCCTTTGAAACACTTTGAGCAGCCAGGTCCCAAGGTGTAAGATTTATGTTTTAGGGTGACTACTCTGGTTGCTTGGAGACATTTGGAGGGGCAAAGACTAATGAGATGATTGCGTTGGTCCAAGTAGAAAGGGCAAGGCCTGAATTAGGGCAGGGGCCAAGAGGATGGAGAGAAGGTAAAGTTAGAAAAACCTAAAAAACAAAACAAAAACAGAAACAAACCTGCTGGCTGACTAATGGGTTAAAGAAAGTCAAGGTGCCTTCCCTGTTTCTGTCTTGGGTGACTGGGTGGATGAAAGAATACCCAAGAGAAAGGACAGACTTAGGGGCTGGAGGAAGATTGTTGAGCTCAATTTAGGACAGGTTGAATGAAAGGTGGGCATCCAGGTGGAGGTGGCCCACAAGGAGCTAGGAAGAGGGTTTGGATCCAGCGGGAGATTTGAACAAAAGATTTGGTTTATAACTGATTGCGATTGTAGCTGTGGGCTTTGATGAGGAGGATAGCTGGAGAACTAGGGATGAGCTTGAAGGAGAAGGTGCAGAATTCCCAGAGCAGGGCCAGATACTGAGCTGTGATGGGCATTTTAAGAATGGATGCAGGAGAGGACCTGCCAAGGAGACTGAGCAAGAAGGGCTAGAGGAGAAGACCAGAAAAGTGGGCATCCCAGAAACCCAGGGAGGTGAGATTTTCCATGGGTCAGTGTGGCTACTGGTGGGCCCGATGCACAGAGGTCAGGGGAGAGGAGGGCATCTCCCACACCTGGTTTTGGGGTCCTTCGCCACAGCAACTCTGGGGGAGGGATGACCTGGAGTCTGGCCGAGAAAGCAAGAGAGGAAAGGGAGAGCTGGGGCGGGGGGGACAGCAGGGCCCAGGAAGGTGCTGTGTCTTACCCACTGACATTTGGAGGGTGGAGGGCTGTGGGAGCCAAGTTTGAGGAGCAGGGACGGGTCACGCAAGGGGCCCCGGGAATCGTGAGATTAAGTGTGGAGGTGAAGGGATTAGCCTTGTTGGTGGAAAGAGGCAAAATTAAATCATGTATATCTTACGAGGTAACTTGATCTCCATGTTCTTCTGGAGGCTTTTTCTCTGCCCTCTGGGCACCGACTACAGCTCTAATTAGCAGTAGTTTCATCCTGCCTCGTGTCTGGGGCCATGTCTTCCTCGTTTCTTGTACCTTTTGGCACCTAGCAACAGACAGCGAGCTAGGTAGAGGCAGAATAATTATCTTCTGCTTGAAATCAAATGCCTGAAATGGAGGTTCAGAATTCTGTTTCATCACAAAGGTTTTATGACAATTCCCAGGGAATCAGTGAACAAGGAAATAAAATTCAAGGTTGGGGCTGCCTTGGATGTGAGGCTGTCTGCATCTCAGGAGATACAACCTGTAATCCTCTGTGGGCAGAACTCTACAGTTTACATGGTGGATCATTATGTTTGTCTCATAACCCCATCCTCCCACCCCAGGTGAGGCACACAACTACCACCAGCCCCATTTCACAGGTTAGGAAACAGAGACTGAGGGTGGGGGGGCAGGAGGGAAGGAGAGAGTGATGGACAGTGAAGTGGGTGAAGACCCAGCACAATCTGAAATGCTACATTCAGGGTCTGCTAACACATAGTATCTCCTAGACATTGAATAATTCTCTTCCTTTCATGTTGGAATAGAAGTCAAAGTCAAAAGAGAGCTTTGGTCTAACTGGCTCAGCTCAAGCCTGGTGCCACCCCAATGGGACCTGGGTGGTAAGAAGCAGGAGCTGGAGGAGGAGCCTCTAGCTTCTGTGTGCAAGAGCAGCCCAGATCTCATCACAGCCACATAAAATAGAGAACAGGAAACTACCGTAAATATAACAAGGGGCCTTAGGAGGAATAAGAGATCCTAGAAAGCCTAAACCCTAAGACATCCATCACAAGAAGTAACCAGCCCAGGGGCAGAGAGATATAATAGGAAACCAAGCTCCAGATAAGAAAGGGAGGGGCCTGAATTATACCAGTAGAGATGAAGAGAAATAGATCAGAAACTTGTAGTAGCTAAAAACCAAAAATAATTGTGTGAGTCACTGTCAGGTAAGAGAGGCTAAAGATGAGGGTGACTCCCATGTGCCTTGGTTGGCCCTGAGTTGGTGGCAGGAAGGCCCCTGTGATGAGAAACACAGCATGGGGAGCCAGTGTGAGGAGTGCGGCAGTGTACTCAGATATAGCCAAGGGGTCAGGGCCACAGCCAAGTGGAGCCCAGCAGGCACTTGGATCTGGGCTCTGGGGCTCAGGGAGAGATTGGACTGGAAGTACTGGCCCAGGGCCAAGGCCACTTTGAGAGTAAAAGGGAAGCCCGAGAATGAGTGAGATCCCCAGAAAGAGAATGGGACAGGGCCCAAGGTAGAATCATGAGTTACAGTGTCATGTGAGGAGCCAATCAAGGTGAGAGCAGGTGACAAAAGGGAAGGACCTCAGAGATGCGACAAACAACTAGGAGAGGGGTTGCCAGGGCAACCAAGGGAGTGAAACATTCCAAGGAGAAAGTAATCAACTGTTGTCAAATGCAGCAGAGAACTCCGATAAATAAAGTTAGAATATTTTCTTTGGATTTCATGATTAGTAAGTTTTGGGTGACCTTAATAAGAACATTTGGTGGGGAGGGGGGTAATGGAGCATAAACTGAAATAACCATGTGAAGGGGAGGCGATTTTGTCACTAAGTCCTTTGAGGAGTCTGGAAGGAGGACTCGGAGAGGTCAAAGATTAGAGGTGTACGAAAGATACGAGCAGGTTTATAGGAAGACATCAGCTCCCAAGTGCAATAAGCATTGTTGAATGACAAAAGTTTATTCATTCTACATGTTCTAACTCAGTGCCTATTATGTGCCTGGCAGTGTGCCTAACAGCGGGGATATAGGCAGAATCCCTGTTCCCGTGGAGCCTGCGGAGTAGAAGAGAAAGAGACGAATGAAATAGTGGCGCTTATTGGTCCACAACAGGGGCAGGCACTCTAAAGGAAGGAGCCATGTGACAGGCGGACCTGTCCTAGGCTGACTCCAGGAGGCTTCCCTGAGGAGGTGACACTTGAACCAAGTTGTTAAGAAGGGAAAGGAGTTAATTAGAGAAAATTGGGGAAAAGCATTTTGGACGAAAGGAACAGCCTGTGCAAAAGGAGATGAAGCGAGACTAGAAAGGCAGGCAGTGCTGGCTGTGCGGGCCCATGGAGGCCAGGGCTGAGCTCCTGCCCACATCCTGGAGCAAGGGGAGCAGGGCCAAGACCTACTCTGGTATGTCACGGTCATCTGAGACTCTCTGTGCTATGGAGAAATCAGAAGAAGCACAGGGAGACTTAGGGAGACCAGTTAAGGAGTTTTTGTGGTCATGGTAGACAGGATTTAGACACAGTCAACATAGTCTGGTTAGTCTTGGTGCTGATGGAATGAAGTCGGGCAGGGAGAGGAGGTATTCAGAATGACCCCTACATTTCTGGCTTGCCTTACTGGTGAGGTGGCAATGCCATTCTCAGAACTGGAAAGCCCTGGAAAGGGACTAAGTCTGAGAGGCAGACTCCAAGGCTGGTGGTACAGAGCTGAGACATCCAAATGGAGATGGGAAGGGAGTGGCTGAATACAGATATCCAGAGCTCAAAGTAAGAAATTACAGAGATGGGCTCAGAGTTCCTGAGGGATCCCAAATGTGAATTAAAGTAGTGTTAGGTTTCTGGAATATCCTGAGGCTATGAAGGGTGGCTGAGGAAGAAGAGGCCAGAAATGGAGCCCAAGAAGCACCAACACTTGGGAGCTGTAAAAGAAAAGAAGGATCTTCCTAGGACACTGAAGAGAAAGGGCCAGAGAGGTCTTTTGGCAGAAGGATGAAGTGATCAGCAGTGAGTATCAGGGGGGTCAGAGTATCAGAGTATGCAGAGAGGTCAGGGGGACAGGGCTGATCTGCGGGCCCCTCCCATGTACAACTGCCCAGGTACCATGGTGGCCCTGCTGATTGGCACCCACCAGGGCCCATGTTCTGAGACCTTTTGGGGACTTTGACCGAGGCAGCTTGGGTGGGGGTCGATTAAAGAGAGAAAGGAAGAGGGAGCAAAGTCTAAGGTTTTTAAATTTTAATGTTAAAGGAAAGAGCAATGATGGCATAAGAATTCTGAGGGAAGCAAGCCTGAGTGATGAAGTGATTAAGGATGGAGACAATTAGTGTGAAATTAGCTCCCAAAGGGGTTGGGATCAAGTACAGAGGTGGATAAACTCGTTTGGGGCAATGTGTATCGGACTGAATTAGGCAAAATTAAATTATATACCTTTCAGAGAGTAACTTATCTCCATGTTCTTTTGGGAGCTTTTATTTGACCTGTGTACTGACTACAGTGTTAATTAGACCCATTGTATTCTGTCTTGTGGCCAGGATTGTGTCTTATTTTTTGTGTTTCTCAGCACCTAGCAACAGGCAGTAAGCTCTTTGGGTGCCAAATTGGTATTTTCTGCCTTGGAATCAAATATCTGAAGTCATTGGTCAAACTTTTTGACCAAAAATAATCCAGGACTTCTCCAGAAGTTACAATGCAGGAAAGAATTGGGGCATTGTCATGAGTGGCAGGGGTTTGGGTGGGTGGATGGGTGCAGAAAAAGTAGAGGAGCAAGCTCCCCTCCCATCCTTGTAAGCTCCATGACTTATGCATGTTTATATTCATCATCCCAAGTGACCTTCATATCCCCACCCCACCCCCAGCCATGAGACAGAGCATTACCCAATTTAACAGAGGAGGAAACCGAAGCCAGAGGAGGAAGTGCCTTACTGACACAGCACACGTGGCGGGAACTAGGTTCAGACCTCAGTCATCTAGTGTAACAGTCCTTCCTAGGACCAGGCTAAGCTGGAGAGAAAGAGGAAGAGAGGGGGCCCATGAGGTGCAGGTGGAGATTCTCTGCAGGTACTTGCAGAAGAGTGGAGGTGTGGTCCAACTCCAGACCTACCGGATATTAAAGCATCGAACCAAACCACAGCGATGAAATCCCAGTGCTAGCACAAAAGCAGGTAGCACTCTTGCGTAAGCACCCCCGCTGCATGAATGATAAGTACATTCTCTCTTTGAATCTAAAACTTATGTATTTTTTAAAATTTTAAGTCTTTAACCCATCCGAAATGTATTATCATGTATGGTATGACACAGAGATCTGATCTGATCTTTTTCCAGTTGGATAACCAGCTTGCTAAGCACCATTTATTATCCCAACACCATCTTTTCTCCCAGTTCCCTATGTCTAGACTATTCAGATCTGTTGATCTGTCTACTTCTGGGCCAATACCAGACTTTAATGAGCAGAGCTTTCTTTTACTGCCTGATAAGGTAAGTACCCCCTCTCCTTGGCCCTTGTTCTTTTTAAAAATTACCGTGGTCATATTGCACATTTACTTTTTCATATACATTTCAGAATCAACTTACCAAAGTTCCAGGATAAAAATCTTATTGGAATTTTGAATGGGATTGCATTGAAGGGAAAAGGAACACCTCTAGGATGCCAGTTCTCATCTGTGAACATGATA
Source organism: Canis aureus (assembly GCF_053574225.1). Lineage (NCBI taxonomy): Eukaryota > Metazoa > Chordata > Mammalia > Carnivora > Canidae > Canis > Canis aureus. The sequence goes on along the minus strand of NC_135636.1, from coordinate 31,620,994 downwards.
TCTGTCTCTATTTAATCAGAGTCTTATCTCTTGGATTTGATTTTTAATGCCTTTTAATAAAGGTCACCCACCTTTGCCATAAAGGTTTTTCACACTCTTTAACTCAGGTTTATTCCTGAGTACCTTATCTGTTCTGTTGCTTTTGCAAGTGGGAAGAGTTTTCCTTTTCCTCTTCTGGCTTTCCAAATTCTAGTCAATTTACTAATCACTCTGCTTCATTCACAGACACACTCAAAGTAAATGTGCTTTGTCCCTGGGCACATAAATGAGAACACAGCACACATGTAAAGCAGAGCTAATTGGCTAGAAATGAATTAGAATTTTTGAATTAAATTTTAATTATACAAGTAATACATGAATACATTTTCCTTTAAATAAAATTAGAGTGTTACAGAGAAAGTCTCTGCTGGACTCCCCCCCCCCCCCCCGCCCCATGCCCCCAATCTCTGCCCCAGGCCCCTCCTCTCCTTTAGAGGTTGCTGCTGCTCTTAGCTATTTACTTAAAATATTTTCTTATGCCCATTGAAAGACGTCTTCTGTTCTCTTTTTGTGTGTGTTTCTTTGCACAGACATGGTGTGTACACACTGGAGGTGTTGCTCTCAGGTTAGTGTACCCTGCAAGATTCCTAGTGTAGCTTGTTGCAGCTGGTGACTGGTGGCCATAACCGATTACACCACGTTTGATTTCCTTGCTTCCTGTTAATTGACTGTTAAAATGTTCCCAGTTCCATTCCATTAAGACAAATCTGTGAGAGCATCCTTGTACATTGCCTGTTTTGCACATGTACAAGTGTTTCTCTGGGACAGATACTTGAAAATGGAATTGATGGGTCATAGGGTACATACATCTTGAATTCTAATAGGAACCGCTAAAATGTTCTCCGAAGTACCTTACTAATGTAATCTCCTGCCAGCTGCATATGAGCATCCATTTCCCAGGCTGTTTCCAAGTTTTACATGTATAACCAGTCTGATGAGTGAAAAATAGTATCTTGTTTCCATTTGAATTTTTCTGATTTACCTACAAGACTGAAGTCTTCATCTATTTACTGTCCATATTTATATTTCCTCCTCTGGATTGCTTGTCCACATCCTTTGCCTATTTTTTTAAAGTTTTTTTCTTTTGTCTTTTTGCTATTGACCTTTAGGAGTTCTTTATGTATTTTGAATACTAATACTTTGTTATGTATATTGCAAATGTTTTCTACACTGTGATTCTTGTTACTTAATTATATGGTATCTTTTGTTTCAGAAATTTAAAATTTGATAAATCAAATTTATCAATCTTACTTTTATGTCTTTTTTACAGTCTTATTTAAGAACACCTTTGGTATATGAAGGCCATAAGCATTTCCTATGTTTTCTCTAAAAATTATAGTTTACATATAAATATATATTTAAGCCTTTGTACTATATACACAAACTAAATTCTATATGCATGGATCTTAAGATCTGACTTTAAACTCCCCATTCCCAAATAGATAGGTAATTGTCCTAACACCATTTATGTAATAATATATCATGTCTCCACTGATTTAAAATTGCTACCTTCACCTGACACTAAATTCCAATGCGAGTCTATGTCAGAGCTCTTTCTGGTCCACTGATCTATTTGTCTACTCCTGAGCTTGATAATATGCTTTACCAACTGGCGGGACAAATCCCACCCTCTTTGTTGTTTTTGCAAAATTGCCTTGGTCATCCTTGCATATTTGTCCCACCACATGAATTTTTAAATCAGTCTGCCGGGTTTCAGGAAAAATTTCATTGGGATTACTTTGAGTTTACGGGTAAGTTTGAAGAAAATTGGCATCTCTGGCATATTTGGTCTTCCTACCAGTACACAGTGCCAGGCTACCTCTCTTAGGCCTGGTCTTATATGTCTTCCTGGGAAGTTTTACATGTTCCTCTGGTCAAAGTCTTGAATATTTCTTGATAAATTTATTCCTGGATTTATCTTAGGTTTGGCTGTCACCTGAGAATAGACCTCTCCTTTGTTTGTTTGGCCCTTGTTTTTCTTTATTCCATTTCAACCTGTTTACTAATCACTGTGCTTGGTTTGCAGACACACACACAAAGTAACTGTTCTTTCTCCCTGGCACAAACATATGAGCATAACCAAACACATGGAGCTGGCATAATTGGCTGAAAACAAATTAGAACCTTTTTAAATTATACTTTAATTAAACACGCAGAGCATGAATACATTCTCCTTTTTAAAAGTAGAACAATATCAATATAGCTAAAGTTTCCTTTGGCCACCTGAGATCCTAGTGCCTTCCCTTTCCATGGAGGTGCCGCTATTCCCAGTTTTATATATTGCCTTCCATAGTAAATATGTAGTATTAATGGAAGCATTTTAAATTAATTATACCACATCAGAGGGATTATACTTTATCCTGCATTTTTTCACTCATTATCACATTATTGAGATCTACCCATGTTGTTGACATACCAGCTCTTGTTCATTCTTTTAACAGCTATGTGGTACTCCGTCACATGACTGTACCATGTTTTCCCTATTCTAGCATCCAAGACCCTGTCAGGGCTCCCCCCGCCGCCGCCCCCCATCATGAAGAATGCTGCTGAGAGGGGCGCCTGGGGGGCTCAGTTGGTTAAGGAGCTGCCTTCAGCTCAGGTCATAATCTCGGAGCCCTGGGATTGAGCCCCACATTGGGCGCCCTGCTCAGCCAGAAGTCTGCATCTCCCTTTCCCTCTGCCCTTCACCACCCACTCTGCTGCTCGTGCTCTCTCTTTCTCAAATAAATAAATAAAATATTTTAAAAAATTAAAAAGTTTGCTGCGGAGAACATTTTGGTACCTGTCTCATCCTGAAATATTTCTGTGGGGTAGGTACTGAGAGTGGAACTCTGGCCTCTCTGGTGCCCACTATTGTAGTGTTAATAGACGTAGCCCAAGTTGTTTCCTGGAGTGGCTATGACAATTTCAACTCCCTCCACAAGTAAATGTAAATCCTTATTTTTCCAGACCATTGCCAGCGTTTAAAGTTTCCAAACCTCAGGGGTAAAAAATGGGTTCTTCTTGCTTTAATTTGTGTTTTCCTGAGTGACTGGTCGTGCTATGGTCTCCTCATGGGTCTCCTGGCTGTTTATGTTGTGTCATGTTCAAAGTATTGTGCATCCCCCCACCTTGTCCATCTTTGTCCTGGGTGTCTTTTTCATATTGATTTATGGGAATTCTTTATGTATTCTTGATAGTACTTCCCTTTCTGCCCTATGCATTATGCAGAATCCTCTACCATTTGTCTTTTAATTGTAGTGTATCTCTTACTACACAGCTTTTTATTTCTATGTCAAATTTATAACCTTGCTTTGAGAAGGCCCTCTTTACACTAAGATCACAACCATTTTTCCTCTCTTTTTTCTAAAGCTTTTATAATTTTCTTTCTCACATTATTTTACATTATTTTGCAATTTTCACATTTAAGTCTTTGCTATGTATGAAGCTTATTTTTAGTGTGAAATTGGTATTTAACTTCAATAAGTTTCAAAACTGATAACCAGTGTTTTTCAATACCATTTACTGGATAATCTGTCATTTCTCCATGGATTTAAAATTGCTACCTTCACCTGACACTAAATTCCAATGCGAGTCTATGTCAGAGCTCTTTCTGGTCCACTGATCTATTTGTCTACTCCTGAGCTTGATAATATGCTTTACCAACTGGCGGGACAAATCCCACCCTCTTTGTTGTTTTTGCAAAATTGCCTTGGTCATCCTTGCATATTTGTCCCACCACATGAATTTTTAAATCAGTCTGCCGGGTTTCAGGAAAAATTTCATTGGGATTACTTTGAGTTTACGGGTAAGTTTGAAGAAAATTGGCATCTCTGGCATATTTGGTCTTCCTACCAGTACACAGTGCCAGGCTACCTCTCTTAGGCCTGGTCTTATATGTCTTCCTGGGAAGTTTTACATGTTCCTCTGGTCAAAGTCTTGAATATTTCTTGATAAATTTATTCCTGGATTTATCTTAGGTTTGGCTGTCACCTGAGAATAGACCTCTCCTTTGTTTGTTTGGCCCTTGTTTTTCTTTATTCCATTTCAACCTGTTTACTAATCACTGTGCTTGGTTTGCAGACACACACACAAAGTAACTGTTCTTTCTCCCTGGCACAAACATATGAGCATAACCAAACACATGGAGCTGGCATAATTGGCTGAAAACAAATTAGAACCTTTTTAAATTATACTTTAATTAAACACGCAGAGCATGAATACATTCTCCTTTTTAAAAGTAGAACAATACCAATATAGCTAAAGTTTCATTTGGCCACCCTCTGAAACCCTGGTTTCCTACCCCCTCCACAACTTTATGTGTCTCCTTTCATAGAAATGTATAGTAGTCATGTAGATATTTTGAATGGATCATCCCACTTTATGAGGATTTTAATGTAATTATTTCACTCAATCATATATTTTTAGAATATACTCATACAAATGGCTCTTGCTGGTTCCTTTTAGTAGCTGTATTGTATTCATTCCTCTGATAATACCACATTTTCTCTTCTCTAAGATCCTTGGACAAACGCAGTTGCTTTCTTTTCTTTCCTCCATCATAAGCAGCACTGCAGAAAACAGCCTTGCACATGCTTGCTCTGTAATTTTTTTCTGGGATTGAGAATGGAATTTGGGGTCCCAAGGTGTCCACATTTTTAGTTTTAACAGATACTACCAATGTGTCCTCCGTAATTTCTGTATCGTTTAAACTTCCAGTAAGAGGATATGAGAGGACTCAAATCCTCATACCATAAGCAGCTGTTTTAAATATTTGCCAATCTGATGGGTGAAGAATGGAAGCATTTTTTATATGTCGGTAGATATGTTTGCAAGTGAGATTTTCATGGGCACTGACATTTGTATTTTCCTTTTTCTGAATTATCTGTTTATTTTTGCTCATTAAAATAGATGGTTTGTCTTTATCTTACTGATTTGTGGAATTTCCTAATATAACCCAGATATTAATCTCTTATATATACATGGCGAGTATTTTCTTCTGGCTCATCTGTTGCCTTTAACTCTTTGTAGGCTCTTTTAGAAGTTATCAGTTTTGACCTAACCAGATTTATCAGTCTTTTCCTTTATTCCTTTTATGGATATATCACACTTAAGCCTTTCTCACACCTATGGCTTAAATATATTCTGTATTCTTGTCTAATAAATTTGTCTTTATTTGGGTCTTTCATGAATGTGGAATACATTTTTAAGGTCGAAGTGAGGTATGATCTAACCACTCCCCAAATGTACAACTGACTGTTGCCACTCAAGAAACTAACCAGTTCATCCTTTCTCCACGGATCCAGAGTGAAGCTGCCTCACACACTGAGTGACAGCATCTAGGTTGGTGTGAAGCCCCTGTTCTGTTCCACCAGTCTATATATTCCTATTTTATCTGCTAGGGCTTTATGCTACCTTTTGATATCTTTTAAGTAAAATGCCCCCTTTCACTGTGCTTCTTTTTCAATTATCTAAGTGAACTATCACTCTGCACATTAACTCCTCCACATGAATTTTTAAAATGGCTTGTCAAGTTCTGTGAATTTCAAGATTAATTATGGGAAATTGACATCAATACAATAGTGAGCCTTTTGATCTGCGAGTTCAGTAGAACCCTGCATTTATTCTGATTGCCTTGTATCTCTTCAGTTACAATACTTTTCTCCATCAGGAACCTACCCATTTCCTAATGGGTTTATTCCTGTATTTTTATTGCTGTGAACAAGTTCTGCACTTCTTTTTTTTTTTTTTTTGCTCTTGCTTGCTACATTTTCTAAAAATCTACTTACTAATCACTGTAGTTCATTCACACACACACACAAAATAGACGTTCTTCCTCCCTGGACACAAACATGCAAACGCTGCCAAACACATGGAGCTGACATAATTGGCTGAAAATGAATGGGAATTTTTTCAAATTAAAGTTTAATAACACAAGCAGAACATGAATACATTCTCCTTTTTAAAAAATAGAACATTGCAGATGATGCCGAAGTCCCTTTTGGCCACCCACTGCCATCCCATTTCCTCCCTCCTCCCCAGAGGTAACCACCGTAATGGGTTCACTGTGCATTTTGCTAGACTTTCTAAAAACTTCTAAATTCATGGGTAGGTACCCACAGGAAATATATGTGATAGCTGTCTCAAATAATGAGAATTGTGTCTTTTTCTTTCCAGTTTTCATTGATATTCAATTTTTGTAGTGACCTGGATTTTATTATGGTGAAGGAATAAAATGTCAGTGTTATCACCTGTCACAATGTGAAAGGAAAGATGTAGAAGTCAGAAGACAGCCCTGGAGGGGGACCTGGGGGTGAGGGCTGATGGGGATGATGAGGGGAGGCAAGAGCTTCTGTGGGCATGCAGTGGATCAAGGCGTGAAGGGGCACGTGGATTTCTCAAAATTGAAAAGATAACTAGTAGAGGTACTTTAAAATGTTGGGAGAATCAGGGATGGAAGGAGTATTCTCCAAGTGTCCTAAAGCCTAATCTTCCAGTTGGGACATCAGTGGATCTCATGAACTAGAAATAGAGGGTAGCAGATGCTGTTCAGAGAACTCCTGTGACCCAATTTTGTCTAGGGTCTTAAAAGGAAACTTTTTCTGGTAGTGTCAAGGAAGCATTTTATTCTCTGATTAAGGTGATGCACCGGAGAGCTTTCTTGGCCCTGCCCCTTCCCTTCTGCCTAGGTGATGTTGGGTGAAACTGTGATGCATGGAGGGGCACCTTGAGTGCTCAGTCACTTAAGCGTCCAACTCTTGATTTTGGCTGAGATCATGATCTCAGGGTAATGAGGTTGAGCCCTGCATCATTGGACTCCATGCTGAGGGGAGCCAGCTTGAGATTCTCTCTCTCCCTCTACCCCTCCTCTCCCTCTCTCCCCCCTTCCCCTCTCCCCCTCTCTAGAAAGAAAAGAAAGAAGAAAGAAAGAGAAAGAAAAAAAGAAAAAAGAAAGAAAGAAATAGAAAGAAAGAAAGAAAGAAAGAAAGAAAGAAAGAAAGAAAGAAAGAAAGAAAAAGAAAGAAGAAGAAAGGAAGGAAGGAAGGAAGGAAGGAAGGAAGGAAGGAAGGAAAGAAAGAAAAAGATGGATAATGTGATGCATGGAGCTCTGACAGTCATCTTGTGACCAGGAGGGGAAGGCGAGGAGTTGAAGCTCTCTACTGACTCAGAGCCTGGTCACTTGGAACCATTGATTTCTATCTGGGCTTTTCATTCTCTGAAATAAATGATCTTACTCTTTAAGCCACTTTTAGGTGTTCTGTTAGATGCTGGTGAAAGCATCCTTCCTAATTCAAGAGATCTAAGAGCTTTTTAGAGTTGGGGAAGTGATCTCAAGGAGCAGATCACATAGTCTAGGGTGGGAGTTTAGGGGTAGGGAAAATATGGAGAAGGCTGCTCTTCATCAAAGTCTTGCTATTCTCTTGGATTTTTTTAAAAAAGACTATGTGTTGTGTTACATGTAAATAAATAGAAAAATATTTTTTTAAACAATTCTGATAAGTGTGTCAAAATGTAACCAGTGGCTGCCCCTGGTTACCTTGGGTATGCAGTAACCTTCTAAGATGTCCTCAAATTATTTCTGTAGTTAAAAAAAAAAAAGTCCAAGACCCAGGTTTTTAAGAGATGGCACATGAAAGAGGTGAATTTTGAGGCAGGAAAAGGAAGGAACAGAGGTGAAATCCTAAACAAAGACCTCTCACCTGGCCCCACGAGGACCGCCATGGGCTCAGGGCATGCGTGGTGCAGGAGATTTGTGACAGATCTGGCTGGCCAGCACACGCAGGGCATCATGCCAATGAATTTGAGCTTTTATCCTAAGGGTAATGAATCAGGGATGTGCTAGAGCAGGGAGGCAGGTGTGAGCTTGTTCTCATGCAGTCACAGTTCTCCTGTGGCAGTGAGGGAAGCTCCACTCAAATCCACTTGGGCAGAAGGAGAACTCAGTTGACTTCTATAACCAAACCACAGGCCAGGTTGGGCCTCTAGGTCACCTGGAGCTATGGACTTGGCCGTCAGACCCTCTCTCTTGTCTCCGGGCTGCCCCATCTCCTGGCCTGCCAGCCTCACTCTCTGGAGCCCGCTTCTTCCACATACTGGCATCTTGGCTAGGAGCGCCTCACTTCCTTCAAGTTGTGACCAAAAAGAGACCCAGGGGGAAGCTCAGGAGTTCGGTTAGCAGGCCTCCCTCACTTGAGTCGTGCTCCTTGTTACTTACTGTCTAACTGCTCTGTCCTCAGCGCCCTCATCTTCAGACCACATTTCATAATAACAGCACCAGCCTCATTAACACTAGTCTTATGAGGGTCAAAGGAGATGATGTCTGTGAAGGGCTCAACCAGAGCCTGGTGTGTAGTGAGTGTTCTATAAATGTTAGGAGCTCTCTCTGCCCCCAAGTTAAAAAATCTGGGGACAGGCTCTGATTGGCCCAACCTAGGTCAGGGGCTCGATCCCCTTGGCCAATCAGTGATGGCCAATAAAGTGTAATAAGGTGAATCCCATTCAAAACAGATAGGTTGGAATGCAGAGTGACTAACCAGGAGAGTTGGTGCTGGTCTAGGTAAAGAAAACAATGAATATGTCCTGTTATTCCTCTGCTGTCTGCAGAAAAGTGTTTGAAGAGGGCCTCAGAAGCCTAGAGGGACAGAGGATACCTAAGAGGCCACCACGGTTGTCCCTGAGAAGTGTTGCAGGCCTAAGCTAAAGAGTGGATGGAGAGCAGGTGGATTCAAGAGAGGTTTTGGAGGTAGAACTAGGGAGCATGGTGCCAAGCAAGCACAAGAGATGAGAGAGAATGAGAGGTTGCTGACCCAGAAACCACCACAAACAGAGGCTGGCCAAAGTATAGCTTCTTTATTTCTCCAAGATTGAAGTTCATTCTACCACCACCCCTGCCCCTTTCTAATCAGCAGCAAAAACAATCTTAGTTCAAGGTAAATGCAATCACTTCTGGACTTGACCTAAGTCTCCCTTAGGCAAATTCTTGGTCTGCTTCCAGCTTTTCTGCTTCCCACTACTTCCCTTCTCCTCAAGGGTGGTCTTTTTTCTGAGATCTCCTATTTTGCCCTGGCACTGGGGTGTACATCTGATCCATTCGCTGAGCCAAGGCATCCCCGCTGAGTCCTTGTCTTGACCACAAAGCATGTGCAAGTCCACCAGCTACACTCTCCCACTTCCCTAAACCCTCACCATCAGCACCTTGCTATGGGGATATACAGGACTCCAGGGGGAACCCCTAAGCCCATTTGTCAGATACTTCTTCCCATCAGGGCTCTCCAGCCCAAGCTGGGTTGAGGAGGGCAGCTGGTCTTCTGGTCAACACCATTAAAAGCCAGGCAACAGCTCTTTCTATTCTTTTACTTCTTTTGGGAGATCTAGTATTTACTATTACTGATGTCTCCATATGATTCCCCTTCTCACTAGCTAGCGAAACCTTTATTTCCCTTCAGGCCGAAAGACAGTTTCTGCATTCTACCCTATTTGCTGTTCATGACATCAATTTCAAGTTCTGAGTCCATTGGGTTCTTTCCTCTTTACAAAAAGCCAGCAACCACAACTAAATGTCCTGTCTCTTTGTAGGTTTCAAGAGACTATTTGAAACCATTGACCATCTTGCTGCATTCATGCTGTAATAACCCCTGTCCTCCCCCAAAGCTTTGACTGTATCAGGAGAAAGTGACCATGGCCACCATCATTTCCTGCCTCCCTATATATACATACTATTCCTCACATCAAGTAGTAGAGACTACTTTTCCTGCCCATGAATCTGAGCTGACTTTAGTGATTTTCTTGGGCAAAGGAATATAGCAGAAGGGATGTTATGAGACTTGTGAGACTAGATCATCAGAAGCTTTGTAGCTTCTCCACGGGACTCTTGAAATACTTGGTCTTGGGACATTTCCTCTTGCAACCGAACTGCCACTATGTGAGAAGTCCATCCTGTGTGGTAAATCCACTTATGGGCACTCCAGTCAACAGCTTCAGCTGAGCTCCCAGCTGGCGGCCAGCTGTGTAAAGGCACCTTCCTGCCCAGCAAGCCCAGCTGAGCCTTGATGACTCAAGTCCGGCTGCCATCTGACTGCAGCTGCAGGGAGACTTTAAGCAGGAACCACCCAGCAGAGCCCTGTCAACCCCCGGAACCATGAGGACTATTAAATTGCATTTTTAAGCCACTAGACTTTGGGGTCATTTCTTAGGCAAAACAGTGACCGGCAAGGAAGTGGGAGGGAAGCACATTAAATAGTATATAAAAAATTCTATTACAGTATGGTAAATGCAATAATGGAACATAGGTACGTACAGAGTTTTCCAGTGGAGGTGACCAATGGTCTGACTTCTTAAAGATGAGCAGGAATGAGCAAGGTAGAAGGGACAAGAAGGACATTTCAAGTAAAGGAAGCAGCACAAGCAAAGCCCCACAAGTGAGAAGTAGCGAGAGTGAGCTTGCAGGCATCTAGGCATCTGGTATGCCTGAAATATAAAGGAAGGAGGGAATAGGAAGAATGAGACAGGAAGTGGACAGAGATCAAGCCCTTCAGGGCCTTGGGTGCCCCCCACATCAAGGAGATTGGACACCATCCTGCAGTCAGTGAGTACTATTGAATGCTTTTACATCAGTGACATTTCAGATTTATCTGGGACAATCACTGGTAGCCAGCATGAAGCCTAGATTTGGAAGGTGACAGTGTCTAGGTAGGGAGATGAATCAAGAGACTGTGGTCATGGTCTAGATAAGATAGGATGAGGCCTACCTGAAACCATGATGGGGTGGGGTGGGGGAGGGTTTGGACAGGACCCGGAAACCTTTAGAAAACAAAGCCAGAAATACAGGATGATTGTTGGCTATTGGGGTGAGAGCAAGGGTAGAGTGAAGGGTGACTCCTGTGTGTCTTAGGTGGAGATGGTAGAGAGGTTCTTGGAATGGGGAACATGGTACGGAGGCCAATGGGCTCAGTCTCAGGTAGAGCTGAGGGGCTGGGGGGACTGCCAGGTGACCTAGAATCTGAGGCTCAGGAAGAAATTCAATTGGAAGGGCCAACCCAGGGATAGAGGGTAATGGGAACCTCAGGAATTGTGAGATGGCCAGGGAAAGAGTGTAGCAAGAGAACAGGTGAGGGCCCAGGGCAGAATTGTGAGCTACAGGGAGATTTGAGGGGCCCCAGGGATGTGGGCAGGCAACAAAGGAGAAAGAGAAGGAAGGACCTGGGAGATGCGACAAACAACTCAGAGAGGAGTTGCCATGGCAACCAAGGTAGTGAAGAGTTTCGAGGAGAAACTAATCAACTTGCTATATGGCCTGAGTCTTAGAAAAGCAAGAAGCAAACTCTTTTGAATTTAGCAATCGAAGGCTATTGTGAACCTTGGCATGAAGAATGAGGGGTAATAGCTAGTTTACAGGGGGCAATGAAGGGAATGGGTGGAGGAGATGCAACCCCCGGTCCTTAGAGAAAGCTTGAATGACTAGGGCAGGAGTTGGATGGCAATGGGATGATTGTGGGTGATCACAGGAGGATTTTTCAAAACAAGAGACACTAGAATTTTCTCATCTTGAAAGGGCACCAGCAAAGAGGGAGAGGATGAAAAGAAGAACGATTTGTTGGGATTCATCCTCTGAGCTCACCTGAAAGGAAAACAAGTAGATATGATTGGAGATGTCTCAAGAGGAGAGGGCGAGACCTGAAAAGACTCCCTTTTGTGCCCTTTCCAATCCTGACAACTTGGAGGGAAGATTGTCTACACTGGCCAGTTCTGTAGGGTAGTTGAGATTACTAAGGGAAAAAGTTGCATTGCAGTAGCTAGGGGGTCATTTGGTGACTGTTGTGGATGTTCCTCACTGGCTCCTTGAGCCTTTCTCTTTCTCCATCCTCTTCTGTGCCCTGGATGGCTGATCTCTACACCCCCAGGCTCCTTGCTCCCTGGCTTCTCATTGAGTTTGGCAAATGGAGGAACCAGTGGGGAGAGTGGAGGGAGGGAAGAAAAAGGTTCCCCTGGGTGACTTTCTATGGGATGTGGGTTGGCAGTGATTGCATTCTTTTACTTATGGCCACAGGTAGGGTCCCCTTCTTAAAGGCACCGCCTTCTCTATGTGTTCTGAGAACCCACATCCTCTTCTCATCTCTTCAGTCCTGGAAGTGGTGATGGTTTCCAATTTTAGTATATGTACTGCCGAAGCGAGCACTGGTGATGGTTCCAACTGTTACTCCTCTGTGGGTCCTCTGTCATCACTAGAACCCTGAACCCTGCCACACTCTATGAATAGTCCTTTCACTGCACTGGTTTCAGTTAAATCCTTTTGAGCACACCACTCTCTTTCCTCCCAGGACCCTGAATGAACTGGTGGATTTGATTCTTCTAAGCACTGGGACGGACATGTAGGAGGGTGTACAATGCTGAGTAAGGACAGAGGTGGTCTTGGCCTGCATATGCTGCCAATCCATTGAGGGAGACAGATATTAATCAGGTAAATAAAGATCTCCGTAATCAAAAACTCTGATAGTGCCATGAAGAGATCTTCCTAGATCAAAGAAGTAACCTTGGATCAGAGAAATGGAAGTTCATTAGGAATGAGGAGAGTGTTGCACATAAGGAAGCAGCATACACCAAGCTCCATGGTGGGAGAGTGGTGCATTCCAGAAACCAGAAGGCCACCATGGCCATGGCACTTATTGGTAAGAATGATTTTGAAACAAATGATAGAAACTCAACCCGAAAACATTTAAACAATAAGAGATTTATTGCCACACATAATGAGAAGTTCCACGGGAGGCAACCCTAATGAAATCAAGGACCCAGGTTCTGTCCGTTCCTCAGTATGTGCGCTTCTGTTCCCATGGTCATAAGATGGCTGCAGCCACTCCAGGCATTATAATGATGTCCGTAGATGGATGAAAGGAAGTGATTCTTCCTTATACTTGTTTTTAAAGACTAAGAAACTTTTCCCAAAAGACTCCACCACCACCACCTCTCATTGGTCAGATTTGCCACAACTACTCACTCATAAACCAATCACTGTCAAGAGAAGTAGACCTGACCACTGTGACTGGCATTAGATCAATCTGTGTCACATGGGGAGTGGCTTCTGTTAGCAAGAACCAAGGAGAATGACTGTCAGGAGGAGAGAGGCTGGAGAAATCAAAATTGATCTTTCTTGAAGATCACTGAATGGTTTCAATACGAAGAAGGCATAAAAAAATATGTATATTCTGAAACGGCCACTTGGGCTGTTCTGTGGGGGTTGGAAGATTGGAGGAAGAGCAGATTTGGAGAGACCAGTCAGTAGGTAACTGCAGCAAGAGATGGTGGCTTACACTATGCAATTACTGCTGCTAATGGAGACATTAAGCCTCACAATGGGATGAGGTCGGTGATGAGGAGATTCTAGGGCAACTGTTAAGTGTCTCCCACCAAAGTGGTGGTATCATCTCCTCAAAATAGGAAACACCAGATGAGGACAAACTCAGAGAAGAAAGATTAAGAATTTTAATAAAAAGAGATAATCAAGTGGAAAAAGAAAAACAGACCAGGAGTTTTATTGGGTCATGTTGGTGAAGATATCAGATATTGGTAGATGGTTGGTAGTCGAGTTCTGAGCTTGGAGTAGAGATCAGGACTGCAAATGGAAGAGCAGTCACTAAGGAGAAAGATGGGCATGTTGGTCTAGAGCTCAAATGTGGCTTGGGCTGCATTGTTGATTTGGGGAGTCAACCCCAGGAGGCAGGTACAGCTTTAGGGATGCACAAGATCAAGGGAAAGGGGACACAGTGAGAGCAAAGACCAGAGACCCATGGACATGCGAAGGGGAGTCTTTGAAAAGAGGGGAAGACAAGGAAAGGGGTTCTCAGAAGCCCAGAGGTCAGTGTGGCCACTGGTGGGCCCGATGCACAGAGGTCAGGGGAGAGGAGGGCATCTCCCACACCTGGTTTTGGGGTCCTTCGCCACAGCAACTCTGGGGGAGGGATGACCCGGAGTCTGGCTGAGAAAGCAAGAGAGGAAAGGGAGAGCTGGGGGGGGGAGGACAGCAGGGCCCAGGAAGGTGCTGTGTCTTACCTGCTGATATTTGGAGGGTGGAGGGCTGTGGGAGCCAAGTTTGAGGAGCAGGGATGGGTCACGCAAGGGGCCCCGGGAATCGTGAGATTAAGTGTGGAGGTGAAAGGATTAGCTTTGTTGGTGGAAAGAGGCAAAATTAAATCATGTACATCTTACGAGGTAACTTGATCTCCATGTTCTTCTGGAGGCTTTTTCTCTGCCCTCTGGGCACCGACTACAGCTCTAATTAGCAGTAGTTTCATCCTGCCTCGTGTCTGGGGCCATGTCTTCCTCGTTTCTTGTACCTTTTGGCACCTAGCAACAGACAGCGAGCTAGGTAGAGGCAGAATAATTATCTTCTGCTTGAAATCAAATGCCTGAAATGGAGGTTCAGAAAATTTTCTTTTTAGCACAAAGACGTGAGGACTCTGAAGGAGGGAGATTACAGGCAGAAGGAGCTGTTGGGGTAGGTGAGGTGAGGGTAGAAGGCTAGGGGATGAAAAGTCACCAGGCTAGTCTGATGGCTGGGGACCAGCAGATGTTCTCGGAGGGTGGCACAGGAGAAAGGGCCAAGATCCCTCCCAACGCAAGTCCAGCTCTTCCCAGGAGGCAGCACAGCCTACTGGCCAGGCCTCCATCTCACCCATTCACCACCACCTCGTTCTTTTCAATGACCCCATTGCCCAACCCGGCAGATACCCTTCTCTCCTGGAATTCACTCGGGCCTCATGGCCACCTCTGATACAGCCGACCGACCGCTCCTCCTAAAATCACCTCTCCTGGTCTCTATGACCCCACTGTGACACCAGATCTCCAAGTTAACCTCTACCCTCACTGGCCACTCCTCCTCAGCCTCCTCCACCCACCATCTAAGGGGTGAGTTCCCTCAAGACTCACGCCCTGGCACTTTCTATCTCCCTCTGTGTTCTCACCCTGGGTGGTCACTAACGACCCCAATTTCATGTCCCGCCTGCCAGTCCAGAGACCAGCATGCCTACCTACCCAGCCAACAGCTCTACCAGGATGTCTTTCATGACACCCCCAAACCTGCCACAACCAATCAGATTGCTCACTTCTCCCCAGAACTTCTCTCCTCCCTTGTCTTTTTTTAAAAATATTTTATTAAAAAATTAAAAAATAAAAATATTTTATTTATTCATAAGAGACACAGAGAGAGGCAGAGACATAGGCAGAGGGAGAAGCAGGCTCCTCGCAAGGAGCCCGATGTGGGACTCGATCCCAGATCCCGGGATCAGGACCTGAGCCAAAGGCAGACACCCAACTGCTGAGCCACCCAGGCATCCCTCTCTTCCCTTGTCTTTTTCCCCTTTTCTACAAAGCCCCAGCCTTCAACTCAGTTTCCCAAACCTGGCTTTTGAGTGTCATCCTTGACACTTCCCTGCCCTCCCCTCTTACCCGGTCCCAGAGAATCTGGGCAGCTCAGTCTCATCCCCAGCCCAACCGTTCCTGCCCTCCCCTCTTACCCGGTCCCAGAGAATCTGGGCAGCTCAGTCTCATCCCCAGCCCAACCGTTCCATCCCCAGTGCCACCACCTGGTTCCGCCACCTTCCACCCTCCACATTCCATCTTCTTTCGGCCATGGCCTGGCAGTATTCTCCCCACGGAGCCCTCTACTTGTCGCACAGAAGTAAAAGCAGACTTCTTAAAACCCGAGTAGTATCACATCATGGTCCTGCAAACTCGCAGCTTTCCGAGATTTCCCTTTGCCCTGAGGACAAAATCCTGTCCCTTCCTCGCAGTCCACCCGGTCTGCTGGCCATGTTGGTCCACCTGGGATGCTCCAACTCACTGCCCTCCGGCCACAAGCGAATTCTTTCAGTTCCTCAAGTGCTCCAGCTTGTTCCTCTCCTAGAAGCTCTGCTCAGCTGTTTCTCATCCTGGGAAGGCTCTCCCCTAACTCCCTCCTCTCAGCCTCTCGGACTTACATGTCCTCTCAGAGAGGCTCTCCCCGGCCCCTTGGCCAGAGCAGGACCCCTGCCCATCCCTTCCTCCACATTCTGTTCTTTTCCCTCGGGGCCCCTGTAATCATTTCTTTGGAGTTGCCTTTTTTCACTCTGTTTTGAAGAGCGCTCCCCTAAAAGAGCACTTAGCCATAGTCACTCTCCTGGAAGCTCCCTGAAGTCCATTTCTTAGAGACCATCTCCTTCCTGCCCATTCTGGTATTTCCACACCTTGTACACAGTTATTGAGGGGAGAATAAAGCTGTGTTGATGTTCTTTACTTCACTTGACCACCCCAGACCCGTTTTACAGAAAACCGAGGTCCTGGGGACACGGTGCACAGTGGGCACAGGCACTGCTCAAACTCAGGTCTCCAGACCTCACCTTCAGACTTCAGGGCCGTGCCTGCCACTCGACTCTCTCTGTGGAGCACAATGATACAATTTGACTTCCAGGGAATAGAAATAACTAAAAATTAATTAATTAATTAATTAATTAATTAAAAATAAAAAAATTTAAAAGTGGGTATATGAGTGAAAAAGTGGTGCCGTGAGATATCCATTGTGTGATGCCCAAACGGAGGTTCAATGTGGGCGTCAGATGCTTGGGCAGCTGAGCTGATGTGAAATAGAGCTGTCCAGGGCTCTAACCCCAACAGCTATTGCAGCGTGATATGACACAAAGTAACAGGGTTTTTTGTTGTTTTTGTTTTTAAAGAAAGACATCTCAGTGGAATAGGCTAGAAAGCCCAGACACAGATCCCTGCAATATTTCCCACTGTGGCTTATGAGAGCAGAGACATCACAAACTAATGGGGACTAGAAGGGTTTCTCATTGAGTGGGGCTAGAAAATGATTTTTATCTGGGAAACAAAAAGCAATTTTTACCTCCCTTTATACTAACACTGAAACCGATCGATGCCAGGTGATTAAGGAGCACACTTGTTGTGACGTGCACTGGCATATGGGAGAGTTGAATCACCACATTGTACACCTGAAGCTATGATCACACTGTATGTTAACTAACAGGAATTTAAATAAATAAATAAAAACCAATGCCAGGTGATTTAAAGAGTTAACCGCCCCCCCCACACACACACACAAAAGCGTACTACTCACTAGGAAAAAAATGGAAACGATTCATTATTCAAACTGTGATTAAGGGAGGCCATTGTAGCTTTCATAGCAATAGAGAGAATTATAATGGAAAATACAAACATAATTGACTATAGGAAATGTAAAGCTTTTCTGTGTTGAAAATTCTCATAAATAAAACATTCACAGAAGGCAGTAGGAATTTTCATAATGAAATGTTGGGGCAATAAAAGGCGGTAAGGGTCCATTTATAAAAGATGAAGTTCAAAAGGCAAATTCAGTTGCAGATGTTGAATTTAGTCATAATAAAATAACCGTAAATTAGGATGGAGAGATACCGCTTTGCGCCCGTCGAAGGAATGCTATAGAACAAGAGGCTCGCAGCGCTGGCTCTGTCCTGGTGGCATGGGGCTTCTTGTACACAGCTGGCAGGACTCTGAAGGAGCAAAACCTTTCTGGAAAGCAATTTGCTTAAGATGTGTGAAAAGCCTCGAAAAGGTTCACACTGTTTGACTTGGGAGTTCCATTTATAGGAAGCTCATCCCAAGAAAGTGATCTAAAACACTGTCCCAAGCCTGGTACGGAAAGATGTGCACTGCGGTTTGATTTATAAAGGTAAAGAAGAGAAAAGGAAAAAAAGAAAGAAAGAGAAAAAAGAAATTCTCCACAACTCCAGCCCCAGAAGAATGGTTAACAAAATTATGTTTCATTCATTAAGTGGATTATCAGACAGCCATTAAACGTAATAATTACAAAGAATGTTGACTAACATGGTGAAATGCTTAGCATATAATCAGTGTGAAGGGGTGGCACAAGATTATATATATTATAAGTATTTACTGTAAACAAATGCATTAAAAAATTTTCTGAAGAAACGTGCTCTTCACATGCATTTTCACATAGCATGGCAGTTCCTGGGATTCTTGTCAAGATTTTTCTGTTCCTCATTCTTTCGTTACGCTCCAAATTTTCCATAATGTTCACGTATCACTATTTTATGGGAACATATTTCAAAAGAACACAAGAGAACAGGAATAGTATAATGAACACAATATACAATATACTTACTATCCAAGAGCATGTATCACCTTCATAGTAGGAAAAGCAAGAAAAAAGAAAAAAAAAGAGCCAGGTCCTAAGGGACTGCTGGTACCTGCATTGGGCAAGTTTTGGAGGTGGGTGGAGGATGGGCTGGAAAGGAAAGGAAATGGTCCAGGGTCTGGAAGGCTACCCCAGCGGGTTCCTTTTTCAAAGAGTTGAGATACAAGGACCTCTGTGCTCCTAGTGACTGGTGCTCTTCATTTGAAATGCCTTTCCTAGAATATGGCAGGTTCCCTTTGGACATGGATTTGATCCTGAACTCTGAGTTGCCTAGGTCAGCATGTCTATTCCTGACCATGCTGTTGAATTGCTGTTGCTTTGTCAGATGCTACCTAGTAGGACAAATCCAGTCCTTTTACTCCTACTATGTGCCCACCACTTGTTTTTCTTTCTCAAAATTCTCTTAGTTGTTCTTGCCGATCTCCTCTTCCATATGACCTTTAGAATCAGCCTATTAAGTTCCACTTAAAAATCCTGGTGGGATTTTGATTCAGAAGGCATTGAATTTGTCCGTTAATTTGGAGAGAATTGACATCTTCAACAATATCGAGTCTTCAGGACCCTAACATTTCAAGGGTGGTTGAGTCAGAGCCTCTGATTAATGAGACTGGGAAGACAAAGTCGTCATAGAGACGGGTTAAAAACAAGGAGAGAGTGTTGTCATGGAAACCAAGAGAGCCAAGCGTTTCAAGAAGGCGAGAGTGATCAACAATATCAAGCCCTGCAGAGAATTCCAATAAACCAGGGATGGAAAAACACCCAGTGCAGTTGGTAATTAGGAGGTTATCGGAGCCCTGGGTGAGAGCAGTTTCTGGGGTGAGACAGAGCAGAACCCCAACTGCAGGGCCTGAGGGTGAGAGATAGTCAGCAAAGACGCCCCTTTTACAGAAGTTTGAATAATTAAGTTTAGATAATTAAAAAAGTTTCGAGGATTGTCTGGAAGCTAGAGAGTGAAGTGTGAAGTCAAGAGAAGGTTTTCAACTCAGTTCAACAAATATTTTTTGAGTGAGTCCTCTGTGCCAGCTGACCGTTAGGGAAATGGTAAGAGTAGGACAGACATCTCCCTGCCCGCATGAAGCTGATAGTCTAAGTTGGGAAGCAGATGTGAAGCAAGCAATCACAGGAGCACATGGATAATTACAATGATAATCACAAAGGAGAGGTGTATGGGGCTGAGAGCTTCCAGGGGGCTGGAGTCAGGGAAGAGAGGATCTGTTAATATTTCCCAGAGGAGATCTGAAAGATGAGTGAGCATCAAGCAGGGTAAGAGCATTGCAGGCAGAGGGAGCAGCATAGGCCTGGGGCCCTGCCGTAGGCAGGACAGGGTCTGTTCTGGAAAAAGGGAAAGAAGGCCAGGGAGCCCGGGGCTGGTGGATGAGGGGGAACAGGGCTGGAAATGAACTAAAAAATTGGACAGGCTTGGATGGTGTGGGGCTGTCTTCTGAGAACGATGGAGGTTGGGGAGCGGTGCTTTGGTGTTGTTTACAAATGCCAGCAGCTTGTTCCCATTTGCATGTTGAAGATCTCTGGCTGCCGGTAAGGCAAGGATTGCTGGGGTGCTAAAGGGCTGCAGGGAGACAGTCGTTCAGACTAGGGCTGGTGGTGGCTTGGGCTAGGACGTTGGTGATGCAGGTGAAGACAACTGAAAGGACCCAGGAGCCATTAAGAGGTTGAGTCTCCAAGGCTGGAGTCTGGACTGTGGATGTGGGTATATGTAAGTGAGCTGAGGAGCAAGACGCCAGGCGTTTGGCTGATGTCTTTCTAGGACATGCAAGACTCTAGGGAAGGATTGGATTTTGGACAATCTGTTGAGTGTGTTGAGTATGAAGTGCCTTTGGACTCCTGGGTTCTGGAGCCCAGAGGAGAGCTCCAGCTGGAGATAGGCACTCAGCAGCTTCAGGCACAGGCAGGGCTCAAGGGTGGAGGGGATGTCAAAGCAGCTCAGGGGAGGGGGTGATATTAAGGAATAGAGTATGAAAGGAATGAGCAGAGGACAGGGGCTGAGTCCTGCATTTAGGGGGTTGGGCAATATAGGAAAAAGAGGCTGAGAAAGAAGGTCCAGAGGGGGAAGGCAAGAGAGGCACTCTGCAGGAGCCCAGGGAGAAGTTTCCAGAAGGACAGAATGACCCCTGGCAGGCTAGGGCTGAGGAGGTCAAGAGTTCGGAGGAGGTAAAGGCTGATTGGCTTGCCTGCACTTGGCCTTTGGGGCCCTTTACCAGGTTTTTTTGCAGGGGGTAGTGATCCAGAGTCTACCTAGGAAGGGAGAAGAGCACATAGAGGGCGCAGAAGTTTTCATTTGTTTTTGGTTTTACTAAAAGAGCAATATTCACATATTAATTTTCCCAGAGGAAGGCACCAGTGGGATATGAGCCATTGCAGAACAAAGGCAATTAGCTAAATGAGGCCTCTGAGGGAAGGAGGCCATGTGGGCCAGAGGGAGCCATCTTAGGCAATAATGTGCATCCCGCCTCCCGAGAGAGAATTCAATACTTGGCCTTTTCTCGAGTAAACTCTCTCCAACTTTCTTTCAGGGAATTTGTCTGTGACCTTTGTGACTTAACTGAGTTTCCCTGTAGCAGGAATTTCATCCTGCCCATGGCCCAGACTTTGGCTTATTCATTTTGGAATCATCCCCAGACTGGGGCAATGAACCGGGCACTGAATAAATATATTCTGGGGCTTAAAATAAAATGTCAGAAACAGAAGGTCAAAATTCTTAGCCAAAAAGAGTTTGCGATCGATAAAACAATCAGACAAACACATTTAGTGTGTGTGTGAAGTCCTGCAGGGGAGAATGAATGAGGGTTAGGAGAGTTGGAAGGGGAGGGGGTTAGGTAGCTGGCAGCCTGGCCTGCAGGACTGAAGGGATATGGGGAGAGGAAATCTGCCCTTGACACAGAACCAGGACAACCCACCCCAGCATGGGCTTGGGTCTTTACAGTTTACACAGTGGGGTCCTAACCATTATTTCCGTGTGGTGGGTCGTTATACACCCCGTGAGGCAGGTAGGGTTGGGCAACCTATTTTACAGACAAGGGAAGAGGAAGCTGAGCCAGGGTCGGGGTGGGGGGTAGGGGGGGGTGGAGACCTGTGGAAGACCCTGGGGTGTGTTAATGGCCCGCTCTCCTAACTTTGGCTCCAGCGACCCAGCCCCTCTGCACCCCAGGATGAGCCCCACAGAAGCTCCTGTTCGAAAGTTGGTTGCTGCAGGAAACCAAGACCAGAGTCCGAAGCAAGAGTTAAGAAAGATGAAAGCAGTGTGTGCGTCTTTAGGAGAAGCCGTCCATCAGAGGGCTTCCTGGAGCTCGAGGTCCACCCAATCCTCCTGCATATCAACACATAACTCAAGGGGTGCCTGGGTGGCTCAGTCAGTTGGGCATCTGCCATCAGCTCAGGTCAAGATCTCAGGGTCCTGGGATCCAGCCCCATATCCGGCTCCCTGTTTATCAGGGAGTCTGCTTCTCCTTCTCCCTCTGCCCCTCTCTACCCTACTTGTGTAGAGAGGGGCTACCCTACCCTACTCGCTCTTTTGCTCTTTCTCTTTCTCTAAAATAGATAAATAAAACCTTTAAAAATATATGTATAACTCAAAATGAGGACACAGTGGCCAGGTACGGGTCCAGGCCCTAGGACTGGAACCAGCACATGGTCACAGGCAAGATAGCCATGCGGTTTAGCTATGCTGGGTAGAATCTTGCCTCTTCTGATTCCATCCTCGTGCCAACAGCCACAGCCGCTGTTCCACAAGCTCTGCATCCTCCTCAGCTTTCCCTAGCTTCCCTGGGCCTGCCAGGGAAGGCTCTCGGCAGGCACCCAGGCACCCTCAGATGCTCCATGGCCCCCACAAGACCTCTCCAGGGTGTCAGCCTGTGTCCAATTTCATGTAAGCACCAGGTTGGACTCAAGACTTCTGTTCTGAGATCCGCCAAACTTCTCTGGGACCGCATCATATTCCTCGCTGGGACTCAGCCTAGCGGCTGGGGCATGATATTCTGCTGGGGAACCAGGCAACGCCAAAGTTCTAGTCAACGCCCTTGGATTTCTCTCCGTCTACCCACAGGTTGAACATTTACCCTTTCATGAGGCCCAAGCTCTGAATGGTCTTCTCAATCTGCTTACTGTCTTTGCGTAAACTCTTTGTCCCTTCCATTAATTTTGACTCTAAGCTTAGTGACATCCAGAATCTTTCCTTTCTCAAGGCCCAACTCTAGTTCTGAAAGGCAGTGGCTCTCATAATGTAGGCTCCCCTCTGGACGAAAGTCTGCATGATCGTTGTCTGTGCTATGGACTTAACAGAAGCCCACACAGCAGCTAAAGGCCAAGCTAGGGACTCTATATAAATGTCATTACCCCCAAGAGCGGTGCATCCAGGAAGTTTGGATAGTGGGGCAGGGAGTGAGGTAAGAGGGAATTCCACCCACACACAGCATAAGAGAAAAACATTACCATACCCCACACAGTTAAAAAGGGGGTGCCCTGAAGCAGTAAGGAAAGAAGAGATTAGTCAATCAAAGGTGCTGGACAGATCACTAAGCTGTTTGGAAAAGCAAATCCACTTCATTCTTAACTTCGAGTCATACATCAACATGGAGTTCAGATGGATTAAAGATTTAAATTAAAAATCACACTCGAATAAAGCACAAGTGAATATCCATTTGAAACCCTGTGTGAGTGTTACCTTCTCAGCTTAAAAGCAAGGGAAGCATTCAAAAAGAAAAGATAAATAAAAAGGATTTTAAATTTTAGACCTTATAAGAAAGTTGAAAACAACTTGGAGGATGTCATGCAGAGGGTTAATATCCTTGGTGTTTAAGAATCCATACAAATTGAGTTTTAAAAATTCAAATCACTGCTGGATAAATGTGAAGGGATAGGAACACTCAATTAACAGAGATTAATTTTTTATGGCTCATAGGTTGAACCTATTTTCCAATATCTAATTATTTTTTAAAAAGTAAATTAAAACAACAATGAGATAACACTTTTTGCCCAGTACAGAGCAAAGAAAAAAATTTTAATGAGAATACCCCATGCTGGCTAGGGTGTGATGAAACAGACAATACTGCTGATGGGAATGTAAATTACTACAGCCTTTGACCCAGTAATCACACTTACAGCACTCCATCAAGAGGAAATAATCTCAAATTGACAAAGATTTATGTACAAAGAGATATAGTGTGGCCTTGTTTATAACAACAACAGAAAAATTGAAACAACCAAAATAACCAATCGCTGGAAAAATGTTAAACAAATTATTTCATATCCAAATGGACTAGTATTCATCAAGGAATTGTGATTTAAAAAAAAAAATCTCTGAAAAATCCTTTCTATATCAAAATGGGAAGACAAGTGAGAAACCAGGGTGCAGATGGTATGCTGGATACTATCTCAGCTATGGAAACAAAGAAACAAGAACTTTTTTTTTTTTTAATGAAAGGATATGTGCTGGGACCCTGAACCTAAGGATAACAGAGGGGGTTCAGGACAAATAAGCTTTGAGGAAGGCAGGGAAATAAGTGGTCAAATCCTAAAAGATGCCCAAGTGGGGTCCTGGTTGTCATCTCAAATCCAAAGAATTTTATAGCTGGAGGAGAGGGGGAGGGAGAGGTTCAGCCTGCCTAAAGCTCGGAGAAAGAATTGCCTTGGGCATTGAGCTCAAGAAACTGCCATTTGTTCAGTACACACAGAGCAAAGAATGAAGAAGGATGGTGGGAAATCTGGGTGAGCAGCTCACGCAGTCTCATTGAGCCATGCCAGGGAGGTTAGGATTTTATCCCAAGGTCAGTGAGGAGCCCTGAAGATTTTTAAGCTTTCCATTTAGATAGATTACAGTATTAGCAGGAACTCTCTTTGCAGTAAGTAGCAAAAACCCAGTTGAAACTACTCAGGCACAAAAATAAAAGTAAAACACGAGCCTGAGTGGCACATTTGGTTAAGTGTCTGACTCTTGGTTTCAGCTCAGATCAGGATCTCGGGGTGGTGAGATTGAGCCCCATGTCGGCCTCTGGAGTCAGTGTGGAGTCTGTTTGAGATTCTCTCTCTTTTTTTTTTAAGATGTTATTTATTTATTTATTTATTTATTTATTTATTTATTTATTTATTTATTAATGAGAGGCAGAGACACAGGCAGAGGGAGAAGCAGGCTCCATGCAGGGAGCCTAACATGGGACTCGATCCCAGGTCTCCAGGACCAGGCCCTGGGCTGAAGGTGGCACTAAACCACTGAGCCACCTTGGCCGCCCTACTTGAGATTCTCTTTCTCCCACTTGTGTGCTTTCTGTCTCTCTCAAATAAATAATCTTAAAAAAATAAAATAAAAGTAAAAAATTTAAAGGGTAAAATCTAAAACTATAAAACTTATAGAATAAAACATATGAGAAAATCTTTGTGATCTTGGTTTAGGCAAAGATTTCTGAGCTGTGACAACAAAAGCATGATCCAAAAAAAAAAAACAAAAGCGTGATCCATAAAAGAATAAATTGATAAGTTGGACTTCATCAAAGTTTTAAAAAACATGGTTTTTGAAAGACATTGGTGAGTGAATGGAAAGACCAACCACAGACTGGGAGAAAATAGTTGCAAGTTTTATATCTGACAAAGGACTCGTACCTAGACTATATGAAGAAGCGGCAAAACTCAGTAATACAAATAAACAATCCAATAAAAAAAAGGAGCAAAGGATCTGAACAGACACTTCACCACAAAAGATCTACAAATGGTAAATAAGCACATGAAAAGATGCTCAACATAAAAAATAAAATAAAATAAAAAAGAAAGAAAAGATGCTTAACATCATTAGTCATCTGGGGAAAGGCAAATTAAAACCGCAATGGGATACCATTTCGTATCTATTAGAATGTTTAAAATTAAAAAGACCTGATCAGGGGCTCCTGGGGGACGGAATCAGTTAAACACCTGCCTCTTGATTTCAGCTCCAGTTAGGAGCTCAGGATCCCAAAATCAAGCCCTCATCAGGCTCTGCGTTCAGGAGGGAGTCTGCTTGAGGATCCTCTCCCTCTGACTTTCCACCCCGCACACTTGCTCTCCTCTCTCAAATAAATAAATAAATCTTAAAAAAGACTGATCAGGGATCCCTGGGTGGCGCAGTGGTTTGGCGCCTGCCTTTGACCCGGGGCGTGATCCTGGAGACCCGGGATCGAATCCCACGTCGGGCTCCCGGTGCATGGAGCCTGCTTCTCCCTCTGCCTCTCTCTCTCTCTCTCTCTCTCTCTCTGTGACAATCATAAATAAATAAAAAAAATTAAAAAAAAAAAGACTGATCAGACCAAATGTTGGTGAGGATGGAACTGGAACTCTCATACATCATGGGTGGGAATATAAAGCAGTACAAACACCTTAGAAAATAATTTGGAAATTTCTTTAAAAGTTGCATATACACCTGTCATACAACCAGCCATTCTTCTTCTAGATATTTATCCCAAAGAAATGAAAGTGTGTGTCCATACAAAGACTACTACATGAACATTCATAGTAGTTTCATTCGTAATATCCACAAACTGGAAACAGCCCAAATATCCATCAAGAGGTGAATGGATAAATAAACTACGGTCCACCCATACAATGGAACATGAGTCAGATTTAGAAAGGAATAAACTATCAATACACCTCATGGATGAATCTCGAAATCTGCTGAATGAAAAAAGCCAGACGAAACTGGATGGCTCCATTTGTATAAAATTCTGGGGATTACAGATTAACATATAGTGACAGAGAGTAGATCAAGGATTGCCTGGGGAATGGAAGGAGAGGGTAGGGTAGGTAGAAAGGGAAGGGAAGAGGCGATGACAAAAAAGACACAAGAAATCTTTGGAAATAATGAGTATGTTGATTATCTTGACCACCCATGGTTTCATGGGTGTATACATGTATCAAAACTTACCATGTTGCACTTCATATATGTGCAATTTATTTATATGTCAACATACTTCAATTAAACTGTTAAATAAATAAATAACAAAATAGGAATTATATTGGTCCAGCAGGGGATCAGGGACATTGCCCCAGCTGTCATCTCTATGTTCAGTTTCCCAGGAATCCAGATGAATACCTGCCCTTCCTTTTGCCTAAGTTGTTTCAAACCTGGTTTCCATTGCTTGCAACCAGAAACGTTCTGGGCTAACATAGAGATAATGCTTAGAGCATTATCAGAACACAAAAAGGGGTTTATAACCTCACCTTGGGGACTCAGAATCAGTTAGTGGGAAGGGATGCCCAGGAAAGGGTGGGCACCCCAAGAAGGTAATACCTCAGTTGACTTCTCAAGGAGTGGGGACCAGGGTAGAAGAGACCAAAGAGGTCTCACGCTGCAGAGGGAGCAGCATGAACAAAGTCATGGAGGATAGGAGACAGGACATGAGGTGTGTGCTTGAAGGCAGCTGGGTGTTCCTGGAATTTGGGATGAGAGAGGGACTGGTGGGAAAGAGCAGGGAGTAGCTAGTGCTATGTTAAAGAGCCCGAATTAACCTTGTTGGTGATGGGGAGCCATGGAAATGTTTAGAGCAGTCAAGTGCCATGGACAGATTTTTGTTTGAAGGAGCTGTCTCTGGGACCTGGAGAAGCAGGTGGACCAGGGAGGGGTCATTGGCACAGTTGAGAGCTGACTTTGAAGGGCCTGCTGACACCTGGGAGGGATGACCGATAGGGAGGCAGGGCCAGGACTCCGGTTCTCTGGAGGACATCTCCCCTGGAGACATAGAGCTGGGGTGGTCACTGTGCCCATGGCCATGGCTGGGGAAGGCTGACAGGTAGAGCGAGCCCCGCCAAAGTCTGAGGACCTCCAACCCATCATTTCAGGGGCTGGCAGAGCCTGGGGCGCCTCCAAAAGCAGCAGAGAGAAGGAAATGTCAGTGCCACGTGGCCACGTGAGCAGAGCGGAGAGCAGGTTGTCATGGAAACTGAGCTCGTGAAGCGTTTCTAGGAGAGAGGGATCAGCAAGACCAAATGTAGCATAAAATTCCAAACTGATGAAGGCTGAAAATTTTCTTTTGATTTGGCAATTAGTAGAACATTGATGAGCTTAACAAGAGCAATTTCAGGAGCTCGCGGACCAGCAAGGGGGTGAAGATGGAGAGAGATTTAGGAGGTAAAACGGACCAGAGTTGGTGATGGAGCACATACTGGAGGAGGAGAAGCAGGAGGGTGGTGTTTAGGAAGACCCCCGGTTCTCTGGTGCTCAGAAGGGACTCGATGGCAGTGGGGAATGCTGCAGAAGGATCAGGTTTGCAAGAGGAAGATCAGGAGTTCTGTGTGGGACATTTTTATCTAACAAACACATTTTTGCTTTGACGGTATGCTTGATATCGTTCTAAGAACTTTACTTATATGAATTCATTTATACTTATAATTATCCTATAAGGTACCTGCTACCACACTTACCACCATTTAGACATAAAGAAACAGAGAGAAACTTGCTTGTAGCAAGGAAGGAGCGGTGTAGGGATGTGAAGCCAGGCAAACCAAACATGTTGGTGTGAGGTCCCCAAGATAAGCAAATGGGGCGTCAGGGGGCAGGTGGACCCAGGCTCCAGGGCTTGGCGGGGAGGTTCTGGCTGGAGGTGTAAGAGCAGCCACCATGTGGGGAAGGACCTTGACTTGCCTCAAGCCAGTGGGAGGTTCATGCTGGGGTCCCTGGGTCTAGAATAGGGTTGAAGCTTCATGGACAAGTGATACCGTGGGAGAGGGTCCAGGTGAAGGCCCAGACCATGCCAGCATTCAGAGGGGCCCACCAGGGAGATGGGAAAGACAGGACCAGAGGGCAGATGTGGGGAAGGCTGTCCCTGCAGGAGGCAGCCAATGGGAGGCCTTGTCCAGAGAGGTCAGGGGAGGTGACCGGGCCACAGACGCTTCTAAGAATCTTTGCCAGGTCAGTCTCAGGGGAAGAGACAGGAACCCCGACAAAGGAAGCAGTCAAAGGTCTGGCTGTGAAGGAAGAAGGGAGGAGGAGTGCTAGGGAGGAGAATAGAGTCCAGAAAGGTACTATTTTTAAATGAAAATGATTTTTTAATTAAAAAATGTTAATTAGAAAATGCATTCATGTGGCTCAATATTTAAAACCTACAAAAGAAGGTCCAGTGAAAAGGCTCCCTCCCACGCCTCTCCCCGTCCCCCAGGTTCCCTTCTTCAAGGCAACCAGCCTATCCTCCCAGAGACAGAGAATACAAATTCACAATTTGGGATTCTCCATTTCTGTAAATACACACAGAAAATACATTTCAGAACATTGAAGCTCTTTGGGGAAGAATGCCTTACAGAGCCAGTGATGGAACAGAGGGACCCCCAAGCTGGAGCCACGGGGGTCCCAAATGGTAGTGGAATATTAGTTTTGGACAAGAGCCTGTGTTTCATTGCGTGGAACAAAATTATATCATCCTCCCGCTACCAAGTACCCAGTATGGGGAGCTCGGTGTTCCGGGCCCCCTTGGCCGCCTGGCCCGGTGGCAGCTCACACTCTGAGGAGTCTGTCCCACCCCACGGCCAGATCCGGGGTGGCCTTTGAATCACTCTCTGCCCCTGGCAACCGCCTCAATCCCGGTGGCTGCTGAAGAAGTGTCTCCTGACACAAAATGAAATGTCTGAAAGGCAGCTCAATCTTTTTTTTTTTTTCTTTTTAATTATCGAAACCAACTGGAGTGTCCAGGAGACATGAATGGAGCCTCCGGGGCTGAGGGAAGGGTGGCAGGGACTGGGGGCAGCGCGGGGGTGGGCAGGGGGGCTCCAGAGCACCAGCTGCCTGTGGCTTGGGGAAAAGAAGCCGCCTGCAGGGGGGCCGTCATTCCTGGGGCGCTGGGGCCCCCTCACAGTAGGGAAGGGGAGCTCGCCCCCCCTTGCCACAGTCCCTGACTACAAGGACGAGGATGCAGGCCTGGACTGAGGAGGAAGCCCAAGGGGTTATGGGCTGGGCTCGTGGTCAGGGGTCACTGTGTTCCCCGGTGCCTCTCCTCTGCCTCACTCTCTGACTCCAGGCAGACAGCGCTTCTCTCTGCATCTGTTTGGCTGTAGAAATGGATGGAGGGGTCTTGGGGAGAGCTTGCATGGATGACCTGTCCTTGCTGCCACCATTTTGGGCCTTGACCACAGTGGACTCTCGGGCTCTATGGCTCACCTTCCTTATCTGTAGTGATGCCCCTGCAGCCACCCAAGACTCTGTTCACCACCCATGGGCCTGAGGGGATCCCACTGCCCAGCACACACCAGCATCATGGATCCAGATCATGGGGGCTCATGAGGTCGGTGGCACACCTGAAGACTAGCTTCTGCTATGTTGGAGGAGTTGAAGCTGGGCCCTAGGGCCCACCTGAGCCTTGGGTGGTACATCCTGGGAGAGCCAAGTAGAGGTGGCTGGGTCACAAGGTCACAGGTGGGCTGTACACAGCTCACATGTTGCGGGGGGTGTGTGTGGCCGGTGCTCCCTACTGCCTGGCCCTTCATT
Source organism: Canis aureus (assembly GCF_053574225.1). Classification (NCBI taxonomy): domain Eukaryota; kingdom Metazoa; phylum Chordata; class Mammalia; order Carnivora; family Canidae; genus Canis; species Canis aureus. The sequence continues at coordinate 31,591,349 of NC_135636.1, read as the reverse complement.
CCTCCTGCTTTGGAAAGTGGCCTTCGACAGCCTCGTTCAGTTCAATGACCCCTAAGCAGGGGGCACCCAGGAAACTGCTATGAGGCATTAACACTCTTAGATACATTTTTAATTGAAAATTAGTACATATATGGGGTGAATGCCTCAGTCTCCCTCCTCAGAGGCCACCTGTCACCCGGCTGTTACCAATCCTTGAGGCCTTATCGGGGATGGGTGGAGGAGAGGGACTGGGGGTGCACAGGAGAGGCTCCCCATCAGATGTGGGGGTGACAGGATGGGAGCAATGGGGGTGCTTGTGCCCAGGCTCCCACCTGGGAGAGCCAGTGAGTGTTTGCAGTGCTCCCATGGGGGCAATCGGTAAGGAACATTCTCAGTGAGAGACAACTCATTGGGTTTAGGACACGTTGGACTTTGGGAGGCCCAAAAGTCAGGGAAGAAATTGCCTGGCAGAGCAGATTGGCCAGGTACATCTCACCAGCCTTCCCTGTCTCTCTAGAATCTTCCCCTGCACGGTCCCAGCAACTATTTCATACATTGTCCACTTTCTGTAGAACACTGGCCTCCTCCCCACCTGGCCCACTTCCCACCAATTGTCCTGCCATAGGGTGGCCATAGTCTTGCCTCAGACCCTGTAGCCTCCAAAGCGGGAATCGCCCTTCCACCCAATATCAGCAGGCCTGTATTTCCCTGAGGCTCCAGATCACCCACCCCCTCCACCCCCGCCAGCCTTCCCTGAGCTCACCCCTCCCCTCTGAATCTCCAAGCCCTCACGCCCTTGCAAAGGACCCCAATCCCATCCAAAGCTGATTGAGGCCAGGCTCCCTGGACCCCATGCCCCACCAGCTCCCGTTTCTCTCAAAGTCCTGGCAAACTTCCCATTTGCCCCCCACACTGCAAGCCGGATCCACTCCCCGTGGGACCTTGAGACCGCTGGTGGCCAGGTCCTGGCAAACCCAATGCCATCTCTCAACTCTCACCTTGCTTGGTGTCTCAGTGAGGCCCCACTGAGGCCCTGAGTGGTACTGCCGACCACCGCCCCATCCACAGCCTCGCCTCGGTGCCCAATGCCACCCTCTCCTGTCTCCCCTTGATGCCCTGCCTTTCGGGGCTCCCTTTCCATGTCCCTTTCCAGGATTTCTCCTCAGCCGTCACATGCTGAAGTCCCTCACGGTGGCCCCCAGAGCCCTTGGCTCTGCTCACTCACAGCCTCTGCACCCATCGCTCTCCTTGCCGTGGCAGGCGGCAGACCAGCCTCTTCAGGTGGGAGAGTCAGAGAGGACCTCCGAGGAGGTGGCATTCCATCAGAGGCCAAAGTGACTGGAGGGAGGGAGTCAAGAGAGGACAGGGGCGGGAGGCAGGCCTGGCAGAGGGAGGGCCTTAGTTTGCTGGCGCTGCTGTACCAAGTACCACAAATGTAAACAATGGGAATTCATTGGCTCACAGTCTGGAGACCAGAAGTCCAAGATCAGGTCGCCGGCGGGGTTGGTTCTGTCTGAGGGCTGATCGGGAGAGTCTGTCCCAGGCCTCTCTCTTATCTTTTGGGGGTTTGCTGGCCATCTTTGGCATTTCTTGGCCTGCAGATGCAATACCCCAATCTTCGCCTTCATCTCCACATGTTCTTTCTGTGTGAGTGTGTGTCCAAATGTCTCCTTCTTATAATGACACCAGTTTTTTGGGGTTAGGGGCTCCCCCTATTCCAGCATGACCCCATTCTAACTGAACTCATTATACCTGTAGTGACCCTATTTCCAAATAAGGCCACATTCAGAGCTACTGGGGTTATGACTCCAGTATATGAATTTGGGGGAACACAATTCAACCCATAACAGAGAGTCTCTAGAGGGAAGGCCTGGCAGTAGGAACAAGCCTGGTGTGTTCCGGGAACAGCAAAGAGGCCAGCGTGGCTGCAAGGGAGAGCAGGGGGCAGGGAGTGGTATGTGGAGGTGGGACAGGTAGGCACCTCACATGGGGCCTGGTTGGCGTTTATGCCAAGTGCAGTGGGGAGCACTGTGAGTCTGAGATACGACTTCCATTTGTACAGATCCTTCTGGCTGTCGGCTGGAGAGTAACTGGCACAGAGCGAGTCTGGACGTGGGAGTCCTTTGAACCTGAGATGTGAGGAGGCCCAGCAAGAGTGAGTGGGAGACAAGAGCGTGTTATGGAAAGGACCGGCTTCACACATCAGTGGGACAAGCCAGAGGGCCAGCAGGATTTGGGGAGCCAGTGGCTCTGAGGACAGAAGAGGAGATGCTCGAGAAAGCCTGAGCGCTCTGTGTGCAGCCAAGTTGGGAGGGCGCTGAGAAGCATCTGGCATGGTCGGCAGCCAGGGGGCTTCGGTGGTCTGGTCTACAGCTCCGGGGGCAGATCTAACCCAAAACTCCAGGCAGGGATGGAAGAGACAGTCCACGAAGCTGAGGGCACTCTGTAGAGAGGGATCCAGGGGCCTGGTCAGATCCAGTCTCCGGATGCAGCAAGAGAAGCCCAGCAGGGAGACCGGGAAGGCCCAGACGGGGTGGTGGGGAGAACAGGAGAGGACAGGCTGCCAGGCGAAGGAGGAGGGCGTTTCCAGAAGGCGGGAGCGGTCACCTGTGGGCTGTGAGCACGAAGGTTAGAATGGAGATGAGAGGAAAGCCTGGGCTCAGGTGACTGCAGAACTGCCCGGGCCCTCCATGAGAGGCGGGCACAGCAGCCGGAAAGCTTCCTGAGACGGGAAGGGAAGGAGAGGAGGGAGGCAGGGCCAGTGGGACTCAGTCTCCAACATCAGATCTGGGGAAGTTAGTTTTCAGAGGGGACGCAGCAGGGACACAGCAAGTACAGGTGTGGCAACTAGTGACCATACGGGACCAAGGGTGCAGACAGATGTGTGTTAGGCTAAACAGGATTTCATGAAACCGCCTACCTTTCCTGGGCAACCTCATCTCTCCTGTGTTCCCCTCCACGGGTGACAGCAGTCCACGTGGGTGCTAGTTCCATCCTCCTTCTAGACGGGGATAGGGTTATTGATCACCTTCTATCCCCCAGGCCACTTGCAACAGTCAGTAAAACTGACAAGTGCTGGGGCACCTGGGTGGCTCAGTGGTTGGGTGCCTGCCTTCGGCTCAGGTCGTGATCCCGGGGGTCCAGGATCGAGTCTGGCGTCGGGCTCCCCGCAGGGAGCATGCTTCTCTCCCTGCCTATGTCTCTGCCTCTCTCTGTGTCTCTCATGGATAAATAAATAAAATTTTTTTTAAAAACCTGACAAGTGCTGCATGTATTTAGTTTTGCGTTAAAGCCTCATATACAAGCAGTGAAGTGTGCAGCTCAGTGATTGTCTGATTATGCATACACCCATGTAACCGCCCCCCAGATCAAGATACACAACGCTTTCATCCCCCTGGAAAGCTCTTGGGCACCCCCTCCCAGTTAGCACCCAGCCTCCAGAAGTGATTACTACCCTGACGAGCTTCACCCACGAGTGGTTTTGTTTGTTCTTGAACTTCACACGAACAGAATCAGTGTGTTCCCTGTATCTGGCTTCTTTCACTAAACATACATCTATGAGACTCACCCATGTCCGTGCATGTAGATTGACTTTGTTCTTTTTCACTGCCATCAGGTGCTCCTTTAAGTGAATATGCCGCCAATGGATCTATTTACGCATTCTCCTTTGGGTTGTTTCTGATTTTCTGTGATGACAAAGAAAAATGCATGAATGTTCTGTGCACATCTTTAGGGGGACCTACACACTACTTCCCATCGGGGTAGTCCTAGTAGCAGACTGTTTGGGTCAGAGGGCAGGGGTATGCTTCACTTTTACAGATATTGCCAGTTTTCCAAAGCGGTTGTACCAATTTACACCCAACACGGTAGGTTTTCTTAAAGGTCATGCTTATTGATACACGATTTACAGGGAATGACATTCACTGTTATTTTTGTGTGCAGTTTTGACAAATGCATATCGTAGCATAGCCCTCACCATAACTGAGATAGAAAATATTTCTATCACTGCAAAACATTCCCTCGTGCACCACCGACCACCACTGGTGTGTTCCCTGTCCCTATGTTTTTGCCTTTTCTAGAATGTCATGTAAAAGGAAATCACAGAGCATTTGGGGTCTGGCTTCTTTCACTTATGATAATGCATTTGAGATTCCCCCCATGCTGTTTCAGTACTCGTTCCTTTTTATTGCTAAGACCTGCTCTACCTTGTAGGTGTGCCACATTTTTGTTGTTGTTGTTTTTAATCTCCATGAGTTGAAAGATATTTGAATTGTTTCCAGTTGGGACAGCTGTGAATAAAATCGCTCTAAACATCCATATAGGATGTTTAAGTGGATGAAAGTTTTTTTCACTAGTTAAATGTCCAAGAAGGGATCATGTGTTCTCCAGTTTAACTCTGCAATGAACTGTCCAACAGTTTTAAAGGCTCAGCCATTTGGTGCTCCCACCAGCAATGGATGAGCGTTCAGGTAGCTCCTCATCCCTGACAGCACCTCATAGTGGGTTTTGTTGTTGTTGTTGTTTTTATTTTAGCCACTCTTGTGACTATACAGTGGTTCAGGTATCAGGCCCTTGTTTTGTGGGGCCGACTAGAGGGGTTTTGAATGAGAAAGGGCACAATCAGATGTGTGCTCGAGGGCTGGCTGGAGGCGACCAGAGCAGATGAGCCTGTACCCTGGGATCTGGAGGGAACCTGTTGCATAGTGACAAGGCCACACCAGGGGTGGCCCTGAGGATGCAGAGTGAGAGGCTATAAACATGGTTCCAAAGATGTTGGAGAGAGGCTGGTGGTCCTTGGCTGTTGTGGTCACTGCTGACTTAGGTCAGGGTCTGCAGAGGCGGTGCATCGACAAGAATTTAGGTACAGGTGGTTGGTTTATTAAAGAAGTGAACCCAAAACAAACAGGTGAGGTATGGGGAAGCAGGATGGGAAAGGAAGAGGCGGACAAGGTCCCACAGGGGGCAGCCCCGGCCTGATCCCACAGGGAGCTCTGGAGGGTCAGGCCCCTCCAAGCTGCCCTTCCTGGCAATAAGGGAGCTGGGCTCGCACCCTGCCTCACTGGTCAGCATTGGCAGGGCTGGAGGCGGCTGACATAAATCCCCATACACTTCTCAAAACCTGTATGGAAAGAAAGTCCTGGAGCCTAAAAATAGTCCTCCATCACACAACTGTGAGTGCTAGCTGTAAGAAACTAAACATAACAAAAATGGGGTTTAGGGAGCACAGAAAACTGGCTGAAAAGATGGAGACAGAGAGTCGACATTGCCCATCACCAGTGCTGCAACCTCACACCTAGAACAGTGCCTGGCACTGAGCAGATGCTCAATAAATCCTTGTTGACAGAAGGAGTGGCAAGAGCCACTGAGGCAGGACAACCCAGAAGAAGAGCCAGTTCAGTAGGAAGGAGAGAGACTGGCTTGGGGCCTGATGACTCTGAGGTGGTGATGGGTGATGGGTCTGGCCCCTAGAAGAAGGGCCCCCGGAAGTGGGAGTAAAGAGAGGGAGGAGATGGGAGGGGAAGTCTCAGGGGCTTAGGGCCCAGGGAATAGGAGCTGCTGAAGGTGAGGAGAAGGTGCCCAGAGACAGGGAGGGAGCCCGGAGAGACAGATTTGAGGAAGAAAGGCAGTGGGTCATCCCTGACTCTGCCAAGCGAGAGGCCCTGGCAAGGACCCCACGGAACACCCCGATGTCTTCGGCCAGGGAGGCTACAGTTGCCTGAGGGCCTGGAGGGAGACCAAGAGGGGCAGCCAGAGATGGGCCTGGGAAGGAGGAGGCCTGTGGGCAGAGGAGAAAGAGAGGGTGTGTTAAGAAAGAAGAACGGGGCTGGGGGGTTGTGGGGTGGGGGGCCAGGAGGGGGTGGCCCACATTGACAGGATCCAGGCCGAGTGGAAGGATTAGATTTAAACAATACCTCAGTGTTGGGCTGAGCTGCCTGAGGTGAATTAATTAAGTCCTCAGCGGGTAACACTATCCCTGTGTCCCGGGTGAACCTCATGGGGTCCCGAACGTTCCCGGGGAAGGGCAGGTTGCATCCTGCCCTGGGGTCCCCAGCGGTTGTGCCACTTAAACTGCGGCCCACATCGGAAGCCCCCAGAAAGGTGAGCAGGCAGGCAAGATCCTGGGAGCTTTCTGGAAGCCAGATTGGAGGTGGGGTGGGGGAAGGCAGGAGGGGGCAGGGGTAGGGGGAGCTTGGTGGAGAAGCCAGCCTCTGGAGGAGAAGAGGGAGAGGTGGAGGCAGAGGTGGTGGGTTGGGAGCAGTTGAGAATTGTTCTGGGCAGAGGAAAAAGAGCCAGCAGAGAGGGAGAAATCAGAGGAAGGAGAAGGGGGGTGAGGCCCGGGAGGAGACGGGCAAGGGACAGCTGGCCTCAGACGTGAGAAGGTGCTGGCAGCTCTCTCCGGAGCTGGGGGGCGGGGGGGACAGTGGCAGGAGCCAGCACCCCACAAAGGCCTCTGTTTTCTCTACTGAGTGGGGCCCAGGTCGCCTGCCTGGCCCAGGGGAGCGGGGGGGAGCTGTGGGGCTCAGGGGGCACAGCTGCTGTAAGAGGGATGGGAAAGAGTTTGGGGACCACTCGAGAGGCTGCTGCACTGCATTTAAGACCCAGCTGAGGTTGAAGAAAATTAATCTGTGTTGGCGTCAATCAGCGTGGTGATGTGATTTTCTCTGGCCACACTTGGCGGCCCAGAGGCCGGATGGAGAAAACAGATGGTTTTCTGAGCTCCTGCTTGTCTACTGTTGAGTTTAGTCTACCCGGCAAAGCCAGCCTCCTCTGGCCTACAGATGAGGAAACAGGCCCAGGGCAGGGAGACCACACGCCCAGGTGTTGCAACAAGTAAGTGGCAGCTGGACTTCCTGCAAACTTTTGCTGGCACACACTGTGAAGAGCATTGTGGCTGCCCCCTGGCCCCTGACCCAAATACTTATGGAGCCCGCTGCCTTGTGTTCCCAGAATTGCTCAGCTCACCTACTCACTGAAACCTCTCCAAGAGGGACCAGGAGGAAACAGGGACACAGATATGGCACATGGCTGGTTCGGGGTCACGCAGCATTGTTAAGATGTCAATTCTCCCCAAATTGATGTAGTGATTCAACACAATTGCAGTCAGAATCCTAGTAGGCTTTCTGTAGAAATTGACTAGCCAACTCTAAAGTGGATAAAGAAATGCAAAGAACTAGAACAGCCAAAACAATTTTGAGAAAGAAGAACAAAGTAGGAGGACTTGCACTATCTAATTTCAAGACTCGCTAAAACCTACAGTAATCAAGACAATGTGGTATTGGCCTGTGGAGAAATGGAATATAATATAGAGTCTGGAAATAGAACCACGCATATATGGTCAATTGATTTTTGACAAGGATGCCAAGGCAATTCAATGGTGAAAGGATAATTTTCCTCAAACTGTGCTGGAACAATAGGAAATCCATAGGGGGGAAAAATGAACCTCAACTCTTACTGACCTCACACCATATCCAAAATATATAAAGAAGGAGTAAATACTGGGCTCAATATTCAACCTGACTTTTTTTGATTGGCAAAAATATGAGCAGATACTTCACCATAAAAGATATAGGAATGGCAGATAAACATGTGGAAAGATGCTCAACATTGTTAGTTATTTAGGAGATGCAAATTAAAACCACAATGAGATGGGATCCCTGGGTGGCGCAGTGGTTTGGCGCCTGCCTTTGGCCCAGGGTGCGATCCTGGAGATCCGGGATCGAATCCCACGTCGGGCTCCCGGTGCATGGAGCCTGCTTCTCCCTCTGCCTGTGTCTCTGCCTCTCTCTCTCTCTCTGTGACTATCATAAATAAATAAAAATTAAAAAAAAACACAATGAGCTGCCACTGTACACCCACTAAAATGGCTAAAACTAAAAAGACTGATAATATCAAACGTTGGCAATAATGTAGAGCAACTGGAACGCTCATACATTGCTAGTGGGAGTATAAAATAGTACAACCACTTTGGAAAACATTTTGGAAGTTTCTTATAAAGTTAAACATGCACTAACCATTCAGTTCATCCAGAATAAATGAAAACACATGTCCCCACGAAAACTGGCTCTCAAACATCATAGTGGCTTTATTAATAATCGTCTAAAAATGGGGGAAAGAACAAAATATTCACCAACATGCAAAAGAGTAGAGAAATTTTTATATATTTACACAATGGAATAGTACTCAGCAATAAAAAAGAACAAATGATTGATTACGTGCAGCAACAAGGATAAAATCTCAAAAACATGATGCTGAGCAAAATTAGCCAGAAGCAAAACAATGTGTACTACGTCATTTCATTTATATGAACCCCAGGAAAATGTCAATCTAATCCATAATGGTGGAAAAGGGATTACTAGTTACTTCAGGCAGCAAATGGTGAGAGATTACTTGTAAAGAGACATTGAGGGAAGTTTCTGGGGGAATGGAATGTTCTATATCTTGACTATAGTAGTGGTTACATTGCTATAGAGTTTGTCAAAACTCATCAAAATGGACACTTAAATTGGGTGCATTTCATTGTATATAACTTAAGCTATGATAATTTTAAAATATTATTAAAATTGTCATCATGAGAAAAACCAGAACTATGTGGACTTCCCTTATACTTTATAGTTCATCAATTGTTTTCATTTATTGTTGAGGTAGAAGGACCATAATCTTGGAGCCCCTGAAGACCTTGATCCAGTCCTGGAGGGCTAGTCAAGGCTAAATACCAGAGGGTCTTGAATGCCAGGTGTAGTGGTTTTAAGATATATCTATAAATTCTTTTACACTCCTCCCTTAGTGACTTACTTTTTACAATAGAATAAAGCAAAACTGATATATAGGATTTTGAGGACTAGGTGATAAAAGGCACTGCAACTCTTCTTTCTCTCTCCTTCTCTCTCATCACTTCCTCTGGGGGAATCCAGCTGCCATGTCCCCAAACACTTCAGGAGCCCCCTGGAGAGCCCACATGGTAAGGAACTGGGGCCTCCTGCCAACAGCCATGTCAGCATGCCATCTTGGAAGCAGATCCTCCAGCCCCAGCCAAACCTTCAGTTCACCAGAGTCCCAGCTTGACCACACCTCCTGAGAGAACCTGAGCCAGAATCACTCAACCGGGCTGCTCCTGGATTTCTGACACTCAGAAACTGTGCGAGAAAATAAATATTTGTTGTTTTACGCTGCCTGGTTTGGAGGTAATTTGTTATGTAGTAAAAGCTATGACACCAAATTAAGAAGTTTGGAATTTGTCCTAGGGACAAATTGAGGAGTTCTGGAAGGTGCTAGAGAAAGGGAGTGACATGGAAAGAGCTGAACTTAAGAAGAAGTCTCTTGGTCCCAGAGTGGAAAAGGGATTGGAAGTCACAGGGTCCAGAGAACATTAGAGGCAGAGACTCTGGAGCTGGGTCTCTGTGCCATGTGGCTGAGTCAGGGAATTGCACTCTGGCCAGAGGAAACAGCGTGTGCTTAAGTCAAGGAGGGCAGATGTTGCCAAGTGTCAGGGGCTGTGGGTACAGATGGAAAATGAGATCGTTAGCACAGGCGTGGATAGACAGTGAGGTGCTCAGGGCTGGGTCCCACCCCTTCCCACTCTAGCCTTCATCAGGACCAGCAGTTGCTCCAGGATGTGTCGGACACTTATAGAAACCCAGCTCAACTTAAATCCCCCATGACCCCCATTGTGCTGGCCACCCACACTGGGAAATGTAGCAGTGAACAAGCAGACAAAATTTCCTGCCCTCATCAAATTTTCATGTTAGTGGAAGGAAGCAGGTAATGAGCAGAATTTAATAATAAATATATAATAAAAGAAAATAAATATGGAGAGAAATGCCTAGGATTATGTGGATTATAAGTTGGGGTGGTTGTGATTCTAGGTAGGGGGCCACCTACTTAGAATTCACTGAGAAGATAACATTTGAGCAAATACGTGGCAAGTAAGCAAGTTAGCCATGTGGATATCAGCGAAAACAGTGTTCCTGGTGGAGGGAACAGCCAATGCAAAGGCTCTGAGGTGAGTTGATCTTTGAGACAAAAAGTTCAGGTAGGCAGGAGTTGTAAATTGAGGGGCAGATTACCTGACTGAAAAAAGCTCTGCAGAAAACTAGTTCCAGAAATTTAGAGGGGAGTTCCCTTGAGTCATTAGTAAATGCAATGTTGTTCATGTGTAGGGTGAAACCCCACAAGGACAGGCCAAGAAAGACTGGGGAGTTTTGAGCTGAACAATTCTCAGAGCCTACATAGGGTGAGGATGTCTACAAGTGCTGACCAGCTAGAGCTTGAGTGCTTGATGATAATCTGGGCCATTCAATCATCTCTTAGCAGAGAGATAAACTATCCCATAAGTGAAGGCCACGGTGAACCCACCCTAAGAGCCTTAAAAATGAGCCTCAAGGGGCACCTGGGTGACTCAGTCAATTAAGCATCTGCCTTGGGCTCAGGTCATGACCCCGAGTCCTGGGATTGAGCCCCATGTCAGGCTTCCTGCTCAGAGGGGGATCTGCCTCTCCGTCTCCCTAAGCCCCTCCCCTCATCTCTCTCTCTCTCTCTTAAATAAGTAAATTAAATCTTTTTAAAAAACGGAGTCTCAACAGGTGCCTGAGTGGCTCAGTTAGTTGAATGTCTAACTCTTGATTTTGAAGCAGGTCATGATATCAGGGTTGTGAGATAGAGCCCTGCATTGAACTCTGTGCTCAGTGTGGAGTCTGCCTGATTTGTCTCTCTCCTTCTCCCTCTGCCCCTCCCCGCTAATCACATATACTTTCTCTAAAATAAACAAGTAAATCTTCTTTTAAAAATGAGCCTTAAAAAAAAAATGAGCCTTAAGGCAGCCACGGTGGCCCAGTGGTTTAGCACCGCCCTCGGCCCAAGGTGTGGTCCTGGAGACCTGAGATCGAGTCCCACGTTGGGATCCCTGCGTGGAGCCTGCTTCTCCCTCTGCCTGTGTCTCTGCCTCTCTCTCTCTCTCTCTGTGTGTGTCTGTCATGAATGAATAAATGAAATCTTTTTAAAAAATGAGCCTTAAAATGATTAAAATAATTAGCAAGTAACTTATTTTCATGTCATTTCTTAAAGGAAAACAAACAAAAAAATCCCAGATCAGCAGAAGCATAGCATTCACAATATCCAGCACCCAATAAAAAATTTCTAGACAGGCCAAGAGACAGAAAATTATGACCTACCACTAGAAGAAAAATCAATAAACAGAAACAGACCCAAAAACAACAGAGATGGTGTGAGAAGGCAAGAATGCTAAAGGGGCTTTTATATCCATGTATTTGAAAGAAAAAGGCGATCTATCTTCTAATCAAAAGTAACCCCAAACCAGAGCTCATGCCTAGAGGAACAGAATAAGGGCTGGATTTTGGCTTCTGCTCACATCCTCAGCAGGGCACCCTAAGCAACCTGGTATGGGTTGTTCAAGGAACCCCAAGAAGGCCAGAGCAGCATGAGCCAGGGGAAAGGAGCAGGAGATGAAGGGAGAGAGGTAACAGGGAGACAGACTACAGAGGCACATAGGCCGTGGTGAGGATATTAGCCTTTACTCTGAGTGACACAAGAGCCATGGGAAGATTTGAGCAAAGAAGATCCATGATCCCCCTGGAAGTTCATGGAGGATGAGGAGGGTGGTCAGAAGACCGGCGGAGGCCCCTGCAGTGAGCCAGACATGATGCTGGGCCTGGGCCAGAGGCCCCGGCTGAAGGGATTGGGATTAGAGGGGTCTCAGAGCGGCCCCTAGGAGGCAGATTGGGCAGGAAGTAGGGACAGATGGCCATGGGTGACAGAGCAGAAGGAGTCAGGGATGACCGGGGCCCCTGGCTGTCATAGCCCCTGGCACACAGAGGCGCTCCGTGGTAGGTGGAAAAGAAACACGTTTCAGGCTATGAGGATGAGGCAGCGGGTTTGAGGCTCCTGTGGATGGATCCGGCTCACGCTGGCTCAGAGTCTATGGCTTGAGGGAAAGGAAACAAAAGACGGGGTTCTGGCTGCTGAAGCAGTTGTGAGGGGGGCGGTGAGCTTGTCTGGGGAGTGTGTGGGCAGTGAGAGAAGAGGAGGGAAAGCAAGAGACCAGACAGACAAGTAGATGCCACCCAGAGCTAACTCAGCATGCTGTGGACAGAGGGATGGACAGACAGACAGGTGAACAGTCCATGACAGTGAGAGAGACAGAGAATGTGGGAGCCACCACTGACAATGCCTCGGCGAGACGTGGCCCACCTGCATGTACACCTGTGCATCCACACCCAGACACACACAGCAGGGTACAGAGAGAGAAAGAGAGAAAAGTCCACAAAGGAGTGAAGGAAAGGTGGGCAGGCACGTCCATGTATGCGCACGCACAAATGCACACACGCAGCAAGAGTGATGCACAAACAGCATATTCAATAGGGCTCCTCTGGAGAGTGGGAAGAAGCGTGGCTGAGTGAGATGGAGACAGAGAAAACAGGAGTGGGGCGGGAAGAGGGCTCCGAGGGACAGACCCCCCAGAGGGGCAGAGACATTGATATGGCACATTTGAGGGGCACATACATAGATCCACATGCATGAACCACCCCAGCTCCAATACCTGGGAGATTCTCAGTGTCCACGGTAGCGGAGTGGTCGGGAGGACAGTGGGTGTGTAGAAGTCACCCAGCAGACGCGAACTAGGATGAGAAAAAAGATAAAGAGGAACCCACAGGTGATGGGACATGTAATGGGACACACAGACATTAGGAGTCTGACAAGTTGTGAGGATCAAATCTAGAGGGAATATGGAACATTAACTTTACCAGGAGGGCAGTGGGGTGCTGGCTGAGCTGGGTAAGCTGCCAGATGGGAGACTTGGAAAGGTGGCTTGGGCAGCTTCACCAGATGTGGATGGGAGGGGGCAAGACTGGGGACTGGCATCCAGATAAGCTGGTGGTCTGCTAGAGGCAGAGGAGGGTCCCCAGTTTTCATGGAGGGGACCCGACAGCCCTGGGTGGGACTGGGTGTGGCCAGAAAGAGTCAAGAAGATGCCTGTAACTCAGTCTCCACCTACACCAGGTGTGAGGAGCTAGGCAGTGGGAGGGCAATAGAGAAAATCATTGTGGAAGGGATGGAGAAGAGCCCCTGCCCCCTCCTCCCCTGCTCCTGTATACAGATGTGCAGGTTCCAGTTAGGGAGAGAGCTCTATGGCCAAGAAGGACAATGATGGCAACAGATGTCCTGGAGGAAGGGGAGCCACCCTCGGGCAGCAGGCAGAGTGGGAAGAGGAGGGCTGGGCCCTGCAGAGTATTAGCCCTGGGGAGGGGGTGAAGAAGAAAAGCCCAAGGGATGGGGCAAAGGTCAGGGCACCCAGAGTGCTACGGGAGGAGAGAGGATCTGGAAGCAAGGATGGGCACCATGTCAGGCCTCTGATGGCCAGTGGGAATGAGCAGGCGAAAGGGGCTGTAGGCTGGAAAAGCAGGAGATCAGTGGAGACCTAGCTCAAGAACCATGGTAGACTCAGGGTGACTATGGTCAGCGGCAATGGATGCGGTGATTGGGGGAGAGAACGCAACCCTCTAGCCCAGAGCTCCCTCCACAGCATTTTGGACGGACAGACAGATGGCAGAGCAAGAGAAGAAAGAATGGGTGGCAGGAGAACAGCCCTCATCATGTTAGAGGAAAGTGGACCCCAGAAGAGGGAAAAGGATAGCTGTTGCCAAGGCAACCATACTGGCCGTGGGAACAGAGAGGAGCACGAGAGACGGTGAAAGACTTTGGAGGAAGAAGTGGCGCAAACTAGGGGCACCTAGATGGCTCAGTCGGTTGAGCGTCTGACTCTTGGTTTTGGCTCAGGTCAAGATCTCAGGGTCATGAGATCGAGCCCCGCATTGGGCTATGTGCTCAATGCAGAGTTGATTCAGATTGTCTCTCCCTCTCCCTCCCATTCCCTCTCTCTTACATATAAATAAAGTCGAAGAAGAAGAAGAAGAACAACAACAACAACAACAACAACAGCAACAACAACAACAAAGCTGAAGGGCAGAGGCAGGGAATGAGCTAGATTCCTGTTCCTGGGGAAGGAGCACCGGGAGTGCAGACCAGGAGTAGAGAGGGTAACGACTGGTCTAGCTCAGGGAGTCTGTGATGATGGCGGTACCACCGAGTGGGGCTGAGTAGGGGACAACAGGTGCAGGGGACTTGAAAAGGTGGTGGGAGGGGGGAGGCCAGCACAGAAACAAGGGGACCTTCTTGTGGAGGGCATCCCTGAAGCCCTGGGGTGGCCAGTGTGGCTCAGGAGAGCACATGGAGCAGGAGGAGCAGAGGGATGAGGACACAGCCCTGGGGATCATGGCTAAGGAAGAGCAGGAGGAAAGTTAAGAGTCTGAAGAGGTGAGCAAGGCAGTCTGCACACTCACTGGCACGCACACGCAGTGACACCGAGAGTGACTTAGAGACTTCAGAAGTCTTCGGAAGTCCCATCACTCAGTGATAACGGGGTGATAACTGGTCTACCTTCCCCAGGACTTCTTAGAACTCGGCCGGGGGCTTTGAAGCTCCTATCCTCAGCAGAGCACCCAGGTACCCAGGGCAGGTCTCTTGCTGGATGGCCAGGTGCATGGGCCAGTCGTCCACTCAACCATCACCACGATGCCACAGAAGGGGCTGAGGGGGTGGGAAGCTCTAGAGCCCCTTGGAGGGAGAATTGGTGAGGCGGGAAACAGATAGGCTGTGCGTGGCTAAATTGGGGTAGTCAGAAACAGCAGAGGGCTCTGGGCTGCAAAGGCAGCAAAGTTCTGCATTAGTAAGAGAAAGAAAACGGCTGGTTGGGTGTGGAGAGAAGGATTCCAGTCGAGGACATCTGTGGAGGGGGCAGGCCAACACTGGCTCCAACCTGTGGCTCCAGAGACAACGCAGGTGGGTAGTTCTAGGATAACGGGTGTGGGTGGTTCTAGGGTGCAGGAGGGGATTGGGTGCCCTCTCAGGGGGCAGTCGGTAAATTTGTGCGGGGAGCAGGTGCAGCATAAGAGGAGGGGCATCGGACAGCCCCTTGTCCAGAGCCCAGGGGCACTCTGTGGACGGATGAAGCACCTGGGAGTGACGGAAAGGGCAGGAAGCAGCCTTGGCCATGCTGCGGGGAGGCACAACTCACACACGCGTGTACACACAGAGAGACACAGAGAAAGAGCAAAACTCCACAAGCCCCAGAAAGAGAGGGAGGGAGCTGGAGAAGAAAGTTGGAGGCACACTGGCGCACTCACACGCGCGCACACATACACACGCAGTGGAATGACGCACAGACCCGGAGCAAAATTCAATAAAGCTCCTCCGGAGAGCGGGAGCTAAGGCAGCTGAGCGAGGCGAAGACGGAGGCGGGGGAGGGGGGCACATCAATAATAAAGTTAAAAAATAAAACAAAGAAGGGGAGGAGGGACCCTCGGGGAGGCAGAGGCAGGCAGATGCGGAGATGCACGCATGGCAGATGAACGAGTCGGGAGGCTGGAGGGAGGCGTGGGAGGAAGGAACCTGATAAGGAGCCTCTGAAGCTGGCACCCTGCCCACATGTCCACACAGAAGCAGGCACCCATCATGACCCTGGGGGCAAGGGCCAAATCTGGGGAGAAGGAGAAGGGAGGGAGGAGATGAGGCAGGATGAAGGGGGAAGCAGGCAGTACTCAGCCCTGGAGAGGCAGCACTTCCAATGCTCAAACAGACAGATGGACAGACGGAAGAGGATCCACACACTGTGGACACATTCTGGAGGCCTCCCTAGAATTCAGAAGAGAAAAAGGAAAAAGGGGAGGTCTGGGCATGGACATTTTATCTGTCATAGTGAAAAAGAGAAAGCAGTCTATGTGTCCATCCACAGGAGGACATGCAACGGTGGTCTAGAATATACTCGGGAGCAGATTTTTGACATAGGGTGCATCCTGCAGTGTGCTGGCAAACTGGCTCTCTGAGGAGAAAAAAAATCCCAATTTATATCTTTCGCCTACTTCTGTGGCATAAATACTACCACCGAGGCCAATTTTAAGCTATCTGTGCATCTTCGTTGGATGGAGTTGGGGAGAGATGCCCATGATTGGCAAGGCCATGTGTGAACGTGCTCGTGAGAAGAGCTCTAACACTCACCAATGGGCAAAGAAGCCTGCTGGCAAAACCCATACCTAGTAAACAGCATTTACGTTTTAAAATAAATCCCTCCACTCCCCCCAAAGCAACCATATTTATTTAGCTGAGAAGGCATGTATGGACAGTGTGGACGAACGGGTTCACGCAGAACTAGTCACAGTGGTTCTATGGCGTGGGGGAGGGGTTAAAAAGAGGGTGGGGAGGGGCAAAGACACTGGAGTCCTTTCTGTCATGCTGCATTTGCAAAAAGAATGTCCTCATGTATCACATTTATAATTTCAAACCATTTCTTTTAAATTGGGAGAGGGAAAAAATTGGAGGGGAAAAGAGAAAATTGGAGGGAGAATGAGACTGAGAAGGGGAAGGAAGAGGTCTCCAGTCCTTCATTCTGTCTGCCTGCCCATTCTCTCTTCAGCCAGAGTGCTCCCCAACCCATTTCTCTGTGCTGAGAAGTAGAGAGAAATCAGGTGTAGACCTCCCCTCAAGGAGCCCACAGCCTGGGGTTGGGGGGGACAGGGTGGTGCCCTGATGGGGAATCCTCCCCCCTCCCCCCATATGGTGGGGCCTCCAGGGAGAGGTTGGCAAAGACTTCTTTAGGAGGATGAGGGTTTTCTGGAGTGTGCCTGTGACCCTGCTTAGCAGAGCTGTAACGGGGAGAGGGATGGGCTGGGTGGCATCAGAACAAGGCTGGTTGCCCAGGCCCTCAAGGAAGACCATGCAGGGTAGTGGAGAGAGCAGCAGGAAGAGGGAGGAGGGAGCCCCAGAAGGATAGGCACTAAATGGAGAGATATCCCAAAAAATGGGAGTCGAGGAAGTAGAGGGAGTCCAGTCACCAGGATACACCCCCTGGCATCAGAGGCCTTGGATGAGTAAGAGATGAGAGAGAGAAGAAATGGGCTGTGGGGTCTGGAAGCCTTGCCCAGCCACTCTGGTGGGTACAGAATGGCTGTGGTGGGAAGTTGTGCAAGAAGATGGGTTGGGGGAGGAGTGCGTAGACGCCACCATTGCTATGTCCCTCCCCAGCTGTTCTGTGGATGGAAAGAGAGAGGACAGAAGGAAGATGGGAACAAAAGGTCAGGGGAGAACTCAACTCTTCAGGTGGGAGGGAGATGAGTATGTCCACCTGCTGGTAGAGCCCAGAGGAGGGACAAAGAAGGGGACACCTGTTGCTAAGGCAACCACATAGACTAGGAGGATAGAGAAGATAGGACTTTGGGGGAAGAATCAATCATAGGTTGGAAGTAGGGGGCAGGCAGAGGCGAAAGGGCTAATCTATATTTTCAGCCCTGGTTTTGGGAAGTGGAAGGAACACAGAGCCAGTCCTGGACTTAGTGAGTCTATGATGCTGGTGGGACCTCAGTGGGGTGCCTGGTAAGATGCATAGTACTTCAGCAGAGGATCCTAGGGAAGTAGGGGCATCTCTCTCTCTCTCTCACACACACATACATATTGTGATGCTCAGAGAAAAATAAAGAGAGGGGGTACTTACCCCCATATTCTCATTAACCTACTTCCCTATGGACTTAGCGCCACCAGGATGTAGCGTGGGCTGTGGAGTCTGTGTCCATTGCCAGGCACCCAGTTGGTGCTCAGTGCATGCTTGTCAGATGGACAGACAGATGGATATATTTGGTGCAAGCATAAGATTGTTATATCTGAGCTGAGGTGGAGGTGAAGGGCTGGAGAGAATCTTGACCTGTGCCTTGGAGGAGACTTGGCAGGAAAGAGAATGGGTGAGCCAAGGAGGCAGGAGTAGGAATAGTCAGGGATGATTAGGGGCTCCTGGCTGCATAGCCCTGGGTGCCAGTGATGTCAGCACTGATGAGAATAGAGACAGAAAGACATCCAGCAGGTATAGAAACAGTGAAAGAGGACTGGGGATCTGCGTAAGGGTTGCCTCAAGCTCCAATCAGTTGCTGGAGAAAAGTGAGAGGGTCTGGGCTATGGAAGGCACAGTGGAGGGGTCAGCACAGAGGACAGTAGACAAACCCATCCAGGGAATGTGTGTATAGTGAGCAGAGAACCCGGGACAGGACCATGGGGGCCCGGAGGTAAACAGAAAGAGGAGAGTTGGGGAAGGAGAGGAGGAGAGACAGGACAGACACTGAACTAATTAACAGTTTATGGACACGCAGAAGAGCAAGCAGAGAATCAGGCAAGGAGAGTGAGGGGGGTGGAAGCCAATTCTAGTCATGCCTCAGAGAAAAAGGCATGAGCCACAAGTGTTCACACATGAGATGAAACAAAGAAAGGACACAGGTCCCAGCACCCAGCAGGTGCTATGACATTTGTGAATGATGGACAGATGGATGGTGGGTGGGTGGATGGATGGTGGATGGATGGATGGATGGGTGAATGGATGGATGGTGGATAGATGGTGGATAGTGGATGGGTGGATGGATGGTGGGTGGGTGGGTGAATGGATGGGTGAATGGATGGATGGCGGATGGTTGGTGGATGGATGGATGGATGGGTGGTGGGTGGGTGGGTGAATGGATGGTGGATGGATGGATAGGTGAATGGATGGATGGATAGATGGATGGATGGTGAATGGATGGATGGATGAATAGGTGAATGGATGGGTGGTGGAGAGATGGATGGAGAACTCAAGGAATAAGAATAAATTCAGTTAACAGAGCCAGAAAGAGAAAGACTCGTGTGTGACCACTTTGCTGGTCACCTCCCCGAGATGTCCTGTGGGGAAAAGCTGTAGGAACTAGGATCAGGGAAATAAAAGAATTCCAGGGCTTTAGAATAAAACTCTGCAAGCCCCCAGAAAAAGAGAGAGCTACGGGGGAAGGGCAGGCAGCCCAAGCACGCACACTCGCACATACACAGCAGGAATGACGCACAGCCTCAGAGCAAAATTCAATAACTCTCCTCTGGAGAGAGAGAAAGAGCAGAAATGAGCAAGACACAGTCAGATACAGGAAGAGAAGGGGAATTATGTCAATAAGAAAGTTGAAAAGAAGCAGGGGCGGCAGGACCCACAGGCAGACAGGTGGGGGGCAGGCAGAGACCCAGGCGCAGGCTCACGTGTACGCACACACCCCTCGGCAGGTGCTCACCCCACACAGGGCACCTGGGAGAGGCTCGTGCGATTTGCTGGATGGATGGATGGATGGATGGATGGATGGATGGATGGATGTGTGGAAGGGGTTCGATGGATAGATGGATAAAGTAACCCAGAGCTGGAAACAAAACCTGATAGAGGGCCCAGGCAGAGAATGTTCTAGATGTCTTCTGCTTGCTCCTCCAGGTCCCCTTCCACACTTCTCTGCTCCAGGAGGCTGACTGTGCAGATTACCATCAGTAGGCTCCCTGCCCTCTAGCTTCCGGTTGGGTTCGGCCAATGAGATGCCCTGGCAGGAGACAGGCAGGGGAGGAGGGTGGCTCCCCTGGGTCCACTTTGGCTGGATGGTCCTTCAACTGAGGGTAACAGCTCCTCTCACAGCAAAGCCTCTCTGCAACTCCACTTTCTGGTAATTACTGCCACCGCTCGTCCCCTAGGTAGGAGAGGTGGTCATAAACTCCCCACTGTCCACTGTTAGTCCCAGCTGTCGGCAAAATCCCTCCGGGTTTTTCTACTCCACACCTTGCAATATAGTGCCTTCGTGGGAAACACTCCTCAAATGTTCCTAATTTGAATGTTCCATCTCTTTTCTTTTGGGGCCCTGACTAACACACGCACACACACACACACATACACGCACACACACACGTACACACACAGAATGACAACCACATCTAGAAAGAATGGGGAGCCATGAACAGCTGAGAGGGAAAGAGGAAAAGAAGAAGAGAGAGACTAGTTCAGAGTCAGAGCCTGGAGAGGCAGAAGGGAGAGTGCATCTGGAAGGGAGCAGAGACACAGGCATGCATGGCAACCTTGTTTGAATGGCAAGAAAGTAGAAATCATCTAAACATCTATTACTGGAAGAAAGTTAAATAAACCATGACAGTTCGTCATGGAATACCATGCAGCTGATAAAAAGGCTGATGTACATTGTTATGTATTGAGATGGAAAGAGATCCCGAAAAATCAGTCAAAAATCCCACTGAACAGAGGCATGTAGGTGGCTCAGTCAGTTGAGTGTCTGCCTTCAGCTCAGGTCATGACCTCAGGGTCTTGGGATCAAGCCCTATGTCAGGCTGCTTCTCCCTCTCCTCCCCAGCTTGTGCTCTCTCTTGCTCTCTCTGCCTCTCTCTCAAATAAATAAATAAAATCTTTTAAAAATGTCTCACTGAACAATATTCATAGCCTCCCCCATAGCTCAATATCATTTCTATAGGGAAAACACTGTAAACCAAAACTTACTAAAAACTTTTATTTTCATCGGAAAAAGTATATACATATATTATAGTTTATGTGTATATGTATACGTTTGTATGTGTGAATGAAAGTATAAGTACCTAGT
Organism: Canis aureus; assembly: GCF_053574225.1. Lineage (NCBI taxonomy): Eukaryota > Metazoa > Chordata > Mammalia > Carnivora > Canidae > Canis > Canis aureus. The sequence continues at coordinate 31,570,884 of NC_135636.1, read as the reverse complement.
GTGGATGATCCTGCTAAAGCATTAGCTGTGGTTCCACCCCACCTCCCCCCACCCCCCACGAGGAAGTAGCCTGGGAACAGGTGGGAGGAGTGTTCAGGGGAACCCTATCACTATATCTCTGATACTGTACTTTGCATACAAAAATGTGTTTGTGTGTCACTTATGTAGTCAAATATTAATTTTTTAAAAGATTTTATTTATTTATTTATTTGAGAGAGGGAGAGAGAGCATGCGTGAGCAGAGTGGGGGAGAGGCAGAGGGAGAGGGAGACTCTCCGCAGAGCAGGGATCCTGATGTGGGGCTGGGTCCCAAGACCCTGGGATCAGTACTCAAGCCAAAGGCAGACACTTAACCAACTGAGCCACCCAGGAACTCCTCAAATACTAATTTTAAAAGGAGAGGAAACAGCAAGGGTAAAAAGGACAAGAGAGTTGAAGGAAGAAAAATGACCCTCTGGACAGAGACAGCTTCCATCTGTCTGTCTGCTCATCCTCTCCTCCAGGCACAGCTGTTGGCCAGTTCCTCTGGCTAAGACCCCAGACATGCACATCGGGTCCCAAGAAGCTCAAAAAGACACGCAACCCTCACATGCCGGAGTGCTCCAGGCACCCCTGTGTGTGCTCTCCTCAGGGGAGGATCAGCAGGCACTTCAGGGGGGACGATACAGGTCTTCTTCTGGGTCGGTGATGAGAGGCACAGGGAGGAGGCCTGTGAAGGCCATGCCAAGTGGATATGGGGGTCCCAGCTCAGCAGGAAGAGGCTGGGGCACAAGCACAGTGGGATGTGGCCAAGATGTGGATGGTCCCAGGCCGTGGGAGTGGTGGAGCTGGGGGTGTTGGCAGGACGTCCAGGTAGAAAGGAAGGATTTAGACACATGGGCCTGCGGTGTAAACAGGAGGGCCTGTGTGGACACAAGACACGAGTGAGGGGCATCTCAGGAGCCCCACCTGTGAGTAGCATGGCCCAGGGAACGTTTGTCAGTGGAAAGGAATAGAAAGAGGAGAACACAACTGATACTAGAGAGATGAGGAGGGAGACAGTCTAGAGAGGTGGGCAATGCAGAAAGATCACACACACACACACACACACACACACACACAACCTGTATGGGATCCTCAGAGATCACAACCTGGGGAGCCTTCATCACTCTCCTCATCTTCTCACGCTCTGACTCTTCAAATTGCAGCTTGGGACTTTGGGCTCCTTGCCCTTAGCAGAACACACAGCAGGCATTCCACTTGCATTTGCTGGATGTCTACTGGATGGATGGGTGGGTGGGTGGGTGTGTCATCCAGGTACGAGACTCTGGGTCCTCAGTGAGGCCGGGCTAAGGAGTTAGGCAGGCACCCTCAGCAGCCTCTTTGAAGGTCACTTGGTAGGAAGTGGGGATGGATAGGTCATGAGTGGTAGGAGGGCGCAGGGATGATGCAGGGCTCCGAGGAGGGGTGACATTCAGCATTGGCAAGAATTGGAAGAGTTACCCATCTGGGGTCCAGAGATGACGGTGATGCTCTGAATTCAAGGCACCTGGGGAAGGACCCAACCAGTGTTGGCTCTGAGAGGGTCGCATCTCCAGGAACATAGTGGGAGGACAGCATAGGCAGGAGGTCCAGAGGACATGTGAGAGTAAGGGGGGGTACAGGAGAGGACCCGAGCACCCCCCCCCTGCCCCGCTCGTGTGAAGTGGGTGGAGGAGGAAGCATAGTTAAGGAAGAACATGAAGAGGGCAGCCCGGGTGGCTCAGTGGTTTAGCGCCACCTTCAGCCCAGGGCCTGATCCTGGAGATCCAGATCAAGTCCCACGTCTGGCTTCCTGCATGGAGCCTGCTTCTCCCTCTGCCTGTCTCTGCCTCTCTCTCTGTCTGTGTCTCTCATGAATAAATAAATAAAATTTTTTTTTTTTAAAGGAAGAACATGAAGAGAAACAGGGCAGACAGACAGATCCTGGTCCAGACCCCTCCACATACTCCAGGGATGTGTGGGTGAAACTATGGAAGGATGGAAGGATAATGGATAGACAGACAGACAGGCAGATGAGGTGGGGACCAAGTTTAATCATGAATACACAAGTTTATACACACACACACACACACACACACACACGGTGAGGGAAAGAGAAAAACTCTAGACGCCTCAGAAACAAGAGAGAAAGCTGTGGACGAGGCAGCAGCTACACACACAGCAGGAGTGACCCCCACACAGAGTCCAATTCAATAAGTCTCCTCTGGAGGGCAAGAAGAAGCATGGCTAGGGGAGATGGAGCTGGGGGGCGGCAGGTAGTATGTCAAAGGAAAGTTTAAGAAGTCAAGGGGAGCGGAACCCACAGGCAGCAGGGGATGTAGGTGCATACACAGTTCCCCACAGACATAGCCCACAGGGCCCTGGCTCCCAGACTTCAGATGCTCACCTGCATGCACTGCAGACAGGTGAACGGGGGAACCCAAGGGGGTGAGGACAAAGCCCAAGAAAGCCCCAGAGTGACACAGGGTGCCAATGACTCCCGCTGGCCTTGCAGCTCCACCCTCCCTACTGGCCTCGGCCAGTAGAGACCCCCAGCAGGAGATCTGGGGGAGAGTGGGAGAGTCAGCAGTCCCCTGGAGCTCAGGCTGTTGTGTCCCTCTCCACTTGAGGTGGCCTTCTCTATGAAGTTCTGGAAGCTTCTTTCAGTGTTAATGACTGCTCAGTGCCACTTACCCCTGGGCTCCTGCACCAGCCCTCATGGTTGCTTCCACCCACACCCCAGTACCTCTGTAAACACGCATTCCTCAAATACACTTCCTTCAAGGAGACATCTGCTCCCTGTTGGGACCTGTGAGGCAAGAATGGGAACAGGGATCAAAGGCGACTTCTGTTGTATATGGAAGGACTTCATTCTTTTACAAATATGGCTAAGTCCTTACATCACTCATGGAATTAAAAATTATTTGCAAAAATTGAGAAATGGAGCAAGAAGGGGAGAAAAACAAGAGAGCAGGGAAGATGAGGTCCACAGACACCTCGGCCCAGCCTCCCTTCGGTACAGACCCCAAGAGAAAGCAGACCCAGGCCCCCAAAGAGCCTGTGCCCTGGTGGGAAGGGACAAAGGCATGTGCTGTGGTTGATGCTCCCAGAGGGTGCTCGCTGGGTCCAGCAGGTCCTAAGGGATCCTCCCTCGTGCAGTGCAGAGTGGCTGAGCCAGGGCCAGAGCTGAGTGTGTAAGTGGTAAGCCTGGTGGGATGGGAACCAGGACAGGGCCCTGGAGAGCTTGAAAGCTCCATAGAGGCTGTTGGAAAAAACCCTCCCAAGGAAACATATGGAGCACGGCCTGAAAGGTGGAAGAAAACTGAGAGCACTCAGTGTCCTCAGGGGACAGCACAGGGGTCCCCGGAGGCAGAGAGAGAGTGAAGAGTGAAGTGGGCTGACCACATTTGTTGACAAGCAGGTGGGGGAATCTTGCCAAGATGTAGCAGGGGACTTAAGGTGAGAGTCCTTGACTGCAGAGGGTGTGTGGCAGGGGAGAAGAGAGAAAAGACCAGTGCCTACTGTTCCCCCCTCAGCTGTCTGTGGATAGAAGGAGAGAGAAGACAGGAAGGAGATAGGAACCTCACTTCTCAGGTAGGAAAGAGTGAGGGAATCCACCTGTCAAGAGGATCCAGGAAGAGGGGAGATGACAGCCATTGCCAGGGCAACGACACTGACCTTGAGAATGAGGAAGAGCCTGGGGACATGGTGAAAAGCCTGTGAGGAAAGAATCATGAAGAATTGGAAGCAGATTAGAGGTGGGAGTAGTGAGAAGGATGGGGCGGCCAGAATTCTGGCTCTGAAGAGGGGGCTGGCTCTGGTTAGAGGATGAAGAGTTTGGTCCTCACTTGGGGAGTCAGTGGTGCTGGTGGGACCACTAAGTGGAGGCACCAAGCAGACAGATGTGATCTGGGGAGTGAGCAGAAGAGACTGGGTTGGGGGGACTGAGGTGAGGCAGCATCTTGTGGAAGGGGCTTTTGAACCCTCAAGAAAAGACAACAAGCTCAAGAAATCTAAGAGGGAGAGAAGTAGCAGGAGGGCGCTGCAGTTATGAGAGCGTCAATGCTGGGAAACCAGGATGGAGAAAGGTCTAGAGAAGTAGCCCAGACACACACACACACACACACACACATACACAAACACACACACACAATCCTCAGAGTGACTTAAGGTCTTGAGGCACCCTTATCACCCATCTTGTAGTGTAGTGAGTGATAACTGGTCTCTCTTCCCCCCTGGATTCAGTTCCTATAAGACACGGGCTGGGGTTTAGGGGCCTTTGTTCTCAGTGGAGACCCAGTGGGTGCTTGGGGCAAGCTTGTTGGGAGATAGATGAATGGATGGGTAGATAAGTAGGTAGTTGGTTGGGGCATGGATAGGGGGATGGATGATGGGGGGATGGATGGTCCAGGCATCACAAAGTTGATAATGGGTCTGTGGCCGAGGCCCCTCAGAGGGAGAGTTGACAGGACAAGGGACAGGTGAAAGAGTGGATGGTGTTAGAGAAAGGACTGGGGGCTCCTGAGGTTCCAGATAGTGGTGATGCTGAGCGCTAATGAGAGCAGAGAAGAAACACACATGGGGCTAGGGAGAGAAGGCACTGGGCTTAAGTGTGGGGGCCCAGTGCCCATGGCAGGAGAGAAAGAAAATTAGTAGAGTCTGAATGGCAGAGGGACACTGGAATATATATGCAAAGAACTCTGACTGCATCCAGGGAGCGGCTGAAATAGAAGAAGGATGCAGGGCGGGGACCTGGGGGCAGCACAATGGGAGATGTGTGAAGCAGGAAGAGTCAGGGAAGGAAGACCACCAGGATAGACAGATCCTAGAACACAGCTCAACAAATATGTTTTGGATAAACAGACAAGTAGATGGATGAAGAGTCACTGAGAATGACAGAGAGCATGGAACCCAATGGTGACCCACCTCAGAGAGAGAAGCACGATGCCACCTGCAGACCTCTGTGTACTCATGAGCACATGGTAAGGCACAGTGAAAGCAGAAAGTTTTACAAGCTTGGGAAAAAGAGATGGAACTGAGGGGGCGAGCTGTGCATACACACACACACACACACACACACGCCTGCAGAAATTACGCACACAAACTCAGAGCAAAATTGAATGCTTCTCAGGAGAGTGGGAAAGAGTACAGCTGAGCGAGCGACATGAAGACAACAGCAAGAGGAGCACAATGAGGGATAACTTGAAAAATGAGAAAATAACAAAGAAGAAGGGAGGAGACCTTGGAGAACTGAAAGGCAGGCAGACAGAGACACAAGCATGTTCCTGGGCACATGCTCTAACATACACGTGTTTGCTCCTGGGACATGCTAAGGATGTCCTTGTGGGCAGATGCACAGTGGCTGGGAGGACGTGCGGATGGAGGAGACGATGGAGGAGCCACACGCACACTCAGGAGCCACATCCATCAGGAAATCAGTGTTGCAATCAAATTAGGGTAGTCTGAGGAGCTTTCCTCTCTCTGGGGCATTTTCTCAGGTGTTGAGCCCCTGATGGGACCTTTACTGATGCCCATTCAGAGTGGGGAACGGGCAACATGCACACACACATGCAAGCACACATGCACTCAAGAATGAGGGCCAAATGCAAACAGAAGTGGGGAAGATGAAGCAGAAGGAGTGAGGCAGGGAAGGAGACAGAGTTCTCTGAGGCCCCACGAGGCAGGTGAATATACAGACAGGCTGCAGTGGCTGAGAACCTAGAGCAGAGGGAACCAGAAGGAGATGCACATTAGTTCAGTACAGCCTTATCTGTAATGACAGACTAGAAACTACCAGAATGTCCATCCTTGAAGGAAGGGTGAAGTAGACGCCAGTGCAGCCCTCCTCTAAAACCCTGTGCAGTGGAGGAAAAGAACTGACTGCAAGATACATGCTAAGAGGGAAAATAGGACCCTCAGAGAGCTGTTGAGTGTAAGAGCTCACTGGAGAATAATATTCACAGTATGAGGCAATTTCTTTTAAGAACAAAGACAACAGTGTTCTGAATACTGTTCACCAAACCATACTCTGCATTTTTTAAAGGAATATATATGCTTCCATTTCCAACTGTTTGTTGATTTTTGTGTACTGAGTTTGTACCTTGTGACCTTATAAACTCACTTCATTGTTTTAAGAGCTTTTTTGAAGGTTTTTATAAGTCTCTATGTAAATAATAATGTCATCTGCTAATAAAGACAGATGACATCTTCCTCTCCACTCTGTATGTTCTTTTATTTCTTTTTCCTGCCCTATCACACAGGCTAGGACTTCCAGTATGATGCTGAATGGGAGTGGTGAAAGTAGTGTCCTTGCCATATTCTCGATCTTGGTGAGGAAAGCTGTCTTTCACCCCTGAGTATGAGTTTAGCTGCTCTTTAGGATAGTATGTGTGATTAATTTTTTCCTACTCATTTGATAACTCTGGTTTCCACCTGGGAAAGAATTGAGTACCAGAATGTAGGATGAGGAGAACAGTGGAAGAGTCTTTAATTTCATAGGCAATGTTTTAATCTTCCAGGAAGACAATGTATTTGTATATCACTGGTGAGACTGAAAAGTAATATTTATTTTTTAAAAAATAGAGAAGGGGTGGCAGAAAGGAGAGAAAGGGACCACTGGTGAAGAACAAAGAGGAAGAGGAAATCCACCTTCCATCTGTCTGTTCATTCTTCCTCCCTACTTAGCCCCAAACATCTCCTAGCTTCCCCCCTCACACCCCTTCTTTTCTAGAAAAGAAATCAGATGCAGGATTCAGTCTGGTGTGGAGAAAGGCACCCAAACCAAGCCATGCCCAACTGTGCCTGGGGGAGAGCTCCTGTAAAATGATGGGAATGTGATGGGATATGGGCAGAGAGCTTCATCAAAAAGGGACATGGTGCCTTATTCTTGAAAGATGGGTTTGGAAAGGGGAGGGAAAGAGGCCATTGTAGCCTTGCTGACAATGATGAGAAACCTGAAGGATATCCATGAGGTACTCTCCACTGGGATAAGTAAGAGAAAAGAGACTGTGGATCTAGCAAACAAGAGGCTGGTAGAGAGGGCTTTGCCTGAGCATCAGGGTGGGTACAGAGAAAGTGGAGGCATCAAAGCTAAGCCAAGATTTAAGCTCTCCAACTCTTCTGAAGATGGAAGAAGAGTGAACAAGAGTGAGATGGGGAAAGATGAAGTGTTTCTCCTCTAGTTAGAAGTGACCCAGCTGGGCAGCCCGGTGGCTCAGCAGTTTAGTGCTGCCTTCAGCCCAGGGCCTGATCCTGGAGACCTGGGATCGAGTCCCACGTCGGGCTCCCTACATGGAGCCTGCTTCTCCCTCTGCCTGTGTCTCTGCCTCTGTGTGTGTGTGTGTGTGTGTGTGTGTGTCTCATGAATAAATAAATAAAATCTTAAAAAAAAAAATAAAGAAGTGACCCAGCTTAGAGGAGCTTGGAAAGAAGGGAGAGAACACCCATGGCCAGGGCAACCATGTTGGCCATGAAGATGAGGAGGGACATGGAGGAGGACTGGAGGGAGATGCTGGAGAAAGAATTGGGAAAGAAAGAAAGAAAGAAAGAAAGGAAAGAAAGAAAGAAAGAAAGAAAGAAAGAAAGAAAGAAAGAAAGAAAGAAAGAAAGAAGAAACGGAAGGAAGGAAGGAAGGAAGGAAGGAAGGAAGAAAGAAGAAAGAGAAAGAAAGAAAGAAAGAAAGAAAGAAAGAAAGAAAGAAAGAAAAGAAAAAAGAAAATGGAACTAAATTGAAAATGGAGAGGAAGGGAAAAGAGAAGGTGATGTCTGGATTTCTGGTCTTAAAGATGAGAAGTGGGCACAAAGGATGAAGGTGAGGACAATTAGGAAGTTGATCCTATCTTGGTAAGTCTGTGATGTTGCTCGGACATCTGAGTGGGGCTGAGGGGTCGCTGAATATACGTGAGGGAGATTCTGAGTGGAGGGGGTGGTCTCTGGAGCCTTGGGCATGGACGGCATGGTGCAGGAGAACTCATGGAAGGGGAAAAGCAGACTGCAGCCCGGGGAGCACAATTCTAGAGATTTGGAAGGAGGAAGGTCTGAAAAAGTGGCCAAAGCAAATAAGATGGATGTCACACACCCCCTCCCCCAAACATACACAGTGTAGTGACCACAGTGACATAGATTCTTAAGCCAAAGGCAGGCACCAAACCGCTGAGCCACCCAGGCATCCTGACATAGATTCTTGGAACAGCCCCATCACACATCTTCTAAACCAATGATAATTGGTCTGTATTCTCTCTGGACTCTGAGCTTCTGTAAGACATGGTTTTAGGAACTTCGTGCTCAGCATAGACCTAGTAGGTGCTCAGGGCAAGTTTGTTGATTGGGTAGATGGATGGATTGACAAATAGGTGGATGGATGGATGGATGGATGGATGATGAATGCAGTGGTCCAGGCTTCAGTTTTCTGGGCCCAGGCTGAGACAAGGCTGATATGACAGTGGGGGGTGGGGGCTGCTGAGCAGCTTTTGGGGAAAGATTCTACAGGAAAGAAAACAGATGGGCTGTGGGCGGCAGGAGAGTGAAGACTCAGATGACTCGGGGCTCCTGGCTGCGGACCCAGGCAGGCAATGACAGCGCTAATGAGAACAGGGAGAGAAACCCATTAGAGGTGTGGAAATGATGTGGTGAGCTTGTCTTATGCTGGGTTTGAAGTATCAAAGCCAGCTGGGGACTGGCTCTGAGTTTTCAACTCATGAACAAAAAGGGAGTGTGGCCTGCAGGGCTGTCAGCACCAAGGGCAGAATAAGCACATGCAGAAGAGGAGTGGAGTCCAGTGCACACGCTGGGGGTCCCAGGGTGTGAAGGTAGGTGGAGGGAAAGGAGAGAAGAAGACAAGCAGTAGATAGCAGACAGCCATGCACTTACACAACACACACATAACACCAAGGACTGGCCCAGGTCTTGGCATGAAGCAAGTGTTTAATAAACCTCTTGTGGATGAATCAACAAATAAATGGACAAAGTGTGAATGACAGTGACCCAGAGACTGAGAGCCACCTCAGCCTAAGCCCCAGAGGGAAAGATGTGAGAGACTGACAGATGTTCACACACACACACACACACACACACACACACACGCAAGTTAGAGTGTCACAAGAAAAGAGCATAATTTCACAAGCCATGAAAAGAGAGAGCTAAGAGGAAAGGTCAGCCAGCATGAGTGCATGCACATGCACCCACACATAGCACAAACGCTCACAGATTCAGCACGAAAATTCAACAAGCCTCCTTTATAGAAATAACAGAAATGTGGCTTTGCCCAAAGGCAGTGAAGAAGGGAGAAAGGGACCCTCACACAGACAGCAGGGACACAGAAACAGGCACAGTGTGCACAAATACTCACATCCTCACTCACTGGAATAGAATCTGGCACTTGTCAGATGATGGATGGATGGATGGATGGATGGATGGATGGATGGATGGATGGCAGGCATAATCTAGAGAGGAGAACACATGTGAATCACACAACACACACCTAAACTATCTAACATAGCATCTACCACAAGGTATTTAAATATGGGATAACTTCATAAAATTATAAATTAACAAAGGAGTGAATGAATGGAGCAAATCAGAAATTTGATCAAAACCCATTAAGTGAGAGAGACAGACATGTAACCCATGGTGGGACAGACACAGTTGCACACACACAAAGGTGTGGATATGAATTCACACTCACACACACAGAATGCTCCACTCTCAAGGGGAAGACCACACCTGTGAAGGTTCAGAGAGAACTCAGAAGCTAGGAAAGAATGAAGAAGCACAGTAGAGCAGGGCAGAGAGGCAGAGGGCTGGAATGGAGGCTGCAGAGATGAGAGCTGTCAAGGAACAGACCTGACGGGACTTGGTCTCCAATCAGATTCATGCATGTCACCCATGAATATTTACCAAGCAACTACTATGAGCCAGACACTGTTGAATGAGAAAATTACAGCAGAGAACAGAACAGACTCAGCCCCTGCTCTCCCAGAATGGACCTCCCAGTACAGAAGGCAGAAAAAAATCCCATGTAAATTAAGGAGACCATTTCTGATATTGATAAGAGCTAGAAGGAGCATAAGGCAGGGTGGTAAGACGGAGCTCTCGGAGGGGTACTTCAGAAAGGATAATTAGGTAAAGCCTCCCTGATGTGGTGAATCTGAGCTGAGAACTGAGGAATAGGGAGGAAGGAGGCAGCCTTGTGAATTTCTGGGAGAAGGGGTTTCCAGGATGAAAGAGCTGCAAAGCTAAAGTCCTGAGACAAGAATGAGCTTGGCATGTTGGAGGGCTAGCAGGGAGGTCGGTGGGGCTGGAGCTGAGTGAGTAAGAGGGAGAAGTGGCAGGAGGTATAGCTGGAGATGTGGTCAGGGCCACACATGTCAGACTTTGTAGGCACGAAGCTTCGGTTTCATGGTCAACATAATGGGAAACCACTGGAAGGTTTTAAGCAGGTAGTGGTCTGATTCAATCTAAGATCCTTCTGGTTTGTGGATGGAGAATGAATTGAACACAGGAGTAGCAGCAGGAATCCCAAGGAGAAGTCTGGGCTGTTGTCCCAGAGAAGCCATGGGGGCTTAAGTTAGGATGGAATAGCCGGAGTGAAGAAAACAAAATACATTTGAGATCTTTGGGAAGTTTGGTCAGTGGGACTTACCAGTGTATTAAGCATGAATAGGTATGAGTGATGAAGGCAACAAGGGACTCCAGGATGACTTTTTAGGGAGTTAAGATGGTATCATTTACTGATATGGGGAAGGAGCAAGTTTGTGGGGGAGATAGAACAATTTCAGCTTTAAACACAGCAAGTTTGAAAGGCCTTTTGGGCATCCAACTAGAGATGTTGAATGGACAGTACAGTCTGGAGTTCAGGGGGAGCTAAAGGTTGTGAGTCACCAGCAAATAAAGAGTATGTCCAACGATTTAACCAGATGAGATCCCCTAAGGAGAGTGTGTAGATGAAGAAGAGAAGGGAGCCATTTGGAGACTGGGGGAATTGGAAGGATCCAGCTGAAGAGCCAAGAAGGAAAAACAGAATGTCTTATCATGAAAGCCAAGAAAAGTGAATGCTCCAAAACTGAGGAAGTTCTTGACCACATGCAATATTGCTGATGGGGCAAGGAAAGTGGGGACTGAGAACTGACCATTGGATCCGACAAGACAAAAGCACTGGTGACCTTGCCAAGAGCAGTGTCAGTAGCGAAGTAGGGATGAAAGGTTAATTAGCAGGGGTTAAAGAAAGAATTGTTAGAGGCTGATTTCCAAGGTCTTGTTGAGATCAAAGCATGAAATGAGAAAATGAGATGGGATGACAACAGATGATGGCTGGCTGGGGAGTGTGATGGCTTGAAATTGGGGTTTCAGATCCAAGCTGTTATTGGGTGACAAGGTCAAAGATGTGGTCATGGTTGAGGTCAAGTAGAGGACAAGATTGTCAGCACTTGGGAGGTCAAGACCATGTATTGGCTACATGATGTATTGGCTACATCAACCAGTGGTTGTGAAGTCATCAAAGATGGCCATAGGACTAGGAATAGAGAGAGAATAAAACAGGAAATACAGTCCTCAGTGACTGAGGGGGCCCAGTGGGAGATTGGCAAATGACCGACTAATGAGAAGCACTGGTAGAGTGAGCAAAGAAGAGTCAAGTGTGATTTGAGGGTACCACCCTCCATAGTAGGGCACATAGTGATCTTACTAACCCAGGTGAGGCTGGAGGAGCATATGTTGGGGAAGATGCTGAGTTCACTTTGGGACACATGGGGTGGCAGGTGCCAAGGGACACCCAGATGGAAGCATCTAGGAAATGCCTGTACAGATCTAAGGCTCAAAATCATGATTAGGCAGGAGAGAGAAACTCAAAGGTCATCAGCATTTGAGTGGTCATCGAAACAGAGGGCAGGGAAACCGGTAGAGGGAGAACTGAAGACTGGGGACACAGACCTGAGGGTGAGAGACAGTGGCAAGTCTGAAGCAGGGCCCTTGTCTCAGGTTTGGGTAATGGATGTGCCAGTTACTGAAGTGAGGGAGGTGGGGGAGGGACTAAGCTTGGTGGATGCAAGTCCAAGGCTCATCAGGAGCATGCTTGATTTGAGTTGCCCATAGACTTCCACATGAGGTGTCCAGAGGCAGGTGGGTGCAAGAGTCTGGTGTCCGGGCCCCGGCTGGCAGTCGTCTGCATAAAGCTGGTGTTCAAGTCACGAGACTGGATGAATCAAGATTCCCAAGGAATCGAGAGACAGAGACAGTGAGATATCCAAAGACATCCATTAGCTCACCAACATTTCAACACTCACAAGGGGGTTCTCCAGCTTTTCTCCAGCAGCCAGTCCTGGAAGCACAGGAGGGGAGATGGAGCTGGGTGTCCTGGAAGTAGAGAACAGACTTGAAATGCTGCTGAGAGTTCCAGTAAAATGTACGTGTCCCTTAAACTGGTGGCTTGGAGGTGGCACCACTGATGTCCTGGGATGGGGTTGCTGATGGTAGCACATCCTGGAGGAAATGGACTACCGGGGGCAATTCTTTCCCTAAACTTTCACAAGGAGAGAGGAAGGAGTAGCTGGGGGAGAGACAGAGTCCAGGGAGGAAAATTTTCTGAGATGGGAGAGATGTGCACGCTGACTGGAGGGATCCAAAATTTTTCAAAGGGTAGCCATCCTTCCAACATGTTTAACAAGCACTGCCTTACAGACAAAGTGGGGCAAGGAGGCAGCAGGGACTCAGAGGAGGGCTAGGAAGAGAAGAATGGTGTGCCCACTGGGTCATTCGTTCGTTCATTCAGAAAATCTTTAATAACAACTACCCATTTAATCCTTCATCACGGCTCCGGATTGTGAGCCTGGCCCTGCCGTAACAGCTTTTCAAAATTCTTCTAATCCTCGAGACACCCCATGAGGAACGTGACGTGGGCGGCTTTGTTTACAGACCAGGGGACTTGGGAAGGTGACAGGTGTTTGAGCAAGAAGTAGAGGGGTGGGCGCAGAGGTGGGGGGCCGGGAAGGGGCCCGGAGGGAGAGTCAGCAGGAAGCAGAGACAGATGGCAGTGGGCGGTAGGAGCTGGAGGAGTCAGAGTCGACTCCCGGCTCCTGGCTGCAGCCGGTGGGAGCTAATGAGAACAGGAGAAAAACATGTTTGGGGGCTACGGAGGCAAAGTGGGTGAGGGGGTGTTTAGAGGCATCTGTGGAAAGGCCTAGCTGGTGCTGGCATGTGTCTCGATCCTTGCAGACTGCAGGGAGTCCAGGACACCGGGCAGGGGGACGTACTGTCCAAGGAGAAGGTACGGAGTGAGGGCACGAGGTGCTCAGGGCAAGACAGGAGCTGCAGAAAAGACAAAGACCCTGAGATCCTTTAGACTTGGAGAGAAAAAATGCTTAACCCATAAGCATCTTATATCACTTAGAAGATGTCTCTGGAACCGGACAGCATGGACAAATCCCACCTCCACTATTTGTTTGCTGTGTAACCTGGAACAAGTCACTTAATCTCTCCGAGACTTGGTTTCTCCACCTGTAAAATGGAGATAATAACGTGTCATTTTATGCAGTACTTACTGCCTGCCACAGTTTCCGGCCGGCAGTAAGCACTACATAAAATTAGGTGTTGTCCTTGTTATAGGCTATCTTACTCTACCCTTGAGCACCTGTAGCCTTTGGAGAGACACACACAAAAAGAACAATGATGTGACTCGAGGTTTGTTTTGACAGCCACACTTATGAGAGAACACAGGGAGGGGTCCACTTCCAAATAGGGGGTCAGGAAAGGCTTTAGTGAAAGGGGGCGGTGGCGCGGCAGATGGTCACTTGAACTGGACGTTTTGGGATGCATACAAGTTAGCCAGGTGGAGAAGGAAGGCTTATGCCTTATTTCAGCTACCCTCCAGCATCCCCCCAGCGCCTGGCCTGTGCCAGAGGGGTGAGGCCGAAGCTCCGGGGAAGAGCAGTGCATCTGGCCAGAGCCTGTGTCACTCCCAGGCTGGTGGGGGAGGCAGATCCAGTAGAAATGGAGTTGAACCTTGAACAATGTAGGGATTAGGGGCGCCCACCCCTGCACAGTCAAAAATCATGTATAACTTTTGACTCCCCTCCAAATTTAACTACAAATAGCTAGCTTCCTTTGGACCAAATCCTTACCAATAACGTAGATACCAATTAACGCACATTTGGGAGTTCAATGTATTATATACTGAATTCTTGCAATCAAGTAAGTTAGAGGGGAGAAGAGTTATCAAGAAAATCATAAGAAAGAGAAAATAACACAGTACTACAATGTATTTATCCCCAAAAATCTGCATTTAAGTGGACCATGCAGTTCAAATCTGAGTTATTCAAGGGTCAGCTGTAGATTGGTAGGGAACCGCAGGGATGGGGATCGCCAGGGCTCACGGGAGCCCCCAGGCAGGACGCTCATGTGGGGCCGACAGGCGGAGCACCGCGAGGGAGCAGAAGGAGGGAGTCAGGTAAATGGGATGGGGGGGCGGCTCGCAGCCCACGCCAGGGGACAACTGCAGCCAAAGCCTTCAAGGGGGGCACGCTGTGCCGCTAAAGGCCGCTTGTGTCCCCAGCCTTCCCTCCCCCACCTCCACTGCCCACGGGTCTCCATGGTTTCTCTCACCCACTCATTCCCTGCCTATCTAAGTGACACATTGGAAGGGCGGCACCTGGGTGGACCCACCCCCTGCCCTCCCCCGACTGTTGCCCAGCCCCTCCCACCGCCTTCACTGTCCTTCCTGTTCGCTTGCTGTCAGAGGGCTTGTCACCAAACTCCACCACTGCAACAGGATCACTCCCTTGCTCCACAACCTTCACTTGGCCCACAGGGCAAAACCCAGAATTCCTCCTGGCTGCTCTCACCTCTGGGGCCAGAGGAAGCCAGACCATCTCTGGGTCCCCCGTTCTGACACAGGAGAGGCCTCAGCTCACATTTGACTAAATGACGGGCTGGCTGTCTCTATTTGGGGTGCAGTTCTGACTCCCCCACACCCCCTCCACCCACACACTTGCCACAAACACACACTCCTCTCTGTTTCCGTCTTCTGTGTGTGTGTCTCACTTGCTCAGTCTCTCCCTGTCTCCCTCTGGCACCGACACCACTCCCTGACTCTCTCTCATCTCTTTGTGTGTCCCTCTCTCTCTCCCTGTGTCTCTAGGTCTCTACAACTCTCTCTATGTCTGTTTCTCCCTGGATCACTGATACCCTTTGGTTCTCTCCTTCTCTTCCTCTGTCTTCCTTTCTGGCTCTTTGTTGCTCCTTCCCTCTGCCTCTATCTCCGGGTGTCTGCCTCTCTGCCTCTGTGGTCCCGGTTTGCACCGACCAAACGCCCTCAGCAGGGCAGGCTCCCTGCCAGCCTGTCAGGCTCCTGGGCTCTCTGCTGAGGGTCTTTCTCCCACCCACTCCCCAACTTTTGTTTTCTCTTCCTCACGGCCTTCTCTGGGGTTGAATTCAACGTCCTTCCAACCCAAGGGCCAGTCCTGCTGTGTCTGGAGTACGCACGCTCACATGTGCAATCGTCTCTGACCATCCGTCTGTCTGCCTGGCTCAGGCCTTTTCTCCAAGTTGTTCTGAGTCACTCATTCAGATGCCAGCAAGGGGGCACCTGCCACGTCACGGATCAGGACCCCCAGTCCCTGAGGAGAGACACAGTGACAAGAACAACCATGGTACGGTTAGAGCACATGCCCACGGAGCCCTGGCCATGCGCTAGGCCCTCTTCTAAGCCGTTGCTTGCATTCTTCAGCCCTCCTTCTGCCTCTGTCTCATACTTGAGGAAACTGAGGCAATGGGGGGGGGGGCGTGGCAAGGCCCAGCAAGCAGTAGTTACCTCCAATACCCCAGGCTCTGGAATCCACACTCAGAGCCCCTCCAAGTACCCCTCCCTCCCCCCACCCTCTCACCCTCCTCCCCCAAAAAGAAGGAGCCTCAGAGACTGCAAGCCCCACATCTGCCCCCCTGCTCCCAGCATGCCCAGCCCCTTGGGACACAGAAGTCACCACAGGCTAATGGAGGGGCCCTATGAAAGTCCAGGCTGTTCCAAAGCCAAGGCTGGGCCAGGTGCAGGGGTGGGGGTGGAGGAGGTACTTCCGGGAGAGGTTCTGGGGACCTAAGTGACAGGAAGCCGGGACAGTGCAAGAGTGGGTGTTGGAAGGCAAGTGTCAAGTGGGGGCCCTGCTGGGTGCTGACAGCAGGTGACTGGTGGGGCCAGGGGAGACCCCAGATGGCTGCTCAGAGGGGAGTGGGGGGCAGGGAGGTCCCTGAAGCAGGGACCAGGGAGGGAGCTGGGGCAGAGTCGGCCTGGGACTCCTGGAAACTTCAGCAGCTGTACACACACACACACACACACACACACACACACACACGTGCACACCCAGGCCCAACGCAGAGCCTGGAGCTGGGGAAGAAGTTGTGTGTGGAAGAGAGAAGAGGGGGGAAAGAGAGAGGAAGAAGCATGTGAACAGCCCCTGATTCGGGCAGAGAAGAGGGGAGAGGCAGCCTGGTGGCACCAGCACTAACCAGCGCATGGAGCGCTTGCCGCAGGCCCGGCTCTGCGCTAAGCATTCTTCACATGATCCATCACATTTGTGCTTAAGAACTCCTATTATCCCCATTTTGCTGGTGAGGACACTCAGGCTCCCAGGAGTGTCACTAGTCTGAGGACCAGTAAGATGTGAGCCAGGTGTCAGACACCAAAGTCCAGCGGCTCATCCTCTGTGTCCTACGAGCGTCAGAGCCCGAGCAGGAATGGAGCCGAGGGCCCTAGAGGCAGCGGAGAGGGTCCAACAGTGAGACGGAGGGACCTGGAGGGAGACAGCTTTGTTCTCAGCGGGAAGCAGCCTGGGCCTAGGGGAGAGGCTGGGAGGCTCCAGGCCAACCCACTCCCTCTGCTCCCCTATGCCTGCTCCCAGCCCTTACAGGGGTGAGGCGAGAGGCAGGCCCTCAGTGCCCAGGCCCCTGCTCCTCCGCCACCCTCGTCTCGCAGGCTGCTCAAGGAGACCCTCCAGAAGCACTGCCCGGCTTCCTGCTTTCCCTCGCTGGTGGAAGGTGTGCTGTCCACCTGCATTATCCTACCCCGATCCCAACACCATCCTCTAGCTCTTTCCTTCCTTCTTAGGGAACCAGAGAACAAAGAGGCAGGAAAAGGAACGGAAGGACAGACGGACAGATGCGGGGAGGCCCCCAGCACGGTGGGTCCTGCATCTAGAGGGAAGCAGCTGGACAGAGACAGAGAAGGGAGGGGAGGGGACGTGGGGTCTCTCTCTCCCCCACCCCTTTTCTTCCTGCTCACTTTCTCTGTCTATCTAGCTTTCTCTCTCTCTCTCTCTCTCTCTCTCCTCTCTACACACACACACACACACACACACACACACACACACACGATACAGCCCCAGAGCAAAAGGGGAAGATGGGAGGAAGGTAGGAGACTGTCAGACAGACAGACCTTCCCAGACAAAGACATTCCGACCGTTCAGCTGGGCTGACAAAGACACCTGGGGGGTGTCCCGAGTGGGGGCCCCCCAAATGCTTTTGAAGGAACGAATGAATGAGATTCCAATGAAATCGAGGGCAGAGAAAGACACACCCAGGGGGAGAAAAGATTCATAGGCACAGGGAAGAGACTGGAAAAAGACCCGCAAAATTAGCAGTGGTTTCTTTCTGCCTGGGAAGCGGGATTACAGGGGATTTTTATTTTATACTCTTCCACACCTTCTTTTTGGTATTTCCACCTTTCCTGCAGTGAACACATATGAGTTCTGAGACCAAAGGAAAACAATACATGTCTTTTCTAAAAGAAAGGAAATGTCCACAGAGGGAGATCGAGGCTGCCAGGGCTGCCAGGGCAGCGAGGGTGAGGGAGGGGACGGAGCCAATACACACGCTCACACACGCTCACACACACTTGCCCCCAGGCCCACACACAGGCTCTTACACACTCACATGCACCTACTCATGTACACATACACACAGACACACACACACAACCCATTCCTTCCGCTCACAGAGGAACAACCAGAGTGAAATTCCAGAAATCTCTGAGGGAGGAAGAGGGCAGAGAAGGAAAGAAAGAGGCAGACAGGGAATACTGGAGATGGATGAACAGACAGACACACAGACCCGGCACAGGGCATGACTCAGCGTGGATGCTACCCATGGCGCCTAACACCCTCACTATTCTTATGGTGGTTGTGGTTATAACTTTAATGGGCTTTTCTTACTATAAAGGTAATAAAGCAATTTGTGCTTCTGGCAGACAACTTTTTTTCTTAAAGATGTTCTGTATTTTTGAATGAGCAAAAGAACTTATGAACGAAAGTGACCAACAGAGACCAAACTGTGAGGAAGCCAGAGAGGAGGCTGGCAAGGCAAGAGCCGCGTGGAGGGATACACACATGTGCACACGTGACACGTGTGCGTGCGCGCGCACACACACACACACAGGATGGGGCAGGAGCAAGACGGCAGTTCAAAAAGGCTGCAGAAAGAGGGAGGTGGCAAGCAGATAGACAGGCAAATGGGCGTCCAGGGAGCCAGACACATGGACACACACTCCCAACATGTACCCCAAGGAGCTCACAGAGTGGGGGCAAAATTCAGTGAGACGCTATCCCATAGATACACCCCCCCCCAGTCTGCAGAGTGAGTCGAATGAATGAATGAATGAATGAATGAATGAATGAACGAATGAATATCAGTGTGGATGGAATACCCAGGACAGGGCAGGGGTGATGCCCCCAGAGACAGAGGGACAGGCTGTGAGAGGCACAGAGCAGGCCTCAGAGACCCACCAGGGAGTGACAGCCATAGGTGGGAACAGAGTGTGAGACAGAGAGGGTGCCCCAGGTACAGCCCAGTGCAGGGTCCACTCCCCAGTATGCTCCCAGGGAATCCTCCTCTTGGGAAATGGGACTTCTATTGTTTCTCCAGTGCTTCTCCGTATTATCTAAACTTTCTATTGTGAAGATGGATGCATTACCTTTGAGATCAGGAAAAAATATGTGCCTTGAAAGAAAAAGAAAAAAGGGGACCTGGGTGGTTCAGTTGATTGAGCATCTGCCTTCAGCTCAGATCACGATCCTGGAGTCCTGGGATGGTGCCCTGCATCAGGCTCTCTGCTCCGCAGGGAGCCTGCTTCTCCCTCTGCCTGCGGATCCCTCTGCTGTGCTCTCTCTCTCTAATAGGTAAATTTTTTAAAAATCTTAAAAAAAAAGAAGAAAGAAAGAAAGAAAGAAAGAAAGAAAGAAAGAAAGAAAGAAAAAGAAAGAAAGACAGACAAACAGTACAGAGTGAATGGAGATGAAGCTAGAGAGTGTGCACACATGCACACGCACACATGCACACACTGGAACCATGGGGAGACAGGAGCAGGGAGCAGGGAGGCAGTGGGGAGGAAGGGGAAGTGGACTGACTGAGGCACTGAGCCCCAAGCCTCCAAACACATTCACACAGGGCAAACAAACTCCTGGAGGAGCCTGGCAAGTGCATTTAGGATTGCCGACTATGTGCAGGCTCCTAGGGTTACACTGATCCCCTCAAGCCCGCCACAATCTTGGTGGCATGGCTGGGTTGACCCAGAGACCTGGGACAGGGGAGGGGTCTCCCAGAAAAGCGTGGGGGTGGGGGAGTTGCCAAGGAAGAAGGCGTGGGGCAAAGGTGGGCCGGCTGGCCAGACAGAGGGTAAAGCCTGAGCACAAAGAGCAGAGTGGTGAAGGGGAGAGAGAGAGAGAGAGAGAGAGAGAGAATGGGAGGAGGCTGCAGGGACAGACAGGGCCTGAAAGTTGGCTTTGTTCCTCGAACAGGATTTAAGATCAGGAGATGGGGCTTGTTTCTGGTCCCCAGTGGCAGCAGAAGCAGGGAGACCACAAGGCAGCCCAGGGAGAGATGGGGTGTCCTGATGAGGGGGGAGAGGAGTCGCCTGAGAGCAGCTTAGGGGCAGCATCTGCATGAAGGTTTTCTCTGGGTGTGGGGAGCAGAGGGGAAATGATGAGGGCCCCCAACTTGGAAGCCCTGGGGACCAGGTCTCAGAAGAAGAACATGAGTCTAGATTCATGGCAAATATGAGGGAGTGAGGATCTCTTCCGCAAGAGGCCCCAGGAGCGGGGAGGTGACAGCTGGGGGAGCCAGTGGGAACACAAGACTCCCAGGCAGTGCCCCCTGGGAGCCCCAGAGGTTGGGAGCAGGCACAGGGAGTGGAAGGAGGCCCAGGTGTGAAGGCACACTCACGCCAGGCATGCACGTGTGCACACACACACACATGCACACGCAAGCACACATGCATGTGCGCCAGAGACCAGGAGGAAGGGGAGAAGACAGAGCCTGAGCGAGGGGGAGGGAGGGAGACATGTGGCGTGAGAGTCAGACGTGGGCACATCTGGAAAATTCAGGGAGGAAGGAGAGGGAGGCCCTGAGAAGGAGGAAGAGGGAGAGAGCGGGGAGCAGAGAGGCGGAGAGGCGCAGCGGGAGAGACGGAGAGAGGGATAAAGTTAGTGATGGGGAAGAGAGAAGGATAGACCCAGAGAGTCAGGGTCAGAGCTGGGGCGTGACACACACACAGGAGAGTCAGGGACAGAGCTGGGGCGTGAGGCCGAGAGAGAGAGAGAGAGAGAGAGAGAGAGAGAGAGAGAGAGACCTCGGAGAGCCAGGGCAGATTTCAGTGCCGCCTTAGAGACAGAGAGAGGGCAGAGGGAGGGGGAAGAGGCGCTCCCTCTCCCTCCCCCTCCCCCTCACACACACACACACACACACACACACACACACAGAAGCACGCACACCCAAGCCACAGCCCAGCACGCGGAGGGGTGTTGACTGAGCAGAGGGATGAAAGCCAGTGACTCACTGGAGCAAGCACAAAAGCAAGAACCCTGCAGAGAGGGGCCATGCAGGGGGCTCTCTCTCACTCCCTCTCTCATTCTGGGCTGGAGGGGGCGTTGTGCGTGTGTATCTCACACACACATACGGAGAATGACAATGACTCCCAGCGCTGGAGCAGAGAGAAAGCAGGAGTACAGCTGGGCGGGACAGTCAGCTGCAAACAGACAGACTGGCCAAGGGAAGAGGAACAGACACACCCTGGAAAAGCATCTGATGCTCGAAAAGAGCACGAAGTCAGCTAATGCTCCAGAGAAGGAAGTGTGACAATCAGATGGACAAAAGCCACCCTCACACAGTGTGAGAGGAGACGGGCTCGAGACCCTCAGAGGAAGAGGTGAAGACAAGGGAGAGCAGGGCCTGAGGGGCCCTTCCATCACCCCTTCTTTTCCTCACCCATAAGTCCCTCTCGCACCTGCCTGCCAGGAGCGCCATCCTGGGCACCCGTGACCCAGGACCTGGACCAGCACACAGTGGGGCAGGAGCTTTCCTGGAAGCCCCTTCCTTCCAGAACCCATAGATGGAAAAGGCATGCATCCAGCCCAGGGTGGCCCAGATTATCCCAGGAACATGAGGGCCAGAGAAGGAAGAGTCCAGCCTTCGAAAGGGCGTCCTTTGAGACTCAAAAGGCAGGGCGGATAAATTACACCATGCAATATTATTATTCATCCATAAAGGAGGAAAGAAGTCTTGATAAGTGCTACCGTGTGGGTGAACCTCGAAAAACTTAGGCTAAGTGCAAGAAGCCAGACTTGAAAGGTCACATTTCCTCTGACTCCTTTTATATGAAATATCCAGAATAGATAGTCTGCAGACCAGAAAGCAGATCTGTGGTTGCCAGGGACGGGAAGTGGGGAGGAGAACCAGGGAGTAACTGCTTAATGGGGTTAATGGGATTTTATCTGGGGGTGATAAAAAAGGTTTTAAAACTAGACAAAGCCTGCATGAAACATTGTGGGTGCCACTAAGCTGTTTACTAAAATGGTTAATTTTGTTATATGAATTTTACCTTGAAAAAAATGCGTTTAATTTTTTAAAAAGTAGGAGTTCACTAAGCAGACACCCAGGAAGAGATTTCCGGGTGGAAAGACCAGCACACGCAAAGGTGTCGAGGCTTGGAAAGCAGGTGAGGGGGGAGGTATGGCTGAGTGGGGCGAGGGGCTTGGAAGCAGGAGACTGTACAGGAGGTGGGGTGGGCTTGGCCACTTCTGGGAGGTGGGAATGTATGATCCAGGAGGATGGGGGAAGACCTGAGATAGGGAGACCAAGAGGAGGCAGATGTCTGAACCACCAAGCACGGGCTGCTGGAACCAGTTAGCCAAGGTGGGGGGCGGGCAGATTGGGAAGGCCAGGATGGAACCAGGAGTTGGGGTGAACAAGAAGAGACACTTCCCCACATCCTGACCAAACAAGGCTTAGAAATTAGATTGTCCATTCATCGTCAAACATGAGTGCCTTCTGCGCGCAGGGCAGTGTCCTAGGACTGGAGACCCGACACCAAGCAGATAGACTATCCCCGCCCTCCCGAGGTGCACAGTGCAATAGCTTAAAAGACTGAAGATAACCAATATATCAATATATCAGATGACGACCAGAGTGATAAGTGCTCTGAAGACAAATACAGCAAGGGAGTGGTAGGAGAGCAATGGAGAGCTCTTTTAGACCAAGTGGTCAGTGAAGGCCTCTGTGAAGAGGGGGGACTTTGGAGCAGAGAATGGAAGGGCATAAGCAAGCACACAGATCTCCAGGAAGAGCCCTCCAGGCAGCAGGGACAGCAAGTGCAAAGGCCCTGAGGTGGGAGCAGCTCATGTTACATTTAGAGAAAGACACAGCAGGGAGGCTGGAGCAGAAGGAGGTGAGGAGGGACAGCAGAAAGGGCACCAAAAGGCCTTCCCACAGGTCTAGGTGAGTGCTTTTGATTTGGTTCTCCAGAGACATGCCCCTGGAGGGAGGGGGACCCTATTGAGGACAAGAGGCAGAAGGAAAGGAGGAGTCATGTCAGGCCCTCAACCCCTCCCTACCACCCTGTGATTCACAGGTTTGTGAATCAAAGACTGAGTAAACCCTAAGTTCCCCTGATAAACTCACTCAGCAGCAGAAAGTTAACAGGAGGCGAGAGGAGAGAACTTCACGCAGATGCCACACGAAGGAAGGGGAAGAAAGCTCAGGAAAGTCTCAGGCAGAGGGCAGGAGGGAGCCAGGGGAGCCGAGCAAAGAGGCAAGACCCCCACACAGCCAGGGGCTCCAGGATGACGCACAAGGGGACAGCGGCAGCAGTGGCAGCCGGGGCTCGGCACAAGGTGTGACGCACGCCGCCTGCTTGCAGGCTTGCAAGGCGGCCAGACACAGACGTGACGTGCAGCCCCAATAAAGCCCCCCGAGAAGGAGAAGGGACGCAGAGAAGGAAGAGGAGGGGGGACACGTGAGGTAGACAGCCAGGCGGCGCATCGCGGCCAGCGGGACAGACGGGAAGCCTGGGACATCAGAGACAGAAGGACCCACAGACAAAATCACCCAGACAGACCCCTACACTCGGGGAGACACAACCAGAGACACGGTGATGCTCGCAACACGTGGAGACACAGCCAGGAGGGACCCTCCCTGATACACAGACAGACATCCCCGCACACGCACATCACTGCACACAGACGGGACTGGCCAACAAACACACACACAGAGAGACATAGAGACACAGCTGCCACACAGACACATACAGACCCACCGACACTCCCATTCACACGGACAGGAGTCGGAAACCCAGGTCGGGATGCACAGGCTGTGTGACGAGCAAAATGAAGAGAAACAGACACAGGCATACAGGCACTAGAATGTCCTGACAGTCGGGGCACACGCACACACACACACACACACACACACACGCTCGCACATCCAGACCCACAGAGAGGCAGGAAGGCCAGATACACACACCGGTGTCTGTCCCTGATGCACAGACAGATCTCAATGCCTGACATGGACAGAGATGCAAAGCCCCTCACTCTGACATTGGAAAGACACAGTGTGACGTTGGAGACAGACGGGCTGGACAGCCCGAAGGCAAGACCGAAGCAAAGGGAAGTTGGTAGAAATTAGAAGATGAAGAGGAGGAAGAGTAGAAGGGCCTCATGCCGCACCCCGGCCCATGCGGCTCAGGGTCCCTCTTCCACACGAGGGTACCAGGCCACGTATAGGCTTTGACCACGAGGCCTGCCCCACCGTGGGCCCTCTGCCACTGTTTGTTGACCAAATGCTCGACCAAATTTGCCCAATGTCTGAAAGTCGCTTTGGGAGGCCCCAAGTGCAGACCAGAGCATTGCAACAGGAGTCAGGGGGCGGGGAGCCAGTGAGGACACTGGAGCATAGCCCAAGAGAGGGGACAAGCCCCAAAAGAAGGCAAGGTGCTGGAACGGAGAGGAAGGAGCGGGGCAAGGCCCATGTGGGGGATCACATGAGCAGGAAGTAGGCAGGGAGGGGACAGAGGAGCCGGGACAAGCCCAGGGGTGGACCTGGGTGCTCAATGGGCAGTGGTGCCTGTGGAATGTCCAGGAGGCAGGTGTACGGGGAGATCTGCCAATGGGAGGGGAGAGGTGAGGCCCAGAGTGAGTGAGGCCACCAGGCTCGGGCAGGAAGGGAGAGGAGGGCGAGGCACAGAGAACGAGCCATCTGGGAGGTAAGGAGAGACTCAGGAGATACAGAGTCACTTATGTCTGCAGAGGCAAACCCCAGGCTTGCTGGCAGGCGGAAGAGGTCACGGTGGGAGCCGTACTGGGGGTTGAGAACAAAGTGCAGCTGGACAGAGAGGGAGAAGGAGGTGCTGACAACGGACAGCTCTGGGACAGGATGGGACCCGGGGAGGGGGTCCCGCCCTGGGAGAGATGGACCTGAGCCCGGGCCAGTCAGGGGCTTAGCACCAAGATCCCCGCTAGGGACCCGTGGGCAGAAGGTCGACCCCGAGCAAAGAGTCTGCAAAGGGGGCTGGGGAGATGCAAGGGGCAGCAGGCAGGGGCGAGGCTGGAGCTGAGGTGGACACACACACACACACACACGTGCACACACATGCTCAGTGCCAGCCAGCTCTCCCCCACCCCTCAGAGATAGGGAGGGGAGAAAGGAGGAGAGAGAGAGAGAAATAGGGCCAGACTCACCTGGAACAATCTAAATCTTTTTTTTTTTAAGATTTTTATTTACTTATTCATGAGAGACACAGAGAGAGAGGCAGAGACACAGGCAGATGGAGAAGCAGGCTGCATGCAGGGAGCCCGATGTGGGACTCGATCCCAGGTCCCCAGGATCACGCCTGGGCTGAAGGCGGCGCCAAATCGCTAAGCCACCTGGGCTGCCCCTCACCTGGAACAATCCAGATGGAGCCCCCAGGAGTGGGAGAGAAGAGGCAGAGGTGGGTTGGGGAAGCAGTGAGTGAGGGGGAGGTGGTGGGTGGGCAAGCGGGGACACACACATGCACACACACGCACACACACACGCACTCCTGCAGTGACTCACAGAATGGAAGGAGAATTCAATAATGGCTTAGAGACGAAGCAGGGGGAGCGGGAAAGAGGGGAGGCAGCTGACATACAGCCCCATCTTCGGAGGTACTACAATTGTTGAGGGGAGGAAGAAAGATGAGGGACTCCCAGAAAGGAGGCAACAACCCAGAAAGTTCTCAGACAGGCAGGACACCACACATGCACACAGTGAGAACACCACTCCCCCATGAGAGTGAACAGTAAGAGTCAGAACAGCAGCTCCCTGGGAGTGGGGTGGTCGTGGAGAGGGGGCTGCCGGGCGCTGGGAGGCCTGGGTCTCACTCAAGAAGGTGGATCTGCAGGTGTGGACACATGTAAAATTCACTGAGGCTTTTCACTTAAGGTTTGTGCATTTTATGGTATGTATGGTATGTATTTATTATTTTTTTATTGAGAGAAAGGATAAGAGGGGAAGGAAAGAGGTGTGCATCAGACAGGGAGCCAGGAATAGAAGCACACACACAGGTGCACACACACACCAATGCCCAGGTGAAAGAGCAAATCCTGACCATGTCTGATGAAAACGGACATAGAAAAGTGATGTGACCAAGAAACACTGACGCCAAGACCCTCACGTGGAAAGGGAGAGACTCCGGGAGACACCTGAATGCTGGGGAGGCCCACAGGGCAGGAAGAAAATCACCAACCTTGGCCCCTTGAGCTGGAGCGAGTGTCTACCACTGTGGAATGGCCCGGCCAGGGTGACTTGTTCAGGGCCGTGACATGTGGGGTGAGGGGGCGGGATGGGTCTCAAGGGATGCGGGGGCTGGGGTGAGGGAGTGGGGGGCCAAGAAGCTCACACAGAAGGGCCGCAAGGAGATGGAGGCTGGTGTGGGGGCCCAGATGGCCCAACAGTGTGCCGCTGAAGACCACGGGGGCCCAGGAGGGGGGTTAGGAGCAGGGCCTAGAAATAACTCTCAGACACACAGATGGAGGGGTGGACACACAGACAGATCACCATATGCTTATCAGCACAGAGAAAGCAAATGCCGGACAGAGCCTCAGACATGGATGTAGAAGGAGAAAAAGAGAGTTTGGGGGAAATGGGAGAGACCCAGATACCAGTGTGTCTTGAAAAATCCAGATGGAGCCAGAGAGGGGATGGGACGTAGAGAGCAAGAGGGTGAGAGATCTGTCTGTCTGTCTGTCTGTCTCTCTCTCTCTCTCTCTCTCTCTCTCTCTCACACACACACACACACACACACACACACACACGGCTGGGCAGGAGCAGCTGTTTCACGATGAGTGTTCTAGGAAGAGCAGAGGAGAAAGACCCCCAGGGGATGGCTGTGACCCTCCGAGTACTGATGGGCGGCAGCAGCTGCCCACCCTGGAAACCCAAGTCTGCAGAGATGGGGGGTGCCCAGGCTCAGGGACCCCCAACAGGGCCACACAAACACAAGCACAGTCCTAAGAAGCACCGACCCAGTGTTGGGGGCTGAGCGAATGGGGGGAGCATGTTGTGGCACACAGACACACCCGTGTGCACACACACATGTGATTGCGCAGTCACATCTGGGTGGGAAGACCCACCTCACGCTCGGGAGCACACAGAGTCCCGCTAAGGCTCAGAGGCAGAGACAGACAGACAAACAACGACAGGCAAACAAAGAGAAAAAGGGAGAAAGACTGGGAGGGGCGGTGACAGACACAAGTGCAGGCAGGACACCGAAGTCTACAACCAGGCAGCACAATGGCCCTGAGAGAGGAGTTTGGAAAGAGAAAACCGAGATGGAGACCGAATGAAGGAGGATGAAGAGAAAGATCAGCCGAGGGAGAGAGATGCACCCGTGTGCCCTGGGCTGCCGCCTAAGAATGGCTCGAATCAGGATTTTAAGTCCGAATAAATGAAAGAAATGTTTGAACGCATGTGAGGCGCTGCCTATGCAGGATCCGGGCAACAGCGACGGAGGGGGAGGGACCACATGCCACACACAGCACCCCTCACACACACACCACACACCGCTACCCATCGCATACCACCCCTCACACACACACACACCACACACGTCACACATGCCACACCTACTACACACAACACATCACATACAACACACACACACAAGACACCATACAAACATCACACATCCACACCTACCACACACACACCACATATACCACACTTGTCACACACAACATACATACCACACACAACACACATAACACGTACGCCACACACTATACTACATACATGCCACACAGAGGTTACGCACACCCCACACACACTACACCACACATACCATACATGTGCATGCACACACATGTCAGAAGCCCAGAGAAAAGACAAGACCCAGAGATGCCCCAGAGAGAAAAAGGAAGGAGAGAAACGGGAGATAAACACAGGAAAAGCAGGAGACTTCCATGCGCCTCTCTCGCCCTCCCCCAGGGCCTGTCTGGATGTCCGCTCATCTCCCTGTCTGTCGGGCTTCCTCACACAGTTACAACCCCGGGATGACTCGAGAGCCATCCCACCCTGGCTCTGCTAGCTCCTGCTTCCTGGCCTTTGTCCCCTCCCTCAGCAATGCTCCTCGCCATCGGGCCTCACTCAGGCCTGTGTCCTCGGGGAGCCCTCCGCACCTCCGTTCCCACTCGGGACCCCATCCCCACTCCCCCGGGACCACCTGTTGTGCTCATCTGTCCCAGGCAGGAAGTGCTGTGTCCGTGTCCAGGCTTCCCAGAAGTTGTTCCTCACCCCTGAACCTCCAACCCCACCAGAGCTGGACACACAGCAGGTACTCAATGGAAACTTGTCGAATGGGCCGGGGAGTGCATGAATGCTGACACACGTGGGCGGAGGCAAAGTTGGGGAGCAACGAGGTGAACAGGTGAATGTGCACAGAGGGTAAGAGCTGGGTGGAGGGAAGGAAGGCAAGAGCTGGAGGAGATGGAAAGGCCAGGCAGGCACCCCTGGAATGATCAAGAAGGAGGCTGGGGTGGGGAGAGCCCTGGGAGCCTCTGGCAGGAGTGGAAGGAAGCACTCACCCCCCAGCCCCAGCCCCTGCCGAGGGGAAGGGACGGGGCTGCAGGAGCAGGCCCAGGGGAAATTCAAGAAGCCCACAGAGGGACAGATGGGGAGCCAGACACACAGACAGCAGGGCCACATGTTAGTTGGAGGAATAAATGAATTAATGGGGGGACCCCTAGAGAAAAGGACAAACCTGCTAGGGCAAGAGAGAGCTGGACATAGAGAGACAGAGGCAGTGGGGGAGAGGGTGACGCACCCCACCTTGCTCTGATGCACCCGCACTGAAGTCAAGGGCAAACCACAGAGGGCGGAATGGAGAAGCAGGAACAGAGAGGGCAGAAGGCAAAGAGGACACATGGCCTGCCGGGAGCAGCATTTACCCCCGCCTGGCCCAGAGGAGAGGCTCAGTAAATCTATAGCCCACAGTATTTTTAGGGGCCCACAAAAAAATTAATTTCTCTTAAAATCAGAAGACAAACTATTAGCTCAATTTCTTTTTTGACTAAACCCTACACCCAGCTTGGGACTCAAACTCATGACCCAGAGATCGAGAATCACACATTCCACCAACTGAGCCAGCCAGGCGCCCCTCAAACAATGTTTTCATAGTTAATTATAAATTTGACTTTGCACCAATATTGTAAACTAATTTTGCATATTTCCTATGGAGGAAGGGACCCACAAAGGCAAAGCTAACTCGGGCCCACCAGAGTCAAAGGGGGCCCTCTGCAGAGGGGGTGGGAGTAGACAGGGAGTGGTTGAGTTTGGGGTGCGGGAGGATGAGGTGTCCAAGGAAGGGTTGGCAAGGAAACCGTCCTGGAGGAAGGCCTTGGGGCTGAGGCTGGACAGAGCATGGGACTAAGTCTGGGGTTAGGAAGGCATGTGGGCAAAAAATCACCCTGAAGGCCAAGTCCCAGGAGTCCTGGGGAAGGGAAAGAGGGTGGGCGAGATGTTCACACCCAGACATATGTACAGAGGTGGGAAAGGAGGATTTTTAAGAAAACTGCAGAGACGTGGAGGCAGGAGGTAGAGAAAGACACAGAGCTCCAGCCACACACACAAGGACACACAGACACACCCCACCCAGGGGAGGGGGCAAAGAAAAAGATAAACAGTGAATGAGACCATAGTAAGGGGGAGGCGTGGGGGGGAACAGAAGCAGACGGACGCCAGACAGAGAGACACAGACTCAGGATCGCAGGGGTCACCCTCTGAGGGCAGCACAGGTCTGGGCACTGGGTGGGAAGAGCTCTCCGGTGGGGAGGGCTGGGGACCGCAAGGCCTGGATGAATGACAGACAGACAGACAGGGCTCCATCTCCCCCTACCCATCCAGAACTCCTTCCCTGGCTCTTCCCAACTCTGCCTCTGTTTCTGTCTGTCTCTCTTTTTCTCTGCAAACCACAGCTTTTTGGCCTGGGAGAGAAAAATGGGAAAAGATGAGATGAGAGGAAATGCAGACAATGGACCTTGCATGTGTATGTGTGCACGAGTGGGTGGGTGTGTGTGCACCCGTGTGTGCATGTGTGCATGTGTGTGTGTATGCACACGCCTTCGGCACAGGTCGGGTCAGAGTTTCATGAGGGGATGAAAGGAGTAGAGGAGGAATGAAGAGAGCCACAGCTTGGGAGGCTGCAGGGAGCAGGGATGCGCATGTGGCCCACACACCACACACACACAGGGACACACACACACACACACACGCACACACACTGGAAGTGCAGTAGCCGAAAGCACAACCAGCACAGAAGGCCTGACACAGATACACCGGCAGTCGGAGGGCAGATGGGGGGCTGTTTGCTCACACCTCCACACGGGCCACGGCAGCACCGGGCCCAGGGCAGATCTTCAAGACGAGTTTTCCACGTGAATGTCTGGCTGAACGGGCTAGCAGCCCACAGTGAGAGCCAGTGAGCGTGAGCCGGAGCTCGGAGAGACAGAGACAGACACACTCCGAGAGGGAGAGAGAGACAAGGGAACACGGAGGCCGATGGGCCGAGAACAGACGACAGACCTCCAGGGACACGCACAGAGACACGTGGCCCACGCTCTCCAGGTGGGAGGGATGGGCTAGGGGGCACAGAGTATGGTGTTTTGTTTTGTTTTTTAAGATTTTATTTATTTACTAATAAGAGACACAGAGAGGCAGAGACACAGGCAGAGGGAGAAGAGGCTCCACGCAGGGAGCTCGATGCGGGACTCGATCCAGGGTCTCCAGGATCGCGCCCTGGGCCGAAAGCAGCACTAAACCGCTGAGCCCCCCGGGCTGCCCAAGTATGGTGTTTTTTTGTGTGTGTTTTTCTACATCTTTCCTACTTTGCTATAAGGAATATATATCATTTTTTTCATGAAGGAAAGCATCTCATTTTGCTCCAAGAAAAAAAAAAAGCATGTGGCATAAGAAAAACACTGAGTCCAGGAAGGGAAGGTGGAGAGGATGTGGGGGGCCCAGGTCTCCCACCCCCTGAAGTGGGCTAGAATCAGGACAGGGCTGCAGGAGGAGCAAGCAGAGGGGCTGTGGGGCAGTGGCCCCAGCAGACGGCACACCTCTCACCTCTCACCTCTCCACTGTCTCTCTCACAAGTCGAGCAAAAGCAAACTGGACAGCAGCCCAGAGAGAGGGATCAAAACCAGAGGAGGAGCCAGAGACGAGAGGTGGGGTAGACAGCAGCTTTCCCGCCTCCCTTCCCTGACCAGACGACGCCATCCATGTGGGCCAGATCTGGGGGCATCAGCTAGAATTTCCCCAGGCCCTCAGGCTCTTGTTCTAGTGGGTGAGCTTTGTGAACGAGCACAGCAGCGTTTGCAAGTTCCAGGGGAGTCAGGGGAAGCTCCGACGGGTGGTCTGTGGCCTCTGAGATGTGTTTTGAAGGATGAATAGGAGTTTGCCACGTTGCAGAGAGAAAAGAAAGGGCATTCTCCATCGTGTAAAGAGCTTGGGCAGAAGCACGGACCCGTGGGAGGGCCTGAGGACGAGTCAGAAGCCAGAGAGATTGATGAAGAAGAAAATGTGTGAGACAGAGACACAGAGAAACAGGAGAGAGAGAGACAGCAGCCAGGCACAGAGCAAAAGAGAAGCCAGCAACAGCCCGAAACAGACAGAAACTCAGAAGCGCACAGAGCTGCGCTGGAAACTATAGAGAAGGGGGGGGGGGGAGGGAGAGGGGAGTAGAAAGAAAGAAAAAGAAATGTTGAGACAGAGAGCCAGGGTCAGACAGCCAGAGACTGGAGAGGCCGACAGAGGCGGGAGACTGACGGAGACAGAGACAGAGAGACACAGAGAAATGCAGAGCAAGATAGGTGCAGAGAAGGGGGGCTCAGCGAGGCCCCACGCCCTGGGCCCACCACCCAGCATCGTACAGGTGTGCTCCCCACCTGCCGTGCAGGGTGAGCGCCTTGTCCCTGTCCCCGTGAGGGCTGAGGCACACCCCTGGCCTGCTGGCTCGTGTTCCTGAGTTCCTCCAGCCCCAGCCCAGCGCACGTGGGCCCTGCCAGGAGCGGCCAACGCTGTGTGCGCCCTCCGATCCCACAGAACCAGCTGCACGCATCGGTGCCCGGCCCCCGGAGCCCAAAGCTCAGGCACCAACTACCTGCATTTGTATTCATGTGCTACACACAAATCCTTGCACACACAGCGGGAGAAAACAGACACACTGGTTTCACACCCCACTCATACCCAGGTACACACTTACCCCAGGAGCCTGCAGGCTGGCACACGACCTGGACATGTGTGTTTACAGATGCACACAGCCTCGGGCAGACCTCCCATTCACACACCCATGTGAACATAAAGGTTCACACAGCTAGATACACAGTCCCAGGAGCCCCAGACTCACAAACCACCCGAACACATGTCCACATACACCTACACAGACACCCATGGGTAAACTTATATACCCACGTGAACACGAAGGCACACACGTCCTAGGCACACAGTCCCAGGAGCAAAGAGGACACATGCCACAAACATCCATGCTCTTACGCTCCCAAGTCATGCCCATACCCATGGAGTCTCTGGGTGTCCATTCTGACCTGGATACTATGGGATTTGGCTTATGAAAATACTACTGCAGAGAGAAATGTCCTAATTCTGAAATTTGTTTTTAATTGGACCCTTATTACAGCCAGAGGTGACACACGAACACATGTGTGGTCTCACATTCTCACGTAAGATAAATGTCTTCATATAGACTGTCGCAAATAACTACCCAGTTGTGTCCCTTAGTGGTGAGGGAAAAGGGAGGAGACGGAAGGTCTTTGGGTTTTTCTCTAGAGTGGATCCAGCTCCACCCCAGCCTGGCGCTCCTGCAAAACACAGCACACACACAGCCACATCACCCTGCAAGCACGCCTGTGACCCCACACAGGCCTGACAGTCCCTCCCGGCCCCCAGAGTGTCAACTGCCACCATCCACCCAGGGCATCTGCATCCTGAATGGCTCACACTGTGGGAGTCCTGGCTTCACTGGTGCATGTCAGACACAAGCCAGCCTCTGCCAGATGTGCTCACTCTGGTGAGTGCAGACAGGTGCAGTCTGTCTCCAATCTGATCACGTCTCCCCCTGGCCTAAAGCCCTCTAGCCACCAGCGTGGCCCGAACAAGGCCCCTCCCACCACAGTCTGTCCTCACATCCCACCCCTCTCACTCTCCAGCACACGGTAGATGCTCAATAAACCACAGGCCAAACTTTGAGGTCTGTTTGTGTTTAATCAGACAATATGCAAAGTATTTACAACCAATTCTGGATCCCTCCCCCCCAAGCCTGGGCCGTGAAATCTGGGACCCCCAGGCCCTGCCCAGAGCTGAGGGTCCCCTAGGCCTCTGCATAGTCATCTGAAATCTACAAAACACTGTTTATTTAAAAAAACAAAACAAAACAGTATTAGGACACCTTATACAAAGGGCCCCGGGCAGCTGGAAGGGGGACTTGAGAGCACGCCGGGGTCAGCGAGCCCAGATCCGACTGGGACGGACAGCAGACTTGCGTAATAAACATGTATGAAAGGAAAAGTTGAAATTTCATAGGCAGGCACCGCTTGGCCTCCTTTCCCACTGGCAG